>NC_082344.1:51021792-51706648 GCF_027477595.1 Haemorhous mexicanus | reverse complement strand
GTCCTCAAAACTTACCATGTGATCATTTAGGCTTCCTGTTTTCAAATATATGAACGTTATTCCTGGGGGTTTTAAACATAAACATATTTTTTAGAAATTAACTTCTAAAAATAGTGCTTCAGAGTAACTCATCTTGTAGATCATTTGCCAGTGTTGCAAGAAATATCTGGTGTTTTGTATTTCTACTTCAAGTTCATATTAGCTGGGGAACTCAAAACTTGGCTATGAAAAGTAACATGATAAGAGGGTCAAATAATGTTTTAAGGGAATTAATTTCTCAGAAAAATTGTTTAAAACAACTTTTATTTGATCTTTGGTGACTTGATTCTCTAAAATGTCTAACATGAAGTTGATGAAACTTCTTCTGACCACAGAAAATGTGTTCAATACTTTATGAACCAAATTTATTGAGGAAGAATAAAATTACTCAAAATTGAGTTAAGAAATGCAAAAGAGGTTTCTGAAGTTTGAGACATCAAAATTGCTATTTTAAAATGCTAATGCAAGTTATTTGAAAAAAATAAAAAAGTGCAAAATAGTAGCTCAGTTAAATCCAAGGTGAGTCAGAGGGCATTATGGCAGAGGATGAGATCCAGATGCTTTTTTCCCAGGATGTCTGTTAATTGTCTGATTCACCTTTCTGGTCATAGGAGATTATTTGTTATTTCTCATACAATGTTTCCAGTGTGGCGGGTTTGGGTTAGTTATTTCTCATCCCTACAATCTTCAGTTTTCTTAGATGTAGTTACATTAGAATACTGGAGATACTGACAAAAACATGCAGTGCACAGAACTGAATCTGATGTTTCCTGTTCCTTTTTAAGCTCTGCTTCTCTGAGGAAGGGTGGGGCAGAGGTTTTGGAGCTGTGTCAGGAGTCAGAGAGGATATATATGTATGTGGTGAGGGGTGACTGCTCTTCAGCAACATTGCATATGCAGTTTAAACTTTTAGCTCCTCATCCAGTGGTGAGGAATTCCTTTTTAACATGCTGTCATGTTAAAATGTCCAGGTCTCTTCCTCCCTGCTTTCCCAGCTGCTTTATTTTGTATAAATAGTGGTCACTGTGTATCAAATGCTAGAAAAGATAATAGATTATGTAAACAAAAAATATTTAGAACATTTTGAAATTTGTGAGGTGTATTTTAGCTGTATAGGTTATTTTGCCTATATAATTTTCACTGAATGAACAGGATCTCCTGTTTAAGCTTTTTCATTCCCATTAGCCCTGGGAGATCAAGAAAGAATTCCTTCCTTCTTCATCAGTATCAGATGGTTGTTTGCCTGGTCTTATGAAAACAAACATGATTTTCACTACAGATGTAACCTGCTCTCAGATATCTGGCTGGTGATATCTTGGGAAATTTCCTGGCATTTACTTACTTAAGTTTGCTCCTAGGTCATTGTACACTGTTACAGTGTGTAGAGATATGTCAGATTATTGGGCAAAAGTGTGGTTAATTGACACACCCTGTATGATTCATGCTAAAGATGAAAGCTTGAAAGAGTCTGAAAAATTTAACAGAAGAAATTGTGGTAAAACTCTCCCTGATAATCCAGCCTATTTTTAGTTAAAGCAAACATTTATTTGAAAAGGCCCTCCACTGTACAAAATCTGTTTTACAATTACTGATTTGTCACAGCAGAGACAGTTAAGGAGAATTGTTGGTTCTTCAAAATGGCCAAGCCTTAAGGATGTCATCAAAAATCCAGAAATTTGGGGTTTTTTTAATCACTGAACTGCCGAAATTTGTGATTGCAGGAAAAACAGCAAACCTACCTCTTTTCAGCCATCTTTTAAAATTCTTTAATTTCCAGTACTTTGTTCTTTAATTCAGTCCTGACTTTTTTAGATGGATCTGTGTTAATTTGGGGGTTTGTGAGCTCTAGGTATATTGAAATCTGCATAGGCATGTATAGACTCCACTAGCAGTATGTTCTGCAGTCCCTAAACATTTTTGAAGACCTTTCAATCTTTAGACTTGTTCTCAGGCCCAGTGTAAATTAACTGAAGCATCTCTTTCAAGTGTGTACAGATCAGTGTTCGTATGTGAGACTGTGTGGTAGCCATACATTTACTGTGATTCGTTGGTGTGAAGTAGCTGCTTCTAAATGTGAGTTCCCATTTCTGGAGGAAAGGCTGACCCTGAATGAAATGGCATAGTAACCTCTATGCAGAGGGCAATCTCTCTGGGAGTAGGATTAGAGCAGCAAGGATTAGAGGAAGCAAGGACAGAAGATTCCACGGTCTGTGAAAATAAGAGGATGCCATGTGTTTTAAAAGATCTTCACAGTCTCTTCTTTCTTGCTTCTCTAAGAAGTCCCAGACAAAGCTGCATTCCTTTGCAACCTTTGGTAGTCTGATGATTACTGGGACCACAAGGTTTAGGACTGAGAAAAAAAGGAAAGCCATTTCCTTAGACTGGTCCCTTATGATGTCTGGGGCAGCACTGCAGAAGGGCCTTGGATGCACAGTAGGGTACTGCCAGGGGATGCTGAGAGGAAATGCTATATGGAGGTTTTGGTGGGGTTTTTCTCTCCTTCATGTGCAGGTCATGGTTTCTAAAGAACATGATTTTCATGTACATAGTTACAGTCTTCCAAGACACCATGACAGTCAATAGCTACCACATCTAATGGTGATAGGACAAAAATTTCCCATCTTGATTTGGTGATATGAAGAGGCCAGATAAGCATTAGAGAAAAGCTTTCTAGTTGTGACACAGAAATCCTGACTTTTTAGGAAGTTTGAAGTATCTCCTTTTTCAGAACAGAATGGGTTGTTGTGGAGATATGAATAGTACCCAGTTTGTAGAGGACCTGTTGAGGGCATTGTGCTCATGTGTCAAGAATTCTGCAGTTGTAATAGAAGAATCAAGGAAGATACGTGCGAGAAGATAGTCTGGATAAAATAGTCAAGTTGATAGTTTGGAAAATTACTATTTAGAGCAGCATTTGGGAGGAATCTGAGCAGGACAGAGTGGCATTTGTCAGTAGAAGAGAAAGATACCACAGAGGCTTGAATTGATTGAAACCAAAGTCAGGATTGGTTTGATAACCACACAGGAGAGTCTGTTGTAAAGAGATTTCCTTTAGGAAGATCTAGCAAGTTTTAGAAGCAATTTTTGTGTGGGAATTTAGTAAGAGGTTTTATTCAAAAATTTTGCAAGAATCTATGCAGGTAGTAAAGTACCAGATGGAAGGAACGTAACCCGAAGTGAGAAGTACTATGATTTAGGCTCGTGCAATTTATAGTTTTAAACAAATATACGATGAACTGTTCTATGGAAGAAGTAATACAAGAAATGTAGCAACCATTAGTTAAAACTTTCAAATGGTAAAAAACTTTGTTATAAAAACCAGCACTTCTGAGCTTCTACTAAAGCATGGTTTCTGCCAGAGGCCTTTTCTGACTGCATTGGGTGATTTGATAAAGTGAGCAACACATATAGCTATAAGTGTAGCTATGAACTTTGGCTTTCTGTAGGAAAACAAATTCCTTGGTAGAATGGTGGAGCTTAGTTCAGTGGATAAAGGAGAAGCATTGGCATGAAATTTATTAATCCTCTGTCAGTTGTTAAAAGTTCTCAAACCTCTTTAATTCACTGGAAGAAGTTTGATTGATAACAGCTACTTAGTGCCCTTCACTGGCAAGTCCTCACTTTGTGTCTAAGGCTGTATTCAGATGCATATTATTAGATTGTTGACTTCTGAGTTTAAGAAGGTTTGTTAATCATCAGCATGGACTGCTGTGTCTGAGATGAGGATTCCTTTCAAAATGCTGTTCTCTGCAGAATTAGCAGCTTGTCTGCCTTTCTGCACCATGCTTCAGCATGAGAAACTGGTGGATGGACTGCTATTACAAAAATATTGTGCATTTAAAACAGAGTAATCAAATTATAGCATCCTGAAAGGTTTGATGAAATTCAGATAAATTCAATCTTTGAAGCAGAAGTTCCTGACCTTACATAACCTATTAACAGTCTGGGCTGGGTTCATTATGAAAATTACTTTTTTCCCTAGATTCATTCAGAACTGTAGCTGTGACTTTTTGTTGAAAGCCTTTACAGAGTTGTTGTGTAACTTGCTGTATTTTCAAACATTTCTAGAGAGATGACTCTCCTGGGACTGTAAGGTGTTTCAGGTGCAATGGCAGATCCCATCCGCTGGGCCCGATACCGCTGGCAGCGACTGGTATCAGCAGAGGGCAGAGAATGCAGCAGCAACAATTCAAATAGCAAGTGCTATCATTCATCAAAAACTACTGGCAAACATAGGATAGTGATACCCTGTTTGGGACGTTTTAAAGAAGAGTATGAAAAAGTATCAAAACTGTACATGAATAACAGAATACGGACTACTAGGTATACTTTATTGAATTTTTTACCACGGAATTTATTTGAACAATTTCACAGGTAAGGAACTCCTTTTTGATTGTGGTAATTCTTTTGAAGCTGAATCCTCTTATTTAAACATTTGTGTGTGTTACTTTATATTAAAAAATTATTCCTTCTGCTGACCTATCACTTCTGAAAAGATACATGTTATATGGCCAGAGTTTCTTGAGTATCATCATCATTGAGCTAATCCTTTTCTCTTTAGCTTATGTACTTTCTTCTTATTCTTTTCTTTGGACTATTGAACTGTTCCTTGCTCTTGGAGCACTGCCACACACCAATCGACAGTGGGGTTTTCAGCTTATTTCCTGCAAATGTCTTTTTCCCCTTCCCACATGTCTTTCTGTCTTGTCAATTTTTTTCATCTTCCTTCTGCTTGGAGAACTGTGGATTTGTCAAGCTACACAAGAAGGTTACAGGATAGCTTCCTTTTTAGAAAGGAATATCATCTTCCTAAGAGATGATAAAATTAAGTTTAAAGGACCTGGAAATTTGAGAGTGCAAAATTCACCAGTGCTTCACTCTGGAAAACATGTGCCCGGAAGACAGTTTTGAAAATACAGAGAATTCTTGGTTTCTGTGTTACCTGGTCATGTATGTTAACCAGCTGTGTTGCTAAATAATCTATTGACTGGAGAGTGAAAACAGAGTTTGGGATAGTTATTCCATAAATTGCGGGTGAAGAAAAGATAAATCGCTGATAGCTTAAATGCCTGTATAGCATGGAGTGGGGGAATGAGGATCATTGCCTGCTAGCACAGTTAAATCCTGTGTTTTCTCTTTGTTTCAGAGTTGCCAATTTATATTTTCTATTTCTGGCTGTCCTAAATTGGGTTCCTCTAGTTGAAGCTTTCCAAAAAGAAATTACAATGCTACCTCTGATAGGGGTTCTGACAATTATTGCAGTGAAGGATGGTTTGGAAGATTACTCAAGATACAAAATGGATAAACAGATAAACAATTTAGTAACCAAAGTATATAGCAGGTAAGAGACAAGAGTGTTTGTGGTTTATTGTTATTATTTGACTGTGACTATTATATGAAATAGTTGGTGATAACTCTTTTGCTTACCTTCTGGATACTTATAGAAGCATAAAATAATATAATTTGGAAAAGGTCTCTGAAAGTCATTTAGTCTTAACCCTCTGCTCAAGCAGGGCTATTTTGATCTGTTCACTCAGGAGCTAATTGTGACTCAGTCACCAGTTTTGTTAAATGGTTATCATAGTAGTGTAAAATCTGGAAAAAGAATTTTGGTTTGAGTCAAATGAGTTCACATGTGTGTTTGTAATGTATTAACCAAGGTACTTTGACTAGTTAAGCATTGTTAAACATAGCATTTGTTTTGAAAGGTGTATTTTTAATTCTTCTAAAATAGCTTAATGGAATTGGAAGGCTGCTAGTTTATCGCTCATTAACAGCATCATGTTGTACTCATAAAGCAATATCATTTCCCCAAAGAGAACAAGATGGTTTTCCACTTGAGTGCATTACACAGTTCATTCAGTATGAGTGTTAACATCTGTATTCCACCATGTAGGACTGCAGTATTACACACTGTGGGTGCAGGTCAGGCAGGGAGTCTGCTAGTGGCGAGTCTGCTAGGCAGTTGTTATCATGGATGATAAAAAGACACAGATGCATCATATTCTAAATTAACCATGAAAAAACTTCTCTAAGTGTATATCAGTGCTGCCCATATAATTGTTTTTCTTTTATACCCATCATAAAAAGATATTCTAAGATGTAAAATACAAAGATAAAGGAAGTATAGTGAATGGTTTTTTTTTTCTTTTTTGCATGCTCTGTTTCCATATGGGAAAACAAGTATTTTGGAAAATGTTGCTTTTGATATGTTGTAGTAGCCGTCACAAATAGTACCTGTAGGTTTTTCTCAGTTTCAGCTTATGCATTTGTAAAAAAATCACTGTTCTGTATATTCTAGGAAAGAGAAGAAATACACAGATGAATGCTGGAAAAATGTCAATGTTGGGGACTTCGTCCGGCTTTCACGCAATGAAATCATTCCTGCTGACATGGTGCTGTTATATTCTAGTGATCCAGATGGGATCTGTTATATTGAAACTGCAGGTCTTGATGGAGAAACCAATCTAAAGCAGAGACAGGTGGTGAGAGGATATTCAGAGCAGGTAAAAATTGTGCTTTTCTAGTGGGGTAAGAAAGTTGACATTACAGGTGGTGAACTAAAAAACCCCAAACAGCTCAGCCCTCTAGACTGCGTAATTGATGGTAGCTTAGCAATCCCCATCTGAAAATCAAGGTACTAGGTAACACAGTTCTAATTTGTTGCTTGAATGGTTTTGGAGCAAAACTTTGCATGTTCACATAATCCAGAGAAAGATGGATCTATCTCGAGTAATGAAAACCAGCAAAATTAACAATTCAGGTAAACCTCACATAGTTACTTGTGGTGTATGACATGTCATGGGTGAGAAACTGGAGTTTTTTAGGAGGGATTTCTGTGCTATATAAAGACCTAAAGAAAAGAGCAGATACTGTCTTTTCCACCCTTTCTTCACATTGCAAATGCTTTGTTACTCCCATATAATATTTTAACATTATGCCTAGCAGCCAGAATGCTGGAGGCTGGCACAAAAAGGACAGTATTAAAAGATGAAAGAATTCTGGCATTTCTGTAGACTTCAGTTCTGTTGCTGAAACACCATGCTTAAAACAACAGCAGGGAGCTTCAGTGTTGTCCATAAGAACTGTTTAGAGTGTTTAGACCTCTGGAAGTAAAACTTACCTGAACTGCCTCTAAATTTACAGCTGTGGTGAGGAAATGAGGAGAAGTTGTTTCTAAGTGCCGTTACTTAGTGGGTATGGTTAGACCTAAGATGTGATGTGCTATCCATGAATAAGGCTGTTTCTTGTCCCCTAGCAGTCACATGCTTACTTTTATTTTTACTTCTGTTTTTATATTTATTTCTTGATTTAATCTTAAAACAGCAAAGCAGGAAGGACTGTTTGATCCTTTTTTTATATACATTTTATTACACAAAGCAAAATTCCAATGGTTCTTCAGGCTTACAGCATACTGAGGTGGCCCAATTCTCATACCAGCTCCAGCTACCCAGGTCTGATTTGAGTTCCACTCAAGAAAAAGACTGATTTCTTCATTTTCTGAAAGCTTGTACCAAAATTCTAGGAAGAGTCATACTGTCCAAAAGAAGTGTCAATTCCTTCACCATTCAAGACTGTTCATTTTTGTCATCAAATAAGAAAAAAACATTTATAGTTATTGTAGAGTCTTCTTGTCAGGATTGCTTGGTTTCTGAATGTACAGCCATGGTCTGTTTCACAGACCTCGAGTGCACTTCCAGCTGAGCTCCAGCCTGGGAATTTGTCCTTGTAAACTCAGGCTGAGTAAAACTGGCAGTGCCATGTAAGGGGTTGACTGACCTCTCCAAGTTTTTAACCTCAGAAGTAAAGGAATAAACAACACCAAATTAAAGAACATGTAAATACAAGAACTAGAGTCTTAATCTTTTTCCAAGGTTGCTACGTCCTGCTTCTTTATGACTGAGCAAGTAGAAACACAATGAAAAAGTTTATCAGTGGGGCTCCTGTTGATGCACATGGGATTCCTTTAAGAGAAGGCATGGGAAAATGAAAGCAAGAGGCAGGAGCTGAAATTCTCATAGTGATTTTTGTAGTATATTTTCAATGCTTAAATGACAACAGGAAAGAAATGGGGAAAGTAACTTGAGGCTTCTTAAATAGCAGTGGGTAATGAAACATAGAGCACTGTCTCCAACCATCTTGGCATTCCAAGAGAAATACACAAAACAGAAGAGGACTGACTTCCTGAGGATGATAAACTATTTTGTGAACAATCTGACATTACTCTGCTGCTTTCAAGATACTAAAATGTTGCTTTCTCTTAGCAAGGGTTTAATCTCCTTTTCCTTCTACCCCTGTGGTTAGCTGAACCACGTACAGGTTCATGGGGGTGGAGAAGCTAATATGTCATTAGCACTAAAACACTGTGAACAGTGAATATTTCCTATTAGATCATAAGAAATAGCAAAGAACTGCAGAAGCTGGTTCCCTTTTAGCCTGCATGGTCAGTGACTGAATCCAGTCCTGGCTGCAGCATCCTCAAAGCTAGTGGCAAGTGCTGTTCTTTTCTTCTGGGAAGCCTAATCCAAGCTGATCAAAGGCATTCCTGGGTCTCCTCTTCCACCTTAGCCATACACCCACTCCATTCCCATGCTATGTTATCAAATTGTGTGTGTCAGGAACACAGCACGGCCAAAGAAAGCAGGCTTGGCTTGGCCCTGGGAATCTGCATCTCCCCATTTCAGTGAGTTTCTGATGCAGGGCCTGTCATTCCCAGCTCCCTTACTCAGTTTCCATCTTTATTGTCTCCCTTCTTTAGGTATCTTTTACACAAAATCCAAGTACTTCTAATTCTGCCAGAATTCAAATCTTCTCTTTTGTGCCAGGAAACAAAGGAAAACTTCACACAAAAAAAATGTACAAAGGCTTCTACTCTCAGTGTTTGCTTTGCCAAAATTACAATTATAATGAAAAAATATAGAAAATAAACTTATAGTCCAGGAAGATCTGAGTGTCCATATGAAGACACCTGCATTTGGACATAGTTTTTGTAATCACTCTTTTATGCTGGCAGAGTGCAGATAGCTGTGTCCACTGTAGATTATGCCCAGAGTTTCAGTGCTTGCTGTTTCAAGGTGTTTTACAAGAAGCTCCACCACCAATATGTATTTAGATGTTTCCAGACAGTAGAAGAAAAGAATTCACTGCTTTGGTTATTTCACTTTGAGAGTTGTTCTTATTTGGGTAAATAAGTGTGCAGTGAAAAATTCTTGCAAAGCATCATCAAGTATTCTGTCTAACATTTTACAGAAATGTGGTACCTCCTATGCAAATCAACATGAGAAGGGTCAGTGGAGAGACAGGTCTTTCACAGTTAACTAAGTTTGCAAAGAGACTGAATGTATCTGTGTCAAAGACTGTTCATACTGACTTCAAGTTGATGCAGTGCAACAAATCAATATAGCAAAACATAGCAAAAAAAGAATTTTAATCAAGCTAACAAAGCACTTGTAACAATATGATGTCTTCTGAGTTTCAAATTCTACTTACAGGATTGTGTTTTAAGCTCACAGTTGCTATTCTGCCAGTGTGAAGTCATCCAATTGATGGAGTACAGCCTTCTCAGAGACTTGTAATTATGTCAAAGATATATTCAGTAACACCTGTGAATTAGAGAATTATGCTTGGGAGTTTAAAACCTTAAATTGGTCATTAGGGTTTTTATTTAAAGAGTAGAACAAATGACTTTCCAAAGAGTTAGTGGCAGGTACTCAGCTTGGAAATGACACAGTTATACCAGAGGCAAACCTGTGTTATACTAGAGACTAGAAGCATATTCATATGCCATTAATTGAAATTAAGTCACAGTAGCAGGTAATTCCATAGATAAGGCCTTTTGGTTTTTCTCTTACTTCTGGTCATGTTTCATTCTTATTAATACAGGAGATTTGGTTCACTTGACTTTTCACTGAAATGCTCACCTGCTTTTTGTTTGCCATATGTAGTTCTGGTCTTTCATAACAGCCCTTTCTTTGGTACTTGTGAGTCTCAAACATCATTGCAAAGTTCTACCTGCTTTCTTTGTGTTAGCACAGAAACCATCCTAGTCATGGTATTGGGAAAAAAAAGTCTGTTTGCAAGAAATTCTGCTTGCAGGGAAGACAGTGTCTCTTCTTTCTGTTTTTTCATTATCATACAATGAGAAAAATCTGTGGGAAATCTCTGTCTTTCAGATGTTCTTACTGGTTTTGCATTTTTTTCTTCCTCTTCATCTTTCCACCCATTTTTTTCCTCTCCAGGGTTCTCAAAATATCAGTAATTCAAGAGATACTTGACAGTGTTTAATATTTACTAGGAAGTCCTATGCTGTGTAAATCTGATTTACAGATACTGGATAGGGGACCATCAATACCACCAGCAACCTACAGATAAGAGGCTAAATTGTTAGATAGTAGTGTCTGAACCTCTAAATTTACAATGTATTTAGGTTCTACACATTTTGTCTGAGTTCTCTGGGTTTTTTTTCCCTTCCCATGGCTTTAGGTGTCTGAAATTGATCCAGAAGAATTTTCCAGTAGAATAGAGTGTGAAAGTCCTAACAATGACCTCAATCATTTCCGAGGCTTTGTGTAAGTAGGCTTGCTGGCTCTTTAAGCTATTGTTGTTTGCTTTGGCATTCGTACTAATTTTAGGAGATCTTGCAATGTTTGCTTTAAGAAGTAATGATATGGATAGAGGTCAGTTTGCACCGCTGCGTTTCTGAGTGCAGCACAACAGACAGAGCTCCAGAAGGGTTTTCTGAGCAGCAGATGGGGCACTGATGCTTTTTATTTTGTATTAAATACTTTCAACATCTTAGTTCAGGTTGTTTTGCAAACTTTATACTTTAAATAGCTGTTTTAAATCTGGTCTTCATAACATATGGTATCTATAGTACTTGGTCTGGACCACAGCCTGACTGGACAAGCTGCGTGTCTTAGAATTAGAAATCGGAAGGACTGGCTTCCTTTCCTACTCTGATTTGTTTTGTGTAACCTTGAGTCAATTGATCCATCTCCTTTTGACCAGTGTGCCTATCTCTGTCTTTTCTTCAGGCTGGGTTTATGTTGTGAGTTTCCTTCATGGTTAGGGTTGGAAGGGACCTTAAGGTACTAGATGATCATTTAGGTCCCTTCCAACCCCTGCCATTCTATGATTCTGTGATACCTACCGGTTTATGACTTTCTACAGATAATAGGAAAACAAAATACTTTTTTATGGGGTAACCTGTTTTCAGGTTTTGAGAGTTAGAATGTCTTTATTCTTCCCTTTGCACACTGACACATTAGATATTTGAGAATAAAAATAAATACATATAAATCTTAGTCTCTGAGGAAGCACCTTGACAAAGAGTGGGCCTAGCTGTTCTGGAAGCATACCACAGGAGTGACAGTGCTCACGATGAGATTTACGATGAGATTTAATATTTTTTTTCAAATATTTTCTGATGCTGATAATCCAAATAGGATAGGGTTTTAGATTTTCAGTATTGTCTCTTTTCAGTAGTGTTGCCTGCTTCTCATATACCAGATGGCAAAGGCTCAGATTTTCAAGGGTGATCTGCTTTCCTGTTACTCCATTCATATAAAAAGTCCAATCAGACATGTTGGGATGGCATTCAGTGACTTGCAGCTACTTTGGGAAATCTGTTGCTAATGGCTTTGCAAAGCCTGGTTGGTAATTGCTGGATTCCTGCAGCTGACTTGAGGTGCTTTTTTTTGCAGTGAACATTCAAACATGGACCGAGTGGGTCTCAGCAAGGAAAATTTACTGCTCCGAGGATGCACAGTAAGAAACACAGAAGCTGTGGTAGGCATAGTGGTATATGCAGGTTAGTGAACTGCCCTGGCTTTCACAGACTTGCAACAATATGGTTGTGTGCCCTAAGAAACAGTATTGTACAAAGGGGAATTGGGAGAGTAAAAGCTTGAATCCAGCAGAAGGCAGCCATAGCTAGAAAATAAGAATTCGTATCTGAGTTAAGTTTGTTTCTGTTTTCACAGTAAAATCTGATACCCCTGATTATTCCTGGAAGGGCAGATCTGTTGTGTGTGAGCAGGTCCTCATCCTCAACTTGTTAGTTGCAATGGTAAACTGAGATTTTGAAATGGATATGGAAATGTGACTTGCTTACGACTTTTTTCTTAATCAAAACTGAAACTAGTGCTGTTCTTCTGGTTCTGTTCTACAATTTGTAGAAAGGACAGAGGTTTTTACACTAATCAATATGATGTATCCAGATAGTTGTAACACAGGTGTAGC
The DNA here is from genome assembly GCF_027477595.1 of Haemorhous mexicanus. Taxonomy (NCBI): domain Eukaryota; kingdom Metazoa; phylum Chordata; class Aves; order Passeriformes; family Fringillidae; genus Haemorhous; species Haemorhous mexicanus. Next base: position 51,694,369 of record NC_082344.1, on the reverse strand, counting down.
ATTTTGTAGAAAATGTTAAAATAATGTGGAAGGGTCAAGAATGATGTTTCTAAAGGAAAGAATATTAGTGACAGTTAATGTAAGCTAATGAAAGTTAACATATACATGACAGATTTTGATTTAACTTGTTCAGTTTTCTTTGGGACAGAATTCATGTATTACATGAGAATCTAATTTACTCATGTTTATAATGGCTGTTCAAATATTATTTAATAGAAATGTTGTTTCCCTAAGCTTTAGAAATATAAAGCACTTGCAGTTGTGGTACCTGTTATTAGAGAATTTCAACCTCCTTTTTGGTTGCAGGTCATGAAACCAAAGCTATGCTGAATAACAGCGGTCCTCATTACAAGCGCAGCAAATTGGAAAGAAAAGTGAACACTGATATTCTGTGGTGTGTTCTGCTCCTACTTTTGATGTGTTTAACTGGTGCAATAGGTAAGTGAGAATCACTCAGATTCCTGCTATTTTCCTTTCTCAGCCTACAATGGTTAGCGTTTTATTTTGGGGCTGATTGATTTTGTCAGTCTTCATCCATATGTAATTTCCTGAAAGTTGGGAGTTCTGTGAGATTAAAGTTCATGTTGTCATGTTTGGTCTGGAATGTGGTTTAAAAGTGTGTTCCTGATGTGAGTTTTTCAATCTGGATCCTGTTTCTCCATTTGATTTATCTTTTTTCTAACTAACTGTTTAGCAAAACTCCTATTTTCCTGTAGGATTTTTCAGGTAACATGAGATACATATACACATTGTGGTGAGAGACCTAGTGTAACTAGAGTTGTACTGACTTGATATATTAGGGGTTGATTAAATTGTTAGATTGAGTACATCTAAACAGACTAACTTTTCTGACAGATCATAAAGGGGTTTAAAATATGTTTAAAATATGTTTAATAAAACTTCTTCAGATTACACTTAAAAATTATGACATCATGATGTGTTCACTAGTAGACTAAAACCTAGACAAGCAAGGATAACAAAATTAATTGCCAGCAGGTTTTTTTGGAGGGAGAAAACTTTTTGTGAAGTGTAGTTAATGTTTCTTTATTTCTGAGATATGTTGTATAGATAGAAGGCGTGTAAGGTGTTTCTTCATGTATGTATTGATACTTGGGACTCCTGTTGGGAAAAAAAACCCAAGATAAAAAATTGTAGTTTAAAAGCTTAGAAAGAACTACAGAGTGTAACAGCTAACATAATAACCCTGAGCTGTGATACACTTTATATAAAACTGATTGACTTTATCTTGTTCTTGTTTTCAAGGTCATGGAATTTGGTTAAGTAGGTATTCGGAAATACCTTTTTTTAACATCCCCGGGCCAGATGGGAAATCGAGTCCTCCAGCATTAGCAGGCTTCTATATGTTCTGGACAATGATAATTTTATTACAGGTAACTGGTCTGCTTTGAACATGGGTCATATGCTCATCTCATTTGTACCCTTGAAGTAACTCTTTGGCTTCAGTAGAACTACTTCATGCTTGTAACTGGCCAAAGACCTTGTTTTTATTTAATCCCTATGTTTTATTTTGGTAGGTCTTGATCCCTGTTTCTCTCTATGTTTCAATTGAAATTGTCAAATTGGGACAAATTTATTTAATACAGAATGACATTGATTTTTACCATGAGAAAACAGACTCAACTATTCAGTGTCGAGCACTAAATATTGCTGAAGACCTTGGTCAGATTCAGTATATTTTCTCTGACAAGACTGGAACCCTCACTGAAAATAAGATGGTTTTTCGGAGATGCAGCATTGCAGGACAGGAGTATTGCCATGAGGAGAACGGTAAGACACTAAACCTTTGTTCACCTGGATCGTTTTTCCAACATATTTGATACCATGAGCTAAATATTCTTTACTCATTGTGGAAGAAGTCATGCCTACTCGGTTTTGTTTCTCTCCATGAATATTCAGAACTCAGAACATTGGAAAATTGTCCATCTGCTCTTTCTTTTTTTTTCTCTAACTAGAGTGCCAATGCTTACCTAGCATTTTAAGGTTTAAACATCCTGTTGACCGTCCTAGCAGTGTACCACCTTTTTGTAGTATGTGTTAAGACTCCACTTTGACATAGTTCTGCTCTTGAGGACAGAGTAACCCAAATTAAATACATGCTTAACAGTGTTACTACATTATTTAACAGTAATTTTAAGATACAAGTCAAACAGATGTGTGTCCATGTATGTGTTAATGCTGCAAAGGTAAGTACTTTCATTAAAAATGACTGTTGTATTCTTAATTAGATCTTACACAGCTACTTGTTATTGGGCAAAAAGTCAAGAAGCAGTGTTAATGAATAGTTACTGTCTTATTGTCTAGAAGTGTAGGATCTTACATGTGTATTTCATACGAGCCAACTTGAAGTCTTCTGGGAGCTGGGAGAAGATACAGCTCCAGACAGAAGAGAAAATTGGGCAGAGTGATGTGAATGATTTAATTAGCCATTTTATCAATTATGTAAAACCACAAAGTATTTATTACAGTTACCATGTGTGTGTACTAGTGCCTGCAGACATTTGCTCTTTTGCTGGTGGACAATGCAAGTATTCCATATGAGATCAAGGGTGAGGTGCTGATGATGGGTGAACATGTGAGGCACAGCTGTATAGTAAACACTCTTTGTGGTTTTCATGGGTTTGCTGCCAGATAGAACTGCTCACAACTACAAGCAAAAGGCACACTCTGCTGGCCACAGCAATGAATCAGTTCAGCCCTTCTTTTGTTATGCAATGGGACCAGATATTACAGACAAATTTTACAGCAATTTCTGCACGTTTTTTTGGAAGTCTTATGATGAGGGTTCCCAGATGCTTCTTTGGCTTTGCATAATTGTCCTGGGAAGGATGACAACAGCAAAGTGAGAAGAAATGTTTAAGTTTTGAACTTGACGAACGAATAACTTCAATAAAAAGCACATTATATTTTCAGAGCATTTCCTAAATCGAAGAAAACTTTCAGAAAAGAAACCCAAGAGTGGTGTGAATGATGCAGCTGTGGCTGATTCAGGTCTCAGTGTGCCAGGCAAAGTGTGCCTCCACATGCTTCTGCTAGTAGTTCATATAAAGTTATCTTCCAAAATTATTAGTGTGTTGATTATGTACATAAATACTTCCTCCTGTGCCCCGTCTTTTCCCTGGATAGTAAACATGCATTTCTTCCTAACAAATTAGAAATTATATGAGCCCTGAAAATCAGGTTGAAGAATGTTGAAGGTCCTGGTTTTTAGCCCTGGTTTATATTTGTTTAGATTCACAGAGCTGCTGTTTGCAAGGCTCTTGCTACATATGGTAAGAGTTACAGTGCAACACAGTACAGTCTTTTGCACAGAAGCTGCCTAATCTGAATATGTATTTCTGGGTTTATATCTGTATTTCCCGGGGTAAAGGGACGCCTGTGATTCAGAATAATCCTCCATAGAGATGTCCCCAGGCTGTGTTCTGTCTAAAGTGACGTGTGCTTCTTGGACCATGGCAGTAGAGCAGTATGGTGTTGTGAGAGATGCCACATGTTACTTCAGACAGAGCATGCTGCTTTTCCATAGCCTGGAAGCAGAGCAGAATGGGTGTGTGTTGTCCAAGCCTGCCTCTACAAACACACATACTAAGTCATTGGTGCTGCTTTCCAGTAAAAGGTATCAGTCCCTCGTGTGGGATTTTGTATTTGGTAGTTGTGGAGAGCCACAGTCTGTTATGTTCCCACTTAGCTGCTTTTTAAAAGAGCCATGTCTCTTGTTTCATACTGATATCAGGAAGATGGCCTGCCAAGGAAGGTGTAAGCTCCGGTCTCTCTGTTTCCTTGGACTCATTAGAATAGCAGGATGGAGGACAGGATTCTTTCATTTGTGTTGCAGAAAGAGAAGACAGTAGAAAATACAAGACTTGTAAATGACATAATAAACCTATTTCCATCTCATTTAGAGCAACAGACCTGGGGACTGACCTGTGGAAAGGTTTTCTGTTTGCATAAAACAGAATTATATCCTGCTTTTCACTTCTTTCCTGTAACCTGAAATAAAGAAATAGGGAATTAGTGGTGTTGCTGGACATGTCTGCAATGTATGCTAAAGTTGTTTTTTTGCTAGGTTGCTATTGTTTGTATTCAGACTTCAATGAAATAGAGGCAACACAACAGCTCTCAGAACAGTTTTTCCATGCTGTCTGTGGATTTTAGGCACTGAAGTGCTAGTGTATGCTCATGGAATGCTGTTTCCACAGTGAGAGGTAAAACTTGAAAGCTGAATAGTGTACATAGTTCCAGTGCTTTCCAGAGATTTCAACTTCTGGCATGTGGTCAAACACTCTCAGAACTCCAATGCAAACACTTGGATATGTTCTTAATCAAGCACATGATAGCATAGTTTCCATTTGCTACAGAGGTTCTTTACACTATTGATTTGTGGAGAGGAACAGAACTGCATTTACATCTCTGGCACAAGGGTGTTACACATGTCCAGACAAAGTTTGATTATTGAAACTTGCTTTTCAATTAAAAACTCAGAAAATGTGTATCTTTTTTTGAGGGGATGTCCAGTACTGAAACAATAAACATAGTTTGAATGAGTTCCTGCTAGCAGCTGTATTTATCAAACCCCTGACGTACAGTCCTGATCCGTAATAACATAATGGCTAGAAAACTCGTCAGAAGTCTGGTCCCATTTTTCTGGCTTAAAACAGAATTGTTGCTATTATTCTTGATGAAATTCTTTGTTTTATTTCTTCAGAACCTCCAGTAAAGTCCTATTCAGTGCTTTCTCAGGCATTCCATTGTAATATGTCCCATCATCTCTGACAAGGTTTTGTTGATACCTAGCCTGAGTCCATCTTGCCACAATATGGAGACATTGGGTCTTGTGATAGCCACAGTGTTCACAAAAAACAGGCTATTTCCTTCCTATCTCTATGCAATTTCCCTTCGCTTGAACATGCATTTGACTCCCATCAATGTGCCCTTCTGGAGATTGTGTAACTCCAGTTTATTTTACTGTATCTATGTGACTCATGTTATGTAGAACTCAGATCATTTTTCTTCCCTCTTTTGGATTCAATCCAGTAGAATGCTGCTCAAACAAGACAGTGTGGTGGCTTGTTACAGTTTTAATTTTTCATAAATGGTGGGTTATTCTTAACTATATAAGTAATTCCTTGCTTTAGGTGGTGTTTTGGACATGTTTCTTTTGGCTCATGGAACAATAATTTTTTTTCCCTTTCCTTAGCAAAGAGGTTGGAATCCTATCAAGAGATTGATTCAGAGGATGAGGATTCAGCTGATTGTCAGTGTGGCTCTTCAACCCCTACATCAAAATGTCAGGGGCACAACTGCAGAGCTGTGTGTGAACCTTTGAACAGAAAGTCTTTGAACCGGTTATCTGGTAGTTACTCTGCATTCAAAAGGCAAGATGAAGCAGGTGATATTCCCAACTCAGGACACATGGCTTTCAGCAGTCCCATTGTAAGTAGAAGCTGTTTGGTTTGATGCTAAATTTCTGAATTAACTCATGAAGGTATCTCTTTTTACTCCCATTTGATCAGATTGGTTGTCATTTAAGAAATCCCTTCTCTCTTCCACCAGAATTCTGGGTGTCATGATGGCTTAGTTGCATGCTATTTACAACTGACATTGCAGACACATGTTGGTTCATGAAGGTGTATACTTTGATTCTTGCTGCTCTGCATCCATGATCACTTCAAATGAAATTACTGACTTAATAACAGTTTGTTCTCTTATTTTAAGAGGTTTCTAGCATTTTCTTCTGCTTTTAATAGGAAATATCTATATGGTCAATACTTATTTGAGGTTATGTGAGGAGAAAACTCTGCTTCTGTACCTGAAGGTGTCTAAATACCATTCATCATACTTAATCTCTGTTGAAGTGTCTAAGGTTATGAACTAAGCCTTCAGTGTTTACCTTTTTGGGCAGGAAGTTTGCCATTTTCAATGGTCTAGTACAAGGCAGTGAAGATGCCAGTATTCCTCTGTTTCCTGGTATTACAACTCAGCACAGGAGGGAAGTTGTATGAGCTTCTACACTTCAATCATCTGTAACTGATTTAACCTCCAGAGGCTAAGTTTATAACCTGATGGAAACTTTTGTTCATTTCATAATAGGAAACAGATGTTGTACCAGACAGAGAGCTGCTGGAGAAGTTCAGTCAAATTTCTTTTCATTCCTATCTACAATCAGAAGAAGCTAGCAGCAAGTTATCTTTGGAGACAATGTATATCACTGATTTCTTTCTTGCTCTGGCAGTCTGTAATACTGTGGTAGTCTCAGGCCCCAATCAGACACGTCAGAAGGTAAGAAGGCCTTGCTTTTGGTTATTTGGCCACATTTGCAAGTAGCTGATCTCTTTGTGGTTCAATTACAAAAAGAAAAATACAATTAATTGACATTTTAAAAATTATCCTTTTCACCTCTGCGTTTTCGTCCTATTAGAAAGAAGGGAATTACTGGAAAACCATGGAGTGCAATGAGTTAATGAATAAAATAATACTGATAAATTGGCTTCAATCTTTTTGTTTCTGTAACCATTTGTAACTTTTACAAGACAAATTTGGAGATAAAATTGCAGTTGTAATTTTTTCCATATTCTAGTTATGGGTTTTCTTAGATACAGGTATAACTTCCTGTAATAATACATTAACAGTCAGGTTACCTTCGCAAATAGGTTATTTTTGGCTGAAAAATAAGAATAATCACTGAAGTTGATGAACATAAATGATAAAATGATAAACATAAACTGAATGTTTAGCAGTTCTTTTTGCTAGTTAGTGTGAGGGGGTTGGTTTATTCTTCACAAGTATTTTGCTAATTCAGGACAAGGATTAAAGTGTTTAGTTCAATGTGCCACAACTTCAAAAAGTTACAATGTCCTGCTTACTCTGTTCATTACTGAAAGTTCTGAAGAGAAGTATTGCATGGAGTCATGAATTCTACTTGAAACACATCCAATTTTCAGACCTGAAGTACTTTCACAGCTTGTAGACGCTATTTACTATACTCATATGGTTTACTTGAGCTGGCCATCTTTAGTACAAGCAGTCAAACCCATGGTAAATTTTAAAATACTACTTTCATTATGAAACATACCTACTTGGTAAGGTGTCCTTCCATAATATAATAAAAAAGGAAGAATTTAACATAAATACTTTCTCTAACTGTTGTGTTCCAGATGAGACTCACTTCACTGAGTAGGATGCCTGTTAAATCTCTTGAGGAAATCAGGCAAATGTTCCAGAGGTTTTCAGTCTGGAGACTAAGTTCTTCTCCACTTCCAAGTGTACAGGAGTCATCATCTGAAAGCCCCAGTAGTTTTGTGAGAAAACTGTCTATTTTTAGAATGAAACTGGCTTCACCTACTTTGGATGGAGATGCTCAAAGGATTTCTGAACCGCACACTTCTGACAGCCCAGAAAATTCTCAAGTGCCTGGAGACCTACATCTAGTGAATGTAGCTGCTGGTGGTGAACCCAACCATGCTGTGTCATCTATTGAATTATCTCCCATACCAAAACTCTGTTACGAAGCTGAGAGTCCAGACGAAGCTGCCTTGGTTCATGCTGCTAGGGCTTATGAATGTGTTTTACAGTCTAGGACTCCAGATCAAGTAACTGTGGACTTTGCAGGTCTGGGGTCTTTAACGTTTCAGCTTTTGCATATCCTGCCTTTTGATTCACTGCGGAAAAGGATGTCAGTGGTGGTTCGGCATCCACTCTCCAACAAGGTGGTGGTGTACACAAAAGGTGCAGACTCAGTCATCATGGATTTGTTGAGAACTGCATCTGAAGGTATCTACAGAACCTGTAATTCACTCCTTAATGATAAGTTTTAACATTTTGCTACTTCAATAATGTATTTAGACCTTCAAAATTTTCTGCTAAATTGAGCCTAAACACACATGTTTAGTTTGCTTTCTCTTCTTTTTGTGTGATAGTACATACTAATAATTCTGAAATTGAAGAGAAGATTAAAGAGAGAACTCAGCAGCATTTGGATGATTATGCCAGAAGAGGACTGCGCACTCTGTGTATTGCTAAGAAGGTATTTCTTTTAATATATATTTTGAAGAATGTTTGCGACCAGCCTCAGTGGTACCACCAATGGAACAAACATCATGTCTTCTAAACAGATTTTCCTATTGCCACATTTTGTTTATCCTGATGTTCTTTTAGGAGGAATTTGTAAGAAAACCCAGTTTTTAAGATCAGTTCCTGACATCTGTTAGATTGCCATTTTTGTCAGTTCAGGATTCCAAGCATCTTAGCATCCTAATTTTAAAACAGGGATTGTCCAGAATAGCCAGATTTTTCTTCAGGAGTCATAAGCAGGTGTCCTTGTGTGAATCTTACCCTCTGTGGAATTTCAGACACAGAAAAGAGATTAGGTTATACCTGTTTTATTGGATTTCACAAACAGTTTGCAGTATTACAAGCTGTGGATGCACAACTGAAGTGATGTTTTGAGATTCCATTTTAAATTCAAAGCCGCTCAGAAGTAAAATTCTATAGGGATTAAAACAGGCTAGAAGCCTCTTGACAAAGCATTATGCAAAGTGAAAGTGCAGGCTGTGTGGCTGTGCAGCCATCAAGCTGTACCCAGTTGTGCAGTGGTTCTGTGCCAGTGTCAGTGCTGCAGGTGAGCAGCAGTGCACTGTGCCCATTGCCCTTTCTGCCTTCCATTTAAATGGAAATCTGTCAGGCAGCCCTAGGAACCTGCAGGGTGCCAATGAGTAGCCTGGCAAAGTAGTCTAACACTCTGAACATTGTACTAAATCTATGGACATTCTGGAGCACGTAAGCAATGCGCTGCCAGGAGCTGCACTTGCAGGTTCGGGATATGGACAGCAGAAATAACCATGAGAACACTTACGATGCACTGTTGAAAACCCATTATAGATACATGCCTATGTTTTCCCTCCCTGTGTAGGTGATGAGTGATGCAGAATATGCAGAGTGGTTAAATCATCGTTTTTTAGCAGAAACCAGCATTGACAATAGGGAGGACCTGCTGCTTGAATCTGCCATGAAGCTTGAGACCAAACTAACTTTGCTTGGTAGGTGGAAAATACTGTAACTCCCAGGAAAATGCCTGTGATGTTCATAACTGTAATTTGCTTGCAGAGAGCTGTGTTAATCTCAACCTGTGTAACACATAGATTTCTACTGACTTAGAATTTATCATCACTCCTGAATTTTCATAAATCTCACTTCTAAGTTTGTACTACTTGTAAAGCACACTGAAGACAGATGGCGCTCTCCTGTTGTTTGTAAAAATCTACTGTTCTGGGGTTTTTAGGTTTCTTTTATTGTTATTATTTTGTATTTTTTTATCTTCATTAGAGTTTTTAAATGTAATTATAACAAACACATGAAATGATAATTACAAGTCACCTGCCTGCCTGTGCAAATACTCAGAGATACCCCACTTTTGGGCATATTTTCTATCAGTGTTGCATTCGTGGCACAGCAGGTGTGCTTGTGCTGTGTTCTTCTTTAATAACATGGAGAGAAGTCAGGCATGCTTCTGCCAGAACCATTCCTCAGAAGGTCATTCAGCTGTGCAGAAATGAAACAAAAAATGTTTGCTGTTGGTGTGTGAAAGGTAAACTGCAGGCAGTCTGGGATAATAATTTTAGAGAACTGTCCAGCAAATAACATTTGGAAAACAAAGTGCAGAGATCTGACTGTGGTGGTAAAGGCAGTTCACGCTAGAGACAGATCCTATTGTGTAAAGGTGCTCCTTCTCTCAGTTTGTGTCATATCTGCTTAGTGTAAATGCAGTAAAACTTGATACTGAAGGAATTCTGGATTCACTGGCTTCAGTTTCTGCAGAGAAGCTAGAGCAGTGCTGCAAACTGATTCTTTTTTAAGGATATACAGGTACCCTTGGCCACTAAAGCCAGCAGAGAGAAGTCAAGCTGCTTTGGAGACCTGCTGTCTTGCAGGTTTGTGTCACTGGTGTTACAATAAGCAATATGGGTTGGCCCTAACATTAAATGGAAGTGAAAAAAAGGAGGTTAAACAACTTCATACTGCCAAGGTGCTTGCTTTCAGGAAGTTCCAAGCATGTCATGGTAGCGTGTCTGTTTTGGGATGTAGGTACAAAGAGAGAACCAGCTCGTCCTGTCACTCTGGAAGCATTTTGGTACAGCAGCACTAATCTTTCTGCTTGTCTAAATTAAGGTGCCACTGGCATTGAAGATCGCCTGCAGGAGGGTGTTCCAGACACAATACAGGCATTACGGAAAGCTGGAATAAAAATATGGATGTTGACAGGTGACAAGAGAGAGACAGCTGTCAACATTGCCTATGCTTGTAAACTGCTGGAACCAGAGGACAGAATCTTCACTCTTAAATCACAGACTAGGGTGAGTAGAAAAGTAATTTTCTTCTCTGCTGAAAAATTCAATAAGGCTAGTCCACAGGACAATACAGAAAAGCAGATGTTGTTTGCTTGAGAAATCAAAGAACATTTGCTTTTCTGTATTGTTCTTCCTTGTGGGTAAAATATGAAATCCTTTCTATGTATGTAACATCTGTTTCTTTATATACAATCCTTACATTATGATTAATTATTTTATCATTGGCACCATCACCTACAGAGAAAAGAGGAAAAATCAAAACTTCCTAATTTCTCTCTGTAGTAAGCTGAGGAGTTGACATGGCCTCAGGTTTAGTGGATTGTTCTAAGACCTTTAATTTTTCTTTTTTTCTCTGCTTATACGTATCATAAGAAATACATTTTGTATATGCCATAAAAGATAGTGTGGCAAGCATTAACTGTGGGGAAAATGAAGTGAAAAAAATAAAGGATTTTTAGTTCAGTTGTGTTTGAGGAGAGCTTGGAGTTGGATTTGTGCCAACATTTTCCTTTTACTCTGCTGGGAAATTAGTGTCTTTCTTGACAGTGATAACTAAGCCTCTTTTGCAGAAGTGCTCTTCCTCCCTCTAACTAGGCTCAGAAGTAAAAACCAGGATTTGATACTGTTGCATTTCAAAGTAAAATGATGAGAAGATTTAAGAAGATGTATTTTCTTCTATGTTGCGTGTGCTTTATATATTGATACCACAAACTTTTTGAGCATCTTATATTGATTCTGATAAGGTAAAACATTCCACAAGGCCAGTTCCTCAATAATTCATGGCAGCTCACCTGTAATGTGATATGAAGTACACTTTTGGCTCTGCATACCACACAAAAGAAATACAGAGAGCAAAAGTTTTATCAAAGCTGTATTAATATTACAGAATCCTTAATGGTTGCTTTTCCTACTAGGTTTTCTGGCTTGCATAGGTTTTTCTCTCTTCTCTTAGTGCAATACCCAAGCAAATCTGCTAAAGCATAGTTTATCACAGACACTTTTATTAACAACAGTCTTTATTAACAACAGTCCTTTGTGATTTTAAAGGGGCATTCAGCCTCACGTCTGAACCTTTCAAGATAAATACTATACAAGGACAGCATTTGACATTTTCCTCATATGTATTTTATGAATTGAAAAGGGAGGCAGAGTACAAACAGCATTTCATAAGATGCCTTTCTCTTGTCTTTTATTAGGATGCCTGTGCCTTGGTAATGAGCAAAATTTTAGAAGACATCCAGAAGAATGCCTCTGTCAAAAAAAAACGCAGTGAGAAACTTGGAAATTTCTCTGCAAGTCCCTCCACCCAAGCTCAAGGGTTCAGTTCAGGCTTGGTTATTGACGGAGGGACTTTAGAACATGTCCTTCATGACAGCCTACAGAATATTTTCTTGGACCTCACAGAAAAATGTCGGGCTGTAGTCTGTTGCCAAGCCACACCACTGCAGAAGAGTGTCCTGGTCAAACTGGTGCGAAGTAAGCTAAAGGCAATGACATTAGCTGTAGGTGAGTCTTGTGGTTATCCTCCTTTCTCTGAAAAGAAGTAGAAGCCAGTTTCTTCTCTTGTATATTTTGTTAATGTCTGTCACAAAATTTATTTTATGAGCAAGATAATCCTTTGAGTTGTAGTTGTCTCTGACATGAGATGATGCTTGTCTTCTGAAGTAGCAAATTTAGTCCATAAACTTAGGTCAGTATGAAGCAGTAAGAACAGCATCAGTCATACCATTGTTATGTAATATGCAAAGCAGCAAGTGAGAGCATTTTTCTTTCCATCATAACCCCCCAAAATTAGGAGGCAGAGGGGAGATGACTGGCTGTGATTTAAAGCACCCATATTTTGAGGTGCATCATGCCAGCTAAATTCTGACAAAAGGAACATCTATTACATATTTGGAGAACATAGCTGTTCAGTCAGGTGTTTCATTTACTAATCCTGTTTTCCTTAGTGCTTTTCAATGTTGGCCATAAAAATTTATTTCTCTGGACTCTCTGGTGTTTGATATTTGTCTTTTCCTGCCACCTCCATAGCAATGTGATAGCCAGCAAAGCTAGTTTTGATTTTTCCTCTTTTCTCTGTAGGTGATGGTGCCAATGATGTCAGTATGATCCAGGTGGCTGACACTGGTGTGGGAATATCTGGCCAGGAAGGCATGCAGGTAGTGTATCCAAAGACAGCTGCAAATGAGGTCAGGTTCCGTTTTAAACCAGTTCAGAGTGTACTCTGGAGACTCAATAGCTCCACAGTCTGTTTCCTTACATGGGCAAAACTTTGCAGCCCGAGCCTCACACCCAGGCCTCAGCATTCCACCAGGAGCAATCAGAAGCTGAATGCTGCAGGTCAAGCTTCAAACAATAGTTTGCTACTGTAGCCCCTCTCCTGTGGCCACTGGGATCAGTGAGCTCCATATTACTCCTGTCATGCAGGGAAATGAACAGCCTAATTGTCAGTGTCAGTGATTTCTGTGCAGTGATTTACTGTGTGGTAATAATGATGACAGCCATATTCCTGCCTGGGCTCTGTTGGACTGAGCTCTGTGTGTTAGTTGTAAAGTCTTATGTGGAAGGGGATATCTGAGGGAGGATAACCTGGCAAGCACTGTGTATAAAAAATCATAAAATGAAAATTTCAAACAGTGGGTAAGTTGCTTGGTTGGCAGTTTCTGAAGCTTATTTGTAACAGTTTGGTTATAGCATATCCTTTTCTTCATGTGTGTTGCAGGCTGTGATGGCAAGTGACTTTGCAATCTCGCAGTTCAGACACCTGAGGAAGCTGCTGCTTGTCCATGGTCACTGGTGTTATACCAGACTTACCAACATGGTGCTTTACTTCTTCTACAAAAATGTGGTATGTAGCTGTCCCATTCTAGGAGAATCACAGTTTACATATTTTTGAGCACTGAAAGGTTTATTGAGGCTTTATGTTCTTTTTTCTCTTCCTATTGTGAATGGTTTCAGAAAGCGTGTGTCAAACAATTCAGTTTCCCATTTGCTTGCAGAAGCCAGAGGCTCTTATTTCTTGGACTAAATTTCCCACTCAAAACCATTGTTTGATTTCATTAAACAGTGCGTGAGGGGCAATACTAATATGGTGGCAGCATGACTGTTTCAGAAAGTCATGTCTGATTTTGAAATGTTTCCACAGATTGCTTTGACCAGACCTAAGACCTACTGGTTTTTCTCTTGTTTTTAAAGCATTTGTCAATGCTAAAATTTCATCATGTCATCTTTGGCTTTTCAGACCTACGTGAATCTCCTGTTTTGGTACCAGTTTTTCTGTGGGTTTTCAGGCACATCAATGACTGACTACTGGATCTTGATTCTTTTCAATCTCCTTTTTACATCGGTGCCACCCATCATATATGGTGTCTTGGACAAAGATATATCTGCAGAGATACTCATGGAACTCCCACAGCTTTACATAACGAGCCAGAAATCTGTGGTAGGTTACAGACTGCTTGGCCTGAAGCAAATTGAAATGGTCAGCATTTGAGCCATTTCTGTCTTTTCTTATAAGTTTCATCTCAGACAAACATTGTTTTAAATTACTTTCTCTGTTATGAAATGTCTAGGCCTGTGCAATATGTGCACAAATAAAAACCTGTTTTCCAAAAGATTATTTAGACTCTTTTCAGTAAATAGACCCAATCTTATCAGACATTTGGATGATAAAAGAAATTAAGGACTTCAGGTACTAGACAAACATTGCAACCAGCATGTTTATTTCATTCATTGTGTCAGCTGTCAACATGCTTCCTCAAATTGGGATTTGTTTGAGCAAGATAAGGGCACTCTGTATACTCTGAATTTTTTTTTTGTCATATAAAGGTCTCAGTTGACAGAGAACCAGAGCAGATTAATTTCAAATAATCCTCAAATAACTTCTGTCAGTCAGAGTACTTTTCAGCTTACAGGTATGTTCTAAAATTTGCCTTCCCACGTGAAAACACTATACATCATACCTGGTCTGTCAGTAATTTCTGTCCAAACATTTAGCACAGAAACTAAAAGGAGTGGGGGAGTAGGTTCTAAATCAAAATTATATAACTCATTGGGGTTTTTCCTGATTTCTGCCTTGCTTAGCATGAAATCCAGCATAATTTTAAATTTATATTTCTAAAAATTTAATAATTAATATAATATCTTTATTATAACAATTGAAGGCAATGACATACTGAGCCTGAGACAAAATAGGTACTAATAGTCCAGAGAGAGGAAACATTGACTACGAGTCACCTAAAACTCAACATTTTCTTTATGATCAGATCCTACAACATCATTAGAAGGCATTTCTTTACCAAGAGGGTAGTCATACACTGGAGCAGACTCTTAGAGGTGTCGTCAACACCCCAAGTCTGTCGGTGTTAAGGAGGCATTTCCACAATGCCCTTAATAACATGATTGAACTTTTGGTCAGCCCTGAAGTGGTCGGGCAGTTGGATCAGATAATCCCTTCCAACTGAAATATTTTATTCTGTTCTATACTACTCTATTCTAACAAATACTACTAAAAAAAGAGCTACAACATGTTGTTCTCTAGTGTTGTCTTGTTTATTATAACCTGGCAGAAGTTTAGGTCCGGTCTAGAAGGGAAAGAAGGCTATACAGTGAATGGACAAATGGTTTTGCTTGTTTGTGGACTTTTACATATCTTTTTATATGCGCTTAAATATTTTATGTTGCTTGGTTTGCAGTATTTTTGAAAAACAAAGTATTCTTTTGGTACCAATCCAAACCTGTGTAGATTGGCTTGAGCAGCTCTGTGCTTTGTCAGTCAAAGAATTTTGATTAAGTAAATGTAGCAAGGCCTCATTATTTGTTTTGATCTTCCGGATATGTACAATGCAGTGATCTGAGCTGAGATGAAGGTTTTGAAGCAATAAAATCAGAATTACTGCATTACATAATATATTTTCTTCTTTCTCTTTTTATTCCCTTATCTTCTGTTAGTTTTTTTGTCTTTTGTCCATCCCATCATTCCTTTCTCTGTGGTTTCAATTATTATAATTTCTTTTCATGCATGGAAGCACATGGAAATAATTGCTTGGACTTAAATACAGCATAGAAAAAAGAGAAATGCTTTACAAGATGCAATAAGATGCAATAGCATAATAATAATAATAAATAATGGAACAGTAAATGGGATTCATCTTCAGTAGTTTAAAGCACTTTCCTGAAGGGCAAATAAGTTTTCCCCATCACCTTCAGTTCAGTGGTTCAGTTCTTAAAAGGGCTGAATGGCTCTTTGGAAAAACCCATCTCTCCACTAATCATGGAGGACATCCTGGATGATTTGACTTCTCACCTATGTGTCTCACTTCAGTGCCTGAAGGAATGGGACAAAGCTGAGCCTGAGCATAGGTAACTATGCTTTCCTAGGTGGTTGATGTGTCATAGCAGTCTGCTGCTACTGAGGGAGGAAGTCTTATTCCCTTCTCCCTTTTTTTCTTCCTGTTCCCTCTTCATCCATATAGTTAAACTGTTTCCCTAGTGCCAGCTCAATTATCCCATCAGGTCCTCCCAGGAGCTGATTTAACTCACTAAAAGAGCAGTGTGTTATTCCAGCAGAAAAGTGAGTTGGTTTCTCACATCTGATGAGTTAAATTAGCTCACAGAGGAGTCCCATCCGCACAGAGGAGTCAGACAGCACACATAAGAAAAAGGGATGGAGATAGAAGAAGGTGGCACTTGGTATTCATTGGTAAGC
Source organism: Haemorhous mexicanus (assembly GCF_027477595.1). Lineage (NCBI taxonomy): Eukaryota > Metazoa > Chordata > Aves > Passeriformes > Fringillidae > Haemorhous > Haemorhous mexicanus. The sequence goes on along the minus strand of NC_082344.1, from coordinate 51,678,301 downwards.
TGCAGGGTACTTCCCTGTCCATCAGCCTCCTCCCCTCCTTGGGACTCACCTGAGGATCTGGTACATCCATTCTGATAGGAACAGCTGCAAGATCAGAGTTCCCAGAGCTGGCTGCTGATTTAAATACTAACAGTTAGCTATATTAGTGTGGAGGGAGATCTTTGTTCCACTAACTGTTACACAAAAGAGGCCTTTTTCATTTGGAAACCAACTGGAATTACTTCTGCAGATAATCTTTCCCCAGATCCAAATTGATGCTAGTTAAGGATGCAGCAGTTTGTTCAATTTGTTACAATGCCATTATGTTTTTTCTCTTACAGGCTTACTTGCCTTCAGCTTTCTGGATAACCTTGCTGGATGCTTTTTACCAAAGTCTCGTTTGCTTTTTTGTGCCTTACTTTGTAAGTGCTGGCTACAGAATATATTTATACATTCTGACTTACTTAAAACCTAAGCAAATTAGAATGAAGTATTTGATTTTTACTTCCTTGTATATTGAATGTATACTAAGATCATCATTGGAACAGAACTGAACTGTGTGTGTGCAAATATGCATGGTATTGAAATTATTCATACCACTTCATGGTAGGACTATACATAAAGAATATTTGACACTGACCACTGTCTTCCTTTACAGACTTACTGTGGCTCAGACATAGACATTTTTTCTTTTGGAAACCCTATAAACACAGCAGCACTCTTCATTATGCTGTTTCACCTTCTCATTGAGTGCAAGTCTGTGGTGAGTACTTTGTTTCCCAAAGAGTTCCTTACAGAGTATGTGCCTACAGCTTTCAGTAAAATTAAAGGGAAGAGAGGTCTTCAAATACAAAAAGGAATAAGTATAAAAGGGTCAAACCCTAAATATTGTATTTATGTGATCATGTGAGCTCTCCTAACGCATCTGTCATTGGAACCAATAGAAATATGACTAAAATTAACAAAACTTAGCCTCAGAATTATCTTTGAATACTGAAATGATCCTGCTTCCTTTTAAGATAGGGTGGTTTGGGGGATGTTGGATCAGTTTTGCAAATGGTAAAAAATCCACCAGTGATCTGCTGAAACTTCTTTGGTTCGCAAAGTTTGTGTCTCAAAGACAACAGTGTAAATTGCTGATTTGGAATGCTTGGAATTGATTATTTTCTCTGAGGCCAGGATAAACAGCTTAGAGAGGTGTATTTTGATGCCAGAACTCGAAAACCGATATGCTAAGAAACATTATTTCCGTTTTCAAGTCTGCACAATCTAAAGCATGTGCCTCAGCTTGGATAAATCTAGAGTACTTACAAGGGTAATACTTTGGGGTTTGGCTTAATTTTAAAGAAAATACAGTAATGGGTACTGTGAAGGACACTTATTAATGAGTTTTGTTTTTTTCTTTGACTTTTTAGAAGTATTTTTAGGATTGTTTTATAATGGACAAAATGTCAAGCTGTGATTCAGTCTTTTAACTGTTCTTTTGGGAGTATGACAGCCATAATTAAAACGTCTTTATTGAGGACATATATATAGCATGAGTGTATTCACACTCTGATTAGAGAACTTTACTTAAATGTGTTTTGTTTGGCATTTTTTAATGTTGGCAGGCTGTAAGAACAGTGACAATATTGGTTGTTTTAGTAGCTGTTATAGCCATTTACATGTAAAATTACAGAAAAACTCCAGTGTAGAAAGGTAACCAATGTCTCAAGCAAGATATATATAAAGGTGGTGTCATGTGAAGATATCACCTCCTTTTGCTTGAGAAAGCTTTCTGTGCTGCCAGTGGATAAGGTGGTAATCTGAGGCAAATGTCTTTCACAAAAGAATGAAAAGCTATGAATTTATGAGAGTTAAAAAAATTAATGGAATACCTGCATACTGTAAAAAGAAGGCTCCATTCCTTCTGGATTGTTTTGTATGAAATTAGGAATATTATCTGAACAGATGCATCCTCTGTTACATTCAACAGCTGCCCTTGGAGGAAAAATGTGCATGTTCATGCAAATACAGATGTAACAGTCTTTCTGTTTTACAGCTTAAATCTTATTTCTTTCCTTGTCTGAATTGCAGACATGGATACATACAGTAGTTATAGTTGGCAGCATCCTGTTTTACTTTGTGTTCACTCTGGCTGTTGGAGCAACCTGCAAAATCCACAACCCACGACCAGATTTTTACTGGATTATGGAAAAGCACATGACAGACCCAGTATTTTACTTAGTTTGCCTCCTGACTACTTGCATTGCTCTGCTACCCAGGTGAGTTTCTGTTATATAATTATAGATTACTGCTGTTACCAAAATTAGTTTTCTGTGAGTCAGTGATGTTATGAAACTCTGGCTAGGTGTTTCCTCCCTAGCATCCCCCAATAAAAATGAAGATTTCATTACTCTATTAAACCAAGCTATGTGAGGACAACTTTTTATTGCCATTTAGTTCTCCAAGTAAATTTCAGTAATAAAAATTTTCTTTTGTGACTTATATAATATTAATTATTGTCTTTGGAGGGCAAAGAAACAGTATTTTTTGTAATCACAGAGTTCATAATTTATATACAAATCAGTTAAATTAGTGGCCATGTTCTATATATAGACAAAGAAATACTATGCTTAGTCTGTGTTAGTTTGTGAATTGATTTTCTATTTGACAGTTATGTCATGAATATGTACAAGAGTATTTAGAGTAAAGAATGCATGTACAGGCTTCTTTGTGGGGTGGAAACATGCTGCCTAGATTCACAATGGGTCTGGATAATTTTTTGTCTCACTGAAGTTCAAGTTTAATAATTAATTCTCCCTGGAAGGGCAGTAGTATTGGGTGGAGGTGAGAAACTACAGCATGCTGAGCAAGGAGACACCTGAACGAGCCAACAGAGCAAACCAAACCATGTGAAAACCAGTGAAAGAGACTTCATCAAACCTTTTGTTTAGCTTTCTTTAGTAGCCACAGCTATCTTCATTTCACTGCCTGAGCATGAACTCAAGTTTGTAGCCTACTAGTGAAGTGCCTCCAGTGCTAATTACTCATTCTTCTGTGTTGTGTCTCTTTCTTTCCCTCTTACATCATTTCAGAAAGAATGAGACTTGAAATTGAATTGCACAGACAGATACTGAGAAGAGTTGAGGAGAATAAATGCTGTTTCCTGCTCACCTGATGTAATTTAATATCATTAGACACAATCTGAGCAGTTTCTGGATCAAGTGCTGTAGTACAGGCTGCATAAGTTATCAGTCCCACCAGCAGGAAAGCTGGCAGAGCCATGCCTGTAGATGCCTGCAATGGCCACCAAGTATTAAGTCCTGTTGGAACATGTGTGATCTGTATCTTAGGCATGTCATCAAGAGTTCTACTGCACTCACTGGGGATTATGACTGATCGGATCTGACTGATGGCTTTGGTTCACACTTCAGCAGAATGGCAAACCATGAGGTGCAAGAAACACATGGCTTTCTGTCCCTGCTCTCAGTTGGTTCAGGTGGTGACAGTAGAGCCTTTTCTTTCACACAGTAAATCTCCCCTACATGACAAGATAAATGCTGTTGTCAGACTTTTGGAAGGGCTGTAGAGAGCCAAGGTAGGATAAAGGTTTCAGCTTGGTGGCTACTTCCAATTTGTGGCTGTTGAATTTTGAAGACAGTGGTTTTCATGTTAAATTAAAGGCAAACTGTTTAGAAATTCTTTAAGTCATGTATTCTCCTTGTGTCAATACCTCAGAAGATTTATTGCTGTTGTGGCTAATTTCAGCTTTTCTACTGCAGTGATTTGAAGCAGAAGTACCTATTATGGGACTACTGCTGTCACATGTATGTTTTTTTCCCATGTTTATTTCTGATATGATCCTTTGTAGGGTGCTGAAAAGCCCCCACTCAGGGTATTGTGAAGCCAGGGGGTCCTCTGCAGCTTGTAGCATGAGGGAGTGAGACTGGGGCTTTCACTGGAGGTTTAAAGAAGTTCTCTTACAGAGGGACAGACATTGGATGCCCTGCTGCCTGGAAACTTACTGCAAAAATCTGTGATTAAATCCAACCTAAATTGCCAGTTAAGTCGGTTCTAATATCACAGAATTATAGAATGGCCTGGGTTGAAAGAGACCTTAAAGATCATCTAGTTCTAGTCCAAGAACTAGGCTTCAGGGTTACTTGAATGGTGTTTGGTTTCCTTTAGGCACTGGAAACAGTTTTGGGGTTTCTTATAAACAGCTCATTTGTAACTGTGTTTATTTTGTAGGTATTTGATAAGAGTTCTCCAAGGAACACTGTTTCCATCTCCAGTGTTGAGAGCCAAGTACCTTGCCAGACTGTCCCACGAGGAGCAGAGGAAAGAAATTAAGAGATGGAAAGATGAGTGCAATGTGAATTATGGGGTGGAGCTCCAGCCTACTTGTGTGCCTTCCAGCTCAGCTGCAGGTGCTGTATCAGAGGAAGAAAGCACTGACAGTGTTTTGCCAGCATCTAAAACACCTTTTCAGACCTGTTCAAGAGATGGGTTATTAAAGAACACCTCCTTCTTACCAGACATTCAGGATGAGTCTGGGAGTACAAGTGGCTTGAACTCTGAAGAGACTGAATTTACCAAAGGAAACTAATACATTTACATTTCGTGGCAATAGATCATGTGCCAAAGTCTCTGTGTGTGCTTCTGAAAAGGGCAGCAGTGCTGTATCTCTAGCACACAGAGCAGTTTTGAGTTCTGTTTTGTGTGAAGATGCTTTACTGTATTTTACAAAGTTGGAATGCTAGCTGGTTAAACACAGGAGTAATAACTGCTGATTTCTGCCATGCTGTTGTTTTGTTTTCTTCAGCCAAGGTAGATGATGAACACATTTCCTTAAAAGCTTGTTTGTAAGACTTTCCCGTAATTTATTAAGATTGTTCAAGGTCTAAATGTCTGAATTAGTTTTTATTTCTTCACACACTAGACTTTGCATACTGCTTATTTCTTGTATGCAACATTACATAACACCTCGTGGTATTATGGGCAGGACATTGCATGAGTGTGGATTTGCAGAATCCAGTTCAGGTAAGTCATCCTGCTCCCTTACACTGCTGCCCTAGAATCCTAGCATGCCCTGGGATTCACCACTTGCTGAAATATGAAGTAAGCTACAGCGCTGGGATGTGGTGTTACTTGTTGGGTTGTTTCAAGACTTTTTATTAGATGTTGTACTGTGTGTAGACAGTAATTTATATAACCACTGTCGTCCAGTTTGTTCACAAGGCTATTGCAAGGGCCATCTCACTGCTGGACAAAACACCATTTTAACCATAAGAGAGAAGCCCAGATGAGACACATATAAAATGTCTCCCTCACCTTCTCCTTCATATAAGGAGCAAATCCTAAGTGCAGCCTTTTGCTTTCCATGACAGTTCATCCTTCTGCTGTATCACTCCATTTTGACTCCATGTGCCATTTCATGTTGTCTGCCACCAATATGGACTTGTTCCCACCTCACTCAATTCAGATGTTGGCTGGCTGTCTTTTCTCTAAACTACCTCATGCCTGTACTACAAAATTGTCTGCCAGCAACAGTGAGGAGCTCCAGTCTGTCTTCAGGTCTTCCCTTACAAGTAGCAGCTTTTAGCTGGTAACATCACTCTTCTTCACTCTGAGGTGTTTTTAAATTACTCCAGGCTTTTTTAATAATCAGCTTAAGTGTCTCTAAAGGCTGCTCAAAATAAGACATCGTGCATTGCATGTCTCACATTTAAGTGCTGTTCTTCATCTGTCTCCAAGACAGATGAGTCCTGCCCTCTGCCAGTTTCCCACTACTCACACACTGCACAAAAAGTGGCTGAGGTGCACGTGGTAACTTCTAGATTCCAGGACTCTCTAAAATATTGCCTCTTTTTTACTTCCCTACCCAAAAAGTTAGATGGACAATATAGAGAGGAGCTTAGGAAATCTGTTTGTATTCACTAGCACCTGTTGAAATAAACAGTTTCCTCAAACTGTAGCTGCTAATGAATTATTAGTGCTGAGCCTGTTTTTTGGTTCTGTTACTTTCTCAAAGTTTCTGCTTTCAAATTTCCAAGATATGTGTGCTTATTTTTAAGCGCCGTGTTTTGAGCAAGGGCTCTGCTTTCTAGTTGAACCATGAGCTTTCCACATCTTTTAAGATCTCTGAAAGAATTTAAACAAATGCTGTGAGGTCTGGACAGCTGCTGCTATACAGGGCAGATATTGAGGGCATGCTGAGTTCATTCAAATGCCAGTCACCACATGTTACCAAATGTTTAAAACAGCTCTGTGTTCAAAAGGTAGAATGTAATTAGAGCTGACTCTATCCCTAGTGTTAGTGAGGGGAGAAAGAGAAAATATACTTAAATATACTTTTTGTTTAGCCTGTAGAAGAAAAGTAGTGGAAGGAGAAAGTGATGACAGCCATTTCTGAATTTATTTTTTTTTTTAGTTCGGTTCAACATATGACAAAATGTTTTTGGTAGGTTCTAACGAAGTTAGTGGAGGCCTTTGAAGTGGTGGCAGACATTCAAACTCCAAGAGATCATATTGGTTAGAGTTACTTGTTCAGATATTTATCTGTAACAACCTTTTTGCTGTGGGGCCAGCACCTTGCCATGAGTGTACTACTGGTTTCCGAAGTGAAACATCTCAGCTTTCTTGTCAAGAAATGAGAGCTGCAAGGCTGCAAAACAGTCAGCAGGTTGTGCAGGAAGACAAGCTGGGACTGGGGCAGAATAATACAGGAAGAGAGTTACTGGGATGAAGTGAAATCATCTACTCTGCTCCACCCTTGTCCTTCCTAGTGAATGTTATCCTGCTGTAAAGAGCTCCAGAGAAACAGGCAGTGCTCTCCTGCCCTCAGAGTCAAATACTGGTTTTGTTTTCATTATCTGACCTGAATGTTTCTTCTACACTTTAAATCCACAGCCTCTCTGCACTTGTGGCCACTGAGAGGAGATTGGTCCATGTTGTACAAGTCTCTAACTCTGTGACTGAGGTATGTTGAACTTTGATGGGGGACCTCCAGCACTTCCAGTGACCTGAGGGAATGCAGACCTCAGCTCTGTCCCCCCTGCCTCTCTGAAAAAATTTGGGCACAACACCAGCCTGTGACCTGCCCTCTTGTTGCCTCTGCTGAAGAAGCAGAACCTGCCAGCAGATTTGACAGGTAGATGATCATTTAGTGTCAGGAGTTTGCATTTTTTTCATACAAAAGTTGTAAGTATTCAGAGTAAGATTTTTCCAAAACCTTCTGACTAAGCCATGGCATCAAAATAACTACATGAAGAAACATGAGTGGGAGTCATCTATTAGACCCGAGACCAGCTCCATGGTGGACATTTAAATTTCTATTATGGGACTCTTTACAAGCCTCAGCACTCTGTTACTCACAACTTAGTGCAATGAGGCTTTCAGGACACTGTTCCTCTCTGCTGAGATTGTAAGTGCTTTTGTACCACTTGAAGTAGTGAAAAGTGATGTGTGTGTGTGTGTGTGTTGCATATTGGTACTCCATGTTGCTTAAAACTGCCCTCTACAGACTGTATTTTATTAGAGGATTTCAACAAGCAGTCTGAGTCATAATATAATTATCTGTTGGGTAAAACTTGCTTTGGGGGTTGTTTGGTTTTTTTGTTTGACTCTCAGTTTTTTTGGTGTGGTTTTGAGGTTGGGTTTGTTGGGTTTTTTTGTGGTGGACAAACAGCAGAAATAGCTGAGGGCATTTGCTGTGATGACTTGCTTTTCAGTCTTTTACTGAAGGGGAGATGAGGGTTGTGAGTCTTCAATAAAACCTTTAAAATATTAATTGGCCATAACTAAAGTAGTGCCAAATGAAGGGTGGAAACACATTGCGCTCCCTGTGCTTCTCAACAGTTCAATGTTCCCTTTATTATTTTTTTTAGCACTGAAACCATCACAATCACCTGCTTGCTTCTCCACGTAGGCACAGCGTGATCTGACTTTTCCATTTTGAAAATAAGCTTTTTAAGAGCATCTCAAAGGTGCCTTTCACTTGTGAAAGGAAGCACAGCATTTACACTTCTTTAATTTTAAAACAAACCAAAACAACCACCTTCAACTGCCCCAAACTTTGCAGCTACATCTAGAAGAGTCTTAACTCTGATTCTGATATGCAATATTTGATTTACTGAAGAAAGTGCATGTTTTAAATTTTTTTCTTTCACATCAACCACACCTGTGCTAAACATTTGTGGGTGGCAGTCAGCCACAGCCTTTGCTGAGTATTTTGGCAGTACAGTGAGCTTTGGTCAGTACCTGGGGCACAGTTTGAGCTGATGTTTAGCCCAAGCTGTTTTTTCCACAGACCCACAGGCTGCAGGACTGGCTGAAGACCAGCTAAAGCAGAGCACCCACTGCTCTCACCAGCCCTGGCCCTTGGCCAAGGCTAATGGGCAATTTCCAAATGTGACTGTCTTAACAACGTTCCCATAGCTGAATTTCAGTGTGAGCTTTGTATTATTTGTTCCTGTTTTATTCTGGTTATGTTACTCTTGCCCTCATGGTCCTGGCTTCCTCACTGCAGTGGAAAGGTAAATTTTAACAGTTTCAAGCTTCTGTCTGCTTATTATTTTGATTTCAGCATGTATACATGTTGTTGAAATTCTGTGTACAACTTATAAGAGATTTTTTTATTTAAAATTAATTGCATTTCTGAGCAAAATTATAGAATAAACTGTGTTCAGGTTGCAGATTTGATTGCAGCTTTAGTTTTTCAGATTTCTAAGTTCAGAATAGTTGTCGGCAGCAGTATTCATAGTAATATTCTGTATTGGAAGCACACACAGAGAAAAAACTGAAAGCTGTACAGTGGTAGGAATACCAGAATCTCCACAAGTATTGCAGTACTAAGAGGGCTGCTAAAAAAAGTCAGCTAAGGATTCAAAAATGCCTTTTGAAGGCCATTTTTAGGCACTATTGCTAAAGTTATAACTTCTTAACTCCATATTATCATTTAGTCTCTCTAAAGATTAAAACACATTTTCAACAGAAGTTATTTGGAAAATGATTGTAAATTTTTATTAGTACAACTAGAAAGAAACACACTGGCTTGACTGAGTGGCATTGCTTCCATTTGGAGATACAGCTGTGGCAGAAGCAAAACCAACAAATGTTACCTTACAATGAGGCTATGACACCTGTGAGACAAACAGCATAACTGAGTTCATAGCCATTGTGTCAGCACAGAGGAAAAGGCTTGATACAGTGGAAGGAGGAGCATGTTTGCCTATTTCATGTGCACACATAAAAAACCCCGTATAAAAATACATCTATAAAATTACAAATTTCCTCTTTACATGGAATGTTGTGTCAGACAGTCGTGGGAAAGGATAAAACCCAAGTGCTCCCTCCTAGAGCCATCTGCGATGGGGTACAGCCTGGAATTTCTTCAGACATCCCATATAGAATGGGCCTGGACCTTATGTTTAAGCAGGACTCTGCCTCATTTCCTGGGAAGGACTGCTGGAAACTGGTGGTAGGTCAAATCCAGGTAATTAAAATGTGTAGTTATATGTTATCATTTGGTAATGCTAATATCTTCATGAATTATTTTATGTACTCTGACGCTTTACAAAATTCAAAGCTGCTAACCACCGACCGTATCTGGTGGAGAGAAGCCAGGCTGGGTTGCTTATTCTGAAACAGCACCTCTTTGGAAAACAGACCTGGCCAGAACCTGTCTGACACCAGCCAGCTGGCTCTAACAACCACTGGGCCACCTTCTCCTCAGGGAACTCTTGAACCAGCTCCAGGACTCAGAGCTTTTCTGCCCTACAGCCACAGAGATCCCAACCCCAGAGGAAAGCTGAATGAGGACTGAGAGCTCCAGCCTCCATATCCTTGAAGCAAGGACATCAATAACCTACTTCAGCAGTAATCTACTTGGACTAGATAAACATGGTCACAGCTGCTTTCTCTATAGCTGGGAAAAGAAGAGTATTTTAAATGTTATATCCTTAAGATACTAAAAGTAAAAAAACCCCAACAATCAAACCTAGCAAAGCCTTGAAGAGTTTTCCTTCTGAGCGTGCAGCAATGACTGAATAATCACTTAAATAGTTTCAGAATCCATAACATCAATATTGAGTATTTATTAATATTCATGTCTACAGTGCAGTCAGTCTACTGTGACTAATGTTCTAATCTTAGCAATGTTTAAGGAGAAGATATGGAGGTACGAGATAAACCTTCATGAAAGCAATAGATCTATGCAGATGAGTTGCAACATGATTCATAGTACCTGAAATGTCCATGTGTTAGGTCTTTTTTATGCATGTTTCCACATGCGGCAATCATGCTATTGACAAGGCCCTGCTGTGCTGTCATGGGGCCATGCCAGAGGTAGCAGAGAGGATTATTATGTGCCTTAGGCTGGATTCATAGGGACTAGGCACAGCACTGAAAACACAAATTTTAATTGCATTGTTCCCCAGTGGAATTTGTCCTGTAATCCTCAGATTCCTGACTTGTCCTATTCTGGCTTCCTAAAAGCTGATAGCTGTGCAGGACATCATCTACAGCAGTTGATAGCTCTAGCACCATCAAAAGGTGCCAAGCTCCATCATAATCTTTTCCAACCAGATTCTCTTGGAGTTAAGTGGAGTTAAGGCGTAGTGTCTTCCTACTGCACAGAGCACTCCACATCTGGCTACCAAGCACTTGAGCTGGGCTCCTCAAGCCTTTGCTGGTGAAGCTGTTGTACTTTGCTTCTGGTATTTCTAATACTTGAACAGAAGCTGGAACCCCAAGTCTTCTATCACTCATTTTCTTTCTGCTTTTTTCCTTTTCCCAAATGCTTTATCTTGCTAGTCAAAATTAAACTTTAAATGCAAGGTACAAGAAGAGACCTACAAAATTACCCAGTTCCCCAATATTAGTGAAGGTGCCCACACTGCATCTTTTGCATTTAAAATCTGCATTTTCCATGTCTCACAAGATGTCCAAATTAGCTGACTCTAGGAGGGGAAACCATTGCAGTGGTATTGTCATCCCTCATGTTTTTAGAGGGCTGGAGAGGGTCAGTGCATGCTTTGTATGCTGTATACAGTGTGAGGAGGAAAGCCAGTGGGGCACAGGTTTGATAAATGCACTGATCAGTGTAGTGCTGCTGAGACATGGGTGTATCCTGGACACATTAGGACATTGGAAGCTTCAGAAAATAAGTGCTAGAGGCTGTCCAGAGTCTGAACAATAAAGTTTTGGTCTCTAGTGCCTCTACTGGCAGTTCTGGGACTGCTGGCCTACTGCTTCCTCCATCACCCTAGAGAGATGCCCAGTCTGGCTCTGGGAACAGAAGCTATGGAATCAGGACAGTACAGGGTTATGCCCATGCAAATTAACCACCCTGAGGGACAAAATGCACTAGCTCAGGCATGCCAGGAGCATATGGCTACCCACCTTTGGAGACCTGCACACGTGCTTTGATGTGTCCTGTGCTACATGGATGTACAAACCCATCAATCTCTTCCACACCTTACAGCACATGGTATGGCTCTGTCGAGAGTTGTCCTTGTGAACGTATGTCCTGCAATGCCACATAAATGAACAAAGTTCCTTCCTCATCACAAGAAGTGAGTGAAAATGCATGTGCTACTAATTGAATAGTACTAAAATAGGTTATTTTAAAAAGTTTTACTAGTCTGTGCTACTGCTTAGTTTTAATAGCTGAAAGGCAGAAAGTGGTTGATTCTTTTCTTTTAAGCTTTTTGTAGTGTTTAGAATAGCACCACAACACAGTTAAAAGAAAAGTCAAAAGGATTATTAATTCTACCACAAAGTATATTCATGAGCAGAGGATTTACCGGTAACATACACTGCATATTCCATAGCTCCACAACAAGAATAGATAGAGCTTGAAACTCCTTTTCACAGAGTTTCTGGACTGCAAAACCTTCAGTGCTGAAGGGCTGATTCCTTTTTTCTTTTGTCTGTCAGCACAATTCTTACCATCTGGAGTTAGTTTAGCAGAAAGGTGTGGATATATATTTGTCTTTCAATCCACTCAATAAAATGTGACACGTTACTGTAAACTCCAGGTCCCAAAACCTTGGAAAAGCAGACAGAGCCCCAAGATGTTAAACCAAACAAAGTCCAGCGCCCGGCAGTATGCTCGCACACAAGTGGTCCTCCACTGTCACCCTGCAACAGGAAAGTTAAAAACAGTCTATTATACACGTGGCCAGCACTCATCATTAAAGCTGTATCACATTTCCTACAACCACTTGCCTTTAGTGAATAACTCAGCTGTAAAAACTTGCTGAACTGTGTAGCCACACGCAGCATTACCAGTATTTATTACCCATTACATTTGTACAAAACATAACCTGTAAAAGGCTCATACAAATAAAAAATTCAACTAATACGGATAAACCCTAGAGTCTTCAAGCAGCATTTCACTAGCACGAAGATAAGTTCTTTACACCAATATTAACAATAATAGTAATAATAAAAGTTGGGTTCAAGTATGTAAATAGACAGCTGTCATTCCTAGAATAGATAAAGTATGCTACACCTAATTAACATCACAGTATTTTTATTTCTAAAACCAAATTTGTTTCTGGAAACTTTCTGTTTCTCCTTACAGAGAAGCCTACCATGCAAGAGTCCACGGTGCCAGATTCGTAGCCTGCACACAGCATCCTGCTGGTGATGATTTTCATGTCAAAATATGACTGGCATTTTTCTAAGGAAATTATGCGAACCTCTCCTTCTTGAAGCTTGAAAGGCACTGAAAAACAGAATCAGGTGTTTACTATACACAAATTCACAAATACTCACTTATTATGCCTCCATGAAGTATGACAAACATTTCCACTGGGATACATTATAAATATTGCTCTCTCTGTATGTATTAAATGTAAGGAGCACTATGTGTTGCATTCTGGAGAACAACTAAGCACACAGGGACTGGTGTGTCATTTGCTTTTTATTGAGCATTCACACCTTGACGAGCTGCAGTTTGTGACTTTTAAGATGGGGGCAGTAGTGGCTGGAAAATAGTAATGTGAGAGAGGTGGACAACAGGTTTGATTCACTGTTCCAGGGCAGGACCTCCCTGTTTCTTGGTGTCTGTCATGGTAAAACTTGGTAATAATCAGAACATGTTATGTTTGGGTAAATTTGACTTACAAAATGTACCGGGAAATCAGGATTTGAACCTAATGAAATTATTGTAATATGTTCAAGAGACAACAGAAAACTTCTTCCTAGTCCAAGCAACTGAATAAGCTCAAATTCTAACCAAATTTGTTCAACCTAGGGTATGCAGTATTAAATGCTATGTAGCCATGGCACGATTTGACGCTTCCTAGTATAAAATCAACTTTAAAATCAAGTCTGACCACATTAGAGGAAAAAAAAAACATTTACTAGTCAAAAACATTCTGTCTGAGTTTTTTCCCTGACATCACATAGATGGGTAGAGTTGCTAGTAAACAGCTTACCATTCACTTATCCAATTTAATTTTTACCACATCTAAACTGGCCACTACAACTGAAGTTCCAATGAAGCAATATGGAAAGGAAGATTTCCTTACCCAGGGTATGGAAAAGCCATCCCTAGTAACTACTATAACAATAGCAAAGGCAGAAACACATGGCTAGTGCACTAAAAGGGCTGGGGCCAGGCTAATTTGCATACTATTAATGCAGAATTTTGCCTGAACAAAGATTTACATAAAAGTTCTTGTCAAGGATTGTGGCAGCCCCAAAACAAGAAAACACACTAACATTCTATTCAGAGATACAAAAACACCACTTGTGATTATGGAATAATTTGTCTCACAAGTATGAAATGATTCATGACCCTGTTCCTCCAGCCTGTATGCCAGTGCTTCCAGTGCCTCCAGCATTCTCTGAGCTAAGAGTGTTTCCCCCACACTGATGAGGTGGTACCTTTGCAGTAGTGTTCTGACTGCAACTTAGATGGGTAAAATCATAACTAATGTGGGGGACTTTCCAGATCCTCAATATTTTTAAAAATCAAGTCAGTGTCTAAGTATCAGGGAGCATAAATCGAGGCTGCTGCTTAAAAAAGCTAGGCTATAGTCACAGCTTGATGCCTTCAAGAGTAGTTACACTTCCCTAGTATTTACTAAGATCCAGTAATAGTATAAATGGATAAAAGCTTCTAACAGTATCACTAATTTGATTAACTCAGTAGAAACTTCACACGTTTTTCAAATGTCACACACAGAGAAATACTCTTACTTTACAAAAATCACAGAAATATTCATCTTACTTTTGTTGCCCATGTGTCCCCAGCCTGTGATGTAGCAGTAGGTGTCTGGCTGAACCAACTGGTTCTTGCTGGGCAAGCAGACAGGTCTTACATAGCTTGTCTCGTTGATGTCCTCATCTAGTTCCACAATGCTGATATCATAGTCTACAACTGCTCTGTTGTAGCGTGGATGGAGGATGATGGTCCTCACTAGTCGGGTCTGCATGAAACTTGATGGGTGATCAAGATTGCTAATCCCAAACACTACTTTCCAGACAGCTGCATTTTCTCTCCTTTGAAGAAAAAAAAAAAAAAAAGATGACATTTCAGTCAAGGTCTTTCTTTTAAGCTAAAATACCCAAGATTTTTTTTTCTCGCTTTTTGTACACTACACTTTGCAAAGCATACAAATACTACAAGAAGAAAACAGATTATTATTCTGTTAAACAGATGCATTATTCCTTACAGCAAAGATCTGAGCAACAGAAGTCAATGCTTTCCATTTCCCCCCTCCTTGTAATCAAACACATTAAAGCTCACTCCATCAGAAGATATGTAACCATGTATTAGTTGCTGTATTAAAGGCTGTCAAAGTCATCCCTTGGATCCTTCCCAGCATTAGTTGCTCACATGCTCAGTGGTGGGCACATAGAAATTTTGCTGGGGTGAGAATATTGTTCAGCAGTCTGCTGCTGACAGCAGTTAAGTCTCACTGAAAACCCTAAGGAGTCTCAAATAAGCAATTTTATTGTGTAAATTAAATATTTTATGAGAGCCATGGGAAAAATCCCTTATTTATTCAGCATTCAGTCTGTGCCAAGTATACTTTCTATGCCTAAAATCAAAGGTTACTTTGACTCTTAAATTTTCTTGAGACTCTTTTGGTAAACATACAAGACCATAAAGCAATGATACAAATGATACAATATTAAAAATAATACTAGTAATCAACACTGAACTATTGTCTGTTGAGACACATCAGAAAAGCCTAGATTTTATGGAAGGCTTTGAGGCTGTAATCTCTCAGTCCTAACTGGTCACAGGATTAGTTGTGGGTTCTTTGTGGTTTCTAATTAGTCTGTGATGCTAAAAGCTCTCCAAAAAGTCACCATTTTTCACGACTGCTGAAAGACAAGTCCATATAACTAAGCACCTTTGACAGGACTGAACCTTATTCAAAGCAGTGCAAGTAAAAGCATGCAAAATTTCAGTTTTTTCATAGTGCTCAACAGGATTTTAATTCCTGTAATTTGTAAAGCGATTCAGTTGCTAAATGAAAACTATGTTTATCTTAAGAGTTGGATGAACATTCTGGAATTTCAGACTGTAATGATCATTTTAGCATCATGATCAATTAGTGAGCTGTTCCATAAAGTTACAGAAATGAAGTGCTGAGAATATTTATAAACTATTGTGTTTATGACCACTGTAAAATAGCATTGCCTAGAGAAATAAGTAGTCAGCCAGAATGCATTGTCCTACACATAAAAAAAAAAAAATCTTTAAATGTTTTGGATGCTTTAATGTAATGCATTTCAAAATGATCTTGACAAAACCCTGGGGACTAAAATAAGAAAACTTGCAAAGAACACAAGGCTAATGCAGCCTTTTCTATTTATGCCCTCTACAATGCCCTCTATTCATGGCTATTTGTATTGGTTTTATATGGTCCTTATGTTTTGTATTCCAAACTTCAGATGAGTTTCACAAAATGGAGCATTTTGTATAAAGGACCAGAACACTTTAAAATCTCTTTATATTGTTGTATTATCTTTAAAATCTGTATCTATTATCTTTATCTGTAAAATCTTTTATATTGTTGAATTATCATGTATATGGTTGGTTTGGGAAATGTTTAAAATACTTTATGTAAAAAAAAAAAGTGACAAAGAATGGCCTTGCTGATGATATATTAAGCTTACAAAAAAAGTTCTTACAAATGAAGATTTTCAAGATTTCAGATTTCTGGGTACATTCCCCCCCCCCCCCCCCCCCCCCCGCCCCGGCAATCTATTCAGAAAGGCAAAGAGAAAAAATATAACTTTTCAATCAATTATTAGACTATTAGACCAGACTATCTTAGTACTTCAGGGTCTTTAGAATATAAATGTGAAAGAAACTTGTTAATAAGTTATACTCTTAACTCACAGGGATATTATGCAGCTCTGCATGAGGGGTAAACTTACAGCTCCAAAATGTAGTGGCACTTTTTCTGCATTTGACAAAACTGGGAGAATTTTTACTTTATAATGTCACAGCTCATTTGCTTATCTTTCAGTAATGAGAGGAAACTTATCCAGGAAATTCAAGAGCAGTCCAATATTGCTGAAGAATCAACCTCTGTCCCACCCTTTATTTTAGATCACCAGAAAGTGTTCTTCCAAAGGACAGGAAATATTCCAGCAGTATATTTAAAAATAGATGGAGAAGGAAGAGAAATTCCTTCTGGACCCAAAATCCGGTAAAATACAGTACTCTTGTTTGTATTATACAGGTTTAGCAAACTTTTAGTTAAAAAGGACAAACACCAAAGAACTCAGGTTTTCAGAAATAAAAAGACAAAATCTGAATTTTTACTGGGAAAGGGGATGACTATAAAGAAATATCAGTTCAAGAGAATCTTGCTTAACATAGAATTTCTGCTGCTTTAAACACAAAGAGTGTTTTGTGTAGTTTAAAATAATTTTCAGTGAGCAAACACCAGTTTACAGCAGGATTAAGCAACCATATGCCAGAGAAGTACTTGCAAACTACAGCAGAAAACACTTGTTTAAATTTTCTATAGAAACCCAATTAAAAAACTTTGGTACATGACAAAATAAATCAGGTAATGAAGCTCCCTCTGAAATCTGTGGTTCATCAGAAAGGAATACTGATTAGAAACAAAAAATTGGCAATGATCAAAACAATTGCTAAGAGATGTAAACAGCCTCTGCACTCCAGACTGCCCTTCCACCATGGCCTCTGATACCAGGAGGCACTCAGATGTTAATACTGACTTGTTAATGATTGCAATCCTAATAAAAGAGTGGGCTGTATAAAAAGAAAAGGCAGTGACTTCAATATGTCATTTGCACTGTGAGTAAATACTCAGTTTTTCTTTTTACCAGTGGCCACAGCATTTTTTCAGTGTCTTTCCTACACTGGTACAGAGGATGATTTTTAAACTCATGGCAGTTATATGACAGCTACAGAATTAGTGCTTTGATCTTCTTCCTTCTCCTGTTTCCTGCTGAAAGTGAGGGCATCTTCATTTAGCTTTCAGCAGAGATGCCAGCAGTGAATAATAAAACGTGAAAACCTACGCTGATGCTGGTTTGTACCTTTTACCTTCTTTTTTAGTGTCCTAAAACCAAGTCTCTATGACTGGCCATTCTGCAAAAGTCTCCACCTAAGCCCCGTGTGTTTAGTAGAGGGAGAACTTGTAAATTCACACGTGCAATATGTGAAAAACGCCAATCACTTGGTTTTAAAGTTTTAAAAGTTTCATAGTAATAAAATGGTTATAAAAATAGTAATACAATTAGAGCAATAATAATTTGGACAATTTGAATTAGGACAATATGAGATAATAGAAACAAAGAGTTACGAATGTCTGGGTACCTTTTTCTGGGCAGCATAAGCCCGAAAAAGGACACAAGTTAACAGAGGATTAACTCTTAAAAACAATAACTTGTTGCACACTCATACATTTCATACATGATGCATAAATTCTATTCCAATACAGGATTCTGTCTGGTCATTGTCAACTTCTTCTTCATAATCTTAATGGCATCGCTCTGTCTGAGCAAGGCAGGAAGAAGTTTTTTTCTCCTGATAATGGGGCAATAAATTCGCTTTCTCTGAAAGATTTAGGTGCCTTGTGACCTCTATCTCTGTGCGAGTCTTTTCTTTTAGAAAAAAACTATTTTAAATAGCATAGTTTCTATTTTAACATTTTGTTATAACTTAAATCTATATTTAACACACTACATAAGAGAATTACTACAGCATTACTTTCTAACACAACACATAAAATATTCATTTAAATATTAGCGAAAAGCCGATCATAAAACACGCCTTGCTCACACGATACATGAGCAGTGCAAGGTCTGAGCGCTCTCACCCCTCGAAGCAGTGCGCGACGGTCAGGACCCATCTGCTGGCGATGAGCACACAGCCGCAGACGTGCCCGCTGGGCTCGCTCTGCAGGGAGCACTGCCAGGGCCAGCGCCCCGGCCGGCTGGTCCGGCCGCCCAGGATCCTCTTGCTCATGCGGGCGGCGGGGCGGCGGCCGCAGTCTGCGGGGACAGCAGCGTTAGAGGCACCGCGCCGTGTCACAGCCCTGAGACTACGCTGAACAATACAGTAAATCAGGCAATCACCAACCAGGGCAAGTCATCAAACCAAAGTGTTTGACACACGGCTGTATCGGACACTGAGCCACTTTTTGCATCCCTTTGGATCAAAGGATTTGCTCTCCGGTTATTAATTTTGCCTGGATCAGTCTGAAATATTAACCAAGCCAAGTCTGGAATCTTGACTTCCTTTCACTCAGATTTCCTGATGGTTTTTTTTCCTTCTAGCTAGTAACATTTTGGCCTACTTTGTATTATCCAGAAGAATTGCTTCTGAAAAATCTACTCGGCTAATAATAAGGTTTTTCTTAAGTCAGGTGTGAGGTTCATGTCATGCTGTTGACTCAGCTACACAGCAGAAAACTCACTTTGCCTGCAGAAATTACTAAGGGAGAATATTTGAAGATCTGAAGACATTCTGGTACTTTGTCCATTACACTTTACAAGCCACTTCCACTAGAAGCTACACCAGACTACCTACCTGCCAGTTACTACTCTAAAATAATCCTTCACTTTTGTTTCATTTTCTTTTCTGGATTTGAAAGATGCCAGGCTTGTTATTTATTCTGTTTATACTCAGTCTAATTTAGAGAACAAAAGCACACCACCAGTTTCTGCAACTAGCATCCCAAGGGAGGATATGCTGCCATTGCATGTGTCTGGGAATTTAATGCTGAAGAAATAAACTGGAGCAATGGTTATTTGTACCTTATAATTCTTACTGTTTTCATTTAACTTCATAGAGTAAGCAACATATGTCAGAACAAAATACCTTCAGTGAGCTTTTTCAAAGCTCCTTTGAGCTTTTGCTTTTCTCTGACAAGTAGCAAATGTTTTGATTAGTTTCCCAAATTTAGCTCCTGTCTTGTAATTCCTTTTCCCAGCCTCAAGCTACTTCATAGTTCAAGTTCTTCGGCAAAGCTCTTCTTGTCTCTAGAACATGGTTTCATCAGAGATGAAGAATTTCTGCATTTTCAAACCACTTAAAATTGCACAATCTGTTGTGCCAACAGACTTGGTCCATAACTTTCTACTTCAGGTTCTTCTATCCTCTTTAACTTAACAAACAGATCACGGCTTCAACTCCCAGGCAGACAGTCTGCCAACCACTCTGCTGGTTAAGGATATTTCATCAAATTACTTTCTGAAACCTAACTGCTGACAGAATTCCTTTTGTGGTATCAGGAATGGGCTACCTTAACACACAGCATCCTAGTCAAAATGTAAGAAAAGATGATGAGACTGAGTGAAGTAAGGAAAAATGAACCCAGTGCAAAATTAGATGTTTCAGAGGTATAGTAAAAATTTTAGAATGAATCCATACTAAACATCTGACTTTTTAAAGTGATTTAACACATTTTGAAAAGTATTTATTTTAAAGTATTTATTTTACAAGCACTTCTCTCTTACCTTCTTTAGTGCAAAAGAGAGCCACTTTGCTTCTGCTTTGACACGTCTGTCTAAATATTGAAACAAAACATGGTGGAAATCTCATTAATTGATTCATTTTGGTAATTTGAAAATCAGCACAGGTATTGTATTCATTGCTGTAATCCAGCTGTTAAAAATTCCCTCAAACTGTAAAAAGACACTTAAGGAGCTTCTTGTGCCAGATCATCCATGGCTTCCAGCATCTGCCTGAAGATAATTCAAAATATTAGTTCAGCTTTACAATAGATTTCATGAGTAGGTGTCATATATTTTGCAGACTGCCTTGCTCCCTGGGCATGGATCCAGCACTGAGGTCAGCTGGGATGCACAGTCTGTCAAGCTCTTATTTACAGCACCTGAAAGCACAGATTGCCAGTCTCATTCCTCTTCCTTACACTCAAAGGACAGGATTTTCTTTGAAATGCTTTTGCTAACAGATGATCTTTCATGCCCTAAGAGTTTGGCTGTTTTAAAAGAATCCAGGAAGTCTGCAGAAGTAGGTATTAGAACAACAAAAACTTATACTTTCTGTTGAATATCTTCAGTTAAGAGAGGGAAGAATTGATTTTTTTTTTGTCAAGGGAGGAGAAATCACAATTAAATCAGCAAGCACTGTTGCACAACTAGCTGACTGCTTTTTATTTCCACAGTTATTCCATTCCTACTGTGTACACGCTTTTCTGAGGTGCAGAGCTGAATACACAGGTCATTTCTTTGCCCAGTAATTCTTTGCAGACTTTAACCCCAGCAGGCAGGCAGTATCTTTAAAACTGCAACCACCTAAAAAGAGGCTGCATTTCATGTTAAATCATAGATACAGATACTAATGTGGGCAAAACAACAGTGTCAGCCAGCCCACCAGATTACCTGGAATCTGTACTGAATCTGGAATTTAACCAAACCTTTGTCCCTAACATTGCATATACCTCATCCATACACTGTAAAAATCAGTCTATTTGTCTTCCTGAAAACACAACTCAAAAAATTATTTTTCTAGAGATAGCAGACAACCAATTTCAGGAAATTAAATTTCTGCACAATTTTGACAGGCAAAGAAAATACACAGAATATAACTAAGACCAGCCATGCTCGTGTTTTACACTTGTTTCTTTGACATACCATACAGCCAGCTCTAAAGAGAAAACTTTAAAGCTTTTATGTGTGCACTGCCTGAACTGTGCTGTTCCCTCCTATCAAAACTTTATGATTTAGTGGTCTATTTGTTAGTTCTTGGCCAAGTTCCCATTAGTCCAGAAGCCTGGCAACTCCTTTAAACATACAGCATACTCCACAGCACAAACATTTTACATGCTGCAGGTGACACAGATGAATACACCAGACTGCAGGGCTCAGGAGCACTTCCCAGTCATCTGGACTGGATGCCTGATACAGCCAAAACTAAAGACAGATTTAACAATAATACTCATTATTGATGCTTTCCCTCCTTTAACCTGCCCTTTGGGCAAAACTAAATATTTTGTGACTAGAACTTGTAACTCAGAGGCTCCAGATCCATTACTTCATAGGTTTCCTAGCAGACCTCTTCCAAAAATGTCAAAAAGTACCTTGAAATTTCTGCTTTGCACTTTAGTGACTGAACAGAATAGGATTGTGGATCTGCCTTTGCATCTGGTCATAACCCAAGGTGTTTATTCTTGTTTTACTCTAGAGAAAAGCATTTGGACACTGTTAGGCTAGAGAAAAAAGACAGTGAGAAAGGAAAATCAAAGAGTTAAAAAGTCAACTTGCAAGTATTGTTCAGTAATGGCCCTTCTAGATGAAAAACTATAAATTAATTTAAAGGAATGGGGAAAATACCAATGTAAAACAAAACAGGTACAAAATTGAGACGTAAGAAAGAAAAATTAGGTCCTTGCAGGCACAAACTTTTTAGTATTTTCCCACTAGGGAAAACTTTGAGCATAGAAAACAATGGAGCCAAGCAAAAGAAATGGAGATTTCTTCCTCAGATTTTTGTCTTCACAGATATTGTATCTCTGCCGTTACCCAAGACAATCTTTTCTTGTGAAAAGACAGGGATTTTCTACGGAGGAAGAATGTTCTGAAAGCTCCTGGGCATTTCAAAGAGAATAATCTAAATAACATGAATCTGCTTTTTGAAGAATGCAGCTGCCAGTGGGGATTAGGTGGCTCCCCCAGTTTTGCCCTGGATTTCTAGTTCACTGGCTCTTCAAAGTCCCACTCTGAATGTCTCAACCATGAGTTTATACCATCACCTGAAGCCAGAGCTAAGGAAACCTACTGTAAGTGGATATAGCCTCTACTGAATGAATCCAGACTACACAGGCTGCAGAGGATGGTAAGATGTTGCTGCAGACTTTGCTGTACAGTACTTGCTGGACTTTCTTGCTCAGCAGAGATTTAACAAAGCTGTTTGGTCCAGGTGCTTCAAGGGCATCACCTCTGTATCATTCCAATGCTCTTATTCTACCACAACAGGCCCCTGAGGATTCACAAAATGGTCTCAAAAGAGACTACAGTGGTTGTAGACACTGAAGTAATTGTAGAATGTATCTTAACAACTTACATGAGAATGTGCTGGGATTTATACACAGATACCATGGAAAAGAAGAGCTTACCAGAGTTTGTCATGCTGCATTCGTAAGTGACCACCCACAGCAGTGAAATAGGTCCTTTTTAACCTGTTACTTACCCATTCACTAGAAGTGCATGTAAAGTGGATGCATTTTTATTCCTCCAGTCTGAGTGCAGATTCAGCCATTTTTGGTCCTCCATTTGCTCACTCTCTATTACAATTTCTGTTTTGGATGGTCCTCTGAAACAAATGAAAGACATTGACAGAACTTCTATGTTAGAGTTATGGAGGTGCAGAGGCCCTAAAATACCTGTTTACTCTGAAGATACACGTCTGACTGATATGGCAAAGCCACGAGTGGCAGATACACAGTTAGGAGAATGAAATCACCCTGAGAAGCCAGGCCAGCCAACATGACTGTCACATTGTATTTCCCAACAAGGAGCAGCATTAGAATAAAGAACAGCAAGAACCTTCTGGTGGCATTTGCTGTAATGCACACATTGATACTCTTTCAACAGTTTCTTGGCCTCGCAAAATGCGAAATGCAAAAAAAAAAAAAAAGAAAAATAGATCTTCATATGTAAAAGAGGTAACAGAAAAAATATTTTCTTACATTCCTGTCATTGGAAATCTATTAAAAATTAACAGTAAAGAGCAGTCTAGCCCTGTTAATAGGGCTTGAGTGTATCTCTAGGTCCAAGCTGCATGCTTTGCGAAACAGAACAAATCACTGGTGACGATGTCACGATGTCAAACCCGTTCTTCTGCAGCAACCTAACAAGTATGTGAGGGTTAGAATGGTTCACCAGGAGATATTTTCATATATCCACTTCCTCAGCCTAGTTATTGCCTGAAAGACCCAAGAAATTGCTATTTTATCATACCTTGACTGCCAAATGGAAAAAAATAGAGCATTTCTAAATTACTTTACTTGTCATGCAGCTTTGCAGCACAGTACATTCCTGATTAGCCATCAATCCCTGTCAATGACAAGGACTTTGAAGCAGTGCTCTCCCAAACACTAGTCAAGGGCCAAATTCTAAATCCTAACTCATGGAAAAGAGAATTAGAGAATTTTGGCAAAACTGTGATGTGTCCTAAAATTGGCCTGTGAACCCAATTTCTCATGATAGTACCTGGTAATGCCAGCCAGAATATTAGTTGTCTTTATGTCCAATTCCCAATATTGATTATATTTATTTTTTAAAAAATCTTTACAAAACACCAGCACTCTTTATCCTTGATTGCACAGACTAACAGAGATCAAAGAATTCTATTTTATGGTAAAGTTGTCAGTGTAACCATATGGAAATATTTTCAGCACAGCTGGCAGGATAAACCAAACTTTGAGGTCACGGCCCTGGACCCTGCCTGTTACATGACTTATTTTTCAGAACTTTCTCTGGGCATATTAAGCAAATGTCATTCCATGACCTACTAACCAGAGTGTGCAGGCATATGTTTGCTGCAAAAAGAGGTTTCTTTCTCAGTGCCTGCTTTTAGAATCCACATAAAGATCTGCTCTCTTCCATATTTCCTACCCTTTTTCCTACCAAACATATGCATACCTTTTTCTCAAGATGACGTTCTGCCTTATGATCTCTGAACAATGATGTGCACCATTTCATAGCTGTGTACAGTGCTATTTTATGAACTTGTAAACAGTGTTTGAGCTATAAAATATGCAACTCAAAAATGTGCAAAAGGTGTGAATATCATGCCATTTGATGAATCCAAATCTGTATTAATACAAAATACCAGACTGTTTTGATGAAGCCTGCAGTTCTGGATTACAGATTACAGTGATGCTGCAATCAGAATTAAGGAGATATGTGCTTCCAAATCAAGATAACAACCTCCAAAACACTTATACCTGTATGAAATTTCATAGTTATTTTACTTAAGTAAAGCAAAAGTCAAAAGATCATACCTTTCTTTGGTGGTCACTGTTTGATATAAAACACTCAAAACCAGGATATCTTAATTTATATGGTTTCTCAATTTAGAATGGCTTCTATAAACGTTTATGTTCCCCCCTTGATGCTGCTTATAAAATATTTTCTTTTAGATAGGCAAGGGCTGCCACTTGTCTCCTTTCATCTACTTAATGAGAAATAGCCAGAATAAAGGGGAAAAAAGAGCCTCATTTCTAGATGAAAAAAGCTGGAGACAATGGTTACCATTTGTGTAGAGACCAGAGCATTCTCAGAATTGCTAGAGAATGAAAGGACATGAGCTAAAAATCTTTGCAGTAAAGATTCAGGCTGGTGAGAGTTTCTAAGTGTGAGACTTTCAGAGGGGCTGCTGGGCCAGGAGCACACATTACACCAGGGACTCTAAATCACTCAGAGAAAAGGAGGGAGGTGGAGCAGTGGGTACCCATTTTACCAGCCTCATCCTGTGCTCCAGAAACACAGCAGCCAGCAGGTTCTCCTTGTCCCTCTTGGAGCTGTAGCACACATTTTCTTCTGAGTTTCTAAGACAACAAGGTTATATTGCTAATTACTTCTAGTTATGAAGCTACATCTTCCAGTTCCAAAACAGCTCCCCTGCCAGTTTTTTAGTGTCCTTCTGAAATTGCAATATCTTCCAAGATTTCATCCCAAACAAATAAAGATTTTTTTTTATTAAATGCTTTCAGAAGGCTTCTTTACTTCTCTGTAATTTTCTGTTTTCCCCTTTGGTTTGAATATACCATAATCACTTTGCTCAGAAACTTGGTGTGGATTTTAAATTAGTGCTTTTAATTATTACCCTTACTGGCAAAAAGCAAAACTGAAACAGTATTTGTTGACTGAAACCATACATACTGGAAGAGAGTGTGCAGTTTACAGTGTGTAGTTTGGAGGTGCATCGGTTTAAGACGATATTTAGAAACTGGAAAGGATCACACAAATGGCTTTCAGATTTTTGAGGGGCCGCTGGCACTGACTCTCAAGGAGGGGTTGAGGGTACTGAACTTGTTTACTCTTGTGAAGAGGAATCTAAGGGGCAATTCAGCAGCAACCTGCAACTACTTGAAGAGGAGTTAAAACATGACTGAAACAAATTTTTCTCAATAGTGCTGCATGGTAAAACATGGGGAAATGGCCTAGACCTACAGCTTTGGAGACTCACAGCACACGAAAAGGAAATACTTTTTCATTAGGAAGGTGAAGCAGCCCTGGAACAAAGAGCCCTATCCATCAACGTTTTCATGGCTTGGCTAAACAGAGCAGTGGTTGACCTGATCCCATTTGGCAATAGGTGTGCTTCAGGTGGGAGAAGGGTTAGGGGTTCTCCAGATGCCTGTTACAGTGAGGCTTTTGTGATTTTTTGCAAAGCACAAACACACCGTAGTGACCAGAGCCTATGACAAAGAGCTGAATCTTAAAGAAGGCCAAGTTACTAGATCAGACTTTTCACACACCAGAGCATATTTTGACATTACAGAACAGTCACTGAAGCACTGAATCACAGAAATAATGAGGTTGGAAAGAGCTCCGAGATCATCAAGTCCAACCAGCATCTGTATGTAGATATCTGAAATTGCTACATTACTTCAGAAAGTTTATTAATGCTATCTGCAAACTTAAGACATTCATACCATGGTAACAATAGTTCACACATTCTGAGTGGTGATTTTTTCACCAGATCCCTCATCAAGTTCACAAAATAAATTAGAAATCCTACCTGTACCACATAACTTTAAAACATCTCATAGTGCTATTTGGATGAAATTATTTGCATACTCAAGTACTATTTTACAACCCACATGGTTCTGAAAGTCTAAGCAGACCATAAAATTTTAATTTTCTCATGTCCATTAAATCTTTATAAGCAGAAGAGCTGCACTAGTCCTTCTGAGCTCAAACTGCTAGAATATAACAGTCAATTAATAAATTTTTGTCCTGTAGTCTCAGCCTATGGGCTTCTCCAAGACTGTGGAAAGTTCCATATTAAAGGAAGTGTACAATAGATATACAAAATACAAACCAAACAAATATACAAATAGATATACAACAGATATACAAATACAAAACAAACAGCAATGTTTTGTTACTTTTTTTTCCTCTACATTTGAGGTGACAGAAATACCAAGTTTAGTGGTATAAGACCAGTGTGACTTTCACACAGATTTTCTTTAGGTCCTCTGCACTGCTTTCAAGAATGAAATGGGATTTGGACCTATGAAAAAATTCTTCCATGAGACTTTCTTTCACTAAAATGTTAACTATCAGAAATTCAGCCAAAAAAAATCTTATGAGGCCATCTGATCTATCCCCCTAATTTGAAATAAGACCAACCATATATAAATTCTCTCTGGCAGATTTTCATGCTCCTTGTTTGAACATAACTTTAATGATGAAGAATCCTCAGAATTTCCAGTCAATATATTCAAGCAATTTTTTAATGTTTTTTCTAAATTTTCCTACTTGTCATTTAAGCTCATTACTCTTTTTTCCATTGGAAATGGAGAGTAGTTTATGCCTAACCTTCTACATATTCCAAGGCTCTTGTAACTCCTTTCCCCTGACTGACCAAGCAGAGTTTCCAATCTTTCTTCACTGGCCATGATTTCTAGGTCTCTGGTCATTCCTGCTGACCAATTCTCATTTAGTCCAAATCTAATACAAACTGAATACCACAAAGTGATCACACATAAACAGTCTTGGTTAATTCAGGCCATTTCGCCAGCCTGTCAAAAAATTTTTGAATTCTAATCCTGTCCTCCAAAATGCTTTCAGATCCCCCCAGCTTGATGCTGAATGAGGAATTACCAGGCCTGCTCTCCACTCTTTCCTCTGAATGATTCACAATACCATTGCATCCTCCCAGACACACTGCCATGTGTCTAGCCCCCCACCAAAACATCTTTATGGTCTGCCAATGAATCATCAACATTCCCACATCATTTCAGCTCTGTTCATAGCTCCTTATTTATTTCAAAAGTCATTTCACACAGTGTGAAAGTTAAAAGTATATCACATCTACAGTTTTTTCCCCATCCACAGTGCCTCTGGTATTTCAAGGAACAAATTAAGGGACTCTGACATGATTTGTTCCTGATAAATACATTCTGTCTGTCATTATGACCCTATACTGCTGTAATTTGTTGGTAATTCATGCTAGGAAAGTGGTTTGGAAATCCTTGTATCTCATTCTTTTATCCTTTTTAATGAAAGATGACATACCAGTTTCCTCCATTCTCTACAACTTCTCAAACCTATGGCTGCCACTACTGTCAGCCATAATGGAGACCTGCCAGAGACATAAATATTAAATGCTCCTAGATGATTTCAACAAAACTAGCTACTCTAAAGAGCAGTGTATTACCCATTAATTTCTTACTCTAACCATCATTCTTAAGTCTTTGCTATCTTAGTAATGTAATATCATTTTATAAGGTTTCTTTGTGGTTTTGTTTTGGGGTATTTCTTGCTTTGCCTTTTTTTTTCCCCGCTGTATAATATTCCTGGTTTTTCTCATTTGTCAGGACTCTTATGGTTCACACCAGTTCTTGTAGGTTTGATCTACATGTTCACTCTCTCTAGAATTCCAGTTTCCATTTCGGGTCACCCTACAGCTTGTGCCTTAGCCAAGTCAGTCTTGCTCCTTCACAGAAAGATGTCTGCTAGATTTAATGACCATCACAGGGCACATAACATTCTAACATATCTCATTCATTTGATCTAAAAGTTTCCTTTAATCTAAGTCAATTAAAAATATTTAATAACCTATAAAATCAGTTACTTGTTAAATCAGGCAAAACATTTCAATTTGCAGTAGCACTTACACAACTCAAGTAGGAATTTCCAACTTAAATTTCACTAATTTTTCAATTTCAACTTAAAAATTAGAATATTCCTTTGATAAATTTAATTTCAAGCTAGCAATTCTCTTATGTGTGTTTAAGAGAGGAATTTTTAGAACTAAGAGAGAAAAAGAGAATCCAGTCTGTGTACTACATTATAAATGTGCTATCAGTGGGGAAAAGTAATGTTTCATTAGGTAAACTGTACAATGGAAATATTTAATAAAAAGTTTTCAGAGAATTCTAGTCTGCTACCTGCTGATTACTGTGCATGACAGTCAACATTTACAGTAAAAAATAATCTTTATGACTTGCATACTAAATTATAGTGAAAAACAAAGAAAACAAGCTAGAAGGCAGGGACCAATTTTAGGTTATGAAGTTCATTCTGTTTGTAACCTATTTGGGATACTTCTGTACAGCAGTGTTTTCAGTACCTTATTATCCCTTTTCCATTTGGAAGAAGTTGTTCAAATGCATTCAATTGCAAGTTTAGAATAAAGTATAATCCATAAACTGGATTACTTCTTGCTTCCAAGTAACAGTGACATATGTCAGTTCAGGTTCTACAATTCCATTCTTGCAGGACTCATGTGGCAGCAGGTTTGAGAAAGGAAGCCTTGAGTTAGGCCAGAAGGCAATGGATCACACACACATGGGCACTAATTTAAGGCAAATTAGGCCCATTTCAGAGCTGGAACATCTGTTTCCTGTCTGTACATATTGGTTAAAATGTTTCTTGGTCTTGAGCAGAATTCTCTAAAGCCACAGCTGTGCTACAGAATATGGAGTAAAATATCAAAACCTTGATTTTAACAGTGTTAAAATCAGAGATACCTGAAATTTTAAAGTGAAAGCATATTAAAATATAGAAAATAGAAATTAAAAGTATTCACTGCATTGATGGAAAAAATAAACAGGTATGAATAAATTATTCTTAAAAACTTTTGGTAGAAAGTTGATAATCACTGTGATGTTTTCAGGTTTCAAAATCCCTCAGTCCTATCTCCTAGCTGATGAACTAGTCAAGCCTACAAAGAATGAGTTAACTCACAATTATACTGCAAAAAAAATTGCTTGCTTTATCTCTGCATGCTGGTTTTAGCTGGGATGGAGTTAATTTTCTTCACAGCTAGTACGGGGTTGTGTTCCAGATTTGTGCTGAAAACAGTGTTGATAACAGAGGCCTGACTTTGCAGCACTCTTTCTCTGACTCTGTAAATTATAGGTCTCATGAAGTATCATTCTGTAGCTAAACTTTAAAAAAGACCAGTTGGGAGCATCTAAAGTTAAAGCTTCAAATACAATCTAGATTTTTTTAGCTGGAAGTATTAATTCAATTTCAAATTTAATGTTAAGTCCTTCATTTAAAGTAAATTATCTTTTAATTTTAAAAATAGGATGAATTTTAGAGAAAAATGTTGGCTTGAAATGAAATTCTAGTTGTTTAATTTCAAAAAATTGAAACAAATAACTTGATTTTTCAACCTTTTTTCCCCCGTAATGAAAGTATTCACTGAATTTGAACAAAATCCACTTGTTTCTTTGTTCAACATCATCCTTTAGAGAATGATTATTCACTAAGAAATCTTCCCATAGTGTAATTTATGCTTGTTTTTTTCAAGACATGTAACATATTTATTCTTCTATTACCCATTTCTTCTTCTCTCACCTCTAACAGAACTTGAGAGCAATATTCTCATAGGTATTTTTACATTTTTGAGCTTATTTTTTATATGGAAAGCTAACACTGACATCATTTCAGGAGCTAAGATTGCCTTTGAAAGGATGCCTGTGTGTTTAATGATACAGGCTTTATATGCAGGGGACATCTTTCATTAGGATGCTTGGTAGGAGTTGAGGAGAGGGTGTGGAAGTCAAATAAGACTTTCCTGAATTACACAGCAGAAGGAGCAAAACTGAAGGAAGATCTATTTGCCTGAAAGCTTGGCTGGTAAGAGATGCTGTGTTTCCTGCAGTCCTTGTCTCTCTCAAAGTCTTAAGTCTCCTCATGAAATTACAGAATAGGTTGCTCAGAGTCCCATCCAACCTGACCTTGAATATTTCCAGAAATGGGGTGTCTGCCATTTCTCTGGGTAACTGTTCCAGTGTTTCCCCATCCTAATTGTAAAACATTTATTCCTTATGTCTAGTCTAAATCTACACTATTTTAGTTTCAATAAACAACTCAAAAAAAAAAAAAAACTAAAACAATTCAACTTGCAGATTTCAGAATAAATTTTCAATGCAGAGAGATTTAGTATGTGTTTAGTGTTAAATGGAGTAAATTTTAATCAGAGAGCCCCTGGATAAAACATGAAAGAAAAAGGGGGCAGTAGGTTTATAATGTACAAGTTACAGCATAAAACAGTTAGAAAAAGGATTTGTGACCAATCATTAGAATAAGAACATTTCCTAGTTTGGCAGTATTCATGGATCTTTCTTTTAACCTATCACAGAATGGTTGGGCTTGGAAGGGACCTCTGCAGGTCAAGTATGGCCACCTATGGCCAACTACCCAAAAGAACATTCAGAGAGCTCCAAGGCTGTTTGAGATAATAAAATTATGAGTAAGAATCATTTTACTTTAAAAAAAAGAAAATATCCAATCATGGAACTAGAAAGTGTAATATGAGGGCACTGACCACACATTTAATGACTATTTGAAGAAACTCACAATTTGTCAGGAATTATAAGGTTGGAATTTCTTCAAAAACAGCCTTATCCAAATGATTATATTTTAAACTACATATGTACATGAAAGATGAGACATAATCTATCAGATATTAATCTAGCACAATTCTACTACAATGAATAAAGCCTACATTTTTTAACATTGGTCTATTATTGCTCCAATTTACTAGAACAGCTTACCACAGCTCTATTTTCAGTAAAATTCAGTAATGAGTTATTAGTTGCCATTCTTAAAAAAATTAAATGGAATGAAAAAAAATTTGCTATCTTTCTACATCATCTACAGGATTAACAGAACACTGTGGCCATGGAAAACATGAATAAATTCAAGGCAGGTTAAGAGTATGTTACATTCTGTTGAATGGACCTAGAAATCTAGATTGAATTAATGAGTACAAATACTTCCTCTTTGGCATGAAATTTGTTTCACTAAATGTCATGTCTATTCTTGGAGAAAATGAAGTTTCATTCAGAAGTTCAAATTTATTACATGGGTATTACAGGAGAATTCTGGGTTTTGTTTTTGTTATGTTCTTTGAGCAAATATAACATTAGCCGATCTTCCATTATTCCTTTGGCAGAAAGAGTTATAGATTAATAAAAAAACCAAATTTGATCATGTGAAAACAAGAGATTGTTTGTCCAGCAGCCTGACTGCTCAGTTGTCAAATATTCGAGATCTTTATACCAAAGACATTGAGTGAAAAGTACCAGAAAAGACACACAGCCAGGCAGCAACAGCAGACTTGCCCATCCCTTCCATAAATACACACACAGCAGATGCTACAGCAGAGG
The DNA here is from genome assembly GCF_027477595.1 of Haemorhous mexicanus. NCBI lineage: Eukaryota > Metazoa > Chordata > Aves > Passeriformes > Fringillidae > Haemorhous > Haemorhous mexicanus. The sequence continues at coordinate 51,646,505 of NC_082344.1, read as the reverse complement.
AAAGAAGGAAAAGGAGTTGCTGGTTTCAGTGGACCACCAGTGACACAGCCTCCAGGAAAAGGAGCAGCTGGCACAGGAAGAGATAACAGTAGATTTATTAAAAGAAGTAACCTGGTAGACAGCTGCAATTTTACACTGATACTAGACCAGAACATGCCAGTGAAGTAAAGTTCCCCTGTACTCTGCTGAGCACAAACTCTTGAAGTTTATTGTATTTGCTATCTCATCCTAGTGCAGCCAAGAAAGACAAATTATTCCACTGTATTTTCTCTATGAATGACAGAACAACTCCAATACTGCCTTTATCAAATTTCAGAGCTGAGCAGACCACGCTTTTACGATTCCCATTTCATCAACAAAGAATGTGGACTTCCAAGTATATGCAAAGTGGGTTTCTTCAGCTGAACATCATGACAAAATACATTCTTCCAACATTCTTCCAGTGTTCTGAACCTATGCAGTATACCCATCCTCAGCAGCACAGCCTCTAGCACACATCAGGACAGATGTGAGACTGACTGCTGTTCTACCTGTGTTAACAGAAAAACTAACTGCCAGAGACTGCATTTAAATTCACTGTAATGAAATCTGGGCCTCAATCAGAAGTCTCTGAATAAATTTATATGTCCTGACATAAAGAGGCAGTCAGATTAGGTGGCATGATAGTCCCATCTGGTTGTAAACTGTGAAAGCTAAGACTTGAGCATTCCCATTAAGCTCTCAGCACTACAAACAAACAAATGTAACATCTTTTGTACTAGAGGGAAACATAAGAACTGCTAAGAATACATATTGCATAACTTGAGCACCAGCCATCATTAGTCCAAAGCCTTGCAGACAATGCTTGGAATTTGTGGCTTTGTGTGATGTTGTGTCACACAAAGCCACAAATGTGATGTTGTGTGATGCATCACACAACACATTCCATGAGTGGTGCTATGAAAAACTGGAAAACCACATCAACTGTGGAATTATAACTGGCAAACAGCCAGCAAAACTGCTTGCATTTTGTGAAATGGGCAGAATAGAATTAACTTTTCATGTTGCTTCAGACTGAAGGTTTATACATTCCAAACATGTCTGTTGACTACTATTCTGTAAAATGTGTTACCACTATCCATTAAATTAGCCTAACTTTGACCACTATCACTTCATTATCTTCATTTTTTTTTCAGATTAATTTAGCCTAAATTATTAAAATATGTTATTTTTAAATAATTAAAATATTCAAAAGCTGTTAGAAAGACATTGTCTTTAGATTTTAAACATTACCACATTATAGAGTAATTGGGAGTTTTCATTTGACAAAGCACCAGACAGTTATGAAAAATAGATTTTTACAGAGAATAAAAATTCCAAATGCTACCATTCATTGTAATTCCTGGTCTAACGCATTAATAAGTCTTCAATTTGATATCTCACATACATTATTTTTCTCTAAGAATAAACAAGAGAGCTATTAAAGCAAAATCAAGTGTTGCTGTAAGTAATTATTAAAGAAATTTGCACAGCCACAAAACTGGGTGGTTCTGCAGTGTGCTCTAATGTGGACAGAATTTGTACATTCACAGCTTTAATTTTCTGAAGGAGTAAAATGAAGCTGTTCCCATTGGGAACACTTGCAGAAAAGCACTGCAGAAAACATTTCATATTTATTTAATAATTTTTTTAATGTAAAAAGGAGATGTTTTATCATTACTTGAGTTCTGTGCAATATACAGTCTAATTTACCTGCACCCTCAATGGTGAGCAGAAAGAGCTTGTTAAAAACACCAATATTGTCAACTTCACATTCAGCCATTCTTGCTTTAAGTCAGTTAAATAATGTATACAGCATGTAAATACCAAGAGATGAAGTTCATGGCTTCAGATCACATTACACAGTAGCATGAAACTCCAATTACAGAGTCTTCCATTTCACCGTATAGAAAACATCAGCCTCTGTGACATTTTCACTGAATCCCTATGCAATGTTAACAAAATAATTAAATAGCTATATTGCTCATATTACTCCTTTTGGAAATCAGTTCTGGTAACACATTATAATTTCTGCTTTTCTTATGGCTTTTCAAAGCTAATTTACTGTAGTTCTGGCAGTGCCACTCCACAAAAACTTGAAGAACAGCTAAGAAAATCAGGCTTCAGGTGACTGACAAAATTGGGCAAAATTGATGAAACACTAGTCTGGTTTTCTGAAGTGCTGCAAGAAAGAATTAGAAATTAGTATTGGAGTCAAACTGAAGCTGTAGACTTCAGATTTAAATTTCCCACTGCCCTTGATGCAATTGCCTGTCCCTACTAAAAAGATCTTGTAGAAAAATTGATTTGTAAACTATGTCACCCTGTTAGAAAATGGAATTGTGAGATTTAAGAATCATTTTTGTCTCTTACATTTTGTAAAAGTGTGGGATTGATGACACCTGTTAGCAAGCATCAGTGAAGAAGCAGGAAGGTGTAAGTTTCTACCCATGCTGATTTCAGCCTAGGCACACCTCTGAACAAAGGAGGGAATCAGAGATGTTGTGATGGTTTAACACATTTTCATTTTCCCAGTACCAAGCATCACGGGAAAGAGAAGCAAATTTCATGTTAGGACCAATGACAAGGTGAACATGAGCCAGCAGTGCCCTGGCAGCCAGGAGGGACAGCCCTGTCCTGGGGGGCATCAGGCACAGCATCACCAGCCGGGCAAGGGAGGGGATTGTCCTGCTCTGCTCTGCTCTGCTCTGCACTGGTGTGGCCTCACCTGGAATATTGTGGGCAGTTTTGGGTGCCACAATGTGAGACATTAAATTGTTAAAGAGCATCCAAAAGATGGCCATGAGGATGGCAAAGGGACTGGAAGGGAACCTGTATGAGGAGTGTCTGAGGTCACTTGGTTACCTCTGGAGGGTAAACAGAGGGGCAGACACTGATCTCTTCCATCTTGTGACCAGTGACAGAACTCAAGGGAATGGTATGAAGCATCAGGGGAAGTTTAGGTTAGGTGACAGAGAAAGGTTTTTCACCCAGAGATGGCTGGGCACTGGAAGAGGCTCTTCAGGGAAGTGGGGACAGCATCAAGCCTGTCTGAGTGCAAGAAGCATTTGCACAATGCTGTCAGGCAGAGGGTGTGATTGTTGGGGTGTCCTGTGCAGGGCCAGGAGCTGGACTCAATTACATTGATGGGTCCCTTCCAACTCAGTATATTCTGTGATTCCATAAAGCTTTTTTAGGATGCTATATAAAGCTAAAGCATAAAGATAATGCAAATATTATTTAGGCACACTAAACTAGATAGAGGAGTAAAAAATTGTTGTGTGTTAGAATGGCAGGCAGTCCAGTAACTTCAGTTCAGGGCATCTGTTAGAATGGATGCCAAGTATCCCTGCAGTGCAAGACTATACAGAGCACATTAAGTGCAGACTCCCTAACCCAGGGTCTTTATCCTACTGTGTACTTTGAGAAAGGTACAAGGGATGTCAGTTTGTGTAGTAGAGAAAAGCAAACAGAAAAGACACCACTTACTTCAGTTTGGGGATCAGACACTGGCAAAAGATAGCCTTATATACCATGAGATTGCCCCTTCCCAGTAAGAAACAGCTGTGAATATCAGAGCAGCTGAACTTACTTTTTATCCAATAGTTTTATTTTGCATCAATCATTCCACAATTTAGTGTGCATGCAATCAGACAATTAGAGGCTATTTCTTTTTCTGAGTTCCACACAGAAACCTTCTCTTTAACAATTTTTGTCCAGAGATGCCCAAGTTAAATACATCCACTTGTCTAACTTTTTGTTAGTATTTATTGCAGAAAGCAAATAAATGTAGAGGACTTTCCCTCTAAGTCTGCTTTAATTCTTTAGGAAGAAACAGAGTATTACATTCTGAGCCTCAGCAACAACTGTTAGTGCATGTACTGAGCCTTGGCAAAACCACTATTATATTTTCAAAACACTCTTAATAACCATGGTGCAATGTTTATTAAGTGGTGAAAGTGCCTAGATTTTAGTGAAATTCTGCCATAGTTCACAAAATTTCGTTACCTCTTTTCTCTGAGAACCATTTCCACGCTAGGTCTAACACTGCAGTGATCAATGATAGTTCACATCTACCTCCAGCACTCCGATTGTCCTAAGAAATCATCAAAGCTACAAACTACTGACCTTACCCTAAACCCATCTGATTGCAGGCCAGTTGGCTTAAGTTTTCTTGCCACTCATCGGCACAAACATGGTTATCAGCAGCTGACCTGTGAACGGTCAGGAGCATCAGGGAATTCCTGGTTTTAGACAGCGTAACTGGAAAGAAAAAAGGAAGAAAACTTCAGTATTAGTTCAAATAGTTTTATAGATGGTAAACTGAAAACATACAATTACATTCAAGATTCTTCCAAGTTGCTGCACTTCTCCTAGCTTTACATGCTGAACAGCTATGCAATTTAAAACCAAGGCAAGTGTGGTTATCAGAACCTTGCTAAGAGTGAACAGCATGACACACTGAACAGCAAAGGCATTGAGAAGGTAAGAATAAAACCAAATATTTCTAAGTTACCACCACAGATTCACATGGGTTGCTGATAGCCTTAATTTTTATAGCCTTAATCTTGTTAGATAATCTAGATAGAAAGACCATCACCATTTCTTCTCTCTTAATCTGTATATAAAAATTCAGGCACTGCTTTTATCACATGCAAAAAAGATTCTCAAAAGGTCTTTCCAAATCTCAATGTCTTCTTAATCTCTCCTCTATCTACAATACTTTCCAGATAACACACATCATCTACACATTTTCTTGCTGTATCACTTTTGTTTTATCTTTGCACTGTGACACTTCACACTCAGCTTTTGCTTTCTCTTTTGCCCACTTCCTTGCATGCTTTCCCAACCTCACCCCAGTCTTCTCTTGGCTAACAGAGGGAGCACCTCTTCACCACTGTATTCTCAATTAAATCACCAGAGATTGCTACCATCACCCAAACACCACTCTGAGGCACCACAGAGCAGACACTTACCACAGTCCCATTCATCTGAGCTGTCACTGCAGTCTGCCTGCCCATCACACCAGAGTTCACGGGGCACACACTCATGGTTGGCACATTCCAGCTCACTCTCGTCACAAAATGCTGCAAAGACAAAAACATGTTTCCTCCTGAGGAAAAGTGAAATCCACATTGAGATGAAAAGTTGAGGAGGGTGAAGGTAGATACAGATCAGATTTATGGAAAAAGTAAGTGAGGCAGATTTGCAACAAAACTCAGCATGGATACCTCTGATGCAGAAGGTGGTTGCTGCCATGCAGTGACAAGAGGGCATTGCAATTCAGAGGGAAGGAAGAGTGTCTATAAATGCAAGATCTGGGATTACTCAGTATCATTTGTGATCCTGTAATATGAAACCTGTCTAAGCCCCTCAGAAGCTGTAAGAGAAAATACTGTTCTTGGATTTTTAGCCAACTGATCCAAATCTGTTTAGTTCTTCGTGGTTCTTGAAAAAATTCTTTTACCACAATGAGTATCTATTTCCTCTCATCCACAGCAAATATATCTTAATTTTTGAATTCGCCTTTGCTCTTGAAAATCATGTATTTATTTTTATCTCCACTTTAAAGGTAGAGAATTGCTGTATTGATAGACATATTCCAGTTCCCAGCTGGTATCCTTACATATGGATTTCCAGACTCTGCTCAGTATGGGAACCACAAGAGCTTTCATTTGCAAATGACCTTTAGTTTTCCCTCAGCAACCTCCCTTCCAAAAGGCAGGTGTGTAGAAGTACAGTACCTTCCTCACTAACACACTTCCAGCTCCATAAACCCCATCACTAGGGAATTCTGAGACCTGGGGGAGGGCAGAGGGGGAGAAAATGCATGGAAGGGAGCTGCATTCAGTTGTGCCCATGTTTGGCTGATCTACAGCATTTATACTGTCACACAATCCAAGCACTTATTTGCAACACTAGTACTAAAAGTGCACTCCATGGTGAAAACCATACAGATAGAGCAGGCAGGGCTGCCTACTCCTTGTCTTTCCATCTCTGAAATAAAGCATGCAAAACCAGAAAAAGCACTTTAAGTCCGCCTTCCAGAGACAGTATAATTCAAAAACTGGAAGCCCTCAGCTGGGAAAATTTTGCTGCCATTTTAGACTATTCAAGCCCCAAATCACAAGCAGAGAGGAAATACACTCTGATAATTATGTACTAACTTAACTTTAGACCTTTGGTAATCTTTTCTCTGTCGTGCTCCTAATGTGTGAGCACGAGTAAATCACTTTAATACCACTTCCACTCTTCAGATTTACAGCACGGAGCTTGGAATTTAAGTGGTATACTCTTTACAAGGAGAAGCAGATTAAGAAATGTTTTGTGAGCTTCAGCTTCCCAAAGACAAGCAAAGTTTGATCTAGTAATACATGCAGGCCACTGCTCATTTTGGGAACCATATTCATAGGCTTCACTTAGGACACAAAATGCTCCTACCAACAGAACTCCAGAGACTCAGGAGCAACTTCTTTTAAATCACAAAATTATATCCAAACATCTCAGAAAAAATGACAAAACACCAGGTTTCCTCAGAGAATTAAAAATTTCCATTTTCAACCACCTTTACCAACCAATGATCCCTCCTTTCTTGTGCAGACTTTCTCCCAGTATGTCTTTTCTGCTTCCTTGTCTTGGGAGCATGCCCACACACCAGGTTTTCTCAAGAGAAGAGAATCCAGAGTACCACTAATATATTACTGAAAGTGGAGCTAACATCCCAGGACACTCCCAGCTTAGTATGCAGGGTGTGAGCCTGCAAAGCAGCTGCTGTGTGCAGATGTTCCACCAGTTCCCATCCCATTCTCAGATGGAAAAACAGTGGGAACAGAACTGAGGGCAGCCCCCAGAGGGGAGCAGGGTGCAGGCTGCTCCCTGCCAGCACTTTGAACAGACTTGCACTGTGCACATGGGCTGTGTGCCCATGCCACCAGTGCACCCTCCTAAGTTCTGTATCTTCATTGTTATCACTGACTGGATTGCAGAATAGGGAGACAGAATCTAAGAAATGTCAATCAGGAAAGAAACTAGACAAGGACATTTACCAAAAAAACAGATCAGAAGCAAAATCAAGCAGGAATCAAGGAAAAAAGAGCAGTGACCAGCTATGAGCTATGTGTGTATGAAATGAAGTTGAGGAAACTTGGGAAAAGAAGTCAAAAATCTACCAGGAATGAAAGTACAAAGGCACAAGAACAAGGAGGGAGAAAGAGAAAAGGGAAAAAAAAAAAAAGAGGATGAGAGTGACCAAACAGACAGCAAGGATCCCAGGATGTGAATGACAAAGGACCCAAGAGGAGGAAAGAGAGAAATTGGTGCCATAGACAGACTGAAAAGGGAACTGAGGGAATGACTAAGTCTTTATGCCTATAGAAAGCATAAAGCATTTTTACTTTGATTTATTTTGGACCCCAACATCCCAAAAATGTGATCAGCCTTTTAAGGGAGTAACAAACTGCATGAGTCCTTACAGCAATTCTTTTCATCCATCATGTCAGGGCAGTCTGGGAAACCATCACAGATCATAGTGTGTTTGATGCACAGCTTCTTCAAAGGACACTCCCAAAGACCCCTTTCTCTACAACCTGGAGGCAGAGAAGCACAGTTCTAAATACTTGCATGCAATTTTGAACCAACTGCTTTCTTCCTTAAAAGTCCTGAAACACACAAAATATTTTCACTTGTACTATAAATTTTAGAAGGTACCAAGAATAGTTACTAATGAATAAATGGAAATAAGATTGGCACAGTGCACAATGATAAATGGATCTAAATATTGTAATACTTCATAATACTTCAGTGCTTTTGAAATAATAATTGCATTATGAGTGTATATTACACATATCTATAATAGTTTAGGCTTTAGCTCAATGAGCTCAAAACCAATACACCACTATTCTTGAAATACATTTGCTAGTAATGTAGGAACTTTTATAATTCTGAAGTCCATAGAAATTCTTCGGTCTTTCTAAAGCAAATCCTATAAAAGCATGGAATCTCCATGAAACACTGTAGAAATACATACTCTTTTTCTGGCAGTGCTGATGCAGAATCTAACACAGAAGCACAATGAAACGTAGAAAGAGAAGTAATACAAAACTGTGTCAAAGTGCTTTGACAGAAAAATTCCATTTGGTCAGCTAGAGGAAATTAAAAATAGGCCAAGCTACATTTTAGAAAATAGTTTTCTCTTGTTTTATTCCACTTTTTATTTCCATCAACTAATAAAATATTTTCTTGTGACATCAGTTTAAATACTTTGACATACTAATGTCCTGTATAACTGACACTCTGGTATTATAGGAAGCCATAAAAATGACATGTTGTCCTGACTAAGCCAGATTGATTAACTGCCTTGTTTGGCCTGTTCTATAGATGATACTTTTCATTTTAATCTAAGGGCAAACTCAATTGATAGCCCTGATGTTCATACATACAAATAATTCAGGTATAAATTTAAAAGCAGTATTTAAAGCAGCACCTCTCCTTGCTTGGACCTGGAACTGTGAAAGCATATCAGCAGTAAGTTATAAGCAAATATATTGTTTCCAAGAAATTTTAATTCTGAAGTACATATTTTACAAATATGAACCAGAGAATCCCTACTGGATTAATGGAAAAATCTGTTCAGGTTTTACCTGTACCTGGATGTGTGGGGTGCTTGATTTTTTTTTTTTAATTTGAAAAAACATGTAAATAAATGTTAAAGCCCAGAGAAATAAATAGCCTTAACCTTTGAAACTAATTCCTCATGATCAAATAACTTTCTTGGGTATCACCACTTTCCAGGTCTCCTCCTTGACAATATTTCTGAAAACTACTAATGAAAAATTAATTGAAACAAAAAAAAATCTTTACTCTTATATAGAACAAGGAATTCCATGTTGGGATTTTGATATGAACATGAAATAAAAAAAGCTTAAACTCCCCATAATTTATGAACCCGACAATTTTTTAGCAGTGTTTACAATTCATTAAATACACGTTTCCTTTTCTCTTCATCACACATTACAGTGTTACACTGTGGAGTGTACCAGGACTCTCAAAAACTAATCACATAGACAAATACAGAGACAATTCCCTATGAAAAATAGTTACTGAATTCAGTGTTCAAGTACACTGTTTTGTTGGTAGAGATCATCTACCATTTGGAGAATTTATATTTCATCTCCAATTATTTTTGTGATATGCATTTTTAATTCAATGAAAGGGAAGTGAAAACAGAGCCAGGAAAACACACACACATAAATATAAATATATATATATATATATATATATATATATATATATATATATATATATGCCTGTATGTAGACACATATATATAATGGCTATATGTACATTAACTCCATCTCAAAAATACATTTTGAGAAGGGATATGGTTTCATATATGATCTTACCTTCATTCTTCTTCATAACACGAAGGAAGTTACCAATTGTTGTCCATATATACATTTCCCACCCAATTATCATTAAATCATTAACGTCAACACCATGACATTTTTCCCTCACCTAAAATACTACAGGTCAAAACCCAGATTGCAGAAAATAGTGAAAGACAGTATTGGCTATGAATGTTATGTCCTAAATTTCTTTAGTAGGTGCAGGACCCTCTTCTGCTCCCTGCCAGAGGCATTGTTCAGCAGCCAGCAATTTAATGCACTCAATTACAACCAACTATAATATTTAATACCACAAACTCTCATGACATCTTTCATAATAATATTTTCTTGAAATTACCTTCCCTGCACTTTATTGCACTCAGAAGTCTCACTTCCAGTAATCTCAATGAAATTTTCTCCCCAAATCCCAGTGCAGATGGCACTAAACTCTGAGGATTTCACTACAATTGCATGGCTGAGATGTCCTCTCACAAAGTCCATGTGAAAGTATGGCAGGGACTGCTGACAGAAGGAGACCGTGGGTGCTGAATACAGCTCTGCTCTGCATGGGGAGAGTACACCTTAGTCCCTTTGGACAGTTCTAACTTGCATTTTTTGGCCAGAGTAGTCTAAGCATAAGAAAGCTGTAGCTAGTCTTTTTCAGCCTCCTGCCTGCACTGTAAAGCTGTTCCACGTCTATCATTTAAAGCTTTTCAAATACAAGGGTTTCAAATTAAACATTCAGTGGTTTTTTAACGTTAGAAAACCAATTTAAAAGGATAAAGCTAATAAAATTTGAGCCATCAATTTACACATGGAAAGATCATCAAGTTTTGATTTTGTCCTGCACACATGGAATATGAGTAAGTTATAGACAGTTACTCCTGGAGCTCAACAAGGACTTCTTGTTTTTCAGTAACAGTATTAGCCCTGGTCAATGTAATGTCACCCTGACAGCAGTAATTTCCTAGCTGATACAGTCTTCCATATCTATAGAAACTGATAAGAATTCTGCTGATTGCTTGTGACATTCTGTCTAGACTTTAGAGAGAGATCCACTCGAGAAACGAATGTCACATATTAGAACAATATTTCATATGTTAATGTCTAGGAGAACAAAATTATCCTAAAAGACACATAACAATTCATTTTCTAAGGAGTTCAAAATTGGTCGCAACTAAAAAATATTTGGCAGGGAGGACAATTGAGACAATTGATTCAAAGTAAAGAGATGTCAAACTCTGAAAGAATCACCGTGATCGTCAGTTCTGACTTTCCTTTATAACCCAAACAATAGAATGACCTAATATTAAATCACATTTCAGAGAGCATAACCTTTTTTTTCCCCTTCCTTTTTTACAGGGGTGGGGGGAGGGAAAGAAATAAAGAAAGAGGAGAGAGAAGAGCAAGAATGATCTAGAAACTCCCAGAGACTGAAAATACATCACACACTGGGGGTAAACAAACCCTTGGCTACTGCAAACATTAAAACAATCTGTTTTTTAAAATGAAGCATTTTATAGAACTGCTAAGATTGAAGTTTAGACTAGCTTCAGCTTTCTGGTGTTGGATTTTATTTTACTGTCTCTGAGTAGAAATTCTCTTATTGCCACAGTTTTGTTGTTCACATAAGCTCTGCTTCCCTCTTAACCCATTCTCAGTTAAAAAAAAAATATACAGACTGTGCACCTTAACTCTACTCTGCTGCAATGTTTTCCAGTCCTTTGCTCAAAAGCACACCTCATCTCTAAATCCTTAGTGATGTATGATTGTTCTCTTTGCCCCTAGGGATGCCAGGCCTGCATGCAGACCTCCCTGAAGGCTACAGCTGAGTCAATTAATAAATATTTGGAATTCCTTTCTCCTTCTGAAACTGTCCTGCCAGCAGGTAGAAGGATATGTAGTGATCAAGAGATTTCTTGATTCTTTACAATTTCTTGATTCTTTATTCTTGGCTCAATACATCCCCTTAAGTTAAAAGTCAAAAGTATCTATCCTAAAAGTAAACTCAGAAACATACTGGAGAAAAAACTCTGAGGGTTTGTGCTTGTACTTGTAACTTGAGGTTGACCAATCTGAAAAAACATGCAGAATCCACTTCAGCAACCCAATATATCATAATGACATCTTTTGTCTATACATCTTAACGAGAACATTACCGTGTATAAATTTAAAACTACGTTTACAGATTCAAGATTTAATCTGGCAGGGAGTTACATTTTAGCTCAGTAAAGCCTTCAGCAATATGAAAATAACTAAATCTGCAGAAATTTTTTAGCTTCATTCTTTAATGGATACTCAAACACCCCAGAATATGGTTATCAGAATCTAAATGATCAGTTATCACAAACTGTATTCATGTTGATCAAGGATTCTTGCTATAGTATTTTTACTGATACTGTCTTAAAAAAACCCCAGTACTTGTAAATAAACAAAAAAGGGGGCTCTCCTTCTCTGAACTCTCATGGTACAATTCAAATAACTGAATGAAAGATGAAGCTCATCCTCCTCCAGTCCTGCAGCTGCCCTCCACTCCAGCTGACTGCATGTACTTACCACAGCTGTCCTCGTCACTGTCATCCTCGCAGTCAGCCTGCCCATCGCACCTCCGCGACGCCAGCACGCACCTCCCGGAGCGGCACTTGAAGTGACTGGGTGAGCATTCTGCCAAGGACAACCAACAGGGACAAACAGCACTCCCTAAGATAAAAGCTTCATCAGGACATGGGCACTGATTTGTCACCCAGGCTGTTTCAGAGGGGTAAATAACACAGATAGAAGGCTTGTGAGACTGGAAATATGTGTCAGGTGAGACTCTTCATAATTGCGCCAGGAACGTGGTGGAGCAACATTTTCCAGAGCTCTCCCTTCCATGCTGCCCTCTATCAAATATCATTGCTTGGCCAAATCACTGGCATGAAATGTTTAGACCATGGCTATGAATTTCCTAGCTATTCTTCTCACCATTGTGGTGTCTATTTCAGCTTATGAAAACCAGGTATAACTTTCCACTAATTAACCCTCTCACTGCTTCTGCCTCATCTCACAGTACCATTCTGGGACAAAGGAGTAAAACAGAGTTGGCAGATCTTTAGGAACTCTCATTGAGTGCTAGCAATTCCCCGGAGCAAGTAATCCAGCAAAGAATTCTGCCAAGAGATTGGCATGGCTGAGTAGAGGAACTCAGTTTGGAACGATTTCCACCGTTTAAATATTATAATTTAAAGGGGAGGTATGAAATAAACAAACACCGGTGACTTTGGGAACCCATTTCAATCTTTTATTTGCTGCAATATGTGTAGGAGATACCTTCTACATCTTCATCTGGTGTTAGACAGGTTTGGTTGTCAGAGTTCTCATCTGGAAACTGAGTGCAGTCTGTATCTTCTGGCCACTGCAGACCTACAATCCCAAGCACAGCCTCACAGCGCTCCTTAGACTGTACACATAATGTCCTGAGGAGACAAAGCAGAATTGCACCAAATAACTGAATGAATGGTTTGAAAATTCACAGATACTAGAAGTTAATAATCCTAGCTGAAGTTAAACATGTAGATCAAGAAAAAAAAATCAGACAAACAGATGTTTTAATATGAAAAAAATACATATATCAAAGAATGCTATGGTTGAAACACTAAGTTACTGTTGTGCAGTTATGTTATAAATAGGTTAATGATACCCAAATATAACTGCTCACAAACATGCCAAAAAAACAAGTCTATATAGGATTATTTTATGCTACTTTTGAAAAATAATACCATATTAATCCACCCAAATTTAATTTTGTTTTGAGGAATTAGATGAAGAAGAGTAGGTGTTTTTCCACATCAAACAATTCCCCACTGAGTTGAGTAACAAGACAGAATGCACTGATGTCAGTCAACCACATTACAGACTCTCTCTTTTACATCCTCCTCAATATCAAAAAGGTTGACTGACACCATTTACAACCTCAGATTTCTGGATGCCAGAATTTTTACTTTCCAATGACAAAAAACAAAACCCACAACAAAAATATGATAATATAGCAGAGACATCTAAGCCACTTCTGTCCTGTGTTCTCTGTACACTCCAATCTTTGGTCAAAGTTGACCTTTTCCCAGGTATTATAAAACATTTATCTGTCTGTCTGTGGTGAAAGAATTAGAATCTATTTAAACATCAAAGTAGGCATGGACTAATATTATCAACTCCTTACCAGAGATGAAGAATAATGTTCAGAAACTGAAAACACACTTGATACTTTAACAAACATTATAAATAACAATAAGTTCAGTTCCTTCCAAAAAATCACCTGCCAGTGTTTTTTACTTTGAATAAAACTTTATGAAGACTGTTACAGTTAAAAAACAAAGCATGACAGCCAAACTAACATAACAACAACAAAAAGCCTTGCAAAGCAGGGACAGCTGCTTTATATAGGGGGAGTAGAATTAAAATAATTTAGTTATACCACCTGGAATGAGAAAACTGATCCATGTGCCTGTATTAAAAAAATCTAATGCTTCTCTGATAAGTCTATAATAAATCCAAAATTATAACATTAATGTGCAATTCATGGTTGAAAAGTACACTTTGACTTAAAAAGTGTAACACTGAAAAACTGCATTAGCTGAGTTAAGTTTTGTATTTACAGGAAAAGACAGGAAAAACAATACATATATCCTGTAAAGCTCAATTAATCACTGATATATTTGAACAAGAGGGCAGTTATTTTGAAAGTCAAGAGCAGATTCTCAGAATATCATTTCTGTTCTGACAATGGAACATTTTCTCTTCTCAGAGCTTCAAATTGTAAAGTAGATTTACATTTATATTGAAATATCAAATTTATTTAATTTTTATTGGTATGAGCTTATTTTTGTTTTCATTTCTAAAACACTTTTAGGTTTTTACATTATATAGGTATCTGAAATTCTCCCTAAAATGTTATTGTTAAGCAGATACTACAGATCTAGTTGTACCTCCAAAGATGCCCCTTCCTGACAAAAACACTCTGTATCTGTGAGCTAACATAAGAGTGAAACTTAAAAACTATCATAAATGTAGAGTTTTGAGTCCTGTGATTTAAAGTTTTATGTCATATATTCAGTTTGGTCTAAATCTGATGTTATCCCGTTTTGAGCAGGAAGTTGGACCAGATGACTTCCAGAGGTTCCTATCAAATTTAATTGTTCTCTGCTTTTTATAAGTTCCCCTTCATCTGTATAATATGTTAAATTTGAAGACTATTCAACTGTATCATGACACTTCCTAAAATCTGTTAGCTAGGTATGATAGTAAAAAGCCTATAATTTAACTTACGGCCCTCTACATTAGAATAAACTAATCCCATTTTTATTAATTTTACTGGTTTCTTAAAAAAAAAAAAAAAAAACAAAAAAAAACTTGATTTTCAAACTAGGAAGGCTGACACAGAGCTTACATAAAATCTCTCACATAAAACCTCTCTGTAACTTTGAAGCTACCCTGTATGCAATATTTTCTTTCCTATTAGGTTCCTATGTGAGAATTTAACAGTATAGGTATAAACTTCCTTGTGGCTCACCCTTTCCTTGCACTAAGAAGCACATCACTAGACAAGGAAATGTTATCTATTTGCCAACAGTATCATGTGATAAGAAATTTTAGGATGTGTACTGCAATTTTTCATACACTTTCCTTTCAAAGGCAAGGTGTTAATTGATCAATATTGTCAAGGTAGGCCCAACAAAAGAGGCAGAAATACAGAATGAGAGGGCTCTATCAGCCAGTAGGTCAAAGGGCTCTGCCTGTTGGTCAAGTTTATTAGATCTCCTAACCTGCAACAGCTGCTGCTCAGAGAGCCATGCTATCTACAGAACACAGACTCTTTAAAGAAATTACAGGCACAACCTTAAAAAGCACAGTGATGTTACTCAGTGAGGATGGTGGAAGAGTTACTCTGACAAGCAGAAAACCTAAGTTAGCCTGGAATTCAGAATGATGTGGCAATCCTAATTTAGAAAAGTAAACATTCATTAAAATCTCAGGATTTGTTGAGCATTTGGATAGGGCTTTGCATCAAGTAATGTACTAATGCAAGGAGCTATTACAAAATGCTAATGTTCCAAATTAAATTAATTGATTCCTTGTTTAAACACCCTTGATAGTGGCACAATTCTAATCAAACACACAGAAATGGAAAATACTTCATACAAAGCTCACAGCACCCTTCCTGTCACCTCGCTCAACAGTGGAGTGAGCAGGTTCACAGTGCCCTGGGTGAAAAATTGAAGGCTCCTGGCAAACAGGGCTGCACCTGGCTGCTCACCTGTGCTGCTCCTCTGGGTTCAACTGCAGGGCCTGTCCTGTTCAGTACATCTACCAATGGTCTGCATGCAGCAGTTTAGTGCATCATTAGCAAGCTTGCTGATTATACAAAACCGAGGGATGGTGTTGACTCAGTTGACTCTCAAGGGACAAGAGGCCTTTGCACAGGGCAATCATCAAGGACATGAAATTTAACAAAAACAAATCCTGCACCAAGGATGGAGAAGCACCAGGCACAAATTGGAAAGCAGCCCTCCAAAGAGAGACCTGGGCATGCTGGTTAGCAGTAGCCTTTTCCTATAGAATTCCAAAGCAAAATATTTGGAATTTTCATTGAAAGCATAAAATTGGGAACAACTACTATGACAGACAAAAACAGATAGTCAAAAATTAAATGAAATATGGTTTAGTACAGTACCTGCAAGGTGGGATCCGCTGATTTGTATGGGGGTCACATTTTGGTACTAAGATTGTACAGGCAAAAAACATCAGGTACTTGTAGCAGTTGGTCTGAACCAAAGCTGGGAAAAGGGAAGACTCCCAGCTGATAGAGGCTTCCTTCTGTGTCCTGTGGCCCAGGTAGTTTGGGTAATAAGTATAGTTGTAAGGCAAGTTCATACAAAGTTCCAGAGTAATTGGTTCACACTGACCTTTCACAGAGAGAAAACAAACAGAACCACAAATGGTGTGAGATTAAATTAAATACAGAAGAAATAATTCCATACATATTTTAAAAAATTGTCAGTCAGGGGGTATCCTCTCAGGCTTGAGAAACTACAAGTTCCAGAGCTAGAGATCCCTTGTAAGCCTGTTCATACCAGTAAAGGTGGGTTTGAATTCTGCCAACCTCATAACCCATTAAGATACTTTTATTTCCTTATTAATATTCATTAACTTTCTTAGAAACATTTTAACTTTAAGGTGGTACAATAAAACATCCTTAAACCAGTACAGTGTGCACTGTACAGCAACACACTGGTGTACCTACCATGCTACCATGACACACCTCAAACTGACAGGGCAATTACCAAAATTAGGAAGACAAAAATCATCAGATACTTTGGGTTAGAAAGGCTCACAGGAGGTCTCTACTCCAATGCCCTGATCAAAGCAGGTCAGCTCTGAGGACTGGTCAGCTTTCTCAAGGCTTTAGACAGTCAGTTCATAAAAATCTCCAGTGACAGAGACTGCACAATTTCTCTGTATAGAAAACAAAAGCCAGGACTTGCTTTTAATTTTTAGCTTGTTTACCAAGATCTGAAGGAAGGGACAATTAGGTTATGTATTGCACAAGCATTGAGCAAGAGACAGTCTACATGCTAATAATTTAATTTGGGTCAGACATAACTAATAACAAATTAGAATGATAGGCAAAGACAAAACAGATGCAACAGCTACAAGTCTATGTGATTATATATATTTTACAGCTACATACAAAAATATTCCAACTTTTGGGAGTTTATCACAACAAATTTTGAACTAGCCAAGTATTTTGGATTTCTAAAATTTGTATAGCTTTTGTATTTCTTCTCACACTGGTATTCCAAAATTTTTTTTTTTCAATTTTCTACCATAACAGAAAACTACAGAAAGAATTTCACTTCAATTCAGACTTAAATTTAACTTTTTATTTAGCAATGAGATGGTTGTGAAATTATTTAAACTTATTTACCCTGGATATATTGGGAAAGTTTTCCAAAAAAATTATTATTTGTCTATTCTGGGAGCAAATATACATTAATATGATTAATATGCTCTGTTAGCCAGTTGCTAGCATCAGTTGCTAGTACAGTGTGACAACTGGGTCATCCCATAGCTGTATCTTAGAGAGAAGGTGGAAGAAGATCCAACAGTCAATTATCCAGCTACTCAGCAGAACTGGGCACTCTTTCTTGGTCTGGCATTTGGTGTTATAACTTTTTTTATAATGTACTCCTAATCGATCCCAAAACTCATTTCACATCCAGCTTTTCCTCACTGCTAAATCCTGGCACACTACCAGTAGTGAACTGTTTCTGCTGTCTTAAGTCACATCTTTGGTGTACACGAGGTTCAATGACTTTGAACAACTCTCCTCAAATTATTGCCATTTCCTTTCCTTCATGATGAACCATCCCTTGCCCTTCCACACTTTTGCCTGAGATGCCCAGATCAGTTTGGGCTCATCTTTTGATTTTGGCCAGTAAACATCTATCTTTGATGTGTACAGAAGTTTACACATTCAGCAATATTTCAGGATGACCACAAAAGTACATACAATATTCTAAGTGTTTGTATAACATAACATCATTCAAGATTAAAGGGTTGAAATGCACATATACCATTCTCTTTTATTACACCTCATATTTATATGGGTTTAAATGAATTCTGGAAGAAAATCCAGACAACTGAAATGCTGCTGGAGAATAGCTCTTTACATACTGAATACTCTTTTCAACATGATTATAATTTTCCCACTGTTTAGAAAGCTTCCATTACATTATGTGCAAAAGGGTCACTGTAGGTTTGAGAATTATAACCTTGACTCTTACACACAATTCCCAACAATCCAGAGAGTAATAAACAGAACATATGGTCCAGGGGAGCATCTGATTCATTTTAAGTAACCCAAATGTTAGTCTTTCCTTCTGAGTCTGTCCTACAGCTTAAGAGGTCCTGCTACTCCCTTATCTGCAATACAGGTGAGTACAACTTAATGAGTAGGGAACAAGGAATGAAATTCATTGCATCTTTGATACTGAATTAAAAGAAGAAAGAAACCAAAACAAACAAAATAAAAGTAAAAAAACACCCAACCCACAAACAAACAAAAATCCAAAACCCCCAACCCAAAACAAACAAAAACCCCAAGCAAACAACAACCAAAAAAAAAAAAACAAACACCCACAAGCCAAGATATTACCACATAGACAATGCCTGGATTTAAGATTTTCCAATGTTTATTAATAACTTGCTCTATCCATTGGAATCTCTATAACCACTTTGGGCAATCTGTGTCCAGTCACACTTGCAGTAAAGAAAGTGTTTATCATCAGAACTTCATTATTCTCCTGTGTTTCATTTTGTGCCAATTGCCTCTGATCCTCTCACTGAGCCCTGTCTTCTTTACTCTCTCCCTTCAGATATCCATTCTGTTAGCCTAAATATATTGTAAATACATTATAATGCCAGCCTAAACTGATTGGATATTATCACATTTGGAAGAAATCCATCATATTCAGTATGGAGAAATGCGGCCTACACTTAGGAATTTTTCAACCAGATAGTAATCTGGGCCAAGAAGTACTGCTTTGTCAAAACTGAAATTTTTCATGAGAATTCTCATGTCTCATCAAAGAGGAAATAACTCAGGTCAAAATACGAAGAACGAAAATAATATGAAAAAAAATACAACAGCACTTCCAGATGTTATGCAAAAACAATCTCTCCCAAATTGTCTTGCTCTTCCATTGTGTATAAACAATTAAATGTTCACTGGACTAGAAAAGGACAAAGTGAGATGATCCAGAAGACTAGTTCAGACTATGTGTTAGTCCTGCTAAGAACTACCGACAGTTGCTCATAATATGTTGAGGAAACATCTTTACTAATTAGTGAAAATTAGACGGAACCAGACCCTTTGAAGCATGCAGGGATAGGATGAGAGTCAGAAGACATGAAAGAATTCCAATCTTTTATATGGAAAATAGCTTTTTAGAATGGAAGTGCTCTAACAATGAAACAGATCTCTCAGAAAGATTTTGGAATCTCTGTCCTTAAGGACAGAGTTGCTCAGCTGCACAAGATCACGGGCAACATAACTTAATTGGCACTGATTTGATCAGAAGTTTGGCCTTATTACCAAAGGTGTTACCTAGCTTCCTTCTAATGCCAAACATGGTACATAAGATTATTCCTTTACAAAACCTTAGGCAAAGCATTGATAGAAGCACATGTAAAGCATTTATGCTTTATAAAGTGCATTACAGCTTTACTTTAGCAGCATCTAAAGGCCCCAGCATCAGTGGTGTCTGTCTCAAACACTTGAAGGTAATAGTCACAACTTTAGAGAGAAACTGGAGTTTGGACTAGTTGACCTTCCCATGCCCATTCTATTCTAAATGGAATGACATTACCCACACAAGCTACCATATAGTATCAAAGCATACCTTGCAGAGAGAACTGCAGCACAAAGCAATTACACATGAATTCTGTAACAATAATCTGTAAGTGAAGCCAAGTCTGTCCATCCATCAAGGTGACCTGAACTAATGTGACTGTATTAACACAGCACTACATTTTAATTAACTTTAAGTAATTTTTCATACAGTTCTGCCCCACTTTGAAAACATAGACAAATATATTTCTATTGATTACCTGTTCACATAGCACAATTGAGGAAAGCAGCTATTCAAAAGCAAGTGCACAATTAGTACAGGAACCTTGCATGGAGTGGTATAGTGCAGCTCAGAGAAAATGAGGATACACAGAGATGAAGACCTTGATCCTCTACAATTTGTATTGGTCAAAAGTATAATTAGTTTTTACAGTCTGAATACCAAAATCATTCCTTCATAAAGGTCTAGAAGTTCTCCAGACTACTAAATACTGTAACATGGGGTTCTTTATGTTGTGAAATTAAATCAGTATCTTCTGCTTCACACTTACACTATGCTGTTTACTTTACACAGACAATGAATTAAATTAATTAAATGTTAAGAGAAAGTGCAACGGTAAACAGCCATGCAAGAAATATAAAAATTCACAGAAGAGAAAATTAAAATACCTCAATGTCAAATGTCATAAATTATAGACATCAATAATCAAGAGCTTTGATGCCATATTTTCTTCAACATAGCCCTTTTCAAAGCTTAGTCATTAGACATCTACATTAGCTAGAAAATTACAGTATTACTTACTGTGTTCTACCCTGCATCCTCATTATAAACTAGAACACCCTAAAAGACTAACAGTATGAAGCACATGACCTACTTACTGCAGTTTGCCTGGCTGTTTCTCATCTCACAGGGAGAAGCTCCACAGGGATCAGGGCAGGAAGAGCACCTCTGGTCTCCCTCCTGACAGAGGGTTTGATCTGAGGGAAGCAAAAATGTACTTTTCAAATTATTTACCAGACTAATAAAAATGACTGGAGCATAAGGAGACAGTACAGTGTTTACATAAAATTTAAGTATTTCCTTTACATATTTCAGTAAGAACCCAACAGCATTTCAAGTGCAGTAAGAAAGAAAAGTGTGCAACACTGTTCAGTTCTCACTTTTCTTACCCCTCCGTTCAATATAAAAAATTATATCCCAGTTTCCGAATGAGAGGCATGGATCACCATGCAGAATATGAAAAGTCATGCAAATCACATTACATAAAGAACAATAGGGCCTAGCTGAAAGAGAACACTGTCTGGGGATTATTCTTCAATGGCATTCAGTTGATCTGCTTCTCATTTTATGATTGTTTTGGTTGAGAATAAAAGACATCCTAAAGAAAGGTCAGAGATGAAGACTAATTGTCCTCCTTTGACTGGTTAAAAAACAAACAACAACAGAAAGAAATCAAAAAATGCTGTAGTCTTAATGATGGACTTCAGAATAAATAAAACCAGCACTTCCTCAAAAGTTTCTGAACTACTTGAGTAGTTAGTTTATCTGAAAAATCCCTGGACTTCTCTCTCTCATAGTTGTGCTAGCTCCTTTCCAAACCATTAAATTCTCTCTTCCATGTGCAAAATGAGTCATTTAGTTTTACTATTCTGTAAGGAGAGACTATATAGATGGTATTCATCATCTTATCCTGTTTAAAATAGCTTATTGCCCTGATTGCTTAGTATTTGTATTGCACTACTGCCCATGAACATTGATCATTCATCCCTCCACTGGAGATACAGAAGGTGCTAAAGAGTGATCTCATTTCAATAACCTTGACAACAATCTTGTCTAAAGGAACTGATGATACAGTCATATCTATCATAATTATGTGGATTTACTTCCCTTCATACATGTCATATATTGAAGCAACAGAGGTAATTTCTTTGCTATAGTGATTGACAATCTTATTTTACAGCTGCATCTGACTGCAAAATGGAACTTGAAAGGCAGGAAAAGCCTTTTGACTTCTAAAGCTATCACAAATATTTACTTTAAAATTATTGTTAAAGTTTGCTCCAACTCCTTCCTATACTTTAAAAATCCCTGTGCTACAAGGTAGATTCTTTTGATCCTAGCACAAATAATGCTGAATTTCTACAAACACACTGTACCCTATCTTTTGAAGAGATCACAGAAACAGTTGTGAATACATGATATTAGATTTCTATTGTCACAAAATGAATGAGAGCAGTGCTCACAGACAGATGCCTTAAATTTCCTTAAGGCATGAAGTGAAGGAGACCACTTTCCTCATCCAGGTAGAGATGAAGCAACAGTCAATTGCAATACCTGAATGCATATACTGCTACTAGGACACAAGATCCCTGTATCCTTTTATAGGCAAGGGGCAGTCACTACACCCTGACCTCAAACTTCTCTGCTGATTTCTCATACTTACTGTGTTTGTAACAAAACCAGAACTCCAGACTCCATTAGGCCTTACTCCACTGACTCTGACAGACATATCCAGATTTTTAAAATTTGATTTGTAGAGCAGAAAAGTCTTTCTAATAAATGAATGTCCTACTACATTTTTTGCAGTAGCTGGAAATAACAAAATATATAAGAAACACAATAGTAAGCTACAAACAAGAATTCTGCCTTGCTTTTACATGGGCTTTGCAAGGAACTAAAGATGAATGAAAGCTAAATTCTGCCAACATATTCCCATGCAAATTAGGATGGTGGTTGCCTGAAGAAAGAATTTTTCTCTACACAATACTGCAAAATACTGGATAGAACTTTTGCACATTGAAGAATTAATAATAAAAATTAGGAAAATTTTTGTATTTAAAAGCTCTTCAGTTTAATGCCAAGCAGAAAAGATATTTTATTATGTCACGAGATCACTGAACACATAATTATCACCCCATACTACTGCTTGAATATTTTAACCCATACCTATTCATCATATCAAGAAAAGATTTTTAACAATTGTTTCAATATCAAAAGGGAAAAAAAAGAGGCAGTGAAAACAAAATACATCACTGACTTCTAGCCCACATCATATAAGAACAAGGGAGGATAAAAGAATTCATAGGATAAGACTGAGACTGGACATCAAGAAAGAATAAAGGTGAACATTTTGTGAAAGTGCACAGTCAGAATTGAGGACAGAAACTTGTTTCTGGGTTTTTAAATTGCCACAGTCAGAACTAGAAGATATTTCAAGACTATTTTATAATGTCAATGATAAAAGTGAAGAAAAATAATGATAATTTCTGTGCTTCATCCTCTCAGGTATTTTATGGAGTGAAAGTATTTAAATTGGAGTAAGAAGATCCCAAAAAAATTCTATGAAAAGAAGGGACTGCTTATGAAAGGATTTCTTTTAGACTAGTTTCCTAAAGAAACAAGGCTTATATAATCACACTGTGTGTGATTATATACCTATTTTATAACAGGTCTTTTCTACTCTAGTAACTATTAAACAGCTTGTTGTATTAGCACTATACTTGCCAACACTAGCTTTCTGCATAAGGTTAACTATTTTAATGTCTTTAAAATAAGATTCATTTAAAAAAAACATTAATAATTCTTGTATTAAAGAAAGGCTGCAATCTTAACTTATACCTTACCAGGAATAAGAGAATTACATGTGAAAAATACCTTCAAATTTTGAAATCATCATAACAAATCTGCCTTCTGAGTGTCTTTGGAAAACCATGTTCTGGGGCTCAAGCCATTGCTTAGTTTCCTATTCTCTCATAGAGTCCATAATAAGATAGCTATCAAGTAGCTGTGAAAACTTATGTTCTCATAAATTTTCCTTTAGTCACACTAAATCATTAGTTTACTCATGAAAACATTCTTTCTCTGATTCCCAAGTTCTGATAAAGAAAAGGATTTTAATGAGAAAATTCCTCCTCAAATGACACCAGTTCCTGTAATAGTAGATTCTCATTGCTCCAAACACTGTATTTCAGGAAACAGCTAATTATATCAGATAACTAAATACTGTGCTAAATATCACCCCCACTTCTTCACCTTTTTTAATAATTTTGAGTATTAAAAGAAGTCTCTGCTTACAAATGCCTGTGTGAAAGCACACACCAACCAGCCTCAGCAAGTGTTATTTGAAAGGTGGAGAAAGTCATTTGTCAGACAGCTTTAGCTAAAGGCACTGTGGAACATAGCAGTCAATGGTAGGTTTAGTGAGAAGAGTAAAATGAGCCATATCCTTACTTTCACTGCAGTTTTCTTCATCACTTCCATCTTTACAATCATTATCTCCATCACACTGGAATGCACTCGGAATGCACTGCCCATTTCTGCACTCCACCAGACCCTGACTGTGACATGCTAGAGAGAAAAAAATATTAAAAAAACAATAGTCTGATGAATGAGCTCAGTGAAGCTCTGCATTATATCTGAACATCACACTGAAGTTATTTTAGGAGGAGCTGACAGCACTGCTTAGCACTGGAGATCAGGAGGCATTTCTCATTGCGTGTTGGCTAATTTTTCAATAGCTGCACTGATCTTTACCTACAGAGACTGAAACTATAAATGTCAGGTATTAGCAACAGCCTGACATGAAGTCTTAACTTCCCCAAGGAAAAATAATGCACATAATTTTTACTCATTTAGTGGGAACATTACAATTAACAAAAAGCTAATTCTGTAATTAACAAGAAACTCTAACAGAAAGCAATGCTTTACTTCTCAACAAAGGCAACAAATGTTTAGTTTGCTGCTGCTCTCTACTGAAAATGGACATTTCATTTGTCAAGTGAGAACTTTTTTTCTTTTTTTTTTAATGGTTTTTAAAGAAATAAAAAATAATTTAGAGATTAAGGGAACTTACAGCAATTGATCTCATCTGATTTGTCTATACAGTCATGGTCACCATCACATACCCAATCAGCTGTTATACATCTCCCCTCTCCACACTGGTGATGTGTCACTGGATTACAATCTACATAAAATGCAAATTTGAAGAAAAAAAAAAGGATGCTAAGTAACCATTTGTATATTTAATATTACTGATCCATTGTTCTATGCTTATTAGTTAATTTTCCTAATAATTTTAGCTAATTTTTATTGTTAATTAAGCCATTTTGAATTAATAAATTTTATTAAGAATTTTTTTTGTATCTGCAGATGGTAGTTACATATATTCCTAATTGTATTGCCTGTATAGTGATACACTCATTCCTTCTCTCAGGGGCACAGCTGGGACTATTTGTAAATAAACAATTTTCTAAGATTTGTTAAACCCATTAGAAGATCTGGCTTACCATCTCAGGGAATGCTTTTCAGTTAACCAACATTTTCAGTAACCATCAGAGAAAATAATTTCCTTCACTCATCTTTTTACTAAGGCATTTAAAAAATATTTTGCAGCTTCAGAAACTATATTTTTTGCATGTACTTGGAATTTTCCATAAGAATTATCTACAGGGAAATTATTCCAATTGTCATCTTGCTCCTTCTACCTGAATGCACAAAGAAGAGCATTCTGTTGAGCACACTGACTTTACATCAAAATAGAGAGAACACACAGTCCACTCCTCCAAATCTGCTATGAAAACCAATTATGGCATGTACAAAAACTTAGATTTTAAAAATTGTATAGAGAAAACCTTTGTCAAGGTAGGAAAGACAGGAGACAAATCAACATTTAAAAAAACTTAATCATCTTTAAACTAAGATTATGTATGAAAAAGAACCCACTAAATAACCAAAACTGACAAGAAAATATTAAAAAGTCCTGGAGTGTGCCTAATTTGAAGAAATCAAAAAAAAAAAAAAATCTCAGACAAAAATGTGCCTTGATTTTTAGTTTTTATATTGTGTTCTTCCTTAGAAAAGCAAAAGGAAAAAAGGGAGAAATAATATTTTAACTGTTACAAATTATTTTAGAAAATGTAATTGTTCTCAGGTGTAGTAACAGGACCAAGGGTTAGTAAAAATAAGGCCTTCTAAGTTTCCCAATATTTCCATGTTAAGATTATTATTTTTTAATGTCAAAACCTCATTGTTTCTCCTATGGAAGTTAAGCATAGGTAGATACATATGTTAGGTAGGTAAGTGTCATGAGAACATGGAAAGTTGATTGAGAAGACAATTTGAAAGAAACAGAATTTGATAATCAAAACATATGACTTCACTATCAATCTTACATAAAAACAGCTCAGCTATAAAAGAACTGGCACCACCAATGCCCTCATATAGTTTGCTTTACTCTCAGTTAAATCCAGTCAAGCTAGCAAGGAAGCATCTTTTGAATATAGTTTGAAGTAAAACGAAAATAGCAGTATTTTTTACAAATACCAAACCCTTCAAGATTTGGACTGACCCAGAACTCTCCTTTAAACCTTTTCAAATTTCAGATAGAATCTGTGAGCTGTTTTCACTTTGTTCAAATATGGTAAGAGCAGGGTATATTACTCCTTCAGTAGTTTAATGAAAAGGTTTACTGGCCTAGGCAGCCCTAATATCTTAAAGACTAGGAAAGCACATAACCACATTTCATTTACCACAATTTTGTTCATCACTAAGGTCCCCACAGTCATCGTATCCATCACAAACAAAGGTGTAATTGAGGCATTTTCCTGTGTCGCAACGAAATACATCATTGCTGCAATCTACAAAACAAAGCATGTAAAATGTTAAGGTTGCATTGGAACATTCATATAAACTATGAATCCTGGAATGTACTGACTACACACAAGATTAACTAAAGATTCCTTACAACTTACAGCTCTGCATTAATACTGGTGTGTACCAGTTTATGAGAAACTAATCTGGAAGAATATGAAAAATCAAAAGCCATTTTTAGAAATTTTTACTCTCTCTCTGCCAGGTGTTTTTTTTGATCAATACCATAAGGAGAGAGTGCTCTGGCTGCACATAGGGACCTAAAAGTTTAATTACTTTATACACATAGAGTTCTCAAGAAATGTTGTAGCCTTCACCATTGCAGATTACTCAGAAAGTACCTGATGTGGCTATTAAGTGGAGATGAAGGTTCTAATAGGAAAATCAAGATCCCTACACCCTGCTTTTGAGCCCGCCTTTGGTCTTACAATAGTTTCAAATGAGCTTTATGCTTCACACAGTTTGGAGCTCAAATTTGGCCTGGTGCCTTCTCATCAAGGAATTCTTACTGCCAGCCCTAAGTGGGTTTCATGTTTTTTCATGACTGGATGCATCAGTAAAGCCTGCCAGATATTCTCTGAGAATAACCATAATACTTGAATAATATCAGGTTCAACAAAAACATGGAATCTTTGTTGTAGTTGGGTGGGTTGAAGAGAAATTATGGTTTGTGGTATCTGGTCCCATCAGTAATAACTTTTGATTTCAAGCACACAGCTAGGAAGTGGGAAACTCAGTTTCACTGCCTTCCTCTAGACTTCTCCTTGACCTCTAGCTTTCCAGGGAGAATGCTGAGATACAGAACAACTGGGTGGACAACACTGCCTTCCTGTTGGAGCTATGCCACTGGAACCAAGGAAGTCCTTTATGTCTGTTCTTCCTGGCATATGGAGGCATTTTAAATGAGTTATTTCCCGGAAAACAGAGAGAGAGAGAGAGAGCTCAAAAAGCAAGGACTGGAACCAAAGTGCCTCCGTTCTTCTGAGATGATCAACCACAAAACAACAGAATCAGGCTACCACTTCCCTCTCTCCTCCTGGCATGTGATTCCTGTGTTCATGATTGCACTGCGGCTCCCCTTTGAAAGCAGGGTGTCCTTCCAAGGATATTACATACTGAAAGGTGCAGAACTCTTCCAGAAAAGTGCAGAGGGGTTTCTACCCTTTCAGATCAATGTCAACCAAGTTTTTCACTTCCTAGGTGAACAAAAACTCTAGAACTTGAACATGTCCTCTCCTTCCCCCACCGAAGTATTACGGCCTTCTTCAAGTTTCATATTATCTTAGAAAGTCCAAACAGAACTTATAGCTTAATAAGAAGGAAATGCTTCAGGATATGAAGTAAAATAATATGGCTAAGCCATGAGTTACATACTCAATAGTTAATTCAGCTTCAAAAAGAATCATTATTCATAAAACAGGGAATAACAAAAACCCCACACTACATGAAAATAAATTTAAGTTCTTGCTTCCTGTAAGCAGACCAACACCCAGCTGAGAGTAAATTCTAAACATCACTTGTTTTGAATATGCAACAGCATGAAGTACTCTGGCAACCTTTAATCTTATTGATCAGTTTGTAGCTCTGACAGTTTTTGTGTTTCTTCCACTGCTCCTCCTGCAAATGAAAAAAAACTGCCGTTTTCTATGTTATTTCCTCTGGACAAATTTACTGTTTAATTTCCATTCATATCCCCATTCCTGTTTCCATCCATACCTCTGAAACTGCTGCAGTGTCCTTCAGGGTGACAACCCACAGGCCCACACAGAAAGGGTAAACAAAAAGAATACAAACTTCCTTGCAGGGAAAGAAGATTCACTTGATGAAAATCTAACAGCCTTAATATACATTTTCTTCAAGATACAGGCAATAATGTATTGTAAAGGTAATTGGTTAATCTGTTAAGTAAGATGGGCACTTGGCAGCTGCCACTTGTAAAAGATTCAACTTAAATTTTATAAATGATGGGGATATCCCCATTTACACAAAATTAAATACAATTTTACTCGTACTCCAATTTTACTGTACTCCACTAAACACAAATGAAGCCTGGTGAATCTTTTGCATTCAACAATTTGGCCCTGAGATAAGCTCAGCTGCTTAAAGCACGGTGGAAAAGCCAAGGCGGAAGGTTTGATCCCTGTATGATACAGATCCAGAAGGACCTGCTGCACACGGGTCTGGGCAAACCCCTACAACATCCTACCCTCTTAACTGGAGAGAGATGGATTTCAGGGGTGGATTGTTTGGTGGATAAGGAAGTGGTTGGACGATCACGTCCCAAGGGTCAATAGCTCAGAATCCCAAAGGACAGCAGCGACCAGTGGCATCCCCCAGGGCTCTGTACTGGGACCACTGTTATCTAATGTCTTCATTAATAACATAGATGAAGGGATCAAGCACAGCCTCAGCAAAGCTGCAGATGAGATGGGGAGATGGTGTGGATGCCACGCTGAGTGGTGTGGTTGACACACCTGAAGGACAGGATGCCATACAGAGGGATCTGGACAAGCTCAAGAAGTGGTGCATGGGACTCTTGTGGTTTAACAAGGTGCTGTACTTGGGTCAGCGAGAACCCTGGTATCAACCAGGATGGTGAACTGATGGAAAGCAGCCCGGCCAAAAAAAATTGGTGGAACTGGTAAATGAACAGCCGCACGTGACTCAGCAATGTGCACTTGCAGCCCAGAAAGCCAGTTGTATCCTGGGCTGCATCAGAAGCAGCACGGCCAGAAGGTTGAGGAAGTGATTCTGTCCCTCTGCTCTGCTCTTGTGAAAGCCCACCTGGAGTGTTGCATCCAGCCCTAGGTGTCAAAGCACAGGAAAGACATGGACCTGTTGGAAGAGGTCCACACAAGGCTACAAAAAGACCATTGGGATGGAACAGCTCTCCTTTGAAGAAAGGCTGAAAGAGGGTTGAGGTTGTTTCTCTTGGAGAAATAATGGCCTTTCAGCACTTTAGGGAAGCTTATAGGAAAAATGGAAATAGACTTGTTAGCTGGGCCTGTTATAGGACAAGGAGTAATAGTTTTAGAAGAGCGTATTTTTAGACTAGACATAAGGAATAAATGTTTCACAATGAGGATGGGGAAACACTAGAACAGTTACCCAGAGAAATGGTAAGACACCCCATTCCTGGAAATATTCAAGGTCAGATTGGATGGGATTCTGAGCAACCTATTCTGTAATTTCATGAGGAGACTTAAGACTTTGAGAGGGACAAGGACTGCAGGAAACACAGCATCTTTTACCAGCCAAGCTTTCAGGCAACTAGGTCTTCCTTCAGTTTTGCTCCTTCTACTGTGTAATTCAGGAAAGTCTTATTTGACTTCCACACCCTCTCCTCAACTCCTACCAAGCATCCTAATGAAAGATGTCCCCTGCATATAAAGCCTGTATCATTAAACACACAGGCATCCTTTCAAAGGCAATCTTAGCTCCTGAAATTTATTCTTGTTTTTTCAAGACATGTAATATATTTATTATTTTACTACTAATTTCTTCTTTTCCCATTTCTAATTGAACTTGAGAGCCATAGTCTCATAGGCATTTTTAAAATTTTGAACTTACTTTAAATCTAAAGCTGACATGAAAAATTGGAAAATAAAAACATACAATACTTTTTACATAATAGACATTATCTCACCATCCAAGAAATGAATTGTAGGCTATTAAAGGAAAAGCAAGCTCTAGCCTTATTCATATAGAGACCAGGAGGAAATTGCTGTCCTCATTTATTCCTTGTAGTATCCCAGATAAAATCTAACAACAACTTCCTTAAATGCAACTCTGTGAGTCTTGGAATGCCCAGGCTCTTAAATCACTAATAAGAACTAATCTTTTGAGTTGAGTCTAAACTGCACAGTCTGACATTCTTCAAAGTCTGAATGAGAAATCCTGTTTTGTGGCATCATGTCCTGTACAGTCCCCATTAAGTAATTTTTCCACATCGTTTTCTGTTCTTTTTCTTCTTGCCTTCTGATTGTCTTCGTAAGGTACATTTGCTCCACTTTTCTAAAGGTGTCTGTAGTCCAAGGTGTTTTGTTAACACAGAAAAACACATAGGAGCTATAAAGACATGCACTACCACAGACAAATAAATAAAAATTAAGCTATCACATATGCACACTTTACTGCAGCACATACTGGGATTAACTGAAATAAATCTCATCCAGTGTTGAGACCAAGAGAACTTTCTAAAGAAACAGTCTTGCATCTAGCCTAAAATCAATGCCAAGGACCAGTATAAAGCTACAACTAATAGTATGCAGCTGATTATCAGAAGTGCTCCTTTCTGATGTACACTATTGATCCATTAAAAAAAACAAACAAAGAAACAAACAAAACCCCAAATTCTTCTTATTTCCACAAAGCTCCCTCAAAGCACAAAATTTGATAGATCAAAAGCACATGCTGTGGCCTGAGTGGGCAAAGCTAAATACAGTCCACAGCAACTGACAGAGTCCAAATGTCAATATATGCAAACACTATGCAAAGCTCCTGTTCTGTGCCAATAGCCTGCTTCAGCTCCCAGGTGTGCCTGAATGGATTCAGTACTTCAGCAGAACACTGCAAGGTTTAAGAAACTTACTACAATGGACCTCATCACTCCAATCATCACAGTCGTTGTAGCCATTACACTGCAGTTTCCCTGGGATGCAGATCCCACTGGCACACAAGAAACTCTCCTCTCCTCCACACAGTGCTGTAAGAGAGCACAAAAGACAGAATGTGGCGAAAAAGCATTAGCATCAACACTACAAAGTTAGTGATACTAGAGTCTTACAAGTGTCAAACTGATATTCAGTATTTCCAAGGGATTGAAATATATTTTCAATTTGGAAAACATTAGGATAGCTCTCAGAGGAGCATCACTGAATGCAAGAAGGTCAAGAGGAAAACCTAAAAGAGAAAAAAGAAATCATGATTTTTGAGATAGCACAAAGCCATTTGAAACTTGTATCAGTGACCCATTTTAAAAGACCTCAACAGGCAGTCATGAAAGGACTATTACACCTGCTACATCTGCCCCTGGGATGAAGGAAGGAGCCTTATGTGGAATATGTCTACAAAAAATATAATTATTTCTGCTTAAGACTGGCAGTACTGTACAGCCCTTTGGTATTCCTCACAGTTTGCCAAACCAATACAGTGGATTCCATGAGGTACCACTTAGCACTGGGCATGCTTCTTCAGTGTTTTTCAAAAATTACAAATAGCTCCAGCTTGCACTGGCTGCACATTAAACTATTTACCTAGATTTTTAGCTTTATTTCTAGTCCTAGAACAGCAGTCTTTCTATCACACTATGGCAATGTCTCTACACACAAAACACACACACTCTCAGCACCTTCATTTTTAGTTTTAAATTTTGTCAGCAGGAGATTTTTTTTTTTCAATATACTTACTTTCTTTTCTAAGCCTCACTATTATTTTATTATCCCCAAGAAACAGGGCAAACTTAGTTAACTGAAACACACACTCCTTATGGAAAATTTGTTTGTAATAAAAAGGAGTCATTTCAAAATCTTTTCTATGACATTTCCAGGTGTACTGTCCACTTGGACAGCAAATAATTTTGATTTTACAATACAAACATCATTTTCCACTTGTGTAATGAGAACATGGTTATTGCAGTGAAAGCTGCTTATGCAATGTATTTTAAATTAGGAGTGTTTTAACTTTACTGAACAGTGCCCAAAATAATAATTAGGTGCCCTAATACTAATTTAAACCAAAGACTTTCAACTGGTTTGTGCCATTTAATGTTTGTGACTCTTTATCAGTGACAAAGTAGTGCAAAACCACCAGTATCATCCTTTTGCACACCCTTATGATGTGTTCCCCAGTAGGCTCCCTCACACTGTGTGGCTGGACACATTTCCTAACCTCTAACTGAAGAGTTACAGCCTCATCAGTATTCTATCAGTTTTGGTAGGGTATTATGAACTGCAAAATATGATAGCCTTAAGACAAACATGAGATCAGGTAACAGTCACAGTCTCATTTTATAGCATGAAAAATGAGGCAATGAGATATTAAAGTGAAAGTTATAAGAACTAATGAATAATAACATCTAAGACACAAAAATCAGCAAGTGATTTCTTTTGGAGGGCAAAGACTGATGTCATTTTACATGACTGATGTCATGTTCAAAGAATAGCTCTGGTTGCCTTTACTTGTAGATGCAAATGTCTCAGTTGCAAATAAACTCCAGCTATACAAATGAAGAGCCCAGTTAGCTGAAAGTGTTCAAAGAACAGTAGAGAAAATCTTGTATTCAAGTGCCTTGCTCAGCATGGTCATTGCAACAGTGACAGGGCAAGAATCTCATTTCATATGATAATGTCAAACTTTATTATGAGCCAATCTTTTTATTTCTCCAGTTCCCTGTCCTAGACACTGCACTTCCTGATTTCTGCAGTCGCTAAGCTCTACAGGGGCCCCTAGAAACAAGAGACTTCCTTGGGATGGAAGTACTAGTTCCCTGGACACCAGAGTTTATCCCACAGATGATGATGTCAGGTAAAAAGACAATATGGTAGCATAATCAAAATTTTGCAATTCATCATACAAGAAAGGCTCTTAGAGGTTGGAAAGGCAACTTTAACTCATGGGTAATCTTACATTCCTATAACTTGGCCTTTACATAATTTTCTTCCTGTTTAAAAAGGAAAAGAGCATAAATAACTCAAAAGAAGCTACCTTGATTTGCTTTGATGGAGACCTCCATCAGAACAGAGCTTCACTGGTACTAAGACAGCAAGAGTAATGGACTCCTATCTTTTGTGTGAACATGCCAGGCTGGCCTGAGAGAATCAAAGTTAACAGCAGGAATATCTGATAACTTTTCTTACAGATCAGAAAAGGTTCTAGGGTTCCATATTCATTTCTGGGCTATGAACAAGTGTGTTGAAACACTTATAAGTCATCCTGACTCTGCCTCCTTAATACATCTCTGTCTTGTTCTGCTCCTATCCCAAACCACTTCTCCATTTCTGCACACCTAAAGTGAGCATTTTGCTGTTTATCTTGTATGTTAGACAAAAAACAAGAGGAAGAGCGAAATTAGTTTCTTTAGTTTCTTTATCTCAGTTTTAGCTTCCAGCTGCAATCAGATAAAATCTTAAGAAATTTTAATCTCACCTCTTGCAGTCTTCTAATAGGTAATGACTGGATATGCTTGGTCCAGTCAGTGCAGTGTTCAGGGCAAGGAAAGTACAGGAAGGTACTGTGGACAGTACGTCCAATAATGTAATTTCTGCTTTCTACCAAGCTAATGCAAGAAGCCTTCAGTAGGCTGAAAACCATTCCATCACACTGCCAAAGATCAGATTTTATTGGAACTTTTAAAAGCCTTATCTAATGCTGTAAAACACTTTTGCTGAATGTTAAATTTTGGTACTTGATCTGGAACCTAGTGGATTTAGGTAAGCAACCATTTATAAGACTGTACTGAACATAGGCTACATACTCAGAAACCCTGGTACTGTACAAAACAAAGCAGCAGCAGAAGAAATAATGCCTGAAATAGATGTCTGAAATAGGAAAAACACAGACCATTCCACTCAAAATTATTACAAATGGCAAAGATGTTATTCTAAAGAAATATGCTGGGAAATGTTAATTACTGATACCTCTGTAAATAATTTACACATTTATTAATAAAATCATGCAAATATACACACACACAAACTCCTGAAGAAGAATGTTATGTAAAATGAGCCCAAATAAAATGGAAGCAATCCTTCCTAATAGAGAAACTTGCTTGTTTTAGTCCTTACCCAGAAAGTTTTACAATCTGGATTAGCTTCCAAAATCCTGGACTAAACACCAGTGGCAGCAAAAAGTGTTTAATTTTACCTGTGTCTGGTGTACTATCAAAAGTGTCTTTGAGGAGGTAAGACCATTTATTTGCTGTACTTTCCAGATAGATTACTGGAATGTCATCTATAGAAGATTATGTGGAGGTCCCTGGAAAAGAATCCTGCAGAGAGCACAGACTGAAATAAACATTATTTTACCATCCTCAAGATTGACATCTGGTTGCATTTCAAGGCATAGCAACAGATAAAGCATTCTACAACTCTGAAAATTACCATGAAAAGTGCTGCCAATTTTTTTTTTTTTCCAAAGCAAAGAGGAGACCACATTTACTATCTAATGCTATGGAAGAAGTACGAGGTATTAAAACACCCAAAAGGCAGTGCTCTTCATGCAATACACTGACAAGCTGTAACATTCTGGAACACAGTACTATGGATGCTAAAACACATACACACCCATGTAACAAAGGGACACATTAATAGAATAAAAATCTATGGCAGGTCACAAATTACAGAATCAAACACATGGAAGGTGCAGGAGTATTTGGAAAAGTACTGCCACATAGTCTTGGCCTGTTCTCCTTTTCTGGACATTTGATTTGGTCAGCTTTTGCAGTAAGAATTATAAGACAGATGGACTCTTTCTCTTACCCAATATAGTCATAAGAGCACAATGGAACACAGAGGAATCCCTCTATTCTCTCACTTTCAGATTTTCATCACCTGCTCCCTATATCATGTATGTACCCTGCAGTACAGTGTATGCATCTTGTTGCTGTCAATTCTAGAAAGTTTTGATCACACTATGATCACAATCATGGAATTAGAAAAGCTGGTGACTCCTTACCCCCAGATAAATGTGCATTTCTCTATTTCCTTAGGATGCAAAATCCTGTGGGAGAAAAAAGACAAAAGACCTTTTTCTTTCACTCAGCGATGTGGCCTAAAAAGGCCACATAATAAAATCCAAGCTGGAAAAGAAACATGCAGAATAGGAGAATAAAAACCAGAGAAAACAACAAAATATAATGCAGGATCAATAGAATTAAAGAGGGATTTGGCAGGGGAAATAGTTTAAGCAACTGTGTGTATTTCATCACATGAAACACCACGACAATCCTGAAAAACATTTTGTTTCCCTCAAAAAATTATTCCACTATTGCTGGTTTTGTAGCTGTTCAGCATCAATCTTACACATACACAAGTCATCTCTCTCTCCTCTTTCTCCTTTTCACTGCACTAAGTAAATGCAAGGGCACAAAAGAAAGATAGTATCTTCCTGATTTTAAAAGCTTTTTCTCAGAAAAATTATCTACTGGCTGTATATAGTTATATTGCCTATAGAAAAATAAATACCTGTTGCAATCAGGTATTCGACTTCCCTACTCAAATTATTCCTCAAAGACAATCCTCTTAATTAATACCAGTTTGAATGAAGCTAGGGGTGACCTAATTGCAGCCTTCCAATACCTGCGCAGAGCCTACAAGAAAGATGGAGACAGGCTATTTACAAAAACATGTAGTAATAGGACAAGGGGAAGGGCTTCAAACTGAGAGTAGGTTTAGATTAGATATTGGGAACAAAATCTTTACTGTGAAGGTGGTGAGACACTGGACGGGTTGTCCAGAGAAGCTGTGGATGCCTCATCCCTAGATGTGTTCAAGGCCAGGTTGGATCAGGCTCTGAGCATCCTGGTCTAGTGGAAGGTATGCCTTACTATGGCAGAGGGGCTGGAGTAACATGATTTTTAAGGTCCCTTCCAACCCAAAATCTCATGACAATGAAGTGAAGTTCAGGCTACTTGTGCATCACATCTTTAACAGAAACTGACATTTATTCATAATGTCTCTTCAGCAAAAATACAGAAGTGAACAATGTCTCATAACTCTACACTGGAATTTACATAGTTTTGTGGTATAAACAGTAGAAGCATCATATTCACTGCTGCTTTTGAAAGCATTTTACAATTCAAATTAACAGAAAAATAAAATCACTTCAGGGCTCTTTTGCAAGCTCCATGTTAATCTAAATCAGATAATTGTGTTGCTTTGCTTCTCTTTCAAGCTACTAGGTTTTCTTCTGATATGGTTTTAACACCAATAGTTATGCTGGCTGGTCAAAGCTAATAAAATACCTATGTAAACAGTGTCAGAGAGAGAGAGAAAAAAACACAGCTGAAATTTTTCTGTGAGTAGGGATACGAATAACAGCCCTGAGGAAGGTTTCTGTGATTTCTTCCCCCCATAATGCATTATTGGTTACATGTGGAGTGAATTACTGATTATGCCTCCAGCTCACTCCCTTACACGCTCATAGCTCATTAAACCTGTGAAACCAGTTCCACCACCTATCTTAAATCTCAAAACATAAATCCTTACAACTATTATTAGGGTAGCTGATTTTCTCATCTACTGAGAATTCACTTGTCACTTGTGTAAACAGGTATCAATCTGAAGGACATCAGCCTTCAGACCTGCATCTTTTTCTCAGTGACTCAGAGAATGACTGAATGACTCAGTCATTTTACATTCAGATGTTTTTATTATAATGGCATGGCTTGGATCTTCCAGTACAATCAGTACATCTGTGTTCACATCAGGGATGCATTTTATAATAGATTCCCCACAGTGGTATTGTACACTGAATTTCCAATGCTTGTGGAGCTAAATTTTAGACAAAGATAAATATTAGCCGTGA
Source organism: Haemorhous mexicanus (assembly GCF_027477595.1). NCBI lineage: Eukaryota > Metazoa > Chordata > Aves > Passeriformes > Fringillidae > Haemorhous > Haemorhous mexicanus. The sequence continues at coordinate 51,609,544 of NC_082344.1, read as the reverse complement.
CACACGGACCAGTGTGTATCCTCAAGACAATCCCTATTCTAACCAATAAACATTTTTTAGAAGAACTGTTAACTGTTCCCAGGATAAATGCTCTGGATTCTAACTATAACATGACTCAAGCATATTTTCTCCAACAGGGCAGGGAACTATGGCATTCAAGGATTTTTTTGGAGGAGTGATAATCTTCCATTCAGAAAATGTGGAGGATATGGAGTTTTTAGCCAAAATCAGACAAAAATAAACAAGAGAAATCAAGAAAAAGTTTTGTTGGGGATTAGGTGACTGGGTGACACTGTACAAGAATCTGTGAAACAAGCAGGTACAGTGGTCAGACCTTAATTTTGATAAACACAGGATATAACTAAAGATGCAAAAGAGAAATACATCACACAAAACAGATTATATGCAAGGCATATGTGGGCAGGGAAGGATTCACTGCATGTAATCTGGAGGCACCAAATCCCAAAAGAAACCACAGAGTTGAGAAAGAAGTCATAAACTGAGGCCATGCTCTTAAAATTTCCAGAAACTGAACCCTGAGAAGAGTGTGAAAAGCAGTTTTTGCTGAGCACTAGATGAAAAGGAACTAGAGCAGAGAATCAGCCTCAGCTGTTTGGTTCTACTGTGGTCAGAGAAGCAAATTCTCTCAAATATACAAATTGCAGAAATAAATATTCAAGAACAGTAAAGTTTATTTCTGTAGGAGAAGCAGCCTAGTAAACCCAAACCCATTCTTTCAAATAAAAATAAAGGTCAAAATATTCTCCTTATTTATAGAATCACAGAATGGTAGAAGGGCTTGGGTTGGAAGGGACCTTAAAAATCATGTTATTCTGACCCCTCTGCCATTAAGGCACACCTTCCACTAGACCAGGCTGCTCAGAGCCCCATCCTACCTGGCCTTGAACACTTCCAGTGATGGGGCATCCACAGCTTCTCTGGGCAACCTGTTCCAGTGCCTCACCACCCTCACAGATTTTGTTCCTAATATCTAATCTAAACCTACTCTCAGTTTGAAGCCTTTCCCCCTTGTCCTGTCACCACATGTTTTTGTAAATAGCCTGTCTCCATCCTTCTTGTAGGCTCCCTGCAGGTCCTGGAAGACAGTTCAAATCAGTCTCTCGTTCTACATGAAAACCATTCCTGTCCAAGCATCATGCCCAATGAAAAATTCAATTTTAAAACCCCCTTTTTTTTTATACAACAGGATGTCAGAACTGACAATAAGTAGGGCAATAAAGGCCTCCACAGTCTGTCAGGTAGGAGCAGCAAATCTCACAATTGGCTCTACATTTTTTCCCCTGGTGAGAAAAAAGAAGCTTCCACTGTGGAGAAGCCTCTAATTTCTGCAGCTCACTACCAGATGAATACCAATCCTGCCATACAGATTATGGAATAATCATTAACCAGGCACTATTCTTAAAAGTTCCTTCTCTAACAATAGTAAATATATTCTTTTAGCCACAGGCTATTCTGAAACTTTTAAGTTTCGTGACAAAATCTCTTCTGGCTTAATCTAGCTCAGCTCTCTAGATTTGGTGGGGCTTTTGAACACTGACCAGCTGTAACAAACAATGGTTACAGCAACCCTGTGAGCTAAAAGAACACTTTTAGTCCCACTTTACATAGGGACTTTGAGGCACAGAAAAAGAAAATGCATTTTAAATTTACTTTCTTACTGTTCCAATTTGGAGAGATCCATTAGACCTAATTTTTTCAACATACATATCATATATTTTAATCATATAGTTAAGACACTGGTCCCAGCAGCTTTCACTACAGCAACTTGCACAAGAGACCACAGGACTCTATAAAAAAAATTTGTGGACAGTGCTCAATTTAACTGGCAATCATTCAACTTCAACAAGACACAATCCTTTGGATCCTTTCCTTCCTCAGCCAATACAAAAGTTCCCACAGATGAAAGTAGGTATGGGCAACCCTTCTCCTTTACTTCATGACTCTTCAAAAATATGCCTTTAGAGCTGGAGAGAATCCAACTGGTGAAAGACTTGGTCTAATAATTTTAGGCTACATCATTATGTATACTCAGGAATCACAAGGAGGTAGCCCAGGATATATTTTCTATTTTAATTGTACCATTAACTAACATTTAAAGAAACAATGTATAACCTCCCTGATCTTTTAAGGTAGTTTTAAAGAATAAATTCTTTTTCACCACATCATTTCTTCTTGTTTATTGTCACACAGAAGTCATTAAGAAAGTCAGAACCCACAGACAGACTGTACAAGCCTCAGTCTCTCCATCTCACAGAATGCCTATCAACAGCAAAGTCTCAGATGCCAGCAAGGGAACTCCAGCAATGGGGTCAGTGAGAAAAAGTCAGGCTTACTGCTCTCAGGTGTGATCTCACCTCTAGATTTGGATCTAGAGAACACAGCAGCACCTCTGAGGAGATGGAAATGCTTTGTTTTTAGAGACTGGCTGGAAAGCTGCCCAGTGGAAAATGACCAGAGAATGCTGGTCAGCAGCAGCTGAACACGAGCCAGTGTGTGCCCAGGTGGCCAAAAAGGCCAATGGCATCCTGGCCTGTGTCAGCAATAGTGTGGCCAGCAGGACCAGGGCAGTGACTGTCCCCTGCTCTTCTTGGCACTGGTGAAGCCACAGCTGGAATCCTGTGTTTAGTTTGGCCCCCCAGAAAGACACTGAGGTGCTGGAGCATTTCTAGAGACGGGCAACAGAGCCGGGGAAAGGTCTACAGAGCACAGGCCTTATGAGGAGTGTGAGGGATTGGGATTATTTGGCCTGGGGAAAAAATGCTCAGGGGAGACCTGATCACTCTCTATAGCTGCCAGAAAGGAGGCTGTATAAAGGTGGCAGTGAGTGTCTTCCTCCAAGTAACAACAATATGACAGGAGGAAAAAGCCTCAAGGAGAACCAGGAGAGGTTTAGATTGGATATTAGGAAAAAAATTCTTCATAGGAAGGCTGGTCAGTCACTGGAACAGGCTTCCCAGGTAAGTGGTGTAGTCATCATCCCTGCAGGTATCTACAGGATGCACAGACATGACACTTAGGGACAGGGTTTAGTGGTGGATTTGGCAGTGCTGAGTTAACAGGTGGACTGGATGCCCTTCAATATCTTTTTGGAGATAAAAAATGATTCTATGACTTTATGTGTGGACATACAAAGACCATGCTTTTTGAGAAGTTTACCTCTAGATCAGTTTTGGGCTCGTTTTTACAGCAAGGAAAAAGGAGATTCACTTGAACTTTGGCCTGTGTATCAGGTTCCTACTGCAAATAACAAACCTGTATTTATTAGAGTGAGCAAACAAAAAGTCAACAGGTGATATTACTTTCCTCCAACCTTCTTTCCTTGAAACAGCTCAGAATTTTTGATGTAAAATAAAAAGGCCTTAAATCAACACAAGTCTGAAAAAAATCAGCCTGAACAATTAAAGCACTGCAAACTATAATCAACTGACAACCAGACTTTATTACAGTAATAAGATGGAACACAGAACAATAAATAATACTTTCACCCCAGAGCTTTTCCTACACAGGAAGAAAATAAATTATTAAATGAAAACTCATAAACACAGTGTAACAGTTAAGAATGGAAACATACACTGCTTTCCTTTTTCTTGGTGTGGTGAGAAGCATACCCTTGTAGTGGTGTCATTCTCAGTTTTGTTCTGGAATTGAGAGCACTTCAAGAAGTCTGGCCAAGAAGCATTCACCATACCCAGGACTGGTTCACAGCCTTCTTTTGCTGCCTCACAAAACGTCCTGCAGGGCAAGAGGCCTTGACTAAAGAAAAGAGACAGAGCAAAATTAAAAATTATTATTACTTTAGCAGGTTGTGAGAACTTTTTAGAAAGCACAAAAAGTAATAATAAGTGCTTTTGACAAATTTTGCACTCTACAGAGCTCCACCCATACCCTTACAGTGATTAAATTTTCAACACAACTTTTTTGTAGTTTATGTCCAAATTACTGCAGAACCTCTTAGGCTTTAGCAAATGAAATTCTGCTTTATTCATAACCACTCACAATGTCACAGAACGATCTTGTTCCCAGTACACCACAGATATCTTTCTCTTTATGTCTGACTCTCAGTTGTACCTGCCCATTTCAAAACCATGGCTAGAACTCCATGTTCAGTCACAAGGAAGTGGCCTGAACTGAAGAAGTCTACAGTACCATAAAATGTACCAACTTAGTGTTTCATTTTACAGTAACAGAGAATAACATGGTACTTTTAGCAACTGTGTGACATGGCAGCGACCATGAGAAAGAAATATAAAAGCTGCCAGAGCTGCCTCACTACAATGTTAACTGAGAGATTGATGTAAAGCAAAATATTCACTTGCGTAAGTATTTTGAAGTCAGTATGGTTGCCTTTCTCTGCTTACTATCTAAAAAGACAAGTGTGCTGCCAGTGTTGTTACTGAGTTCATTACATACTCTGGATGGAACCACTTTTTAAAAAAAAGGTGGTTTTAGAGATACATTCTCCAGGTAATGCTAAAGACTTTTACACAATGCACTACACATGCTGCAGTATTGAACTTATCTCAGAAACAAGTCAAGGAATTTATCTCTAAAATTGTCTCTTGCAGCTTCCAGGATGGCAGATTATTGTTGCCTGCAAATAACCATATGTAATCTAAAATAGCCCTTTTGACCACCAGATTTTTTTATTGTGATCTGTATAAAGACAGAAAATTTTTGCACTAAAGATCACCTATATGGCTGTGTACAAAACCAAGAAGTGTTTCATCTGAAGACAGAACAGTTGCCACTTATTAGTTCTGCACATTGTACTGGCAAAGTTCCTCTGACTTTTAAAGGTTCCTCAGATAAAGATGTTCTGAAACACTCTTCTGCTTTTTACAGAACCTATTCAATGTGGAGACAAAGAAAGGGCACAAGAGCTCTCAAGCAGTCATCATTGCCTCCTGTCTGGAGCCTGAGAAACTCCTTAAATAAAGGGGATTTGACAAGGCAAGTGACTGTCTCCAGACATTTTTAAGCTTTTCCTTCCTTCCTTCTTAACTAATATACTAATAACACTTCTGGTTTTACAGAGGTTCCCTAATACACAAAAATGCCAAAAGAAATGCTGCTACTTACTACAGAAGGCACTTGAGTTTCTGTAAGAAATAAGATGTCACAAAACTAAAATGGAGTATTGATTTGATCTGTTGGTGATAAGCCTGTCTTTTATTCAATCTGATATGCTTAATTGAACTTTCTGTTCATTTTTTACAAAACCACAAAATACGCTACAAAACTGCATTACCGTGAAAAGTATTGTAAGCAGTAATTCTACCTCATTTACTGGTGCAATGGAGCATACCTGATGATCACATGTAGTAATCTGAAGGCATTACATTCTGCTAAGTTTATTTTTTGATCTCAAAAAAAGTCTTAGTAGGGACATTACTTGAATTTAACAGGCCTCCAACAGAGATCTACTTGAGTATATCACAGTTAACCAGTCTATACACATGATTTCTACAAATGGAAATGCTATTTGAAAAAAAATCCCAAACAAACAAACAAAACATAGAGAGTTCTTGAGGACTATCAGAAAAAGTTTCATACAAGTCTGGAGTATTTGATATGATCTCTGTTTTTCCTGATCCACATCTAAATCATTAACTTTTAAAGCACCACACCTGAGCTATAGCATGACATTTAGCAACCAGGCAATAGTAGTATGTGTATGTCAATACCTTCAAATGTAACTACAGCAAACTTCCATCTACATGGTTCCTTGTTTCCAAAGGTCTTTAAACATACTGAACATTCATTTAAATCAGGATTTTAAAAATAATATTAAAAAGTTGTATTAAAATATAACTATGCAGAGTTATACTTACGCATAATTGTTAAAAAGCTTCTAAAATGTCAGGAGTAATTTTTTTCAGAAGATCTACCTGCACATTGAATTTTTTACATCTGTATGAGGAAAAACCCAAAAATACAAAAAGTTCACCTTATTTATATGATATTGGATTTGCATGGCAAGGTTCTTTTAGTGGGAGGGATACAGGGGTGGCTCCTGTAAGAAGCTGCCAGAAACTTCTGTGTCTGACAGAGCCAACTCCAGTCAGATGCAAGACAGATCCACCACTGGCCAAAGCTGAGCCCACCACTGACGGCTGCTGTACCTCTGTAGTATTTAAGGAGGCAGGGAAAAAATCTGTGCAAGGCAACTGCAGCCAGGAGAAAGGAGTGAGAATATGGGAAAGAAAAAACTCTGTAGATACCAAGGCCAGTGCAGCAGGAGGGGCAGCAGGTGCAGCCCCTGGAGGACCCCACTCTGGAATAGGTGGATGCCCAAAGGAAGCCATGACCCTGTGGGATCCCACACTGGAGCAGCCTGAAGTTCCTGAAGGACTGCACACTGTGGGAGGGACCACTGCAACAGTTCATGAAGAACCTAGCCCATGGTAAGGACTGACACTGGAGAAGTTCATGGAGGACTGTGCCCCATAGGAGGGACCTCATGGTGGAGCAGAGAAGAGTGTGAGGAGGAAGGAGTGACAGTGACAATGTGTGATGAACTGACCACAGCCCACACCTGCCATCACCCTACACCTCTGAGGGGACAGGAGGAAGAGAATTTATGACCAAAGTTAAACACAGGAAGAATAGAGGGATGTGAAGAAGATGTTTTAAGATTTGGGGTTTCTTTTCTCATTGCCCTGCTCTGACTTGATTTGCAGTGAATTAAATTACTTTCCCCATGTTGAGTCTGCCTATGACAGTAGCAGCATTTGGTGCTGGTGAGGGATCTCTCCTTGTGCACATCTTGATCCATGAGACTTGTGCTATATTCTGTCCCCAGTCCAGTTGAGGAGGGGAGTAACAGAGCAGCTTTGGAGAGCACCTGGTGACCAGCCAGGGTCAGCCTACCACAGACATACCCAGAACAGTAATAATTTGGAAATTACTAGTCTTCTAAAAGACAACTACACGGTGATCTAATAACCAAGCAGAATTTGTAGTCTCTAGAGAAGCTCTGAAAAACCAGAAAACATGGGATTATCCTTTACTTTTACTGCAATATCCTTTACTATTACTGCAATATTTGGCCCAGTTTCAATGTTGAGTCATGTGTGCTCCATAAATTAAATATTTCTGGATAATGATCAAGTTTAGTATGGACTTATTGCTTAATTTGTTGGAGGATGAAAATATTATTAATAGTCTTTATCTTGATTAGTCTTATTTACAACTACTCAGAGACCAATCATTTAAAAAATAAACTGACAGGTCTATGGCAATCTTACCATAATTGATTTGGCACCACTGGCAGGCACAGAAGCAGGTTGTAATATATTAGTGTGTGAATCTGCTCATTGGGATATTAATAGAAAAGCTCCTGAAACTGGAGTTTGATGGAAGAAAGAAAATATGACAGACTTTTATCGCTGTGGTTGTTTTCCCCAGACCTAAAACCCACACTTCAGTAAATTCAGCTGCACAGAAATACCAACATTAAGAAATGTAGGGAACCAAAAAAAAAAAAATAGAAATCTTCTTTAGCATTTATTAAAAAGCATTTTAAAGGTAGAGAGAATATATAAGGGCTTTAAATTTGCATAAGGCATCTTTGAAGAAGCTATCAGAAGTTTTGTATGAAATACTCATTGAAGCACAGTATTCAATACAGTATATACTCTGTAAAGTGACTTTAAGTTTCCAAAGAGGTTAAACACTGCCTGAAAGCAGAAGATCTGACTCCTTGTCATGGCGATCACCTAGCGTTCATCTACATTGGAACTCAGACTGCCTGATTGTAATCCTACAGGGACCTACTCCTTATAACTCAGAGATATTTTACGTTTTTAGATGAATTTTTTTCAGAATTTACTCCTTCTCTTCTTTGCAATCACATTACCATGCGCAGGGGTCCTCAGTGGACTCTGTTTCTTGAGTCGTTTTGAGTACTAGAAGTTATCAAAGAAATAATACTCTAAGGAGCAGTAAGGAGAGGGAAGATCCTCATGGTGACTGTTTTCCGCTTGCTGCAGAATTTAGCACATTTTCTAAGGTTATCTCAAGACTCAAGTTGGCTAAAGAGTCTGACTCCCAACCTCAGCAGACACTGAGGGCATGTCTTCTCTGGAAGCAGCAGCACTGTATGCAGCTGGGTTCCCAAATCTGGATCTGGTTCCGTGCTACTTTCAGTTTTGCTGCCTGTAAGAGCTGTTTTCAGGCTGTAAATAAGAGGTCAAGTAACTCATTCAACTGAAGAGTAATGTGACCAAAAAAAAAAAAAAAAAGAAAAAGCACCTTTTTCTCATCTGGCAATTGACTGGGTTGTCCAAAAGGATACAGACAAAGAAGGAATGAGATGTCATGAGAGGGAGAAGCGGAAACTGCTAGAGCTGAAAAAAGCACTAAATTAAATAAAATTAACAATTAACCATCCTGCAGAAGCTCCCCATGCAACCTGGTAAATACTATCTTATATCTAGTGCTTATTATTATGTGTTGTATTTCTTAGTGTCTCCACTGGTAAAAGCACTGCTATAGACAGGCCCCGTTGAGAAATTCATGATTGCAGTTTTACAGGTTAAAGCAATAGAGGGTAAATGATTTGCAAAAGGCTGACAACCAAGTTGTTATGCCAGAGCTGAAAATGCAGCACGAAGATCACTCTGAGAACACACACTGCTGGCTGCATTGCTAAAGGTCACATTTGTGGCTCATTAGACAACCTGACTGCAGGCAGACTGATGAACATTTTCAGCTGCTGCTGGTTCTCATTACTGTTCTTTCCCTAGCTTCATCTCTTCAGTTGTTTCAGGATAACTTTTTCTGTGGCCACACAATAAGCTGTATTCAGGTACTGAGACAAGTTAAAAACAACTGAAGGATATTTTGCTGTATCATTCATACACAGGCACACATGCTAAGAATGGTGACAGATCTCAGGCCTGAGGCAAAATAAATGAATAATAAATACAATTGTGAGAGATTGCTGGGGCAGGGAGGATGAGTGCAAGGACAAACTGAAACATCATGAAATAATGGGAAGAAGAAAACTGAGGTTACTCTTTATTGCTACAGCCCTGAAATCAAACAAGTTGAAGTGATTAGCTCACACACCAGCCTTTGTGTGTTCTAAATGTCTTTAATACTTTTCATGATATTCTAACAATAACTTCCAGAGAACATAAATGTCAGAAAAAGAAGTTTCTACAGCAGAGCAAACACACACACCCAGGATTACAGTTTTCTAGAGTGACCATTCTTGTGAAATCTTTCTCTCTTGCCCTCTCACAAGTACTCCAATATGGAGAGCAGCACAGTCACTGACAGAGTTTTATAAGACAAATTCATAAACCTCTCAATACCACTTCTTTATTTATGGATTTTTAAAGAAATTGTCTGCCAATGTTTCACAAAATCAAGAAAATTATGTATTTTTATTTTTCTTGTTTGGTTTTCATCTCTAACTTGCAAGTTCATTTGAAATTTAGAATTTCTATTTTGTCTCTTAGATGGGGGTTTAAATCTGAAATTTGCTTCTTTACATAAAAAAATCTGAAAAGAAAGCAAGATTATTTTAGATTTTTGTATTTATTTCACTTGACAAAATGGTATTGAATCCATATAGCAACATTGAAAGATGGCATCTCAATTCCATGGAACACTTTGTAACACTAAAAGCAAAGTACTACCTGCCACTAATTTAGTTTTTAGCTTAAATGCATGTAGTGTTTTGTCAAAACAGTTTCCTGTGTATAAGTACAAAGATGCAAAATTACCTGTAAAAGGACAGGACCCACAGTCTGAGAAACATGGAACATCTTAAAGGAGAAAAAAGCCCTCAGAGGTGAACATGGTAAAAGGCATAGCAGCTCAGTTTCCCAGGGCTGGGAGCCTGAGTAATGGGGGGTTGCAGCTGTTTAGACAAGATTAAGGCCATGCATGAACTGGCTGAACTGCAGGTAAGGGTCCACTCATCTGCCCTCAGGGACTCAGCATAAGGATTTAGAGCTAGTGCAGAAGGCCAGTTCTAACTCTCACACCCAGGAATACCCCATTTGCTGACATGAACCTTGGCAACTACAGATGAGCCACAAGAGGAGTGCCCTTTCCAAGAGACTGAAAAAAGCCTGGGTTACACAATGAGAATGAAAAAGATGGAGATACTGAATGGATTGCCTGCAGCATGGAAGAAAATTCTGTTTAAAGACTGTGAGAACAGAAAAGTGGCAAAAACAAATTCGATGAAAAAGCTGGACTAGAATCTCTTCTGTGGGTCACACAGATTTTTTCTCACTAAGAATAACAGTTCAAATTAACTACTCCTAATAGTTGCCATATCTTATGGCAACAGCAAAGAGACAGCTAAAGAGCTATACTTGCAGAAGTCTTAGAACACATCTACTATCCAAGAATACCATACCTAAGAAAGAGCTCACACAGAACTCTGAAAGCTGTTCAGACAGCGGAGAAATATAAATTCCTGATTCCAGTGAAAGTGGAACTGGGAAGAAATCCAAATGTATCATTAGATTTAAAAGAGACTCCTAATCCGTCCAAAAATGAGTAAAGGAAGCAAGAGCTGCTGTTGAATTTTACTTCATCTACATCAACAGCTGTTATTTAACATCTCTTTCAGGCTTAGAAATGCTCTTCAGACAACTGCGTTGATATCCTTAAGAATGGACACATACAGTCTCTACAATGCCAGTTAGAATTTTTTGTCAGTGCAATAATTTATTTTGTAGACAAGACCCAAATAAACTATTTTGACTGAAATAAGGAGTCACATCTGAGTCAGCAGTGTGCTGTGACAGCCAGGAGGGACAACCCTGTCCTGGGGTGCATCAGACACAGCATCACCAGCTGGGCAAGGGAAGGGATTGTCCCGCTCTGCTCTGCACTGGGGCAGCCTCACCTCAAGTCCTAGGGGCAGTTTTGGGTGCCACAATGTAAGACGGATATTAAACTATTAAAGAGCATCCAAAGGAGGGCAATAAAGATGAAGAAGGGTCTAGAGAGGAACCCATATGAGAAGAGACTGAAGATGCATTGTCTGTTCAGCTTGGAGACGAGGAGACTTAGAGGAGGAGACCTCACCACAGTCTGCAACTTCCTCATAAGGGGAAGTGGAGGGGCAGATGCTGATCTCTTCAAGATTGTGACCAGTGACAGGGCTCGAGGAAAGCCTGAAGCTGAGAAAGGGGAGGTTTAGGTTGGGTATCAGGAAAAGGTTCTTGCCCCAGAGCATGTTTGGGCACTGGAACAGGCTCCCCAGGGAAGTGGTCACAGCACCAGCCTGACAGAGTTCAAGAAGCACTTGGACAATTCTCTCAGGCACAGGGTGTGACCCTTGGAGATGGTCCTGTGCAGGGCCAGGAGTTGGACTTTGAGATCCTTGTGGGTACCTTCCAACACAGGATATTGTATGATTCTGTGAATCAGCAAGAAACAAATTCAGAAATCCTCTCTGACTCCTCAGTCACTTTTCATGACAGCACAATACATCGCAAGTTGAGCTTACAATACCATAGCAATCAGAAATTCCTAAAGTAGACACTGTACAGCCAAAGCATAAATATTGCAATGTTGCATTGAAAAGAAAAAAAAATCTCAAAAATTTTCAGTGTATTTTGTGCAATGACCATAATCAGTTGGGACGATCTGTCTTGACAAAAGCAATCAGCCCTTCCAGATTTCTCTTACTGATCCCATCACTTGATTCAAAGACAACAGTGAAAATGGGAGAGAGGTACTACATTAATTAATTAATTAGAGCTTTAGTTCATCCTTGAATCAGCTGAAATAAGTATTATTAAGAATATTGCTACAACTACAACCTACTTTTACAATCTTGTATTATCTGCCAAAATGACCCCTAAATGAAGTAATATTTCTGAAAAATCTTGCCTAGTATTTGTTATGCAAATTATGAACACACTGTTTATTTAGTTTACTCTATAGAAATTTATTTAAAAAAACAAAACAAATTTCAAAAATGCCTGAAAATCCAGGTTATGAGATCTTATGATTTTAGCAAACAGAATTCACACATGGGAAGGAGAAGCTGGCACAGTGAAACTGAAGTCCTCTGCATTACACACCAGTATTTCAATCACAGCATTGCTACAGGAATTCTGGACTAACTGGAAGTAAATCATACATTGCACAGCTGCTCTAAGTATTTGTATCTTCAGGATAATAAATACACCCAAAACAATACTGTTCCTAAAGAACTGCCTTCCATTTCCACAGATGACCCTGTGAGAGGTACCCTTGATTTCATACAGTTTTCTAGAACTCATTTTTCCCTGTGCACTTCAGGGCATTGCGAGAAGGAAGACCTCAAGAATCAACACAAGTTAAAACTTTCTGAGCTGCATCTTACTAGGAATCCTAAAGAATCAGACACATTTCTCACTCAATGACATTCAAGAATCTTCTCTGTCAAGCAGAAAATCATTGTAAGCCATTATCATACTGCTTCAAGTTCACATAAAAATTGTTTCACAAACAAATCTGTCAGAAGCAGATGTCAATTTAAAGAAGCTGTCCTACTGCCCATCAGCCTGCCACAAAACCTCTCCCCACCTCTCTTCCCTATTTCTTTGTGCCAGCACGGCACTTCACGCTGTAACACAATGGATAGCATCAGTCACTCCTAACTGAATTCAGATCAGTTTCCAAATCCAATCTGCTATGGAGCTGACTAAATACTCTTGACAGGGCATGGAAAAGACATGGGTGAGATGGGGAATAACAGGCAAGAGAATAGGATAATACTGATTCTTTCAGCACCACTAGCATTTTATATAGCATTATCCATCATGAAACGGTAGTTGGAACATGTTCTCCAGAAGGGTTGTGCAACCTCCACCCTCAGAGATCCTCAAAACCCAAAGAAAGTGCCCTGAGGAGTTTCATTCCTCTTTAATGCTCATCCTGATGTGAGCCAGAAGAGTCCCAGAAGTTTCTCTCCTCCCCACATGCATAATCTCGTGATTCTAGTTTGACTGCCCTGCTGAGCTGTGAGCCTGGTGCTTTCCCGTGGGGTCTCCAATAGGGCAACAATACTCCTCCTGACAGAGGAGAGAGACTTGTGAGAGGTAAGTATGTCTCACTAACTGAATCCTCAATGGGGTTTGAGTGCAGAAAGTTTATAAGTTATTTGTTAATAAGATGGGCACTAAAAGAAGTGAAACATGAGCTGAAAAGCATAGGAATTCTTCGAGAATTCTTTAACCACACTTCAATCCAAAACCATTTTGTTTACTAATTGCTGCACAGGAGGGTGTACTCATACCTAGGAGAAGAGCTCTATCTACCAAACTAAGATAAAATGTTACCTCATTTCTATGTTTCTGGTTGTGAGCCCAGATACACCAATCAAACAGGAAATAATCAGTGTTAATACTCCCGAAATGCTTATGAAAATGCAATGTTTTACCAAAAGTTCCTACCCTACAACTATTGCAATTCATTAAATGAAAAAAAATTTATTCTGTGAAAAAGCATGTTTTTCTAAATTAGCAAACAAACATTAACAAAAAGCCATGCTAATTTTAAGAGTAGTTGTAAAAAATTATTTCACCCACATAAATGATCAGTATTTATTAGTAAGAAATAATATATTATTAATAATAATATATTGCATGTGCAGAACAACTTATGATCTCTAGTTAACATACCAACTTAAGAACCATAAACCACAGCTTATAACAGATAATACACACAGAAAATCATTGCAACAACAGGAATGAAGGCAATCAATCACTAACATATTGATTGATTGCCTGGTTATTTTATTCAATCAATAATTATTGATTAATTAGTTATTTTAGTCAATCAATCAATAACATGTTGATTGACTGACTGGTTATTTTATTCATTAATAAAATAACCAGCCCTCCTGATTTTCCTTTCTGCCTCCTTCCCTTAACTTCTCTGTGCAGCACTGTGAAATATAGTTTCAAGCAGACATTTCCATGCCCCAATTATTCTCAAAAGTGTTTCTCTATCTGATAGCCTTTTAACTCTGGTGCATCCATAACACACACACTTTGAAGTTACATCAGTGGGGAGGGTGAAACACTGCATGAAGCTTTGATGCTGCCTGCTATGGCAAAGGCTGGCTTCACACACATTGGACCACATACATAATTCTGGCCAATGCAGGATGCCATTGCCTATACTTCTATATTGCTTTTCTAACTTTTTACTTTTCTAATTAATTTCTTAGTTAATCTCCTCTTTTGTTACGTTGATTTATTGGCAGATTATACTTACCAGTAATTTTAAACAGTTTTTGGGCAGGGAGGGGACAGTTCTCCAAATGTGGAAAACACATCCTTTCCAGCATCCTATCTCTCTGTCCTTTTCCCCTATATTTTGTCCCTGGTTTGTCCTTCCTGACACTGCACCTGCGTAAAAGAACTGGCATCACAGAGTTAACTTCAGGCCCTGTACCTATATCCAGTACCACCCTGAGCTATTGGGACCCTTTAGGTCCACCCACAGCAGCCAAGCCATGACAGTTACAGAGATGCTTTCAGAGACTCCACGATTTTTCAGATGTGTAAGCTAGGAATTGGTGATTAAGTTCCATAGGCATATCCACAGGCACATAAACTTTATAAACAGAAGGTCCCCTAAAGTAAGGACATTTTTTCTTCTAATCCCCTTATCTCCCTCTTCTAACAGCCATGAGGAAGAGCTTAGTACTTATTAGAGCAACTTCCCAAATACATTTAAAGTTTCAATGCTCAAATACTTGAGCACTTTTGGTGATTACAGAATGCTTTTTCATAAGCAACCCATTTTTTTTTCTGTTTTTTTGCCCAGGGCATTATGTAGGCATTCAAAAAAAAAATTCTTCGTTTTTCCCCTCAAAAACTATACATATCTTGAGAAAGGGTTCTCTAAGATATGTTTTTCAACTTTAAATACAGGCATTTTGGCCCATGCCACTTCAATACCAATGTTCTCCCCAGCATTCCTGGCAAAAGCAAACTTTGTATTTGTCACCTTCATACTATCTCAGCTTGGGAGAAAGTAGTAGTGGCTCCTAAGGTGACAAATACGACATCTTGACTTCATGGTGTGAGTTCTAAGGGACTGTGTAAACCATAATCTTCTCATTAGCACATTGTTTTCTGCTGTATGAATAATGGTTAGACAAGATTTCTAAAATAACTATGAAATTATTTACAAACAATACAGGCTGCACTGAGAAGAAAGGTATATCTCTAGAAATGCTACTTTTTGACTGCTGTTTCTTCAAGTTTCTTCACTTATGTCTTGGCAAGATGGTCCACTCCAATACACATTTCTTCACAGAGAAATGTGAGCATTCCCTTCTTTGAAGTCAGATGTCAACTAGTTGTTTCTTAACTAAAAGTCTCACTCATGTCTCATGAAGAACATGTTATACTCACAGGACAGCAGAAATAAAATTTTGGTTTTTGAAAAATTATCTTTCTTTAGAGCAGGAATTGGGGCTTGAGGATTTATTTTCTTCTTGATCCTTTTTCTGTGCAAATATTTCATTACTTTCTGGATCTGCATATTGTAGATTTGCTTTGATCCATGTATCTATTCATTACCTATTCAATTTTCCATTTCAAGTCACCCTGATTTTATTAATTTTATTCACTGTATCCTTATTTTAGAAATTCATGTCTGAAACACTGATGTCATCATTGAAACATGTTTTTCAATCATGGCTTTGCATATGACGTCTGTTACTGCACATAAACACTTTCAGAGGTACACAGGAACTATCTAGTGCTATTTTACAGGTACATTAAACAGACAGTTTTGCTAGTTTGAAACCCTCCCCAATGCATTACACCTCTCAATCATTCCACTTTCTTGTGGCTGTAAATTAGTTCTACTTCACCTTGAATTAGTGTGCTATCAATTTGATGGTAGACTGGAGCTGACGTTGAGTACTGACATTGCAGAAAGTCTTACAAAATTTTTCACACAATATGTTGACTATCTGCCATTAGCAACTCTATCCTCAACATTTTGCTTATCAAAAAATTACACCATAAAATCATTATTATAGCTAGAGGTTAAATTATATCTATTGGAAGGTTATTAACTGGTAGAAAGGACAACATTAATTAAAAAATGATTCATTTGTTTTGGTGTTCTGGGCTTTTTCAAATAACACAGACCCTGTGTATTCCTCAGTTTTTCTGCTAAACAGTAACACGTATCAATTCCCTTAGGAGGATGCTTTAAATCAACAATAACAAGACCCAAAAAACAAAACAAAACAAAAAACAACACCAAAACAAAAAAAACCTAGCAGACAGAGAACACTATTTAGGTGGGCAAGCATTTGCAACACTATCACACTCTCTAATTTTTGTGTTCCTTTTTGACAGGATTTGACTATGCTTGTTTTTCATTAGCTGGACCTCCAAAGTTGTGTGGTTCAAGTCACAACTGCACTTAGACAGACCATACCCAGATTTAAAAACTGAAGACTAGATTATGACTCGGTTATACCCAAAGACAGATTTTACAACAGTGTGGGGTTTTGTCACACAATTAGTCTGCTGGATTCTGAAGGGCTGCAAGCCAAGTCATGGCAACATTTAAAACAAAAGACATGTGATTTCAAACATTTTATGTATAAATCACTTCACCCACTGAACATCACCTCCGCTTTATTTTGAATTGAATCCTAAATTCAATTCTAAACTTCTGTATCTCCTTGGCAAACAACTATTGCCAGAACTACATCTGGAATAGCCTTTGTGAGTCATGTGAAATTCCTTAGGCTAAAAAGGCACCATCAAAAAGGAAGTGTATTGAGAGGATGAAGCAACTCCCACAGGATGTGAAAGACAGGACTGCAAACCCAGGAAACAACTGGTAGCCACTTATAAGCATCTGAAAGAAGCCTCCACTCCATGTGCCTGGGTCATGGCAAGAACTACACTGGATGGAGTCATGAGAAGAACATGAAGAGACAACACAGTGGTAGGAGAAAGTTGTCCCACCTTATTCCTTGGAGACCTGATAAATGATTGTCACCAGTGCAGTAGCTTAATGTTTAAAAGTAAATACCACCAATTTCAATGAAAGCATCTCTGATAGGTTTATCAGATAGGATTCTAAATGTCCTTGCAAGAGGGTTTCTCAATACCTTTACTTCAAAAATTACTCTGAAGCTAACTTCATAAGTGTGTAAAATCTGAACATTTCTTAAAACTGCAGAATGGCAAAGTTCCCTGTGCAACTATGATTTTACACCTCCACAGGTGCATTATAAAAAGACAGCATAAAAGCTGGGTCACAGACTACCTATGGGATCGTTCACTCAGAGATCCTTGCAGCTGCTGTTTTGCCTCGGCATATTTACCGAGATTTTGTTGCCAAAATCAAGTGGATTAAAACAAAATTGAAGCATGCCAGTGGAGGATTGCCTATACAAACTCATACATATCCACACATCATTCAGACACAATTAAACCCATTATGGACTTTGTGTAATATATATTGATTCAAATATATGCTGATAGCTTCCTGTTCAAAGCCTTAAAACAAAAATTCTCATTAGCTATGTAAACAAGGTCCATGTGATCAGTCAGCTTTTTCTCCTAAACACTTCAAAAGTGTCAATTAACTCTAAAATGTAGGTTTTCAATAAGATCTCACTATTTTAATAAGTTTAGGTGTTATAACTGTGATAAAATATAATTAATTTTGCTGTCAGCAGGAGAAACAAAGAACATGGATAAGTTTCAAGTGAAGTTCACAAAAACAGGAAAAAGGATATAACCACACCACTGGTCTCATTCATGGATTATACTAAACATGACAGACAGATATCTATTACTCTATGAAGACTGATTCCTTTCCATTTTTCAACAGAACATTAATGAAATTGTTTTGAACTGTTGACAGCTTTTAATAAAAGACACCACACATATTTCTGGATTTGTTTTTTGGACCTAATATTTCATCCTATTTTAGGCCTACAGTGAAAACAATACTATTTGGTTTTTCCTTTTTACTAATTACAGAAAAAAGATTAAAACAATCAACCAGGAAAAAACATAGAATCAAATTTGCCACTCTGAGTCATATCAGCAGCTCTTCAAAGAACATTTGACTGCACACAAACTATTCACAGCCTTTTAGAACCTATTTAGTATCAATCTAATTCTCCTTAGATAATTTCTTCCATTCCAAACATACCATGTTGACCTATTCTGACCTCTTTTGCTTTCTACAAGTCTTTACCTGGCTACTGCTGTGTGTAGCATAGATACTACAGCACAATAAAATATGGTGCACATAGACATTTATAAGAGAAATTCCTCTCAAGGAAAGAGTTAGAAAATCAAAGAAAGTCCTCTCCCTTCATTTTATTGTTTTGCCCTTTAGAACTAATCTAAAGGAGGGAGGAAAAAAAAAAGGTTGAATTATAGCAGAGAGTTTTGCCATACATTCACTATGCATAAGATCACAAGCAAAGAGAATGAGCAAATGAAATTAATTTTCAGGGTTTAAACAAGATGAAAAATAATGTTGTGCCTAAAGACACAGTCTATAAGTGTTATAGAGCAGTTCTCTGCTCTACTGTAAATTTCTTGCTCAGTTTTGGCTTCCCCACCCATTAAGGGGCCAGCATTACTTTCTCTTCCCACCCTATATTTGTTTTCTTCACGTGGGCTTTAACCTTCCAGAGGCAGGAGGCTGCCCCTCAGTGCATGTTTGCACAGCATCCAGCATAAAAAGCCATGATCTCAAATGGATTCTTTGAGCCCTAAGTGAAGACAAGCCATTTCACAACTTCTTTGTCAAAGATGTCTGACATGAAAAAAGCAGAGTGAGTAAAAATGTACAGAAATTCAAGGTACATTGGAATTTTAGCTTGGGAGCATATAATATTTCCTAATTTGCATTACCCTAATACAATTTTCTAGCCTAAATTAAGTTTGATTTTCAAAGATAGGAGACTCTGAGGATCTCTCAATGGAAGGCATTTCCTCAACTTTACAATACACTTCTACAAAGACGATTAATGTAAGTACTCAAGCTATTCTTTCTGTTTTAAAGGCAGCATGACAGCACAGGGGTATGAGAATCATAAGCTTCACATTTATTCCCAGCATAAAAAGTCAAAATAAACAATGTACATGGGCTTTCAAGATCTTATATAGCCTGCCTATTTTTCCAAGTCTTTTGATGAAATTTGATTTTTTCATAGAGTGCAAGAAATATTAGAAAGCATCAATCAATGAGTCTGTTACTGCATTATGCAGTAACAGGCTGACCCACTATGAATTTCTCTAATGATTTTGAATCTTTAATTTTTACATTAATTTTGGGCTTAAAACACATCCTTTTTTTTTTCCTTTTGAAATCTGAAAACATTGCAGATTAACTTTTATTGTCTTCCTGCATTGTGGAATCCAATGCATGTGAGTTGCTATAAATAAACATCCACCACGTTGCAGTAACTGACCTTTGGCCCACTCTTAGTATCTTGCAGTGCTGAGGGAGAATTCACTAGATTCATGAATAATAACCAATAGCTCTGAGGACAGATCTCTCTTACAACGAAGTACCAGTGTTGCATGTGGTGGTCAGAGGATACAGACTATTACTACCAACAAAGTTACTACTGGGAATGTTTTAGACATCATTAGATCAGCACATCTAGTTTAAGGTGTTCTTCCACCACTGGTATTAATTTTTGTGTTTTCTCAGCAATGCTGATGGACCATGGTAGGACAGGGTTTTTAAGGCAGATTTTTAAGTCAGATTGGAAAGATCTCATCCACCCACTCAAGAAGGAGGAAGTTGAGTAACACCTTTATGTAAGCAGTCCCTTAAACAAAAATTATGGGTAAGCACAAAAAAAATGCCTTACTGCACTTGAAATTTCCATTTCCCATTTTCACACAGGTTTTAGTTGTACTTTTAAACTTTTTCTATACTGGAAAGTAATACATAGATACTGTTATGTACTTTCTTAAAAGAGCAGGGCTAGCTGATTTTATATCCAGTTGCTGAAATTAAATACAGCTTTTAAAATTGCTGTATTTTTACTGTCACTCATGGTTTCACTGCAGTAAGATATAGAAGAACTTTTCTGAAGAACAACAGTATTGTGGTAGTATTCTGAACTCCCTGTACCTAACTACACAAACAATGAATATGCTCTCTGCCTAGAAACTTAATCTCCTTCGAGTGTTAATGAAAACAATGTCTATAAATACATGAAAAATAAATGGGAAACAGGCATAAGTTTAAATATCAGAGAAAAGCTATGTAATGACAGCTCACTGGATGCCAAAGATTAGTGCTTGTAACATTCCCTCTTGTTCCTTCTTGTAACGCACTGTCACAATTATTGCTCCCATGGCTGCAAGCTGCCAACAGACTCTCAACAATATCTAAGAATAGACATCTAGGCATCACAGGAGCTTCATCTCTTCCACACTGTGTAAACAACATTTGTCACATTAAGCTTTACATACATTAGGGACAATTGCTCTGCAAAGCAAAAAGAGAACAACAAATGAAAGTGATGATCAGATATAGAACCGCTGACGTTCGAATGAGCCAGCTGTAACTGACGGCAGGAAATAATGACCACGTCAGTAACAGCTGCTCACAACATGAGGGGATGTTCTGTCATGCTGTATGTTCTAGACAACCACAGTCCTCCCCCAAAAAACACAACAGCATATGGACTATCTGCGTTCATTACCAACAGAGGCTTTCCAAAGTGACTCTTCTGCTTCAGTATCTTTCTGCTAACCAGATTCCCTTATTAAACAGACCTAACACGGACTTGTCTCTTTCATTTTTCATATCTGCACTCAGCATATACAAAGTAACTTCCCCCTACTATGTTATATGCTTTTCTCTAGATCTCACTGACAGGAGTTACGGGGAGAAGGCAGGGAAGGGGCTGGGTTGAAAAGGGAAGGTGTTAATACCTACTTTTTGCAGATCTGATGCTCCTTAAAATATGTTATTCTTGGCTGTAAAATATGTGTGTTTGCCTGCAATAATTTGATGCTTCATAAAGGACAATAATCACAAAAATCCCTTAGTCACCTTACAGAAAAAAAAAAAGGTATTCTCATTTAATGTGGAGGGCTGGTTATGTGACAAAGGCCACATAGACATGCTCTGGATAGCTGACCAAGAATTAGAAAAGTACCAGACCCAGCTAATCTGAGTCCCTGCACCTGCAAGGACACTGTGGCCTTGAGCATAGCTGTATTACGATAACAAGATGCTGTAGTTGAGAGAGAGAGACATGAGAAAAAGAAGATGAAAGTTGTAAGGAATGAGGAAGTAAGAGAGGAACTGATATCCATAGTATAACCAAGAGATTACTTAGCTTACAGAATACGTATGAGTTCATTACTTGTTGTGCATAAATGTCTGATGCTCTCATCAATAAATGAAGCTTGCTGATCACTCATATTGAGCATCTGAGCCTCCCTCACCGCAACAATTTAAAGGAGAAACCATAATTTAAATTAGGACAACTGAGGTTTAGCAAACTAGACTTAACTAATCAGGACACTCAATCCACTCTTACAGTTTTTCCCATGGTTGCCACTCCGACTGCAAGTCATTGAATTTTCAGTGACATCCATGGCACACTCTGGAGACATGATTACTAAAACTGAAGTCAGATTCTAACATAATCTTACATCATTTGCAGTCTTACATTGGACCTTCTTCCCCATCAGTCTGTGGAGGCAACAATATTTTCCACCAAAAAAAAAATTAAAATACAAATAGAGGAACCACTGTGACCTTCAAGACACAAAACAGGACATCAAAATCCAGTTGCAGCTTTGACATTGTTACTTAATGGGAGAAGGTTGCTGCTATGGAAAGCAGGAAAAACAAAAAGAGAACAAAGTGGGGAGGGGGAAAAGGAAAAGGAAAACCCCAAAGAAGACCCCTGACTCTTGAGTCTTTAAGTATTTTGGTTGTCACTGGAAAACAGAGCAAAAACATGTTTTCAGGAAAGAAATGGAAAAGAAATGTACAAAATTTATCCTTCCACTATTTCACTTATTTGTTTTAAGAGCTTTGCACTTTTGATACACACAACTCACACTCAACAGGTTTGTCAAAGTCAAATTCCAAAGAAGGCAGAATAAGTGAAGCAACAGAGAAATGGTGTGTTCTGTTGTTGAACATTTAAATGCATCAATGTATTACCTAAACCCTAAAACTAATTTTTAGAGAAAACATGTAGTGTAAGGCTGTTTGTTAACAGATTTGTTAAGTAGAAAAAATTGTAATACTGAATTGGAGCAGAGGTGCTATAACTAATAATGCACTCAATTAAATAGGGTTAATTTAAAATAGATTTTGGTAGGCTAACAAAGATATGTACACCTTACATTTGTTTTAAACCACTCAGCCAGTCTAAAGATCAGTCTCATTTCACTGTTAACTGTGCTGCCTTTCCTTCCTATTAATCCTATCCGTGTAACCATCTGTACACCTTTATTCTGGGTTAATTTTCTGTCACTTTAGTGAGCTTAATTAGTCAGTCAAGGAATCACTGTGATGCATGGGAAGTGGCAGGCATATATTGCCTGGAGTGAGACAGTACCTTTCACTGGCAACTGAATTTTTTGACCAGTTCTCACAGAACTTCTTTCATAAGTATCCCATTCCTTCTATCTGCACAGCTTTCAACTTCCTGGGCTTGTCATGTTGTTTGAAACACTTATTCAATTGTCATATTCTCTTCCACTAAATTTTACAGTGGAGGAACTGGAAATAAAAAATGAAAACAAGGAGAAAGAAATCTATCTTTTCTCTTTCACCCTCCAGAAACATCAAAGATTGTGTATATATATTTAAAAAATATTCCTTTTCCCCTTTTTGTGTCATGTTTTGATTTTTAGCTCTTCTAAACTCACTGATCCTTTCAAATCAAACTCAATTTGAAAGTGCATGCACATTAATGTTATGAAATTATGTAAATGCAGTAAAATATACGCTCCTTAAACTTCCAGAATAGTTTATGTCACCCTGAACATATCCTGCTAATTTAATACCAAAAAATATATTTAAAATATTAACTTTGCTAAAGGAAATGACTGAACAAATTTGAAGTTTAACAAATGGCCACCCCAATCTATGACAATACTATACATATCCAAGGCATTATTGTTACAAAACATACCATTTTGGCATAGCCAGATTGGAGAAATTAGGCAGAAGAACTCTGGACAGGCTTCTTTAGGAAAATAAGCCTGGCTGCCCCAATATCACAATTTTAGTTTACACATTGGCAACACTTTTCTAAAAGAGCTCTATTACGGCTGGCTTATCATGGCAGAAATGTTGTCAATAGCTTTGACAGACAGGAATTTTGCAGTGAGGTCACAGGCTTAGTTTGGATCTTCCCTTGTCTGATTAGACAGAGAGCATTTTGCCACAATTGGCTCTAGTCACTGATGGATTTTCATTCCCAAATACCTGTCATCACCGTCACTGATGCATTCAGGAAGAGCGAGACTGCAGCCAAACAGCATGATGTGCTGATAGCAGTTGAGACGATTGAGGTAACTGAAGAACTTCAGGAACTTTTCCATTTCAATACTTTTGACAATGGAAAGAACTGAAGTTACAGTGGTGTAGTTATATGGCAGCATTTGGCACTGGCTGTTGGTGATATTTCTGCAGGCACCTGTGAAATCAAAACAGTATATTTAGAACAATAGTATGAGCACTGAAGAGCATGTATTGAACTGAATAGTCAGTATATATAATATATAAACAATGCTGGTATCTCACAGGTAAGATTACATTCCATAGTACTATTATAATACTGTCAAAAAATAAGAAAAAAATTACACCAGAGAAGCTTACCTTGGAAAACCAAATAAACTTTTAACTATTTCCACAATCCTCTGACTTTGTAAAAACTATCAGAGGATTTTGTTTGTAGAAACAAAACAAAACAAATTTCTTTCTGATACAGCCTGGATACAATAAAATACAAAGGAATCTGAGAGTAGAAGTCACACAGAAAAATATGGGTTCTGAAGCTGCTTTGGCTTTAGTGCTCCCATAAAGTTTCTCTTTTCGCTACCATTCTACATTCTCAAGTAGAAATTTCATCAAGTGAAATTTCATCAAAATTATTTATGAGATCATCATGTATCTCCTGAGGCACAACTGCAAGATAGTCCCTGCCATGGCATATGGCAAGAAGTACTGACATTTTTGGCTGAGATCACATGCATGGACTGCTTTAGACATTTTAAAATTCCTGCAGTCCTGACAGAGAAGGGTACAGGTCCTTGGAGCTATCTGATCTTTTTGTGGTACTCACTGGCTGGACAGCAGAGCAATGAATTCAAAATTCAGGGATAAGAAGAAGGAATTTTGTGGCAATTATATAATATTTTTTAAAACAAAGAAGATACTAAACCCAGGACCTGTCCTTGCAACAGAATGATCACACAGAGAAGAGAATAAATAGTCTCTCTCCATCATTCTCACAGGCTCCTTTCACGTACTGTAAGGCTGTAATTATGGGGAATATAAACTAGTTTTGGCAATACCTACTAGAAGGTAAGAAGAGCAGTGAATAGGAATAACAGCATGTGAAAACACTGTTGATAGAACAGCATGGTCCCTAATTATGCGGGTTATTTCTGACATTCATCTGAATTAAGAGTTTTCTGTTTATCACCAGCAATTGCCAAATGGATTGAACTGGTAAAAAAGTGCTTTTTTTCTACTCCAACAATTGCAGTGCAAGTGTACAGTTTCATATTCAGTCCTGCTGAAACTAATTTAAACCGCACATTTTCCCTTTCCCATTTTCCTCTTTAAATTGTTCTTACAGCCTGCATCTGCACAAAATACACTGAACTAGCAGGCTGAGCTGACTGGAAATAACCACCTACCTTTTCTCCCAAAAGACAAAGTTTATCATAGTCCCAAAGAAAAGCAACTGGAACTGCAGCTAAGCTTAATCCTCTTTTTAGTTTTAAAAAACTGAGCCACGCCTGTAATGATAACAAGTTCTTAGTTCCTCACCCAGAAGTGATTGCTGCTTCCAGATTTATGAGGCCATGCAATGAACAAGCTCTGCACATTAGCCTGCCTGCCTTTTCTCTCTTCTCTTGCACAATGTTGTTTTTTGGTGGGCACAGGGCGAAAGGAGAGAAAGAGGCGAAAAACAACTATTTAACTTGG
This sequence comes from Haemorhous mexicanus, assembly GCF_027477595.1. Lineage (NCBI taxonomy): Eukaryota > Metazoa > Chordata > Aves > Passeriformes > Fringillidae > Haemorhous > Haemorhous mexicanus. The sequence continues at coordinate 51,584,341 of NC_082344.1, read as the reverse complement.
ATCAAATAATTGGATTGAATAGATTTTTGGCAAAAAATTAATTTTTCCTAAGAGAGAAAAAGGGGTGGGGCAGTGCAGTGACAGAAACTAGAGGTTAAGATCAGAGCTGCTGAAAGACCAAACAAGAGTTAGTACAGTGAAATGTTGTGGCTGGAGGATGATGTGATATGTTTTAACCATTGCAGTAACCATCAAGGTCGCATGATCCTTGTAAAACCATTACCATTTATTGGCTAAATTTTCCTTTGACAGAAATGCTAATAGTACTTCATTCTCTCTGTATCAGGTGTCATAATTAAAGCTATCCATTTCTTCAGACCTTGTTTTTTCTTGTAGTGTTAAAATTTTTGAGTATAACACCCTTGCTGATTTGATTTTAGTCATCTACTACCAAAGAATTAGTTTCTTAAGTTTTTTGAGATCTGTTATCCTGAAATTAAGCGTACTTTTCCAAAGGTCTAAAGAGTACCTAAGTAGTGCTCTTCCTACTAGTTGAAATGGTGGGGGTTTCCTCCAGAATTTATTTTATTTACAACTAAAATAAAATGTAGATGTAATTTCTCCCTCTTTACTCACTTTATTTCTCTAGGGTTTGCTTCCTCTTACACAATTTAGTGTAAAACCCGCGTGTTTTTCTCAGCTGTCTCAGAACCAGGTGCAGGTGGAAATGGGGGTTCACAGGCTGGCTCTGTGAGGTGAGGCCAGAGCTGCCCCATGGCAGACACGGGTGGCTGCAGCTGGCACCCAGCAGGTGACCACAGGGCACAGCTGTGAGGGAACACAGCTGGACAGCCACATTCTGCACTGGGACTGAGTGAGCAAAACGGAAGTGTGAGAAAGAATCCTGTAACACTGAGCTGAGGGAAGAAGGGGGAAAGGCTTTTCAGGCACCACAGCAGGAATTTCCTCTGCAGCCCATGGAAGGGAGCTGGGAGGAGCAGTTATCCACTCTGCAGCTTGTTGAGGGCTTTGTGCCAGAGCAGGTGGCCATGTCCTGAAGGAACTGCAGCCTGTGAAGGACCAGTGCTGAAGAAGGCTTATCCTGAGGAACTGCAACCCATCTAGAGGGCCCACACAGGATCTGTTCTGGAAGGACTGCAGACCATGAAGAGATCCAGCACTGAAGCAGGGAAAATTGTGAGGAAGAAGAAGCAGCAGAGTGGAACTCTTAGGGACTGATGACAATCCCATTCCCCATCCTCCCGTGCCACTCACAGCAGGGAGGAGGTAGAGGAGCTGGAAATGAAGGAGTGAAGTAAAGCCTGTGAAAGAAGGGCAGGATGAGGGAAAGTTCTAGTTCTTATTTTTTTTTTCTCATCATCCAGTTCTGGTTTTAATTGGCAATCTTTCAATTAATTTTTCCTGGGTCTGTTCTGCACCTTATAGCAATTGGTAAGTGATCTCTCTGCCTTTCACTCAACCGAAGATATTTTTTAACTTGTTTCCTGCCTCCCACTGTCCTGTAGAGGGGATGGAGAGAGAGAGAAACTGGGTGGGTATCTGGCAGCCCATAAAGAGAAACCCACCATAGTCTAATAAAAAATGTCCTTTCTTTCCAAAGTGAAGTAGCATGAACATATAACTAAGAACACTTTTTAAGACACAATTCACAACTGAAACAATTCTACAAAGTTAGTTTCAACTCATGCATTGCTGTACTGTCTCTTTAAATACTTAGCTGGCCTAGATCCCACTTAGCCATGTCAGATTTGGATAATTTTTAGGTGCTTCTCACTGCATGGAGGTGACCATGGCAGGGAAGATAAACTCCATGCCAACCAAGCATAACTTAAATAGAGACCTGAAACTCAGAGTCATGTGGAAAAAATTCAGTGATGTGGGGAGAGGAAGCCTGAGAGAAAGGGAAATTATAGGTCACCTTTCTGTATGGAAGGCTAGATAGAAGCAAAGAAAAGACAGGGACACATCAAAGATGCAGTAACAGATTTAGATTATTTGGGTAATTCCCACTGCAGGTTAAAGTTTTCATGAATATCTGTGTCAGCCTATATTGACTATATAAGAGCATAAATCAAAGGAAAATTTTAAATGGGCAGAAAACCAAAATTAAGCTGTGGAAGGAAATAGCTTTAAAAAAATCTAGACTTCAATTTTTTTCAAGTCTGATCAACATCTCTGTATCATTTTTACTATTCCTCCAGTCTAAAACTCTCAATCCCTCTAAAAAGCACTCTGTTGGTTAATGTGAGCTGTTGGTGTCAGTCAGGATGTATTTTGAATCACAGTTAAAAGACAGTAAGGAAACATCACAGAGAGTTTGGCCACACTACTCAAAATATACCAGTCCATGTAAGTCACAATTTTCTTCATACTTTCAGTTTGGATCCAGTTCACTTGGCTTTGTTTTTAAATCAGATGGTTAAAGATCTTTCTTTTTTTAAATTTCTTTTTCTGCTTTCCTTTAATATTTCCCCTTCGAGACTACTAAAAATGCTTATCTTTTAGGCATCTGTCCTGAACTTGCCATCATAAATAGTGAGACAATGAAAGCATTTCATTTCTTTGACAATTTCAGCTCTTACGTGCCTGAATGATTCTTCCCATCTATTGGAGACCCCTGCTGTCTCCCCCCCCCAGAGTCTCTCTTATTCTGGACACAGTGGAAACTACTGTTTATACAAGATTACCTCCCATGTCATTATATTTCCTTTTGTATTCTACCTTTACCTTCTCTTCACTTTCTGTATTGCAATATCAACTTCATCCTATAATTTCTACAACCTTGTATTGTTATTGCAGCTCTTATTTTCAGAGAGACCTTTTATATCCCTATTTGTATACTTTCTTCTCTACCCAAGATCTCAGAAATTATCTGACAATTATGACATATACCAAGTGCATATAACTTTTCAATCATGACTGTAATTTACTCTTCAACACATCCCACCTTGCTTGTGATGCTTCATTATTTTCTGCTACTTGGATTTCATCCAACTTTTCTGCACTTAATGGCTTATGGTTTAGTAAGATTTTTGAAAATTATTTACACAAAAATTTTTAAAATACTTACAAGGATGTAAGCTATTCAGATATATATAATTTTGGCCTGTTTTAAATCTATAGTGACTGCGATGCTTTTTTTGGACTAATATCTTAGTTCTAAAGAAACATTACACTTTTATGTCCCTTGAGCCTCAGTTTCTTTTTTTTTTCCTCATGGAATGCTGAAACACTTAGAACACAAATACTGCAAATGTACCTGTAGCTAAATAACAAATTAAAAACTTGTTTTAATCAGACTTCCTTGTCATCCTACCAAAATTCAGTCTATCTAAATGAATCACACATGTTTTACATGCAGTTAAAATTATAGATGCTAACGAAAGCATTACAAAGACTTTATTTTCCTACATATTTTGAATCACTAACTGAATATTTGAGACTGCCATACCACGATTTAACATCTTTTCACTGTATATCCAAAATGAGACATCCAGCTCTAAAAGGCATCTATCTCATTCAAAGTGCACTGTTTTAGTAAGCATTAGTTGGATGCCTCGAATCAGAAGCGAGATGTTTGTGAAAAGTTGCAGAATCTCTCTGTCAGACCGTGGGTAATTAAGGGAATTCTTAAGTTTAGCACTGTTCTCAAGATCCTGATAGAATAAACTGCTTAAAACTCTTTAGATCCTCACATGTAGGGATAAGTTAGCCATAGACTACAAGGACAATTTTTTTTCATCATTTCAGAGCACCAGCAGACCCTGTTCAAATCAAAAGGGGAGGTACAGGCCAAATGACTTTTTAAAAGCTAAAACTTCAGCTTCTCTTGAATTTCAATCTTAAGGCTAGACAGCTTCTCTGCTGAGAGCATCTTTTAAGCATGTACTGAAGTGCTGTCTGAATAGGAATGAAGTTAGCATATGCTCAAGTGTTGTTCTAAATAGCTGCCTTCCCTTTTTAAAGATGTCACTCTCTTGACATCTGTAGCTCCTTGAGATTTAATGTGAACCGAGACACATGGTCACCATAACACTAGAAAAATAAAAAAATTGCTAAAGAGCCATCTGTAAATGAAGAAGGTTCCAAATTCTTCATGACAAGGAAAGTGGAGTGAAAAAAATTGAAGTAACACAATGAATGAAGAAGAGCTGAATGTCTACTCATCTATGGTTCCTGCTAGGATTCTCTTCAATTGCACATATTCCTTCTGTGTTTATTCAGGTACATTTGCACAAAATCAAAATAGTACTTTAAACTTCCACTCATACTGATGCTTAAAAAGAAACATCGTGTACAAAATACATGTCAACTGTCTCTGATTAGCCCAAAACTTCTTCTAGAGTAATAGACACAACTCACTTCTGCAACTCTATTAAATAAGTACTGAATGATAACTGCATAGCAGTAATTTCAATAATGATACCATGAATAAAAAAAAAAGTTGTAGTCAGTAAGAAGCTTATAAAATACAAATCACATGGTTCAAAAGCATTTTTTTCTTAAGGTTTCCTTACTAATGTACATCAGGCAACACGTTTCATTATCTTGCAACTAAAGCACAGATCCTCTTACGGAACTAAATAATTTCTTTATTATATATTCACCTTCTAAAAAATAGCATAAAAAGCCGTAGTTTTGAGATTAAAATTAATCTCTAATTTTTAAAGATGGCGACTTAATGAAAAGTAAATTATTTAACAGCTATCGTTCTCTAAACTGATGCCAACCACTGCCATACAGTTATTTGCCAAAAGAAATCAAGAGACCAGTGTTTGCTTTGTTGCTGTCTCCCATTTATACCTGCTCTCTGTTAAAAAAAATCCACTGAAACAGTAAAGGGATGCTTTATCACTACCAAAATTTGTAACATCCACATAGAACAACAAACCCTCTGGTAAAAGAATCACCACTTCCATGACACTTCTCATTTCCTCTGCAACTGACAAACTATTTAGTTGTACTGTGGAAATGGAGAGGTCATACCTAAAAGCATCCATTAAGCACTGACAAAGTGAAGGAAAAGACAAATTAACTCCATACTCTGGTGTAAAAGCACAATATTACAAACAACTGTCAACAGCAAGGTCCCCATTTCTAACAGCCACTCTTGACAAGCACAAAATTGTGGGGTTGACCAGTATTTCTCATTCAAGAGGGCTACCACAGCCAACAAACCTTTGGTAAATACTGTGTCTGTAGAAAATACAAAAGCAGAAGTGTGTGCAAACAGCAATACCACCATTACTAAAATGTAAAAATGATGAAGGGATGGAAAACAATGTAAAAAGAAGCCCCTATTCTAGATGCGAAAAATAATCATTTCTCATTTGCTACGGCAAAATGGAAACATGGATTATTAAGAAGCACATACATAAAAGCACTAATAGCTTTTATTTTAGATGATATTTTAAGCATAAATGATCCTATTGACTTTGGGAAATTATCAGAAGCAATTTACACATGAAATGTGCAATGTCTTAATCCCTAAAGAAAGGCTTAAGAGGAGTGCATTTATACAGCCTTATTACAGCACAAAGACATAATCTGAATATAAGCAGTAGTAAGTTTGTTACATTTACATGTGGGTAGACATTTGACAAACTCCCGTCTCCTGAGGGCTCAGTAACAGTGATGGTAGCCTAAAGATAGAAGCAAGGTACTTCTCGAGTAAGTCTCCGACAGAAGACTTTTCTCAAGTCAACTGACACAACCAGAAAAACATTTCACAAGACAATTGAACTGATGCAAGGGTGCCATACTGCTTCCTTTCAACATGTGTGCTTGCCATTTCCTTTGAAACAACTTTTGTGCCAAACCACCCAAGAACTAACTTAGCCTGTGTTAGGGCTGAGTCAGCTCACTGAGCAAACAAATGCCATAAAAAGCACGCAGCGCTGTATGGCTCAGTGCAAAGGGAATGGGGACACTTTGTCAGTATCACCAACCCTTAAATGAAGCCCATCTGACTTATAACAGTTTATGTGGGGAAGAGGAAAACAAACTTTAGAACAGCAAATCCCATCCATCTGAAACACAAGTCAGGCACCAGGACTAGCTGAGAACAACTGCTCTGCATTTAATTTCATTCAGCTAATGAATTATACAATTTGAAAGAAATGAGAGATTTTCAACTCCTCCTTGTGCTCCACAAAGTACCAAAGGGAGAGGTGGTAAGGCTACTGACCACCTGCAGAAGAGACAAAAACAATTCATTATCTCCCAGCCTGGGAGTGGATTACCATGAGAGAAATACAACTCATATTTTAGATCAGAGGTGAAGTGTTATCATAATTATTTTTTTAAGGCAATCGGTACCAGCTGCTTTAGAGTGGAACACCACACCCAGTCTGTCCCAGACACTTCTTGCTCAGAGCAAGTCTTAAATTCTAACTCAGCTATTCTCTTGACCAAAGAATATTGCAAAAGGCCGGACACTTCATCAAGTCACTTCATTTTTTAGAGCCCCACTTCTCTCAGCAAGTTGCTTCCAGATGCTGCTCTTCTTGGCTGAAGCACATACTTCTTTAATCCCTTGGGCAGGCACAGCTGAGAGCAGGTAAGCTCAAGAGCCAAAGCCGAGGCTGAATATTTACCCCCCTGCAAGCATGCCTGTATTCCAGATCTGGTATTTTGATTAGTCATTTCCTAATTACAGAATTCTTTAGTGAAATTTGAGACATATTTCCAAGAGCCTACCATTCAACAAAAGGCACATACTGAAATTAATTTTATGCTTAGATTTATCATTAGAGGCTACTTTCCATGGTAGATTAAGTTGGACAGGATTTTGCTATTCTTCTGAAACATGTGCATGACTTTACCCCTCTTGATAGGCCTTTTTTAAAAAAAGGGGGATAAAAAATGGTAGCCTCCACTGGAACCAGGCAGACATCCAGATGTTTTTGGTTGGGGTTTTTTGTGGGTTTTTCTAACAAACACGTTTTAAATAAGTGAAAATGAATGCTAGCTTGATTGACAACATTTGATAATGTACCAATACTGTTATGTTCATAACAAAACAAAACAAAAAAAAAAAAAAAACCCACAGTGCTTTTCTAAAAGACTTAGAATAGTTTAAGTTATGAATAGGTCAGCACAGAAATAGGTTGTGCCTAAGCTGTCCAGTTCTCTCTGGTTAATTACCTTTCTAGGATAGCCACTATTCTGATCTATTTAAAAAGAAATTAGGCACCTTTTTTCCAAGTACATTTCACAGTGATAATTATACCCACCTCAGTTTCAGATGAAACTAACACAGCAAACCCCTCCCTGCAAAATCTGTCTAGGACCTAAGAGCGCAATACAGCACCTCACACTTGAAAAGCAAAACACTCCAAGTATACACAAAATATGCTTGCAACTTGCAGCTTCCCATGTGGAAATTCACAGGGGAAGTTTTAGATCCAGGTGCTGATCTTCAAAGCCCTGATTAACTAAGACTGATCAGTCTAACAAACTGTTTTCCCTATGAGAAATTCCCACAACTATATTTTTCAAAGGTATGGATATGCTTGTTTCATTATAGCATTGTCATTGTCTCTAAGATTGTTTGTGTTAGCCAGAAATACTGCAGCCCAGATCTTCTCAGTTTGACAGCCCATTTTGCAAAATATGTGTTGCAGGACATGAGATACAACTTCCTTGGCCATTGCTTTATTCAACTTATCCAACTGCTATTGACTCTCCTGTTTATAGCACTGGAAGTTTCTTTTAAGCATTGCATTTTTAAAATATTCAGTGAAGGCCTAATTCCTTTTCTACCCCTACAGTCGGAATGCTTCTATTCACAGACAAGCCTAGCTGACTACATTAATGCAGTTATTCTTTAATATTCCAGTTTTTGCTGTGTCAACAAAGAAGAATTCTTACAAACTTTCTCAGCCTGAGCAATGAGAGGTCAAAAACAACCCTATTTTTTAGTGTGCAAAAGGAAAATGTTTAAGAGCTTAACATGATTAAGTTTCTTACAGCTTTATGTCAGTTCAGGTTGTATTTAAATGTTAGGAACATGATGCCTGCAAGTTGCTTGTGCAAACTGAGATTTTTAAATCCTTGTACTTCAACTGCTTTTCACAGAATGGAAAATCCATTCTGTTCTTTCAAATAAATCCACTAATAAATATCAATAGCTGCCTTCAATACTCTCTCTTATAGCTCATTGTTTAATTGCCTATGTCAGCTGGAGAGAAACAAGAAGTTCCCCCATGAAAATTAGGATTATCTTAAATATCATTAAACCAGCTGTAATGTTAAACTTTTTCCAACCATGCAAAATGTTCATGTTCTACTCTCAATTTTTTTATACCCTAGAATCACAGAACTATTGGTAGAAAGAGTCCTTTGGAGGTCTCCACCAAACTTTCTGATCCAAGTGAGATTGCTGCCAGCACACTGTCATCCATGACTTTGAGTCTTGGAAACACCCAAGGAAAAGGATCCCACAGCCACTGCAGACAATGGGTTCTGCACTACCCATCCAATGAAAAAGATTTCCCTAATCTCTGCTATGAAGTTCTGCTATCTTATTTCACTGGAGAGTACATTTTTTTTTTTAATTAGCAGTCATAATAAAGGCGAGAAATACAGATTTTTTGTAAGGATTAACAGCTAAATTAATCTTCAGCTGTATTTGGCTGTTTATCACTTTCTCAAATTCCCACCCCTACAATGATTTCAAACCATGGTACTCATTATGTTGTTCTTGAATTTCACATGATTGTAAAAGATGACAGTGACTCTAAATCACTTAGTTGCATCAACGCTCTGACCTTCCAGTATTTCACCACGGGTTTAGAACTTACCATTTTATATTAATGATGACTCTGTGCCCATACCTGGCTGCACTCTATGTGTTATAATCCATAACAGACCATGCAGAAGCACAAAACAGATAAACTTCAATCAATCATAAAATCACATACTGCTACCAGATGTGAGGTGTACCTTTGGAAACAAAGTGATCAAACACAATATAGAACAGAAAAAAAATATATTAACATCACCTTTTTGTTGAAATTGCCACACAAATACCTTCCATATAGTTTCGGACAACCTGATGGGTCTGAAACAAAAACCAGTGCCTGCAATTCTCAAACAATTATCTTCAGATCTGCCTTGCTTCCTTGTTATCATTCTTGAAAACTTCACTAAGCATGCGATGTCTTGCTTAGCCTCTTGGTCAATTCATGATTCAATCTGACAACAAACATCTGTTTGAAACGCAAGCAACAAAGTATAAAAACCCATGATGAATGTAAAACAGGCGTAAAGCTGAAAGTCTTCCATTCTTTCAAGTTTTAAAGGAACACACATCCACAACTCCAGAAGCACACGTCATTTAAACTCGAACAAAGCTGACTTTCTTTCCAAAGCTGAGTAGAAGTGGGAATCTCTCACTCTAAAGAAAACCACAGCACTGTAAGGCCAAAGAGTAAAGATACATGAAACTTCAAGCAGGGTGTGTTAGTTATTCACAGACCTTATTGCAATGTTAATCGTAACAAATATTTGAAGTCTATTAGATATCTAACATGGAACATTGTTTCATCAGAATGAATTTGAAGAGATGAACTACAAACTGAAGAACTGCAATAATGAGCCACAAATTTATTAAAGAGAATTGAAATCACAAGCTTAGCTAGAGGTAAATGTATGACAATGTTAACAGCATCATTACAGTTTTCATACGAGCATCTGAAGTTTTTGGCAAACTTGCAGTCACCTGACAACAGTAACACACCAGGTGATAAAAACTAGCAAGCTTTTTTTTTCCCCTTAATAAGCATAAATGGTAACGAAAAATTATTCTATGTATTAATTAATGGCTTTTAAGAATCCTTTGGATTTCAGCTAATATATTTCACATGTCAGAAACTTCACAGTTTCCTTTCCAAGCTATGTTCATGTACTCATAAAAAACAACAGTGGTAAAACTGATGAAAATCAGGTTCTTGGTAATGAATTTTGTAAAAATCCACGTTTCTCTTAGCTTACTAATTTTGCCCTGTGAAATGCAAATACAATTTCAAATTTCTTCTAGGGAAGAAAAGCAGAATTTTGATTCTTTTAACTAGTGAAAAAAATTTTAAATGAGAACTATATTGCCAAATTTTAAGGCAGCTTTTTTCACTGTCTTTAATTTTTAGAGAAAATTTAGGTATTAGTGAGGTAATGAAACAGACTGTACTGCTGGAAGAGAAAAAAACTCTCAAGCATGGACTCAAGCACCAACAAAATTAATAGTTACCGTATTAGTTTAATCATGCTTGCATTTGCATGGCAAAAATACATTTGAGTTGTTAAATTCCTGGCCTGATATTTAGGACATTTCTTATGTTCTTCTGCACCAATCTGAAAAAATCAAAACATTTTCGGTTCAAGAGAAAATAATGTTTTAACAACATCTCGAATTCTTTTTTATTTTTGAAGACAAGAATACCCTAAAAATCTACCATGGGTCCAGTGCTCCTGTTACTCCTTACACAACTGAGTGTACTCCAACTCGTATGAGTAATTAAAAACAGACTGAGTTAAAAGACAAAATGATTTATTAGATGACTGCTGGAAATACTAGGGATTGGGGAGACTCAAGCTTGTGGACTGACTTGGGATGAAGTTCCTGGATACCTTAGCTTCAGCAGGAAAAGATGCCTTTAGTACGAGCAGCCCAAGGCTGAGATAGAGAGACAGGGAATTTCTTGTTTCTGCACCACCCGTGACATATTGGGTTCAGCTATCCCACCGTGGTTTTCCTACTGCTCTTTCCTACCAAACAGAAAGGTGAGCTGGACCCTCTCTGTAGCAGTATTGGGAGAACACAAAATTCTGTGTAGTAGAATTCCAGTAATGGCAGAACCCCAAATACATCATAAGAAATGCTGGGTAGCGACAAAGAGATTTATTTAATGTATAAATTGAACATAGTTGAGTGCTAAAAGAATTAGGGTAAGAGCAAGATTGAGTGCAGGATTGCAAAGAAACGAAGCCGTTCAGTTTCAAAGATGCTTTAGAAAGGTGAAAAGACCCAAGGTACCTTGGACGCAAGCAAGCAAACATAAAGCCTGTGCTTTTTGAAACTCCTGTGCTTTCTGAAACTTAGACACAGGGACTCGCTTTTACGAGAACACTTTTCCACTTCATTCCTTAAAGCAATCGTTTAGGGCTCGGGGGGCTTTCACCCTCCTCCATACTTGCACAAGTGACCGTGTTTCTCTCTGGCAGCGCTAGCTGCCCCGCTCCAGGCTCCTCTCCAGCCCCGCTCCGGTCGCACTTCTGCCCCGTTCCAGGCCTCATTCCAGGCCCCACTTCTGCCTCACTCCTGCCCCGTTCCAGGCCCCTCTCCGGCTCCGCTCCTGCCCCGCTCCCGTCCCACTCCTGCCCCGTTCCGGGCCCGCTCCGGCCGGGCGGGGCGCGGGACTCGCGTTCGCGGCGCCCTCTGGCGGCGGCGCGGGGCAGGAGCGCGGCCGGGCCCCGCTGCGGCAGCCGGGCCGTGCTGAGGGAGGGGCGCGGCCGGCCCCCAGCGCCCCTCACGGCCGGCAGGGCCGCGGGGATGCCCCCACGGACGGGCATGGCTGAGGATCAAGCCTGGCCATGTTACTTTTCACGTTAGGATCTGGCCACCGGTATAGCTCTCCGCTGAAACTGCTTTTGTGAAATGGCAGAGGCGCTACTAGATAGCGTGCTAGGGGAGATCTACGGGAGACTTGGCACAAAGAAAAAGGAGTATTAAACATACATATGCAAATACACCAGTGAGTGGAAGAAACAAAATCAGATACTAATACTTCCTGTCCCAGTGTATATTCCACTCATCTACAGGATGTTTTTCTAGGAAGAATGTCGGCCCTCGCTCTCTCTACTTCTTCCTGTCTCCCCAAAACATCAGTATTACAAACAGGGAGTCGTGCTTCATCTCAATCAAGTCTCCCACTTTACTGTCTCACTGCAGTCTGCTTTTATTTCAAAGAGAAAAAAGAAGCAATAAATTGTATTGGTATTTCCTTGGATAACCATGGTTTATTCTTTTTAATAGTTACTATTTAATATGCGGTCTTTTTTCTGTTAAGCATTGATTGACAGATGAGTAGAATATTACTGCATATACTTCTAAATTCTATGAATAAACACTACTGAGCCTATTGATTCACCTGACTCCCATCCTGATGGTTTTGCTATCAGAAAACTCTCCAGTGAGCTGTCCTCGTGACTTAGGACCATGGTCCATGCCTCCAGAAAACATTTAAATATGAAGTCACACAAAGTCAAATCCCTCAATAGGAAAAACATATTCTTTCACTTGCTTCCCAACAGAGAGGTAACACAGGATACATTTAACTCAGAAGCTGGCCTTTGGTAGGGGCCACCATTATATATTCAAGAAAAATTATAGTAATATTGGGCAAATATAAGGAACAACTACCTAGGACTGTAAGAACAACTTGTGGCAACATAAAATCTTGAACCTTCAGAAGTCAGAAGTTTGCAATGGACTGTTGTTTCTACGAGCCCAAAGAGACCAACCCCTCACAAAGCTCCCCAAGCATTTCCATACTTTCTGGTTTTCCCATCATCCTGCGGCAGTAAGTTCCATGAGGTCTCTTTTTTAAGCTTACTGCCTGATAGGCAAAAAAAAAGGCAACTCCTCATATAATGAAAAACACTTGAGTAACTGTTTTATTTCACCTAGACACTCAAAATGGTCTGAATATCCACCACAACAACTTACAACTTACTAATAAGCCAGCTGTTTTCCAGAAGGAAAACAGTCTCTTCCTTCTATTTAGTGCCTCCCCACATCTAAGTCTTTCCACGTCTCTACTGGTCTGGTTGCCTGCTATTTGCCTTTTCCAATTCATCTGTTATCTTTATTAAGTTACACACTGGCATAGCAGTACTTTCCATTTTATTCTTTGTAGACTTCATGGTGAGGGTTCTCATGGAGACAGAATGCTGACTGCAGAAAACCATCAGGTCCTTATTTTGGTGGCAACACCAGCTTAAAGTCCAGCACTGTATTTGATAGAGTTTGCATTGTTTTCCACTCTCCAGCATTCTTTCACATCTATTGGCACAATCATTTAAACATTTTAGTGACTGATAAAATGTCTATCTCCACCATGAAATCTTAATGTGATTCCCAACTATTCATTTTAGGGAGCTATATCTGTATTAGCAGAAATGTCTGTCTGTAAGACACTGCCTGTAAGATTCCACCAGCAGCCTTCTTCACTCTGGAGCCTAGCCCTTCATTCTTATTTTTCCTTCTTGTCTTTTAACAAATGCATAGTCTGTGAGAAGAGGTCTGTAAGACTTCTTGGTGAAGACAAGCATTTTGAAAAGCCAACTATGTTGTATTAACCAGCATTTTCACTGTTTCCTTCAAAGAACTTTCTAATAGATTTGTGAGGCATTGCTTCCCCTTGTAAAATGAAAACAAAATACTTCATCTCTTCTTTATTGTATCATTCATTCCTATTTACCCACTAATCTATTCTTTGCTAGAATTTCTGCCAAATAACTTCCTTTTTCTTCAAGGACTTCTTAAATAATTGAAGTCATATGTGCCATATTTCATTCCCCTCCAGTTAGTAACTCAGCAATGTCTTACTTATGTTAGTTTAAAGTCTTGACTGAATACCATATGGTCACAATATTTATAATTTCTCTTATTAATGTCTTTTACTGAAGCTGTGGTCCACCAGTAAAGTAAATCCAGCACTAGGAATACTCGCATCAGACCAAAAACTTAACAGCCACATGAATGCCAGTCCAAATGTGTTCACAGAATTTTGTCTGTTTGCCTTTGAACTGGCAGTCTCAATGTCATATGACATATCATTTATTGTTTATTGTACTGCATAAAATCAGCATAAAGTCCAAGTTACACATGCTTACTAAATGAACAGAAATGCATTCACCTCCCCACATTTATACCAAATGAAACTTGTACTGACGGATGATCTGCTAGTGTGCTTTGATGATGATAGAACATCAGCCTGACACTTCATTTAGAGGTCAATTTCCTTACAAGATATGCTTAAAAATCTCAAACCTCTGTTTTACATGGGTTCAAAAGTGATTACATTCATGGGAGGACAAACAACCACTCACCAGGACTCACTGGAGATCACTGGAATCTGCTACCACATAGTGTTCAAGTGTCTCAGCAGCCCAGCCCTAGTTTATTCTTCTACAGGCACGTGCTAAATTTCACAGTTGGATTCAGACACTAAGCAAGAGAGAAATAATTTGACCTACTACCACTAATCTGATGTGGTCTTTTAAGTTTTACTTGTCCCCCAAAAAAAAAAAAATTACTCCAACAGAATATTCCAGTTTCACTGCTCCAAAACTCATTTATATCTCACTGTCGTCCACATCAGAATACTTAAGAACTTCCTGTGAACGTCAGACCACGTTCTGTGTTACCTTAGGGATCTCTCCATAAAGAAAGCTTAGTGGAAAAAAAAAGATCAAAGAGACTAAAGATGAGTATAAGGAGTTAATCTGCAAAGGCCAGGACAAGAAAGGGTGTAGAAGACAGTGCTAGAAAGCCCCTGCTTTCTAGTCCTCTATGCCTTGGAGAGCCATGGGAACACACAGTTATTGTAAGATCAAATTCTTCTGGATACTTAATTTTTTTTTAATCTACACACAGATTTAAGACAATGCCCCCATGAATACGGATAAGCAAAACACCTGAAAGTGGAATCAAAGACTGCAAGGTTATAGATTAGTTACATACTATCTCCAGGTGGTTTTTTTGTTATCTCAGTTTGGGATGGGATTTTTTTGGTGTTGTGTTGGGTTTTGTTTTTTTTTTTAAGATATCCGTAGTATATAAAATTTGACTTTGAAAACCTTTTGTCCTCTTCTCTTTACAGAGAAAATACTAGGCCACAATAGAATTCCAAGTAGTCACGCCTGCTGAATATACACGCAGTCATACTGCTGTTGGAATGATCTGCACTTACCAGAATAGAACACATACTTGGAAAGTGCTAAAAGTGCCTCTCTGTATAACACCAAAAAAATTAGAAATCCAGACCTAAGGTTGTCCTGAGTCACTGCAGTGCTGTCCCTGCATTAACACTATAGTAGGGAAAAATATCATGCGCCATACACATAAGTGCATATACCATATGCATATTATGTGCATCTCAAAAGAGTTTATTCCAACATAGTAAAAAAAGACAAAAGAGCTTTACACTGTTTTATCTATATTTCCTGGAATTTCAGGTATCTCAAACATGACAATGAAAATATTCGTACTGTAGCACATTATGCTTTCTTGCTGTTCCTTGGCACAGTGATAATTTGCCAAGTTGGCAAAAGAAGTAAATAAATTAACCACTAATAGGATTCAAGTGTCCATTTATACATATTTATTCTGAGTTTGGGGTGCAGGGGGAGAAAAAGAGAGAAATCTACATGAGAAAAATCACTTAGCAAATAGAACCTGCAAAAAGCCTGCACCATTCAAATGGCTTATGAAGTCACTACAGTCTAGGGGAGAGAAGAAAATACTGATTAATCAGTGATTTACATTACATTTTCTCTATGACCTTATTCATCAGTTTTGCTCTGTGCTCTGGTGGGATTAAGAAAAAAACAATGAGAAGCAGCTCTAGAGAAATTGATTCATTTCAATATGGTACCATTTTGTTTCAGCAATTAGCAAAGCAGTATCAGGGAATTCTTCACTACCACTAATACGATGAATCAATAACATTTACTATGACATTAATAAAATGGACCTACCTTCATAGTAAAAAACCAAGTAAGTCCTGATCCCTGTTGTTACTCTCTCTCAAAAATGCCAATGGAACTTCATTGGTACACAGAAAAACTGCTTCAAATTAGAGAAGAGCTTATCCATTAAGACAGAAAAAGTTGTAACTGCAACTACATGCCAAGATCAGGAATATAATGGCCACATACATAGTTTTAAAGAAACACAGAATAAACAATCTACAGACCTTATAAGTGCATTACCTCTTTTCTAGGCTTGGTAAGCCAATTCACCAATTGAAGAATGTATTTTAAGTTTTCATACTGAGAGAACTTACAGCATCTTCCTTAACAGGTTGAACATATGTTCTGATAAGAAACCAACTGATTGCAAGATGGAATGTTCACAATAAAATAAATTATGGAAAGGGGCACACATTCCTTAGACCTCACAGAAACACACAGGGGAGCATGCCAATAGTATGCTCTGTAGTTTTTGGGTCAGAACCACGGAGCCACATAAAATATAAACTTACTTTTTTTCTGATCCATTTTTTGTGACACAGATGGATGGGTAGGACTTAATACTGGCAGAGTGGTCATCCTCTCTGTGTTGTTAAAAGAAGCATCTGTAGACCACAACATCATCTCTGCAGTGGCAAAGAGCTGGGTGTTGTCTTCAGAGCCCTCTGTCAAAGCAGCTTCAGAGGCAGGTTGATGACTGAGCACTGTGGCTTGATTTGGGGGACCAAAGGAATTTTCCTGGAAAGACTCTCTAAATATATTTGAGTTCTTGTTCATTTGGTCAATGTGGGATAAAGGCGTGGTGGTCCAAGAAGAGGGCTGTGTGCTGAGGTCCACTGTGGGATCAGTCTCGGAACTATTTTCAACCATATTTGGCAAAAGATCAGATGTTTCAAAGTCACCATTAACTGTGAGGCCCTCACTTCCATTTGAATAAAAGCATGTTTTTTCTAACACTCCTGCAATAAAGGAAAAAAAACATGAAAATTACCATCACCTGGAAGAGTGTTACCAATTTGTTTTGGAAAGTAAATACTAAATAAGATGACACAAATTTTAAAAGTATTTTAATATCAAAATTAAAATTAAAGACAAATTTAAGAATTCCATCTGGCAACAAAATGACAGGAGCACATAAAACATGGTTGTTGTAGGATAAATAGAAAAACAAATGCTTCCATGAGCTTAAAATATTTTAATTGTATTTATAGTATGTCACCAAATACTTACATGTTTAAAATGACAGAGTGCAATTTCAAGGAGCTTTAACATGCATTCATTCCATTATAATGTTAACAAGATGGACAATGCTATTTTTCACTCCTTTTAAATTGCATCGTCTCTTTGTTTTCACAGTACCACTCTTCAGAAATCCAATTCTGCAGCTTTAAGGGAATCAATACATTTTTAACATATTCCATATTCACTAATTTGTAAAATGGAAAGAGGTACTGTTTTCTCTATATAAGATTATGTACTTCAACTACCACTGCTAAATATGGGGCCCTGCGTTATTTGTCATTCTTCTCTGATGATGGATTTTAAATGTACAGTTATTGTCTAAAATTTTGTCACTTGCTGGTTTTATTTTTCAATCACTTATTGTATTAGAGACAAAACCAGACTTAGTTGTATGTGTTGAATAGTTGCAAGTAATTATAATTCACAAATCAAAACAGTAAGTAGATGTATCCCACAAGCATTGGAAATTTAAACTACATAGTAAGATAACTGATCTTTAACCAAGTAATCCAAATAATAAAGAAGACATCTTAAACATGTGTAGAACATATAACTTATTTATCTATAATAAAAACGACAAATATTATATCAAATTCTTTAACCAAATGCATTAGAGTCATATTTAATGCTAGAAGAGAAGCACCACTCTGTACTACAATATAAGAAATTTTTGGTAAATAGAAAAAGTAATTTTTGCCACTGACGGGTAAAAAAGCTCAACAATCATAAGAGACACAGTGCATCTAGACTTGATTATAAAAAAAATTAAAAGGAATCATCAAAACATAAAGTCTCCCAAATGTACCAAGTACCTTGGCAACAACTGATAATTTTTGTAACTTTTCTTCATATTCATTTGACCCTTCATTAGCTGTTTGGTACAGAGGAACCCCAGATGGCAGGGGGGTTGGAATTAGATGATCTTTCTATGGTTCCATGACTCCTAAGTCCACAGAACACCCATTACCATCTCTCCTGGACTTAATTTTCATTTTGGTAATTGCATTTACCAAAATGGCTGGTTGCACTATCACCTCTCAGGCCTTGTTCAGGCCCCCTGCCCCCGGCTCTGTCCCTAGACAAACCCACCCCTCCGCCAGCTCCAGGCACCACACAGAGCCCAAGAGCGTATCCTGAGCCCATTCCCATTACTGAATTCCTCTTCTCACTTCTCCGTGCATTCTGCTGCTAGAATAAATCAGTTCACTGGTCTGAAATTCAAGGACTGGGCAGGCAGAAATGTTTATTAATCACAGCTACAAGTATCTGAAAATGCCAGAAGAATCCAGCTTAAGTGATTTTGGGTTGGAAAGCTTTATAGGTAAGGGAAAAAAAGAGCACTGGAATCGCTGAGCAGGGGCAATGTCAGCATTTTCTTTTTTACTGAGCAACCTTTAACTATAGCAAATGCAAACAGCAAGAAAAACTGGTGAAATTTCTGAAATATAGTGAGTTTCAATTAAACAGTTACCATTTGAGATTTATCATATCATCATTTATCCAGGCTGGATTGTTTTGGCTCCAGTGTCATTAACTGTGAGTAAGTCTTTATGTCTAACTTCTACTGGACAAACCCAGGGGAACTTTATACAAATATATATATATATATGTATATATGTATATAAATGTTAGGGTTTCTGGTTCTCCATCAGCAGATGTTCATATATCACTGGGGTTTGGAGGAATTTACTGTGTGTACTTTACAGAAGCAACTAAAAATCTCCCACCTGCAAATGATCTAAGCAGCACTTTTTTTGAGTCCTCTGTCAAATCAAATGGTAAGTGCATAGGGACTAGTATTAATATGATTTGCTAAAGTCTAAGGAAGAGTGAGTGGCTGTGCTCAGAAATTGTGGCTTTATTTGGATGCCAGATATTTGTGTTCAAACAAAGCATTGAATCTCTAGAATTCAGAAGCCTACTTTGTTTCAAGATTCAAACTTTACCAGGTTTTTTTGCAGTTTTCAAAAAGTTAAAATAAGCTTTTTGAACTCCTTTGGGAAAGTGCATAGTATTTTTCCATAGTTCAAGAATAGCTTAAGGTATTTTTTCACATTCTCTCTCCTCCTCCCTAGACTCATCTCTTCCACTCAGCATAAAAATAGAAAAAGGCTGCAAAACATTGGTCCCGAAGAGCTATTAATACTGATTTAAAATTAAAGTTAAAATGATTAGCTATTTATATATCACTCAGCAGAATAAGAGGCAATACATAACAAGACAGGTAAACTCTTGAAAAATGTTTCAAAACCCCCTTTGGTTTAATACCATGGTCAAACAAATATGGAGAAACAAAATATTGAGGCCACCCACTGGATTCTATCCTCTTCTCACTCAGACTTATTTCATTCTTTTTCTGGAACAACAAATAATAACTATGTTTATCAATGCCATGAGGTCATTTACTTCTTTCACTGAGATCCCCAAATGCTTGTTTGCTTCTTCGACCCATCTTTCCAACAGCATTTTTTGTTCTCTTTTTCCTAGTGATAACAACTCCTCTTAACAGGGGGAACCACACAATGAACCTCTTCGACACAAAAGGACTTTCTAATTTTATCATCTCCACTGATAATGAGCAGTATTAAAATTCTTTTTAACCTTTTTTCCCTCCAAAATAACATCAGCCTGGCTCAGGTACATATGCCCTTGAGGGAGGCAGGAGTAGGCCTGTGGCATTCCCCACTTGCTAGCTCTAGATGACAACTCTGTTTCCACTCAGTTTTTAAGATTTTTAGGTCACCTTCCTGAGTCACCTCTTTCTTCTCCCACGTTCTCCTCCTGTCCTGTCCTTTCACCAGTGCACCATAGAGAATTTAGGCACTTTATAACAGGCTGCAGATTCCACTCTCTGTGCTGGGCTCCCATTCGCTTTAAATTTCATCCTTCCCCCCACCCTTCCCCTAAAAACACTATTGTATATCTTAAATCTGAAATTAAGCTTACTGGATATGTTTTTATAGCATCTATATTTAAATTTCAAGATACCTAAGAAAACAGATTGATGCTTTAAAACAATCAGTTCTTTCTTAATCTCTTCAGTGAAGAGAAGTTAATTACTCTCTATCAGTGTTCGCTAACAGACATGCAGCACATACAGAACGTGCATTGTATTCATGTATACAGGCACACTATATCCAACTATTCTTCAGACTTGGGTTCAGGCAGAGCTGTAGATGGTAAATCACAAGCCAAATAGTTAATTAGCTGAGAAAGAGATGTAACCATTTTCAAATTGTGTCTCCAGCTACAGCTGGGCATGTCCAGATGACAGAAACATGAAGTATGCTGGCCTTCATTGTGCTTGGTACAAAAGAGAGCTACTGGGACCAGACCAATTCATTTCAAAGCAATGCTTTCCAGCAGTTTTAATGATGATTTCCAGTTACTGTTCACTTTGGGGAATTAATATTTTGCTTGAATATGACAGGTTTTAAAAAATTGACAGTTTAGTTAAAAATGGACAGTTAAGAGATTTAAGAAATAGTCACACTGTTCATGCTCATAAATTGAGATTCTTGCAGTGTAAACTGTGAAGGATTTCTAGCTCTTCAGAGCAGGAAAGCTCAAAGAGAACAAGTCTGTTTAAAAGCTAATGAAACAGAGCAAAGCAGTAACAAAGTATGGGTAATTGATGAGGAAGTTGCAAAGGAAATAAATCACTGGTTCACTAGTAGAGCTGGCCAGCACATATGAACTGAGATTTCTCCTGCAGGGTGACTCTGCACTCTAGAGAAATGGGCACATTACTGATACTATGAAGGTTCCAAAGTATTTACCAAACTATTTCATGCCAGTTAAGCTGCAGTAATCTTTCTTTTCTTTTTCTTTCTTTCTCTCTTTCTTTTTCTTTCCTTCTTTCCTTCCTTCTTTCCCTCCTTCTTTCTTTCCTTCTTCCTCCCTTTCCTTTCACCCACCCCCCCAACCTCCCTCCCATCAAATAATTTCTATTAGCCACTCAATACTATCAACTTATTTCTTACACAGTAAGACTTCATATCAGTATTAGAATTCAGTTATTATTGACCTGAAATAAATATGAAGTACCATTCTGGATACGGTGTATTGTTAGTTTCTGTAACAGACTATATTTTACTACACACACTTTAAATGTCCACAGCATTAGTTCACCTAATTCTGGTCATCAAATATATTTGCTTCTAGGCTATCAATGCACAGAAAATGAAAGCTGCTGAGAAGAATAGTAAATTATAAAATGTTAATTCAAAAGCTGCTTCTGAAGGGACCTTGGCCAGTTTTAGACTTGGGTTATAACACCAAGCCTTATTCTTTACCCTACAGTAATGACATTGACTTAAGAGGAAACAGTCACGATTTCTGCTACATAAGTAGGATCATAATAGGCCCCATTTCCCAGAGGATTTCATACATTTTAATCACAGGTTGATCCATGCCTGAGGAAGAGATTGAGTAGAACTGATGTAAATACACCTGCCTTTTTATCTGCTTTCTCACCAAAGAATGAAAATCTAGGGCAGAGGATATGAAAGATACAAATGGAATGCTAAACATAAGGAAAGCAAATTTAACGGCTTCATATTTCCTAATTGCAAGACTCACTTGATCTTAATCCATTTCAGACTGCTCTTAGTTCAGAGATACAACCCAAGACTTACCTGTCAATCATAACATTCACTAGCTTTGGGGGTTTTCTTACTTCCTGAACTTAAACTAAATGAAAAGAACAGGCCTACAACGTCGTTTGCATATCCTTTACAGACCGAATGGAGAAAACAGATTTAAGTTGTTCTGATTTTTACCGTACTCTTGAAACATTTACTTTCTTCCTGTGCTTGCTGTTTGACTGTTTGATGTGAATTGAAATTGGAGTATTCAAAACAGGAATATAGATTTATATCTGTATGTCTGGATACTGGATACAATACCCCACTTATTTCAGATGTGCTTCTGAAGTACCTAAGGAAGTTCAATTAGAAATGTTCTCACTAACAAAAAGAAAAATTAAAAAACCCAAAAAAGACTTAGCACTGAAAGCAAATTTTTTAAACTTTTTTTTCCTTAAAAAATATGCTTTAACCTAGTTTTATTGTCCTTTTCATTTACTACTTGAAAAAATTTAATGATATGTCAGCTTTTCTAAAAGTAACAAACGGAAGACTCTCAAAAAAAATTTATGCTAATAAATTAGCAGTTTTTAATTATGAAAAACATATACACAAAATTACTTAACCAACTAAGCCATTATGAAGCCTATGAATACCTTGAACTAGCTACCACAAAACATATTTGGTGTTCTGCATTGATACATATTTTGTATGTAGAAGAAATGAACATAATTTTCCTTATTCAAACAGTAATATTTTGTATGCAGTTCAGAAAAATTTGTGGCTATTTATAAATTAAATTTCACCTGAAAAGAAGAACCAGGTTTGTATATGAATGTGTGACATAAATGGATGTATATTCCATTCCACTAATAGTGATCCAAAATGAAAACAAAAGTATCTTTTGTACTTGTAAAATGGCTGCTGAAAACTATCTACGTGTTCAAGATAATGTGTTCCTCAAAAATCTACCTTGAGAAAACTAGAAGAGGTTTCCTCATCGATACTTTAAATATGTTTTAAGGATATGAATGTAAATAGCAGATTTATTTCTCTGTAACAAAGAGTCACTAGGTAGATTCGTTTTTTAGGTAGGTGTGCTAAGATATATGTCTAATGTCCACAGTTATATTAGCACTTGAGAATGTGGTCTTAGTTTTAGTTTATTTGATTAAAAAAGTGTCTTCTTAATCAAAAAAGTACTCACCTACAAAGGTAAGCAGGATCACCAGCAAAAGGATAAGGGCACAGATGCATGGAATCAGTATCAGGAGCAAAAGTCGAAGGAACTTGGCAGAAGCCAGTTTCTGAGAGCAACCATCCCCCATATTATCCTCATCTGTTCCTAAGACCTGAAAAACAAAATGCAGTTTTATCATGCTGGGGACCATCAGTAAATCTTATGTTTCCAATAGCAGTCCTCCCTCCCTATTACACAGCTACATGATTTAAATATATGCTGTATCTAGCTAATAGATTCTTAAAGACAAGTTGTATCTAAATTTTCTCTCTGGCCGACAATCTAGAGCAATCCATATGACTTATTAAATTTTACTCAATATTTGAAATTTCTAAACATTTCTGATGAACTGGATGTTGGATAGGCATTTCATTTGAAAAAAAATGTAAAATACATAATAAACTTAAGGAATAAGGCTAAATACAGATTATTTTATAATTTAAAACAATCCATTACTAATTATTCAAGAGCCCCATGTTCTTGTTTCTTTTATTAAAGAATCAACATACTATCATTATCTTTAAGCAACAATAGAAGACTTATTTGCACAGTAATGATGTCTGATTTTTTAAGTCCTTTATATAATTATAACTTAACACAGTATTCTGTAGTTTGCAAATCACATTTTCTGTTCTTGAGTGGAATACAAAAGAATAGAGAAAAACAATTATCTGAATTCAACTGAGCTACACAAAGTACAAAAATTCAAACCCCTGCAAAAGCCTAAACATGCATTTTTTATTTTTTTAAACCTAACTCCATTAATACTATGATCACATATATTGGAGAAATGTCATTGGTTTTAAACAGAAACAAAAACAAAATTCCAAATTAACATTTAATTGCAAGACTGAAACTGTTACAAAGTCAATGCCCCTTTATTTAAAATTGACCAAAAAATAAAATCTTCCCTGTGATAATGTCAAACTGGATGATAGGATTATTCATGGCAGACAGTGTCTTCCCAAAGGATGACTAATAGTTTATCCTCTTTGTCAGCAAGATCCATCACATCAAAGTTGGTTGTGTCACGGCACAAGAGTAAAGGCATCCATTACCCTGACAGCCTCTCCCCAAAGAACCTCAAGAGACTGAAGTCTACAACATAAATAATATTAGTCTTGTAAATGCCAGTCTCTGTGGGTTATCCCTTTGCCTGGGTCTGCTGAATGTGCCTTTCTGTAAAGAGCAGGTCATCAGACTAACTGCACAAACCAAAGCTGAACTATTTCTTAAGGAATTGCTGCAAAGAGACTGGATTTTTACCACCCCAAACCTCAGTCCCACTTACTGCTTTGAATGAGAAGACCTTAGGCATAAGTAGGATTTGCAGAATCATTTTCCATCATTCTACAATGTCTCCTGTCCCAGCATGGCATAAAGACTATTTGGAAGGAAATTTTCCTTACTGATAATAGAATTATCAACTATTCCTGAAACCCCCGGTTACTAGACACTGCAAGACCCTTGACAGACAGCAAAAGCCAAGAAAACTGCATTTGTGAAGTTGTCTGTGTCTTTTCTGGCACTGCTAAGCACCACATCATCTGACCACTTTGAGACTCATCCAGTGCAGTGTCTGTCCCATTTGACTTCTTTTCCTACTTCCACTGTTCCAAGTAGAGACATTAACACTGAAAATGCATATGGTATTGGCATGGTGTGAGCTGCTAGTAGTATCTCACCTGATAGTCCTCCTCCTACTCCAGTGATTCAGTCTCAACACAGTCCTACTACCAGATTTATCTAGCAAGAAGGATGGTAAACCTAAAAATGTTGGATTTATCTGAAAATCTTAAACAGCCAGCTCAGGATGAGAATAAAGAGTGTCTGTTGAAACAGTCTGAGTGAGATGACAAGGTCTGTAATCTGATCCTCATTTCCCACAACACAAGAATATAAATAATGTTGCAGAGAGTTAACTGGTTGTCAGAATTGTTTTTTCTTAATCAGCAGCTTATTCAGAAGCAGAAAATGTTTCAAACCAAGACTTCAGGATACCTCAGCTTAATTAATGCCCTTGTCCACAAGGGACACCTAAAACATTCAGATAAAGCTAAGAATTTAGGTGAATATTAGGAACTTCAATCCATGTAACATTCAGAAAATACCTGCTTGACTTCCTGCAGTCCACACTTGTCTACCTTGTCATATTAAAGTCTTCACTGTCTGCCTGATGGTTTGCTTCTGGTAATGCTGGAATCCAGCAGCTTTAGCTGCTGTACTCATAACAGGCATCCCTGAGTTCCAAAACCTGGGTTTCCACAGCCTGTATTAGGCTCCCTTGTGAGTTCTGAGCACAGGTAACAGAGGAATAACGCAAATCTGCTATGAACACAGATCTCCCAAAATACTGCCATAATTATTTCTGAAAGCACAGAAAATGATGCAGTAGATGCAGTGCTCCCACAGGAAAGGGGGCAACTGAGTTCAATACCCTCTTTGGCCTGAAGCAGTTAAAAAATTAGATCTACAACTGAGCAGACTATCACAACCACATGAACACAGACTCCTCTTGAATCAGAGCATGCCATGCCTTGAAATTATGATATTCTCTAAAAATGAACCTGGTTCTTCTGGGCCAGACAACAAGGAGCAAGACCATCACTACACAGTTCAGTGATCAAGGCACTCAGGAACTGATTCTTAGTTTCTTCAAGACAAACAAATTTTAGATCCAGCTCATTTTCCAAGAGAAATTACTCCCAACCAAGATGCACTTCTTGCAAGTCCCAAGCAGAAATGTCCAACTCTACCCAGTGTAACACAAAGTAAATTCTGACCTGTGACTCCACAAAGAGTTTGTCTTAGGAGTAAAAACTTAGCAAGAGAGAACAAAAGTTTTGTTCTCAAATATTTGAAAAAACATTCAGAAATAGTATCCATCATCACTTTACTCTTTTTGTGAAGAGGGGATGACATTGATTATTCTGGAGGTACATGAGATCTTAATAATCTCAAGCACAAGTGTTTAACTGACAGCAGTTACCACAATTGTCATACATAAACCTTAGAGTCAACCTAGCAGAAAGATTAAATGTGTGCCAATTAAAACAGTGAGCTTCTGGTGATCCTCTGTTTCTGTGAGAAATGTTTTCTAAAGTCTACTAGCATTGTAAATACTACTTACTTTATATAAATATTCAATACTAAATGAGAACATCAAACATTTTCTTTCTTGTCCACTCCCAAAAGCAATAAATCTCAATCTTTGTATTGACAACTCACTGCCACAGATTTTAAAATGGGCTGCTGTATCCAAATTTGCTTTCAGTATCTGCTCAAGAAAAGAATGCTGTATTGTTAAAGACATGTTTCTTTAAGCACCATGAATTGCTTGTTCTGTATAACAGCAAGGTAAATATTTATAGGCAACTAAACAGTATGTTGTATTTTTCACTTCTACAGGAAAAAACCTCAGGAAAAACAATACACCTGTTTAAATCATCCTCAGTGACTATGCAAGCATAAATTAATTTTCCCAGTTTCCCAATGTTACCATGTTCCATCACCTGAACATCTACATTAGGTTTTTTTCTGTCAATTTCTCTGATGAATATGAACTAAAACTAGAGATAGTGTTGCTGGTTCCTATATCAACAATGAGAATTTAATAAAGTGTCCTACAGATAAGCAGGAATGCATTACACCTACTGTTTGTATATTCCCTGACAGTATTTCTTTTCCTCTTGCCACCAAATATTGCAATGCACAAAGAATACATGCACCAGCTTGAAGTGCTCTAGTATGACAATGGTATCTGCATAAAGCGCAGACGTGCTCTCTTCTCTCAGTTCTAATGAATAATGGAATAGATGAACAAATAATAGACTAAAGACATAAGTAATGGAATTGTCAGATAAAAATGGGCCTATGGAAGGAAACAGGGGTGCAAAATGCTTATTCCTTGGCTCCCTTCAAGCTTCTATATTAGTGGCTGAGAGAAGAAACCAGTCTCCCCCAATTTTCTATGTAGCTAATGGTTTCTCTGACTCATTCTCTAAGTCTCTAAGATTGAGGTATCTGGTAGATACTTACACATCTCCCTTTCCAAGGAGAGGACAAGAAGACTTAAAAGCAGGATCCCTGAGGGCCCACTGAAATAAATCAACCCTAAATGCTAAAGAGCTCAAAATAAAATAGATTTAACCAAAAATCTATAGCACTAGACTAAAAAATATTCTCAGTACTTGAAGAACTGGTGCAAGTTGTCTTCCAACCACTGCTATTAGAAAACTCAATCTAAGAAATATTTTTCATAATTAAATACTGTGTGCACTGCAGTTAGGAAATATCGGTGTTGTTTTTTAAGGCAACAAGTAATTTGCTTTTAATAGAAACAGGCTTTCTATTTAACAAGAATATAGTCAGAAAGAGGATGCCTAAAAACATCAGATAACTTCTTCTGACAGCTAAGAAGTTTTGTCCCTAACGAAATTACATTAACTTCTGCTTACCTGAGTGGCAATCTTTCAGTAATGACTGCAATAAAGGAAACAGACTAAAAAGAAATTCTGAGCTAATTTCAGTGTGTATCTTTAAAAAATTCTAGGTTTATCTAGGACTGCTGGATCAGACTACTCAGTTTATTTTCTGGAACCACAGAGGGAGGAAAAAAGTAAGACAAAAAAAAGTGTGTAGTCCCATCTGACTGCAAAAAGACTAAGAATTCATTAGACCAAATTTCAGAGCTTATTTTCTGCAAGACGTGGAAAGAATGTGATCTCATGGCTGTCATTTCAATAACATGCCTGTCATATTAAAGCAGAGAAATGACAGATTACATTAAGATTTATGGGTGAAAAGCCTATGGCAGCATGCAATTTTCCTTTTAGATACTAACAGTATCTAAGTTACTAGTCTATAAAACAGCCTGAATCATGGTATAAGCACTCGACAAAAATATCTCCTGCTGTTGTCACCACAGAACTTACAGATGTTCTCCCAATAAAGAAGTATCATTAGGGCTAATTGCCTACTGTCAGTATCTTCTGTGCATGATGGGTCTCTACACAGAAATGTAGAAGACACCTCTTAGATCAGAAGCATTAATGTATCTTGAGCAAGCCATCCACCAAAGCATTATTTAGTGTTTGTAATGGAAAGAAATGGAAGGAGGTACTACCATGAAATGCAGAAAGAATGTCAGGGGGCAGTAAACAGGTCACCTCATAATGCCACTGTTCCTCAAAAGTCCTCATAATGCCATTGAAGAATCTGATATCCAGCCAAGCAATAATTATGTAAGATTACAAAAGCAATCTGCAGCTCTTTCCATATCCTTGATACTGCTCCTCTTCTAATGTCGAAGCAGTGCTCAGTTGTCAGTTCTTGTGATTTCATCTGCATTTATGATGCTGGTCTTAAATCTCTAGATACTGGACTAACATGACCATACCAGCCATTACAGCTTTCCTTCTGCCATTAGAGGAAGATGGTTCCCACCTGTATGACTACAGAGCAAAAACTGAACATGTGAAATATCCATGTTTAAGCACAAAACACCACTATATATATAAATTTAACCATACTCATTCTTACAGTCTTTTCTGATCAACTCATAATATTCGAAGGCCTAGAAATGAGTAAGAGAAGCTGAAAATGGTCTACATTTCTTTTCAGTTCTTATCAGTTCTTTACAAGAATACTAGGAGGCAGTAATGCACCTCCATTCGACTACTTTATTGTCAAAAAATATAACACCATACTTCAATAGTCATTGTAACAAATAGAAAGTGTAAGATAAATCCTCCAGAGGTACAAAGTCACATGCTAAAAACACATACAGCAAAAACTTGCAGAATATTTCATTTTCAGTGTTAGAGGAATTAGAGAGCCAAATATAAATGGACCCTGGCAAATAAATGTAAAGGTAGCATAAGAAACTGTATATTAAGCAGCTTTTGTCTGTATTTACAAGCAGAACCCAAATTCTAGCGTACACAAATTAAAGAACAGTAGTGTCATAGTTATTCTAAAAGGAAATAGCGACATTTAGAGGGGAAAAGGAAAAAAAACCTTCTTATCCAGTAAAGCAGGGAAAAAAAAAAAACCAACAAAAAACTCAAACACCTTTTCATACAGAAGGCAGGAAAAAAAAGGGGAAAAAAACATGAAAAGCACGTTATCATCACAAAGTTGTTATTTGCCAATAAAATGCACTATTTTCCTGATAGTTCAAGTTCATTGTAATCTTCTAACTTCTCCCAGGGAATTCCATATCCTCAGACAAAATACAAATTGCTGACATAATTCATTAGAAGTTCATTTTGACGATCAGACCTCCTTTCTCTTCCATAAAAATAATCAATCCAAAATACCGAGTATCCCACTAGGGGAGATAACATATAAAGCTGGGCATATCTTTCCAAAATAAGTATTTGGTTGGTTCTAGAGGCCAGATTCTTTTGCTTGAAGCATAAACCTGAAACACATTTAATCTGCCTGATGTATATTTTCACTTAAAATAAGTAAAGTGAAACTGTGTCGATGATGTTTCATCTGTATTGAAGAAGATGCAAGGTGTAAAATAATGTGATGTTTTGCCTTTCACACTGCCATATAGACCCACTGACCACTTCTGTTCAATAGACTTTTCAAGCTGGTTTTAATCCAGTTTGAGAAACAATGCTGCAAAAAACAAATTGGGCATCACCAGAAGTCAGTCACCAATTCAGTTTTACAAATATTTATGTGATATTCTTTCCTTCATTTCTGTTGCACAAATTTGGGAGTTCTTGACTCCCAACAATTTTAGCAGTTTTGTGAGCCACTGAAACAATTTTGGAGCCGAGTAACTGAGGAGGTGTGCAGGAGAAGCTCAGAAGGGACAAGGTGACATGCAGGTATGTCTCTCCACATTCAGTGACAACACTGTTCTTATGCTGCTCCAGATTCAGTTTGAGTGGGCCAGCAGAAAGTGTGCTGAGACCAAATCCAAAGGCACACCTGTGGTGCTCCACTCTCCTGTATGTGGGAAATCCTTCACTGCCACTACCAAGTGAGATCTCCTTTGGTGTGTGCCTGCTGTGCTGTCCAGTGTGACTGCAGACACCTCCTGCACAAGGCAACCTCACTCTGCATTTCTGCCTGAGGAACAACCAGCTGAGCCACCAACATGCACTTCCAAATCGGCTTTCATCTGGCATGACAGATAAATGCTGTGCTGCCAGAGGTGCTGCCAACACCCAAGTTACTATCTTTACAGCGTATGCTCAATTAAGAGAGCCTGCCTCTAGTGCAACTCCTCTTTCATAACTCATTGTTCCCTTTCTGAAGGCTTTGAGGGAGCTGGAAGTAAGTTGGCCACTCAGACACAGGCACTGCAGCCAGGCAATTTGGAGTTCTGAGTTTATTCTCATTTCATCTAGTTCTTCAGGGAAAGAATACACTGTTCTGTCCTGGCAATATAGTAGATTATAAAGGCACTTTGAAAAACATCTATTTGATATCAAAATAAACATAAATAATTTAATAGTTGGTCTCCCTAAAAATATTTTATTTAGATATCAGAAATCTATTGACAAGCAAACTATTGGCCTTGATTCTCCATTACAGGTAATCTATGCTTCACATCTCATGCAAAAGATGGAAGTGGAAAAGAAAGAATTTTCATGGATTCCATGTGTGATACCAATAACAGTTCTCCATCTCATTATAAATAAGAATTAGACACACCATTAGCCAATATATACAGTCAGTACAAATCAGTCTTCAAGTTTGAATTAGAAAACAGGGAAAAAAGGATATTTATCATTACTAGAGAACAGTAGTATCACTCTTAAATACCAGTATGTTGTCATCCCTTCATTTTTAAAAAGAAGTGCTGCTGAATAATGATTCTGTTTTGGCATAAATGCTAATTGTTTACATACTTAGATATATATTGCACATATTTACAATTATTTATAATTTCACTGATGTAAACTTAAAACTACTGTGGGGATACTTCCCACATTTACAATAGAACTTTGCTGGATTCTCAAGAATGTTCAGATTAGGAAATAGTACAGCTGATGGCAAACTTACTATATTTCTAAATTCTCTCTTCTTTATTACTCACAGCTGGTGGCAAAGATGTGTGATGCTGCCATTCCTCATAAAATGAGCAAGGTTCAGTAAACATATGGAAGATAGCAAAGATTTTTTAAAAACTGAAGTGTGTAGGAAAGGCAGTAATTTTAAGGATTAGACTATGGTTAGCATTATCTGATACTTCTCAGTGCCAGAAGACGAACATCCATTCAGCCCACTTCCACAAGCAGTGGGAAACTATTCTGGGGAAAGTACTCTTTAGCTAATGCAGAATTCATGCTCTAGGGGTTATTAGTTTTCTTTAAGTTGCCACGGCTTGCAAAAATTACTCATGGAAGTTTCCACAGTGCCGTGCTATTTTTCTGAGCACACGGAGAGACTATTCTAATGCTTTCCTGACTACCCAGATGTTCATTGCATTGAGCTAAGCACGCTGAACAGCAATGGCAAGCCTCTGGCTACACACTGCTGAGAATCACAACCCAGCAAGCAGGGAGTAAGTAACACAGTACCCTCTCCAGGTTCCTGCCTTGATGGGAATTCAATGAGCAGACGTCTGCAGAAGAGCCATTAGCATAAGAAAAGCAAATTCGAAAACCATAAAAAAAAACCCCACAGAAAAATCTTAGCGGCCTAATTTCTCACAATAAAAAAACTGGAAAAAAAAAAATTGGAAAAAAAAACATTTTGAGGGGGTGGAGGGATACTCTTAGTGGAAAACCTCCTCTTAAGAGAATCTTTCAAGCCTGGAAAACCAGAAAGGGCAAAAGGAAATCTTGCCTGTCCTAAGGCTCACATTCAGTGTATCAGTCACCTCTGCCTATGTAGAAATCCCATCAGAAGTCCCACCCCACACAAAGTAGTTAGAGCTCATAATTGGACATACCCTTTTTTTCTTGGTAATGCCTCATCAGTAGGTTTAACCCTCTGTGCAATGCTGACTGCTGATTATGCAATTGCTTAACCCATTTAAAATCAGAAGCTTTCAATTACATTAACTAGATGGTAAATTAAAATGCGAGCTAAAAAAATTGCAGGAATCTTTTTAAAAGCATTTGTCTCTTTATCTTTCATGCATTTTTATTTATTTTTCATTTAAAATGTATAATTATTCTTTAACTATAAACATCTAACTAGAATAAATTAAAATTTGGAATTTGAATGGATAATGTTAGCCTTACTGACTTTTTTCTGAATTGTGATTTTAAAAGATACTAACCCTTGGACCAAAGATAAGACCAACAGTAATATTAATCAAAGGAAAGGATTTGATTTAGTGTCAAAGCAAAGGCTTATCTGTTCAGTATAGCTGGATTTTTATTTGACCTCCTTCAAAAGATGAAAATGGGTTTACACAATGTCACAAAGGTCAATTACCTACTACCTAAAAAATTTAGAGCTAACTCATTCATTTTTCAGTAGAATACCACCTTGTTCAAAAACACGTTCATCTTTGAACACTTTGCTTCAGTAAAAGAAAATAAAGGGAAGAATATTTTTTGAAACTACTAGGACAGTGAGACAGAAATAACTGGAGAGGTGACTAGAGATTAAACCTATTCAATATTGCTGAACTTACAAAAAATTGTGCCAATATAGAAAACTCAAGATTAAGTGGGTTAACAAGGCACGTACATTGATGTATATATTTGACTATTACTTTGATATTATAATGAAGTTTTATAGATCACATTAAGATTTATGGGATAAAAACATTCATCTAAGTCACTGAGACAATAACAAACGGATTATTTCACCAAATAATTAAAATTCTACTGTATTTATGGCTAGAAATATTCAATTTGTCATCCCTAGAACAGATGCCAGATTTCCTTCCATTCACATTCTCTTTGGAAAACTCCAACAGTCATAGAATAATCCTATCTATGATAAGGAAAAAGAAAATGGAAACCATCTGGATTCTCAAACCATCTCATACCATCAACACTATTCCATATCTCTCACTTTATAGGGAAACGAATTTGTTAACAACTTCTAAACACATTCAATCATCATTTCGGACTTCCTTTTCAGGCTTGTCTACATGCACTACTAATTATTTAAACTAACACCCTTAAAATGGCTGAGCAGGGACAAAACAGAGCTTACGAAAAGGCATGTACTACTTAATTCTTCTGTTACACAGTTGCTGCATATCAAAAGGCAACATGAGGAAAAAAAAAAAAGAAGATAGCTACTTACTCTACAGTTCCTAATATTCTTTCAGATATATTATCCATTTAGGCAATATTTGCACATGCACATAACTAGCTTTTTCAAACAATAAAGTATCCATCTGTCACTCAATACTGTGTCATGGCAAAAAAGGAAAGATTGCTAAGGCAAGGTGGGCTCAGCTGTCTGTTTCTTCCTGGAGATGAGAAAATGCAGGAGGCTGGGAAAAGCCTGAGAAACGTAGCCTATTCTGCTTCTATAATCTCCAGGTGCCACTGGTTTGACGACAACTTTACCACAGGCAAAATAATCCACCCAGTAAAAAACTGGACAGCAAAAGCAGCAGCAATGGAAGACATGTCCATGTGGCTCCACTGTCCCACAGAAGTCTGGAGAAAACGTGATTGTGTAATACAGCTATCTGCTGTACTAGTACATGAATGCAGAGCTGCAGGACTCAGAGATGTGGGATGGAAAACTCCTCAATGCTACCTACCAGAGGTTTTATTTCCAAGAGAAAGACCGGACTGCTTTCTGAAATCACTAGTGAGAGGAACAATGCAAGGAGCACACAAGCAATTTCTCGCTGCTTCACTCAGAGGCAAAAAAGGGGGAAAATGAGAATCTCTTTCCTTAGGAAATGCTTCCTGAATCTTTGATGTTATCAAGAAATTTTCAATAATATTAGAGTGACAGTATAGGCTATTTTGAAACCAGGAGTTCTTTTGAGGTGATGAACAGTAAAAGGAATTGCTCTGGGCAGTTACTACTACTGCTAAATAACTGCCAAGTGAAATCTCTCTCTGGCATCAAACAAATCAGTTCTGAAAGATTCTAGCACATTAGTTTTTAAAACACGGGTTCAGTATATGGCAGAACTGAGTGTTACATGTTTTAGGAAGGGAAGATAGGAAAGACAGACTTTGACAGTCACCAACCAGTCCAAAAGCAAGAGCACCATACACTGAATATTGGAATATCCCTGAATTACAGAACATGAATTGGAGTAGATGAAATCTAATGCAGTCCTAAAAAAAGGATACTCTACCCTCACTTCCTTTCCCTTCAAGGACTAGATGAAGATCAATTAAATGTTCAATAGACAAAATACTTCCTTTGCAAGAAAAAGTTGGCCTTGGAATTCTGGAAGAGCAATAGCTTACAGGAGCACCTGCAGAGATGCAACCTCACAGTCTTTTTTCCTACAGACTTAGAGGAATTGTCCCCCAGGGGCAGCACCTGAACCATCACAGCACAAACTTCACCATTCAAAAGTAGCTGTCAGTATCTGATTTTCAGACTCTATTCAGTTTCTAGAGGTCAATGTGCTAAAAAGCTACCTTATGCTGGAAACTCAAAAAAAAAAAAAAAAAAAAAAACAGAGAACTTTAAACTGTGTGGCACCCAAAGAAGCAGATGATGCAAAGGTTCCACTCTAATGACAGAAATTATGAAAAGGAACAGAAGGATAGCTGGATTATTTTCATTCCTTCATGATTTGGGGATAGGGGAAAAGAGACAGAGAAGCAGAAAACCACAGAGGAAACACTGCTACTCTGGTCAGTATCCTGGCCAACACTTCTGTCCCAATTATATAGACATCCATGTAGGTGGCAAGCTGATGGCAGTGGGGGGATGGCAAGTTTGGCCTCCTTGAGAAGAGAGCAGGAGTTGCTGTGTGCCAGATACATCCAGTCCCACCTGGATCCACACCATGGGACAGCTGAGCCCACCAACCAAGTTGGTGGTGCCTCCATGAAAAAGTATTTAAGTTAGGGCACACACACAACACAGGCAGAGAAGCAGGAAAAGAGTGAGAAATAGCAGTGCCCGCACCAAGGTCAGAGAAGTACATGCTCCATGATAGAGCCAATACTCCCTAAAGGACTGCAGCCCACAGAGGATCCACACTGGAGCAGAGGATGAGTAAGAACGAAGGAGTAGAAGAGAACCACAGTCCTTCCCTGCGCTGTTCATTGCCTCACTGCAGGGACTGAGTGCCACCTGTGGCGATAACAAGGGGGAAGGAGAGGAGTCTGGAGGGAAGCTGAGAGGTCTGGGAAGTGAGAGGTGTTTTCCTGAAGTGTTTTAATGCTGGCTTCATTTTTCATTTTTGTTTCACAACATCTGAGTCAGTCAATACGTATTAATCAGTAATAAACTAATTTACTCCACTCAAGTCTGTTTTGTCCATGATGACAATCACAAAGGGATCTTCCAGCCTTTATCTTGACCCATGAGCTTTCTCATTCTTTCTGTTTTATTCCCCACCCCACAGGATGGGGTAGGAAGAGAGCAAGTGGCCATGTGGGATGAAAATAAAATCTTTAAAAAATCTTTAAAATCTTGGCTGTGGGCTGAGGCCATGCCGCCGCCACCACCACCCCTAGAGTCGGCTGAGCCCCGAAGGGCACTGAGGGCCAACAACTGCGACAAGGATGAACCAGCAGCATCAGACAGCATTTTCTGGTGTCTGTTGCATGCTTTAACCCCCAGATATTCAAGTTTCACAGGTAAAACAACCAGAAATAATATATGCACAATTTAGTTACAAGCATTGCTTTAAATTATAATGTCTTGAAACCATAGCCAAGGAGCATCTATCCCTTCAGGGGAGCAGCTGCCTGCACACGGTAGGCACAGGTTGGAATCTAATTTTGACCTCAGAGGTAGCAACATTCTCACCTCTTTTTGAAATTGGAATCTCTTGCTTGACAGTCATCTCGTTATTAGTTTTACATTTAGGAAATTAACCATTTTTTGTATTTCTTTCATCTTTGCTGGTTAGAAAGGCGAGCCGAAATTAAAAATGCTACTCGGAACTATCTGCTCCACAGCAAAACTGAATTATGCTTCCATCTGACAGCGAGAAAAGCATTCACCGCTGGGGCATTAAAGTGTACACCGATATAGGAGCAGGGGGGAGCCCCCAGTGCTGACGGGAGCGCCCAGGGGACAGCGGGAGCCGGGCCCGGTGCGGCACCGAGAGCCGCCGGGATCTGCCGGCGGGGCTCCCCGGCCGCTCTATTTATACTACGGTATGTTTTGCATTCAGACTTTCCACTGCAGGCAGCCCGGGTCAGGGGATCCGCTCTGCCAGGGGAATCTGACAGGTCAGCTCAGCAGGAGTTATTTATAGAGGGCGGGGGACTGAGGGAAAGGATGCGATCGGCATCGTATTCTTCTGCCGCGGGGCTGCGGACTGGGAGAGGCACCCAGGAGCAGCCCCCCCTTCGCCGCTCAGCACGGCCGGGTAAGGCGGCCGCGGCCGGGAGAGGGGACAGCCCGCCGGACACGGGGGCTGCTGCGGCGAGAGCCAGAGGGACAAGGCCCAGGCGCTCTTCCTTCCCTCTCTGCCCCCACTTTAACTCCTGGCTCTCGGGGAGCGAGGGCCACCCCAATCCCCGCAGTCCCAGCAAGTGGAGGGGGGCTCTGACGCCCTGGCACCCAGAGTGAGGCCCAGCACAGTTCTGTGTAAAACTGCACACGCTCACAAGGCAACAGCTGACTGGGGAGGGCCAAGAGAATTAAAAATTCAGAGGCAATGAGAATAGTCAGGCTGCAGCTATGTGGATACTGTCTTCAGTCACTGCTCTGAGTCTGAAAACTTTTGTGAGGAGGACCTAACCTTTCTTTCTCCCACTATGACAAGCCATCACTTCACAGCAGGTTATCACCTACCCTTCTCTCCTGGCACTGGAGAACTCTATGTACCCAGCCTGCCACTTATGAGGTCCATTTCTTTTCAGTAGGCAAAGAAACTGGGACAGATTATAAGCACCAGTATTTCAAACTGTAATCAGACTGCCCCCCTCAAGCCCTGCTGCTTACTTAGCTGCTTCATCCTGGAGGCATTTAACTATCAGGAGGTGTCTGGCAGCCACATTTGAAAGGGCCTAAGCTGTATGTGCAAGTCTAAAACTGCCCTGCTGCAAGTGGCCTGACATCCGCCCCTGCCAAAGCCTGGCTGGCATTCAGAAACAAGACATTCATCTGGCCTTTTAAGCACTTGCTAAGGATACCTGACACGCTGACAGGACTCTTCCCACACAATGTAGCTATAACCACCATCTTTTAAAACCTGACCACACAGGAGATAGTGCCAGTGTATGTAACCACCAAACAGCATGATCTGCTCAGCCTGAAAGCAGATGACCTGATACCGAGGGCCTCCCAGTCCAGGTGGGGTCAAAGCCACAGGTCTCATGTCTTAAGGAAATGCCAGTAGTGCTTATATTGTGTCTTCTGGATTGGGATGACCTGAATCTGCTGGGCCTCAGCATGGCAAAGATTGACAGAGCTCGAACATCCACTTATCCACACTGAAGCACTGTCTTCCTGCTTGGAAGTTTACAGTTCACCATTTGTTGGATAGAGCAGTTGAGCAGGAGCTGCTGGATTTCTTCACCAGTTACAACAGTCCCAAAATTCCCTTGCCTGTTTCACCTTCACTTGAAAGGACCATTCTCCTTCTGACGAAAGAGATTTCTGTCTAGGTGCTTATCCACCTCAGCCTCTGCACACATTCCTTGTCTAGCTGTGCGACTAATGACAAGAAATTATGTGTCTGGCAATACATGGGCTTAATACAATGCCAGGACAGTAATGTTCCTCAAGGGAGCTGAGTGCTAAGACCTAAACATGTATATCAGCTTAGCAGGAAAAGAAAAATTTAAAAAGGGCAACTCCTACATTCAAGTAAGCCCACATTTTAAAATAATTACTGGCACTGTTAACAGTCCTGGCTTTGACTTGTATCTGCAGACATCATCTAATACATAATTAACAGCCAGACAGTAACAGAGATATATAAAATTGCCCTGTGCACATTTATGGAACACCTCCAATCATGACACATTTCCAACCATCTACATACAATACCTTTAATTCACTGGACATTCAAGTTATCTGCTTACAGTTGAGTGCCAGCTAAGACTTGTGGAAAGGAAGTGAATGTTTTCTTCAGTATTTTATAGTTCCAGCTCTAAAAGACTAAGGAAAAACAATATTTTGTCCTGATGACCTCATGAGATACTAAAAGCACAAGCAAACTTCTCTAACATGGGAAAGAGTGCTGTACTGCCTGGCTCACCACCATGAGAGCCTTCTCAGGAAAATGAGTGCTGGTGGCTTCCTTAAAAATGCATGCTGAGTGAGGATTATATGTGGGGTTGGAGGGCCAGGCTTCTCCACAGACAGAAAGACCTGTCTGCCTGTTGGGGTACTTCATAAATGGCCTTTGGAGGAGGGGAAAAAAGTCATGAGCATTTCATGTCTAAAAGAGGTTTAAACACTGTTTAGGACTCCTTTGTTCAGATGGAGAAGTCCCCATCTTTCTACAGAACCTAGATGTCCAAGGTCCTCTGGGGATACCACCAGCTTTTATAGGGACACAGGCAGAACAGTTCTCGAATTTCTTGTATTACAACTTTTTTTTGCTGTTTGACTATCTCAGTGAAACATTCATTCATCCAAGTGCCACAGTACCCAAGAAGCTTATAACAGAGATCTCCAACTAGAGCATCCATTACAAAAACAAACAAAAGAATTTAGCCCTGCTGACTGGTCCATCTTTAAGGAACACAAGGAAGGGTGTATGCACCCATATGGAAAAACCCACTACCACATTCATACTGCTGAAAGCCAAAACTTCCCAAGAGATCCTGTGAATGCATTAAAAGCTCTAGATATTGGATTTCACTTCAGAGTTTCATAATCGCAACCAGACTACTAGTAAATTAAGCTAATTAATTAACTGCCTCCCATGAAATGCATCCAAAGACTCTGCTTTTTAAATCAAGCGGAGCAATGATACTACTAAAGTATACTGCCATGTTTATAAACTTGTGAAACCCCCTGCTGTGCCATTTCGGTCGCGTACGATCGGTGTGACAGCGCGAGAAGCTCCGTCGCCCTCTCCACATGTGCCACGCATCAGGCTCAGCACTCCGGCGCGGCCCTCGCCGGTCCCTCCCGGCGGCAGAGGGCGAGGGCAGGCGGTCCCTCCCTGCGGACGCTCCCGCTCGCTCGCCGTGGGCTCCCCGCTGTACAGCTGCGGCCCCGCCGCGCCCGCCCCTCTGACAGCGCACCGGCGCCGGGGACACGGGGGAGACACGGGCGCCCCTGCTAGCGGAGGAAGGGCAGGCTCAGGGGACCCACCCTGCAAACTCGCACTAGCGCAACAGACACCTCCTGCAAGTTCCCTCTCGCCCCCTCTTATGCAGCCTTTCCCATAAGGACGGAAGACTCCCTCATCCCTCCCCACAGGTGTGTGCTGATAGACTGCCCACACCACACCTGCGCTATCCCCTCCGGACACTTGCAACCACACAGGCTGGCTCTCCCTGGAAGGATTAAGTGCCCACTCTGTGACCCTGTACAGGATAACCTCCTGACGGCCAGCGGTATCATCACGCCGGACAGCCGTGGGAGGGGTGGGGCGGGTCCCTCCACCCGACACCAGGGTGCACCGACGCAAGGATAAAGCTAGCTCCCGCTGATGCCGGGAGGCAACTATCGCGCCGGAGTCACGATGCATCCCCCCCCCGGGAGCCCAGCCGCCGATGGAGCTGTCATGACAGCCCTGACAGAGGTTAAGCCTAAACTTTGCTCCCGCAAATCCTGGCCGGACCTGTTGTCGGATTCGAACAACCCCTCTCTGCTCCTTCCAGCGGCAGAGCATTTACCGGGCAGAGCAACCCCGCTGATCTTCCGCGCTTGGTGAGAAAAGCGGGGCGAGGGCGCCGCTCTGCTCTCCCTGAGACGCTGACAACGAACGCTTGTTGGCTGCGGCTCACCTGCAGCCCGCGCTTCTGAACGCGGCCGTCCCCGGCGCGACCCCGCAAGTTTAAACACAGGAGCGCTCCAGGACGTCCCCATCGCGGCATGCTGGGCGCGGCCGTCACTTGTCCCCGGCCGTCCCCCAGGCCGCACCTCCCGGGTACACGGCCCCGTCCCTGCCTGCGAGCCACGGGTCCCTTCTCGCTACAACAGCTCGGCGAGGGGGTTGCCCCTCCTCCGCTTGCCCGAGCACCCTACCGCTCAGCCCCGCGGCGGCAGCGCAGGCTGTGCGCCGAGCACGGGAATTGCCCCTGGGCCGGCTGCGGCCAGGGGTCTCCCCCGAGCGCGCTGTCCCCGCCCGCAGCCCGGGGGTCGCCGAGCGGCGGAGCCAGCCGCCTCCCCAGGCCCCCGGCCCGCGGTCCCCAGGCGGCCCCCGGCGAGGAGGGGAGCGCCCCGAGGTTCGCCTTACCCGGCTGGCGGAGAGGACCTGCCGGTAGCGCTCCTCCTCCGCAGGCAGGGCAGGGAACTGTTGCGTGGAGAGCATGCTCTGGCTGCTGCTGACCCCTCTCCACTTTGGCCGCCCCCTCACCGTTCTCTACCTCGGTCTCCGACGAACCTCGTCCACCCGCCTCCTGCACAGACACACTTGCGAGGAGGGCTTCGCATTTTGTCTGCTCTGCAGCCTCCCCCTCCCCGCTCCTCCACCCAATAATAATAAACCTCCGCGAGAAAGAGCCACATCCCCACCCCTTTCTCACACAAGGCTCTACCCCTTGGGGACACGCTGAGAGACAGCCCACTTGCTAATTTCGCCCTAAAGCCATCCCCCAGGGAGGGCGGATGGAGTGGGCATCAGGTTTTGCGCCCCTCCCCATCCCCCCATCCGGTTAAGGGACGCCTCGTCACGCTGCGAAGGGCTTTAGAAAAGCCCGAGTCAGAGATGATGTAAGGGGCAATATCCCGCGGAGTTCGCCCCTCGCACTCGTTTACCTTGGCTCGCCGGGGCTCCGCCATGCCCTGGCCCCCGGGCGGCCCGGACGCGCACTTGCGGCTGAAGCGATCCGAAGCCAGCCCAGCGCACGGACCTGCAGGCGCTCTCGGCCCACCGAGTCGAGGCGCAGAGTTCAGAGCGGAGGTTGGCAAGCGTGGGCCAGACTGTCGTGTCCCTTCATTCATCCGCGGTTCCCGGTTGGACTTCACTGCGCTTTATTTTACGTTACGGTCCGGCAAAGGCTTTCCTCTCAGCCCAGGGACGGAGAGTTTCGCGCCTACAGGGACTGCAGCGCTTCGCTCTGTAGCGCAGCGGCTGGCCTGTCGCAGCCCGGCTTCTAAGACTCCAAAGAGAGCTGAAAGAGGCGATGGCACCGCAGAAGCGGAGGGGAAAGAGCTCCAGCGGGAGGAACCTCCCGGAGCCAACGACATGTTTCCCCAGCTCCTTCCCCGCAGGAAGGCTCCGGTCCCAGCCCCCTGGGGACAAGCCTGCCGTGCCCCGTCCTTCCCCTGCGAGGAAGCGCTGCGCGGGAGAACAGCGGCGACCCGACGTTGTTACCCCTTGTCTCCGCGCCGGTCCCGGTCCTGAAAGGCCCCAGCGATGCGGAGCGGAGGGATGTGCTGGTTGTTGCATATCAATTGAAGCAAAATTCTCAGGCCAAGAGACAAGTGCCGTCTGAAGCTGCAAATGACAGAGCAAATGTCCGACCCCCATGAGATACCACCTTTTAAGACCTGCATTTGATCTGTTTGTCCCCTTGCCCTGTGTTTGCATTCAAAGATGTCAAATCTGACTGAAGCCCCGGTCTGTGCACACAGAGTTCACCAATACTATCCAAGAACGATAAAGCCAACAGGACAAAAGGTAAAACATTTTGAGTACAAAATGGGCAGAAGTGTGTGCTACCAGAATAGAAACAGTTCAGGACCCTTCCAAGAGTCACAGAAAGATGTCACTGGGACTACTGCCGGGTTCTGAGATGACATCTGTAAACCAGAAAGGCTTCCAGTTTTTACTGAGCATGATTTAATACTTCTGAAATGCTATCATTCTACATGTGAATCAGAAAACACCCAAGAAAATGTGAACCACCACCTCTCTATGAATACGGCTTCCAGCCTCGTCATCACTCTTGACAATCAGTGAGGGTGATACCCCTCATCACAGTGTTTATATTTGTAAATATAAATACATGGTCTTATATATGTTTATATTTAAATAATAAATATGAAGAACACTTTTTCTCCCAGTTTCTTTTCCATACCTGTATTTCTATACCTTCAGATTTAGGCCCTGTTACCTTGTGTGCAAATGTTATGGTGCAGTGTTCTCTATGCTTCTGTTGTGCCAATGTACTTAGAGGCTTCTGCTCATGGTAATTTAGTGCTGCACCTTTTACCCAACCAACCAAACATCTCTCCAAACCAACCTCCAGCATCTGGAGGAAAACAGTGGTGGTTTTAAAACAATTGCACCAAAAACAGGAAAAGCATGGGAAGAGAGAGAAGAAAGACCATTAATGGAAAATCATCATATTTCTTAATGTAAAACAACAAATATTTTGTGTTTTAATGCAGGAATCAAACCATAATTTGTGATTCATTACAGAGATTAGGCAGCCCTGTCAAAAATTCTAATAACAGTAAATGACAACATGTATCTAAGAAGTGCAGTACATGACTCAAGACTGCAAAGCCAGCTTGGCCTTGGCTGAGGATGGCCTCAGCTGGAGAACTGTGAATTCCAAACCCCAAGCCAGTCTTGATTCCTAATCTCAAACTAATTTCCTCCAGTAGGAGTGCCACTGAAACTGGAGTTTCACAAAAAGATTCAGCAACATACAAAGAAAGTCTGAGTTCTGGTTTTGTTGGTGATTTTAGGGAAATCACTGCATGAGCAACATTTAGTGTAAATAATGCTTGATTAAATCAAACCACAGTTCCCTCAGAGTATGACTTATTTCTTTCTACACAGCTGCTGTTTAGCCTACCTTACAGCTGAGTTCGGTGTATCACAGGTCATATTCATACACTATCCATACCACAGAATTGTTTTCTGGTACCACAGCATGTAGACATCATAATACAGTGTTCAAATAATTCATTAACATCTAACCATCTTTCCATCTTTGTGGAAAGAAGTATATCTCATTATCTTATAATTAATTTGACTTAATTTGATTTTTTCCTTAATTTTTACCTTGCATTTCTTTTCCTAGGAAATTCAAGACACTACAGGTTCTTAATTTTCTAATTCTCTAGAGCAACTGACTAATTTACCTGAGTAAGAGCAGACAGGAATACAAACATATTCATGAAGAAAGGAAAGGGAGCAATTGAAATGCTCATAGATTACAACTGGTAACAGGATGCAACCCAAGCAGAAGAGGGATATCCAAATGAAAATGATAACAGGGCCACACATGAACCCTGTTCATGTGTGTCCAAACAAGAATGCTCTAACCCTAAAGCACACACATCAAGCTTTCACTGCCTGGCACTGGAACACACTTCAGACCAAGCATCTCTGTGCTCTAACCTCACAAAACAGAAGCTCATGACTCAGAGAAAGCTGGCACAGGGCAGATATGTTTTGGGGCCTGAACTACTACTGAGATGACAGATGACAAACTCAGAGTTCACTGCTTTAAAGCCACAATCAAACATAGATCTTTCTATGAACAAATTTTGGTGCTTCTGCTTAGTAACATTTCTTTCTCTAGTTAAGGTCAGCACAAATGTCAAATAAATCAGCTATATTTCGCCCTCTGAGGCAAAAAAAAAAAAAAAATCTACCAAGTCCATTCCCATTAGACTTCCCCAAACCATCCTTCCATGAAGGAAGACAATTACATAATTCCAGCATTCATCTGAGAAGTAAGTATTATCACTGCCAGAGAAGGGAGCAAAAAGCCCTAAAACTTAGGCTGCAGTGTGTCAGTCATCATTACCTGGGAAGTTTACTGCTTCAGTACACCAGTCCTTGAGAACAAACAAATTTTCAAGTTGTTTTTGATATATTTATTGTCTGACTTGGTTTTTACATTAAATTAACAAACACAATGGACTGATACTGTTACAGGGAAAAAACTTGCCCTAGGAGTTTCCAATCCCAAACATACTGAACAGTTTTAAGAACCTTGGCTCAATGGAAGGATACATTTTCACCACAATGCACCCAGAATCAGAAAAAGCCACAAGTTTTTTCACTTTACACATCCCTAAATATTCCTCATGTTAAGTCATCATCAGGCTTCTACCGCTGTAATTTCCCTTCAACAGCAGGTCAGATTATATAATTTGTTTTAATGTATACTGATCAATATGCATTTTTTGTAAGCTGTTAACATTAAAATATTTGCTTATTACATTATGTAACAGTACATTACATATAAACTGCTACCAAACCCTATCTTCAGAAATCTTCAAAATTTCTTTTCTAAAATTACCATCTTTCATTAATATTGAATAA
Organism: Haemorhous mexicanus; assembly: GCF_027477595.1. Lineage (NCBI taxonomy): Eukaryota > Metazoa > Chordata > Aves > Passeriformes > Fringillidae > Haemorhous > Haemorhous mexicanus. The sequence goes on along the minus strand of NC_082344.1, from coordinate 51,540,105 downwards.
AAGGTGATTTTATCTGTATCTTTTACTTCAAAGGTTGTTGACAACATGCAGCTCCAACCAAAGAAAGGCAAAATATTAACTGTAAAAATATTTTAAAGAAACAAACAAAAACCTAGTGATTAATTAAACTGCAGATTGCTTGAACCCCCACACTTTTTTTTATGCCAAGAAATAAATATCTGGTTCAGCAGGCAGACCAACAGAGTGCAAATGACTCAGATGGTTGGATAAGATATACAGAACTATTTTGAATAAAATTTCAAAAATAGGTATGCCTTGCATATGCAAGGTTCAGAAGAAATACAAATCCTTTAAGAAAGGGAATATGCCCACTCACACATACCTTTGTATGAACAGGATGAATTTGTATAGTAAAAAAGCGTGGCAATCTTTAATGAAGATGATCAATGAGAAGCCTTTTCCTCTCCAGTATTTCCCACAAATATGCAGAAAAGAATACTAAGGACTTCTTCAAACATCTAATAAGTGCAGTTAATTAGTATAACTCACTAGAGAGAGGTTTCTTCTCTTTGCTGTAGAAGCAAGGATAAACTTTCCATTGCTATTTTAAAGCTAGCAGTAAATAAAAATAAAAATTAATGGTAGTCATGCAAGATAAAAGCTGTTTCCATAAAGTTCTCATTCATGTTGATTTCCATATTTCAGCCAGAAAGGTATCTTTTTGTACTTTTGGATAAAGCATCACATTTTACCTCATCTGAACAAAAATATCTCTCCTTTTTCCTTAGTGACAGAAGAGTTACTGACATATGCAGTCACAATACAATAGCATCACCTCACTTTGGTTAAACATACTTATATCTGAAATTATCTTCCAGGCATTATTATGATAGAAAAAAGTTAAAGCAACAATATTAAACAATATTTACCTTTTATACTAGAAAATAAGAAATTCAATGGAGACACAACTTTGCACAGTGTAATTTCAATTAATTCTACAACTTCAAATACTAATGGTCTGACACATAGGTACTTTGTTTTTAAATTAAATTTTAGAGATGCATATTACTTTTCTCCTCATTCACCAAACTTCTGTGAAAAACTGAAAAAAACTAATTTTATCCCTGTTTTCTTTATCTATGTAATCAAAAGCTTCTGCCTTTTTGCAGCTTTTCTATTTTATCTTCTTGCTGCTGAATCAGAATTACAATAGGATAATCTGTTCAAATTAATACTGGGTCCCTTTACAACCAAGTCAAAAATCAACCAGAAGAATTTTCAAGCAAACTGCAATGTTTTCTGCTAATTCATACAAATGGTCCCACTGCTTTTGGAGAATTTGTGATGAAATTATATGCCTGAATTACAAGGACATAATACTAATACCTGTTGGCCATGCACCCCATTTTTTGCAGGAGCTTGTAATCACTTTGCAGTAACCTGGAATACTCAAGTATCAGCAAAAAGTTTCTAGCAGAGGTTTAAAAATTCAGTTTTCTGACTTCCCCATTTCTGAACTGAACTTGCAGTCTCTCAGCTGAGACTACATAGCTTCTCTGATAATCCTGAAGCCAGAAAAAAACCTTCCAGTTCTACCAATGTATACTGAAAATCTAAAGCAAGGAATTCAAAAGTGTCAGTAAGAAAATATTTAAATATTTGGAAGTTCAGCTAGATGGTTTAAATGTGACTACCAAGCACCATCCAGATGGCTTCAGAACATCATATAACTGTATTGTTACACTGTCTAATTATATTTTTGCATACCTATGCAAATAGCCAACTCTGACATTTATCCATATGAATAGTCAATTGCTACTTTTAAGTTTAATTTCAAATTGTTTTTCTGCTGCTGGCGGTTGGGGCAATAGTGAGAATGCAGCCTTGTACCTTGAAACTTCTTCACATCCATGTTAGCATATGCATCTGTCCACTAAAGGAACTTTTCAATTAGTTCAATTTTGAGGAAACAAGGGTGGGAAGGGGTGGGGTTAAACAACAAAATGCAAACCCCACCGTTTGTAAGGGGCGGGGGGGAGACACTGTTTTGTTTGTGATACAGCTGAACTGAAAGATAAGTTCACATTTCCTTTATCTGAACAAAGCTCTGAACAAGGCCCCAGAATATGCAAGCCTAAGTGACCCAAGGTTCCCTGTTAGTTGCCATAATTAAAACTGGCATGAAGCATAGAATTATTGTGTGATACAACAAAGATGAGCATAAGAACACTAACCTTCAATAAACAACTAAGCTGATTTTACAGGAAACATATATTCAATAAACCATTTTATACTAAGCTATTCTTATTATGAAATGGAGACAAGGAAAAATAACAGAATAATAGAAGAGATGTTAACAAATCCCAGTCAAACTATCAGCACTTCAGTGTAGACTAGAATCTACTATTACTTTCAGTGTCTGACTTCAGTTGGTGCTGTGACTGTAATAACACTAAAGGTGGCATTTCTTCTCTCCTCTACATTTTTCTTAGCAAAGAGTATACATACATAATCTATGCTTATTAAGTTCTGTTACACACAGACTAACATTGTAACTACCTAAAGTCCAACTGAGGTATATGAAATATTGAGTTGTTTTCAGTCATTGTAGACCATGAGCCATGCAACCATCACAACAGCAACTCCGAACACTGGCAGCATAATGAAGTTCTTGTACTTTTGCCATGATGATTGTTCAACTTCTACCTCATCCCTTCTTCTCTTATTCTTTCTTCGCCCTTTCAATCTATTTTCAAAAGCTTCCAGTTCAGCCTAAATAAAGAGAACCACAAGCAGTTGACATTTGTATTAGAATTAAAACCAAGGAAGTGTGAAGGTTTTAAATAGCATTACCAAATAACATTCAATAGAAGTAACTGTGAGCCAGGGGAAGCTACACATCTCGCAGATGAGATGTTGGCACTACATCCCACAGGTACAAAGCACATTGCTTTCAAATATTAAACCACTGCTTAGATTCCTGTAAAAACATTGCCAAAAATGCAGCCAACTGAAGTTTTGCATGCTCAATTTTTTAACTCAGGCTGAAAATACTAAGCTAAAATAAGATTGTTATTTCCATGATATATGTTAAAAATACATTTTTTTCCTCTTAAAAAACACATTTGCATTTAAGCTATTTTACCAACTTCTATAAGGGCATAGGCTGAAATCATCAAAGACATTCCCTTGCAATAAAGATGCACTCTGCCAAAAATAAATTAATAAAAACATAAGCAACTAAAACTCTGTGCTATTTCCCTCAATTCTGTATATTTGTATGGTCACTAAACTTCAGATTAATTGCTATACACTTAGATACACACAAAAATATTCCATTTGTTAAGTGTTATAACTCAAACATATAATCACTCATATGAATGTAAGAGGTATATAATATCCTCCAGTAGGAAGCCCATGCCTATAGGCCCAAAATGGAGCAAAACAATTGTAAAAGAAAGAATGCCAGGCTTCCAACAAAGAATGGTAGTTTCAGGGTAATGTTTGGAATAGACAGATGTTCCTCATCCCCCTTCACATTTGTTTTAAAGACCATCATGAGAATACAGAAAAAACTCATTTGAGTGTACAAAGCTGAAATGAAACTGGAACTAGGCAGCCTAGAATAAAGAGTAAAGACTAGGACGAGGCTCCAATGAGAAGGTATCTAATTGCTAGGAAGACCTGAGACAGACTAAAATCAGAAAAAGTCTGATGATAACCTGGATTTTTGGTCAAGTTGTTAGCTACCAGAGAAAACATGGTACAAGGCACTAGGGAGCAGAGAAACCAGATGGAGTGAAAGGAAAGAGATGGGAGTAGCAGAGCGCAGCAAGGCAGGACTGGCTTGGCAAAAGGAGCAAGACTGAGCTGAAGCAGAGGAATCATGGACAGTGAACAGGGACAAAGCCTGGCCATGAGAGGAAATAAATCTATGTGACTATGGCTCCAGTGCTGCCAGGAAGAGGAACTAAGACAATACAGTAGGTGCACTATAAACACAAGAAAAAGACTCTTTTGGGAAATGGATAGAGTAGTAGTTTAGTAAATATAATTTTCATTCAGAACTCAAGGTTGCCTGATGTCTGGTGTTCCTTCACTGACAGCAAATATTGGTCAGTTTCACAAAGCAGCTCTTCCCCTCCTGAGCCAGATACCACTGTTAGCAGGAGAAAGGGACCTATTTTGATGTCTGTTCCTTTGTACCTAATAAAGGCAGAAATTGTTGGCACTTCTCTGATGATATGGGAGAAGAGTTCAGACAAAGTCACAGCCTATTTAAAACAAGACTGCTTTTTTAAGGGAGGATTAGCTAGTTGAGAGTAAAGTATTTTAATGAAACAGTTTTTCAAAATATAAAATCTGGAGGCAAGGGCAGAGGTTTATGGTTTTAAAGACAACATGGTAGTATTTCATGACAGTATTTAATTTACTTGAGTGACAGACTCAAGTAAAATTTGGGGCTTCTATAGTTACTATACAATTGTGATCTGTACATTTTAAAAGCAGAAAGGTCTAGGAATTACAATAGTTAAATTAAAAAATAGGGCTCAATTATGTAATAGCTATTGAATTGCTTTCCTAGTGAACTCTACAAAAAACCTGTCTAAAAATAAATATATAATTTAAAAAAACAAAAATACAGAATGAAAAAAGATTTGTAGGCACAGAATATGAGAGAGAAGCCATCACTATCCTTGAAAAACTACCTACAGATTTTGTGTAACTGTCAACGTTCCTGAAGTGTCACCTTAATGACCTCTGAAGTAATGGTTGCGCACAATCTTCAAACAAGCTTAACTTTTCAAGCTAAACAAGCCTAGGGTTTTTATTTAGATAAGAACCTAACTTCTTTGTATATAGACATACTAAAAGTAAAATGGCATGTGTTTATTTGAACTGTATACTCAAAACATCTAGTTCAGTGTTGCTCAGGCCCTGGATTTTGTTCTTTCACGTGTTGTTCACTATATTCTTTCTGCACTGAACGGAGTAGCATTCCCATGGGAAAGTGAAGCTAAATGAATGCAAGTAACAGTGACAAATTGTATTTACTGAAAGTGAGGATATATTTTTATTAAAAGGGGAGGGGAAACACTTGACTTTTTAACTTCTAATGATCTGTTAAAAAATTTTCTTTGTACATAAAAAAGGGAAAATAAATCTTTCCTACAACTCAGTAAATTACACTTCAGGTTCAAGACTTTAACTTCCAATACTGAAACTCTAAACAGCTAGCTTGAAAATTTAACTAAACTTTTACAATGGAGAGGGACAGAGAGAGCTTGGTCTGAATTGTGAAATAATCAAAGCACTGATCTTTTTTCCACCTCTAGCAGTTGTGAAAACCCTGGCCTCACAGGGTGCCTCTGAATGAGAAGCAGAGGAAAAGTTTGGCTGTTAGGGCCATGACAAGAAGCCTAGCCAAGCCATCTCTTCCACTAAGAAACAACTGATTCCATCTGTAAATGGTATTAGCAAAAGTTGCTACCAAATATAGCAAATACCAAAATATAAATGCACAGACTTACTAGAGCACTAACTAATTTTTATATAAAACATTTAATGAAGTACTAATCAAAACAGTTTTAAGAAACTGTGACTAATAGATGAACAGTCTCTACAAAAATGTGCTAATGACATTGAGGAAGGTGGTACAAGATGCAAACTTTTGTCAGAAGGGAGGACACTCAAGAATATACTCTTAATGTGACCCTGCTATAGTGATGTCCTCCAATTTCCATCACAGATGTGAAATTATGAGTTCTAACTTGATAGGAATCAATGTTACATAAAAAGGCTGCAGTAGTTGGTTAGTTCTTGTATGCAGTTATAGAGCCTATTTATTAGTTACAGTCTCTTTTTTTTGCAATTTATTTTGTCCTTTATTTTTTGACTGTTTTTGTCCTACAGCGTCCTAATGCACTAAATAACTAACAACTCTAAGTTAACCTTTTAATAAGGTTCATTATGTATAGGTGAAGTTTTCCATCCCTGAAGTTGCATCCATCACAAAACACATATGCTGGAGCAGTTGCCATATATTGCATTAAGTTACTGCTGTTGGGCTGGAACTGTGAGACTTCAGAGAATGTACAAGCAGAAAGCAATGGTGGTGTGACTGCAGAGAGAAACAATCACTGCTGAAGAACCCAGCCAAAATCCAGCACACTGTGTTGGTAGAGTGAATCTGCTACTGTTTCAGAGGAGCCTCCTTATTGAGACTTTACTAGAGGGACTATAAATTGATTTTGAGCAGAAATCATTAGCATTTGGGTGGGATGCCTTCTGGAATGCATGAAAACAGTGCAAGACAAACATCAGCAAATTTGGCTTTCTAGCTCTAGGACAGTATACGTGTTCTTTACATGTTTAAATGCCCATCAGCACACTTCAGTACTTAGCTTGCAGAACCAACACCTACAGATTTCCTCTGCCCAGTTTGTTTCAGACATCTGTATGTAAGTTACACTTCCTGACCTATCTGCCAGAAGTAACATTTCCAGGGTCAGCTTAGAGAACAAGAAGAATTAGAAGAACTGTCTAGAAGTTATATGTGCTCAATTCTGTAGGCAGCTGAGATATGAATGCTGCAACAAACATTGCGGGATGATCACAAAACAGTGCCTGGTGCTCTGGACAGATGCATAACCGTGTTTTTCTTGCTGGATGAGCATATAAGGTTCCCCTCTGACAAACAAAAACATGCCTTGCTAGAGCAATTTAGATGTAACATTTTCATTAATTGCAAAGAGAGCTTAAATAGTGTGTAAAACAGAAGTTGCAACCCACAGAGAAACTGTCTATCCTAATGAGACTGGGGAAATGGCACAAGTGGATCAGCTCTGTAAGCCTCCTGTGCCCCCTTTCAAGAAGAGAGAAAGCCACTGATCCCTGATAAAAATAGTGTGACATGCAGGTGACCACACAAGTATAAACTAAATACACAGATGCTCTGATAATTGAGTAAAACAAGCCAGAAAGCACACACCAGACATGGAATATGATTTGGTGTCAAATGCTCACTCAAGCACAGGCACATGTGAACTGGCTTGAAGGCATGCAGACTCCAGATGACAAACCTGTCCTAGCCATCACCAACTGAGCTTAGAGTGTTTGCCTGAATGTGATCAGCACCTCCAGGCAGCTGGCACAGCAGCTTTGTGGATTACAATGCCAACCACATACCCTCACCACCAACAGCAATTACAGTAAATACATGTTCCCACCCCAGAGACCTTGAAAGACAAAGACTCATCTAGCTGTCCTTGTTCTTTCATGATAGGAGGGGGAAGGGGAGCTTCACCCAATATTTAAATCTTGCAGAGGCCATTCAGTGTTCTGTAGTGTTTATGCTGCATAAAGTGCTTGATTAAAAATAAATTACATTATACAAAGCTATAGTAATACAAATCTTTATATAGTTACCATTTTGCACAAAATTATGAAAACTGCTTGTAAAAATGTGGCCTCAACCATTGTAAATAATTTACAGCACACAGAGTATGGTAACAGCTGACAGGAATGACTGTGCATACCACATTAAAAACTATAAATCTTTAATAGCATGTAAATTACATTATTTACTAACAAGAACAAGGTGAGGATGATGTGGATGAGGAAAAAGAAAGGCTAATACCTGTTGTCTTCGCTTCTCCTCTTCAAGAGCAGCTTTGGCTTCTGCTTCTTTTATCTGTCCAGACACACAAGTTATAATAAACTGTTGTAAACAGCAGCTAAACCTATTTTCTTAAGAAGTCATAATTACTCCTACAGAATGGTTCTCAGCAAAAGCCTGCAAACTTTCCATCATGTGAGCTCCACCATCTGAAAGCCATATGAAAAGTAGTCATGCAAGTTACGATTGATAACTCTACAGAAATATTGTGCAGAGTTCAAGAAAGCAAATTAAATGCTAGAAAGTATTAAGAAAAATATGGTGCAGAAAACATTGTCAATACGTAAAGACACCACGTACTTCAATCTTAGCACCTGCATTCCATTTTGGTCCTACAATAATAAATAAATGTAAAACCTGAACGTATGCAAACGACAACAGGATGGAGTGGCTCCCATCTGAAGAGATGCATTACTAGGATTCATCAGGTGACTAACAGGACACCAAATCCAGGAGAGTACGCAGATGCCAAACAGGCATAAAACATCAATAATTATTTCTCATAATGCAAAGGCATAAAATGAATTTACCAGGAGGCTGGCCCACAATAGAGGAAAAGTATTCTACTCCCACAGAGTATTTGGCTAAATCTCGAATTTCAGTGCTGCAGGACATTTGTAGATGCCAAAAGTTTATGTCAACTGAAAAACAACCAGGCATGCTAATAGGAGTTAAATCCAACAAAGGCCATTAGAAAGACACCATCTCACCAGAAGTCTCACACGTTCTCAACAGAAGAGTATATGGGAGATGTTTATATATCTCCCTTTTTTTTTACCTTTTTTAGGCTTTTAGCATTGCAGTTACTGAATCACTCCCTTAGAAAAATTAGATGTAAAAACCTATTAATAACTTGAAATGAAAAAAATCTTGATCCTAGTAACTGGGTGATTTGCATACTAAAAATGAAAACAGTTTACTGAATACTGTTTGCACAGGTAGAATTGATTACAAATAATTTCCAATTCAAGAGCTTTTGATAACTAAGGAGACAGCACACTAGCTCATGCATTAGCACACTGTGGCTCAAACAGCAGGCACTGGGGGCAGGGCCAAAAGCACAGTCCTATTTGCAGGTTTTCTGACTAATTTTTAAATTACTAAACCTTGTATCAAATAAAAGCACTATTGAGAATTTCATTAATCTAGATACAATGGCAATGCCTCTTCAGAAATGTGTTTAAAGGACCTTTTCAGCCATGCACATCTGAAATCTGAAAATCTGATACGCAAAAAACTACACAATGAGCCCCTTCATTTTTCACTGCCATCTAATGGCAAAACTTCAGCTATAAAAGAAAAAGTGACCTTCAAATGTGGAAAAGAGCAACAGAAAACCTTCTTTTTACACTGGTATGGTCATATTTGTATGAGATACACAGGTATAATGTACACAGATAAAGGGAACCTTAACTATTATAACCACAGCATGGAAAAACATTTCTAGGACTATTTCTTTAATAAACCGTACAGTAAAAGACACATTCAATTCCTAGGCATCTAGTGAGTAAGAAATGCTTACTCAATAGGTGCCAAACATGAAAAGTTTCATTAAGAATTAATGCACTTTGGTTTTAGAAATTAATGGGTGTTTTGCACATGTGCAAACTAATTTATCTTTGTAAATGTCTGCAGATTTCAAGAAGTTTTCTTCCAGTCTGGACACTTGAAACAGTAATAGACATATATAAAGCACTTTCATCAAGTGTCCATATTAGTAGGCTATTCTAGTATGTCATTTGCATAGTATGTCAACACAGGTTACAAAAAGGTGCCTAGGAAGAATTCAAACAAAACTTTATCACTTTATATAAAAACCCCAAAACAAGTAAATAAATACCCATTCTTCTGAGAAGAAGATACACATAGCTAGGTTGTGCCATCCACTGTGTCTGTAGCATTGCTTACAGCAGAAACTTGTGGCCATTTGCTCACTGCCTTAGACCATTTCTCCCTGTGGATTACAACATCGGGGCAAGACAGTGCTAGTAGTATCTGCTCCAGTCAGACAGCACTGACACTGCACCACTCTGAGACATGCTGATGGGTCACAGCTCATGCACTCTTACTGTGAGCTCACCTTGCTTTAGGGAGGGACTCCATATACTATGAACTTATCTTCTTCACATTCTTCCTGGAACTATTTGTTATGGTTGGTATTACCTAAAGGCATATCCCAAGAGTTTTACCATTTAACCTGCTAGCAAAGTTGCAGGATTTGGTCAGTGTGGTACTTGTTAGAGCTTGTCAATCAATCCTGAAAATCTGAGCAGAAGCTGACTTGTCGGCTTTGCCCATTGGGTTCTTGGGTTGTACATTTATCACATCTAATACTTACCTGATAAAATCCAAGCAATTTATGCATCAATTCTTTTTGTGTATGTTTTTATTAAAGGTTTTTAACAGGAAGGATCATATCCTGTCTCTCTGCGTGACAGCACACAGCAAATTCTTTACTTCATGAAACAGCCGAGCTAGGGAGAAGTCACATTAACAGCAGTCTAAGTAGTCTGCAGTTACTGGAAAGTCTCAGTTCTTCCAGTATAGGATAACTAATACCACGTGGCAGATTATACTCCACACTGGACAAGCTCAGCAACTGATAGCTGCAAAACCTTCATTGAAAAGGCAGATCTTACAATGCCCTGTAAAGCAGTCTGACTCTAGTCTTACAGCACTAATGACTATTTTATCATCACTGATCATCACTTGTTCTCAGTGAAAGAGGAAAGAATCAGTTCCAATCAATTCAAAGGAAAAAAAAAAGAAAAATAACATAATACTGTGTAAAAATAGTATTTGAGTCAATTAACACCATTCATAAATTCAAGACTGAAAAATAGCTACTATTCAACAGCACATCCACTTACGTTGCATTTCTGCAGGTACTGCCTTGAAAAATAATGTTCTTTTTTCTGCTTTTCTTGAAGCTCTGAGAAGAAATTATAGCTCCAATGGTTACATTACCTCATATGCTTTCCGCTTCATTTCCTTGCATAATGCATCACATTCCAGTGAAACTTGGCCCTCTTGTATCTTGCTGCACTGCACTTCCTGTTAAGTATAATTTGTCTTTTATGATCATTTCCCTATATAAGATTTAATTATCAACTTCTTTATGAAAATAATAAAAGTTTCTTATTTAGTAAAACATTTGTTTTACATATAAAGCTTATGACTGAATGTTATTTCAACATGTAATTATATATTAAATTGTCCTTTTTTTCTTCTTTCTTATAAGCTAAGCTGAAAGGAAAAATAAATCTACAGTCCAGTTTAACTTTACTCCTCTTTACTCATCTGTTTGCCTTAGACAAGTAAGATAACCTTCTGAACCTTTGCATTTGGTGTGTCAGAAATTTCATATATATTAACTGGCTTAGATTACAGGACATAGTCTGGTCATGGTGGGGAAATTAATTCTCAATCATACTTTCTCCCCTTTTCCTAGTATTGAAGAAATTAAAAAAAAAAAAATCAACGAAGTGGTTATCTGTAAGTAGAGGCTGCTCAGTTTTAAGCACTTATTCTATATATGTCATCTTTTCTCTTGCTGGGCATCCCACCTGCAAGACTTCTTGGATGCACAAGACATATTTTCGAGAAGCTTAGGACTCTGGGGAACTGCTGGAAGATTTAGAAGTTAACTGGGTACTGAAAGGTCATTTGAACACTTTTTAATTAAGACAGATCATGGGGGTTTTTTTCCATTAAGACATTATCATTTGTCAATATAAAATTCTGTTGTTTCCCTCATAATAGTGTATGGGTATAGTAAACCTGTTATATTACTTTGTTCTTATCTGTGTTAGAAGCTAAGGATGCTGATGCCCATACTTGATTTAGGTTTGCAGGGAACCTTAATTAATTATATTAGTTCAGGTTTCACAACATCTGTACTAATTCCAACTTCTGTACATTTTCCCAATATTGTCATAAAAATGTAATTTTTATTCTCAAATCACTCCAGATCATCTGAGGATTTTTCTCACAAAAATTTAAGTGTGAATGAAGTTAAAGCTATTGTAAGTCAGGCAGCTAACATATTTTAGAATTAACATGGTTTTATATTCTCCAGTGAATCTTCTGATACAGCAGCCCAGATCTTCAGCTGATGTGAAACGTTACAGCCCTACTATAGTAACAGGCCCTTATCCAATCTGCAGCATCTACATAATCCATCCATACAAGCTCAGGAACATGCAAAGAATATACATCCTTCAGAAACTGCAACTTGTAAATTTACCTTTTTCAGTCTCTTACACAGACATCGGAGTTTAACCTTCTGGCTGCAATTAAGAGGACAGCTACCTGAATGGCAAATCTCTTTACACCGGTGACCACAGGGCAACTGTAAGGAATAAAACACAAATTAAACTCCCACATCAAAAAAGCATTGTAAAATTATCAAAAACCCATGGAATTGGCTTCATTTCAGATGCAGAATTTTAAAAGAAAACTCATTCAGGTAATCAATCTTTTAAACTTGTAAAATAATTTATTTTTCTTTTCCTTTTTTTTTTTTTTTTTTTTTTTTTTTTTTTTTTGTGGGGGGGAAATGTTTGCTTATTATTTACTGGTTTTCAGTTCCTGTAAGATGATTTCTCTTTTATTGGCACAGCTTCATTAGAAGACAATTTCTCCTTTCACATGTTTCAAAAACAGTAATTTCCACAGTAATGTATACAACAATCACCCCAGCTATCTCTGTGCTGGGGGAATACAAATGGATAAGGTTAAAAAACCCTGAAAACTGAAATTATGTGTACTGTAGGTACTTGTAGATTAGACAGAGTAATACAGGAAGAGGAAAGAATCAGAAGCAAAAAGACCACAGAAGAAATCTTCTATTCAAGCATTATCTGAACTAAGCAAAAATCAAATAAAGGTCACCAAAATTCTTATCATGTCAAAAATAATTTCAAAAATTCCTAAATTTCTGCATTTGGCAGATTATCCTATTTCTGCCATCAGAAACATAAAGACTTTTTTTACTGCCAGTGCAATTTTTAACTTACAAAGTAAGTATTATCGCTCATTTATTGTGTACGGATTGAGTTACTAATTTAAGTATGCTGATTGATAAGAATGCAGCAGTGCTTCCAGCATTGCATTAGATAAAGTATGTCAGGAAAGTAAACAGATTTTTTTCATTGTTAAGAACTTGACTAAAAATATCCCTTGCTCATGAGAAGTCTTCACAGTAACAATTTTTCATTTTCAATTACATAACCCAATACAATTAATAACTAAAGATAGAATCTCACAGAAGACATCTAAGCAACTTAGTTATAGAGAGCTTTAAAGCCTCTATAAATGCTTAAAATAGCATTAGACAGTGTTCTTTATCAAAAGTGAAAATTCACCTCTTCACTGTCATCAAGGGATTAACACAAATTGGAAAATGCTCTAAGACATACAATTTTAAGATATGTTTTTCACATTTATTAAAAATTCAAAATGTATACATACTATATCACTTCATCCACAAGAATGAAAACAGTAAGTATCAAACCCAGGTGGGTACAACTTTGATTAGTAAGCCTGGGTTCTCAGAAGTCCATTGGAACTGGCACAACATCTGAGCTAGTATCATGAAACACATACCTAAACAGAACATGAATCTTTCAGACTAGAATTATGGAACACTTCTACATGTCTTCATGTCCATGACAGTCGCAAGCCATTACAGATAGATACTTTGTGCTTTCAGCTCAGTTTCTTAGTTATTGTTTCAGCACATTTCATACAGGACTATAAGGAACCTTTAAGTCACCATGTTCTATCCTGAAATCCAGTCTTCCTAGAGGCAGGTACCTCATATATCCTTCCAGGACTGGATGAACACCTACTGTGGAAACAGTCCCCCATTCTGAGCCTATTCTACTGTTTCACTAAGGAGGCTGCTCCATGAGGTCACTACAAGATACAAGAGGTTTTTTTGAGTTTCCTAGGTTTGTTCTAGCTAGTCAAGCTGCAGTTCTTATCCTCATATTGAACTATTTCTGTCTTTTCTTAAAAGGCTCTTTATTATCATAGTATTGCCTTAATTGAATTTCAACTATGTTCAATCAATGTTTCTTGAATACACAGCCAGAACTGCATGTAATATTTCAAGTGACATCTCAGCAAGAAGGACTTTGTACCATGCCTTGATTGCACCTCATTCTTCGTAGGGTACATTCCCCAAAACATCTTCAGCTCTCATCGCATTTCTCTCCAGCTAATCATGCAGTGAAAATAAGAATATCTGCTGTTTCCTGGGAGCTTATTATAAGCTTCAAATGTATGGTCTTATTGTTTTGGGCTTTTTTTCTGCATTTAATAATATGACCCCAATACATGTGTTCTACAGATGCACTTCCTCAATTCTCATACACTGACAACACCCCACAACTTTTCATCAGAAAATTACCATGTTTTTACTGCCAAGGTCATTACTGAAAACAATGCAAAGTTAAGAGTCAGTTCTGTCCTTGGAAAATCTTCCTTATTGTTAATATCTCTTGCTCCATCTTTTTCTTTAGTTTTGATGTTGTTTTGGGGGAGGAAGTTGGGTGGTTTATTCAAAAGATAATCAAATACAGTTGTTTCTTTTAGCCACCTTCATGCTGGTATTAACCCTCTCCTGTATCTGAACTAGATAGTCACTAAGTAGCATTGACTCACTCATTCAGCTGAAGCTGTATGCAGCCGATGTCACCTACTCATTTTATCTGGAGGAAAAAATATAGAAATTGGTCACCTTATCAAAGAAGGAATCTAGTTTTTTTTCAAGCACAACTGATCATCAGCAAATATTTTTCCCTGAAATCAAAAAATTATTTTGCCTCATTTTGAAAATATGAGGGGAAAACCTTGTCTGAGCCTTGTATGCTACCAAGGCAAGACTACCACCCAGAATGCGGAAGCTAATGGCAGAGTGTCCTCACAACTGACTACAGTCTCTGCAAAACCAATTTGCTGCTGCTGCATGAACACTGCCTCCTGGCTCCCTACACAACAGCATCAGACAATAACTCCATCTAGTCTCACCTGCAAGTCACTCATGCTGGCTAGAACAAGCCATGGCTAAACTATTACTTCCAGCTTACTCTTCCATAATAATTAGGCACATTTTCATTAATAGTGTCAAAGCCCAAACAGTCGTGTCCTAACTGACATGTTAGAGCTGCAAATTCAAGACAGTAATCCTCACTTCATCTTCTAAGTGCTACTGCAATAAAATTCTTAGACACCATTAGACCAAAATATTTATAGCGCAGGAATATGTTATTCCAATACTGAAAAGCAAATGCACACGCTTAAGTTTCCCTGCCAGCTTTTTTCTTGTCCTATATCTCTGTGCGGGAACTTTCTTCTTACTCCCTCCACTAAAAAAAACCAACACTAAAAAAAATATCAAGAGAAGCTGTGAAATGAATGGCAAAACAACATTTCCCCATGATTGCAGAAAACAAAAGAAATCATTCTGCTGCTTCTGCTGAATAAAAAATGTAATGGGGAAGGATTTTTTTTTTGCTTTTTTTTAGGTCAGTGCTGAGCTACATGGTGCTCAAAGTGTGTGCCCCCTTTGGGGGGACACTGTACAAAATCTCTTGTCAACAGCTTCTGGACTAAAGCCCAAATTGGACAGGCTTTATGTTTGATATGACAAAGCCATTAAAATAAGGGATTTAATCCACAGCTCTGAAAAAAACCAACCAAAAAATGTGCTAAAATTTTTTTACATAGGCAGTGCATTTATGTCTTAACCTGTCAACACTTACGGAGGTTTAAGTGAACTCCAGCTGAAGGCAGTAAACACAACCTGTTAATACACATCTGATAATACAGAAAATAGCCTGGTTCTAAAGAAAACAGCACTTTTGAGCACCGATCCCAAAAGCTAAGTACAAAAGAGAATTTTACCACTTCCAAAGACAAAACTAAATTTTTCCAATCCACTTACATTTGCAGTGTGTGTTTTCAGAATTTAATTTTATTTCCAGAATGTTTAATTAGTTCAATGCATTAAAAAAAACCAAAAAGATTTATCATAATGAAGTCATGTATTTCACATCAAGACAAAAGTAGAGTGCACAGTAAAACTACAAAGTATGGCTATTTTGTCAAAAAATACTAACTATATGGAATAAAGTATTAAATACAGATTCACAAATACTAACAGGAAAACACAGACAATGAAAACTGATGGACTTAAAATTTCTATGTAAGAATTGTCTCAAAACATCTGCAAGCATGATCGTAAGAATTTAATCACCCTGATTAAGAAAAAAATAAAGTTAAATTTCCTTTAACAGGATATCTTGTTATTACTACCAAACAAAGAATTAACTTTTTAATTAAAATATCTCATATATAACAGCTGTTGCAGCATTAAAGACACTGCTTATCCCTAAAGCAGAAAGGAAATATCAGCTGTACTATGCAATGCTGGAAGTTACTTTTTTAGTTTTATACTGCCATAGCCAAAAGAAAAGCATGGAACTTATCAAATTTTTCAAGGTACTGTAGCACTTTTGCAAAGGACCAGACAATATAATTGGTTTTCTTTATCCCCAAATGTACCACAGCAACTGTAAAACAAATGTGTTATCTGTCCTACCACTGTCTATTAATATTATCTACTGCCATTTCCATTAACCAAAAACATCTCAAAATGACAACTGCAATAAAACACTTCATTCTGTTGAACCTAAGTTGCACTATGGTAAGCTAGAAGTGATAGTGCACACTGATTTATAGGAAACATCAACTTCATTGAGCTCTGCGAATGACTCGATGTCAGCTTCTGACATTGAATAACAAAATTCTCAAGAGACACTAACGTGAAATTTACTTGAGGCTTCCAGAAGTACACACAAAAACACTTCCAAATCAGTTTTGGGCAGACATTTTAGATCTGCAGTCTGTAAATGCTCTAAATTCAGTAGTCATATACATCTTATCACTGGCCAAGTTGTTTGTAAGTTCTTGTCTCTCAAGACAAAAACTTAAAAACAACAAAATGAGCTTGGCCTGTATTTGCTGGGGAGAGGTGGTAGTGGGAGTGGCAGGGTGGTGTCCATTAAGGCTGCCCCTTCAAATTCTGTTTATCAATGATTTCCTTTAAAAGAGCACTATTAGTATAATTTGTATTATGATACAGGTATCTCATTTTCTCACAGCTGCAGAGATGTATTTTGTTTATAAAACAGAAACAGACAAAACATCCCTAGAACTGTTCAGTATTCAGAGAAATAGAACAGACTTTTTAGACAAAAAATAGTAAAACCCCCATACAGTACCCCTGTAGTCACCAAAGTAGGATCTGAAGAAAGTAGGAAGAAGTGTAACACAAAGATATGAACTACCTGAAGCAAGAAGGTACTAATAGCTAATTTCTATATTTCATGAAAGACAGTAAGAGCTAGAGCTAGCATCACAGAAAAGGAAAAACATGCATTTTTTCAGCATCAATTACAGTAAAACAATGGTCTGGATAACAGAAGCTAGAAAAACCCCTCATTTTCCAAAGCATTTAAAGGAGTAAGAATTTTAGAATTGCTTCACAAAACTAACATAAATTCTGTTACTGTACTCCTTATTTCACATCCCACCAAACGAAGTAAAAAAGACATTATCTGTGGGACAGGGCAATTCTGAACTGCAAGCTGGAGTTTGGGACCACTGCTAGGTGGATTTTAAATCCCAGACTAAGCCTGGGGAATACATTCAGAAAAATCACAACAGTTATATTAATCAAAAATGAGCTATGGGAAACAAAAGATTCTTTGAAGAGAAGCTGAAGTACAGAACATATAGTTCATGATAAGAGATTGTAAGCACTCTTGAAAATACAGAGAAGGAAGTCATGGAGCAAATAAAACCAAAGGAACAGAGAAGGACATGAAAGGACAAAATTAAGAGATAAATGGACAATTAAGTAATATCTCAAAGTGTTCCCCCACCAGGAAGTGAGCTTTCAGACATCCAAATGAGAAAATTGTGACAGAACATTCAAGTACAGAAAAAAAATCCACCAGATAGGCATCTACAAGGGCAAAAAGCAGAAAACATAAGTATGTACAGAGCACAGTCTTCCCATTGGGGTTAACCCAATCTTGTCTGAAAAGCAGAGGATTAGACACAGTTGCGAAAGCAGGAGAAATCTTGTAAATTTTTGTATTTATTCAAAATTTAAAAAAAAAGCTTTCTAATAAAGACAAGGACTCAAATTTGAAATTTCTGACATTGGATGATACTGAAATTCCTGCTTTTCCACTTTACACATTTTCTAACCCTCCAGTGGGAAATGGAGTAAAGAAAGAGCTGTCACTCTCAGCACAATTAATGACTACTAAGGAACAAACATAAAATAGTAAGTAACACAAGGATTTCTGAAAGCACACAAGCAGCACACAACTGCAGCACTGGGAGGGCAAGGACAAAGTCCTTTGGCCCATCCCTCACATCCAGTTGTAGGTAACACTGCTGCAAGAGACATCCTGAAACACTTCTAAGCTGCTTCTGATGAAAATTCGGTAGCTTTATTACTTAAACATAGTATTGAACAGGAATTTTCTTTACTGATGCTACTGGCTCATAGCCTATGTATCATGTAGTAAGGGTATTATTCCTCTCTTCTTCACAGCAAATCTTTAAATGCACCCAGATACAGCAGAGAGACTAACTGGCTTGTCTTCCATTTTACACTACTTAACATGTATTTCACTAATACACCAGGAAATTATTATCCCACCTCATTTATTAAGTATAAAATCCCTTAGCCTCCAAATTGCACAGATAGGGATTATAAACCTGCACTTACATGAGAATAGCAAGCACAATTCCTACCATTTTTCCTAATCAAACAGCATCTTATAATTTATGAGATATATATTGATGACCAGTTTTTAACCATGTAAGAGGACATACTCTTCCACATTAAATCTCATCTGTGTGTTTAAACATCCAAGCCATTAGTGCCTTGGAGACAAACCTCTGTTCCTTTAGTATAACCCTCCTAGTTGATAGGAATATATTAATAAATGTCCTTCAAGTACAGTTCACTAACCATCTTCAAATCTATAATTTAATATATTCATTTAGACTAAGCTTCTCTAGTTTGCTTGGCCTATATTCACAAAATTCCACATACCCATCAACTGAAGTATTTCTTTGGTAATATGGCTTACCTCTTTTGGACACTGATTTCTGCAGGAAGTAAGAAGCTCCTTTTCTTTTACATCGGCACATGTTAGTTTTCTGTAAAAGGAAAGATGTATTTGTGTTAAAAAAAAGCCCCAAACAATTGAAAAATACCAGAAGTCAATGCAATTAGGGGTGTATTTTCAGTATATTTCACTGTAAATAAAAGCAGACTCATTTGTCTACATCCGGTGTGACTAAATATAAACAGCCCTGTTTTACAGACAAACCCACATAAATTTAGAGGACTTAAAGTACTTTAAAGAAAATGAAGAAAAATATACTTGCATATGATGAATATTTTCAGAACAATCCCCAAGTTCCAACTCATATTTCGTGAAGTCTAGCTTAAAATCTATCCACACACACAAATGATTAAAAAAGTGTACAAATTGAAAGACTAAGCAGTTTTTCAATTAAAACAGCTAGCAATTGAAAGATATTAACTGCAAAGACAAAAATCTTTTAGACTAACTACATTCATTTTAATACTTGTATAAAATTCTTCCTACATACTCTAAAAGAAGCACATATAGAACAAATTTTATATAGATTGCATTATATTTGCATAATTCAAAGGATTATCTGTATTATAAAAACAACTTCTGTTCATGAGACTCCATGCATTTATAGTAATTTTAGCAGTAATACCAAATAAAATACTTCCAAAATTTAAATAGAAAAAACCCATTATCCTAGAAATTATAATCAAGAGAAATTTTATAAATTGCCATAAGAGTAGCTCCCATCCCCAGGCATTTCAAATTATTTCCAGTTAATAGCATTCAAATGAAAAGCTGAGTTCTGAGACTTACAAGCATTCAATATACAGTACTGATAGTTTGCAGTGACACTTTATTTTAAGCATCTGGAGACATGATGGGCAATCCCCAGGATGACAGGGCAAAACACATCGGTGAGGACAGCCAGCTGGCCGGGGCTTGGTGCACTCCTCTTCACACTGTGAACATTCTGGACCCGCCTAACAAAATTAAAACAAAGTACTAAAGAAAATGCCAAGTATTTGTTGTGTGGGGCGTCATTAACGACCCGTTACATAGAAGAAAGAGTTGGGGTGTTTCTGCTATGAGAATCAAGCTACTCAGTAAGATATTTCACAAGCAAGAGTAATTATTAAAATATGTTTTTTAAGAAAAAAACAGAAATGCCAGTTTTTGTCAGTCAAAGAGAATTCTGTTTTCCCTCCTGGGCATAAAAGAACATTCTTAATATTAGTGCTTTGGAAAGTGACCATAACCCCTGTTAATTCTCTAAGGAAAATTGTTAAAAAAGTAATTCACTACATATTCAAAACCAACTTATCCCACTCACCATGTTCTTGTAATGCTTGAGTCATTGCATACTACCCTCTAATACAGGGCGGAGGGATTGGTTTGCTTGATTTTGAGAAGCAAACTTTAAGTCATTCCATTTCCATATACATATGATATTCTGTATAATCTTCCAAAAAGGATTATTAACTTGGGAATATCCTAGGAACTGCCTAAGGTCTTGCTTCTATTCCACAGACTACACAAGTCTACCACAGCTGTGAAGTCACTGTTATTCCAGGTGATGTGATCACCGGCACAAGGTGATGAACAGCACAGTAAATAAAGCTTCATTTCTACTCGTATTCTTAACAACACTTCCAGAACCCCAATCTGCGACCAAACAGACCCAGACAGATGGACATGATTTATCAACTGAACCTACACAACACAATATTTAAGGCCCACTATCCCATTCAATGTTTAGTTTCCAAGTGAGCCAAAGTAAAGCAAATTTATTCAGGAATGAAGCTACAAAAAGCTTCCCCAAAAGGACTTTTCCAACACCAGTGTTCCACTTCATGCTGTTCAAAATAGCAGCATAAGAATTTTAAGGTTTTAAGTTTTTCCCCAGTCCCCTTTCCTTCTCCTTCTATAGATGAATAATTTTTGCTGAAGTTTAAAAAGAAACCTTTGTACACTGATTGTTTACAAATCTTAACTCACAAAAATTCAAATCTAAGAAAAACAACAGCAACTAAAACCATTTAGAAAACTGTCATATAACATTTAACAGTAGGTAAAAGTAAACAGCTGGCCTTTCTGCAACATTTTTCTAACACAACATGCAGAACAAACTGAAATTCCAGACAGAAAAATCACTACTCAGACATATAAGCCAGAAATTTAATCAGCCCTGACTACATTTAGTCTACCAAAACAAGAGAACAAAAGCTCTAAAGGTCAACACCAACTTGAGTTCATAAGAATTGAAGAAAATTGAGAAATGAGATTTACCCATGCTTTGCAGGTACACAGACTCCCATTCTTCTAGAGTGTACTGCCTCATTCAAAATGGAGCTAGGAATAGTCCTGACTCATTCACATTTTAATTGGCTTAACTCAAGCAGCAGGCAGGCAGCCTCTTCTAGACAGAACTGGGGATGCTTAACTGTCACTCTCACTATTTACAGATGTCACTCTGTTGCTACAAGTTACTGCTCCACCAGACGCACTAACAGCCCATACTCCTCACACAAAATTTCCACAATCATAGATTAATGTGTTAGCTACAATATACAGTTATTAAATGACAACACCATCACTTCCAGGACATGAATCCATAGAGATATTATGTTATTTAAGTTAAATGTAAGCTAGTTGAAATACAACATTCCTGCTTTATACCCAACAAAAGGGTTCTCTATTTTCTAAATGCCCAGATTGCCCATGCTGCAACTTTTTCTAAAGTAATGCTTAAGAAAAACTTGAGAAGCTGCTTTCCTCCAAATCATGATTCTCCCAAACCATAAAACATATATATGTGTCTCTCACTGCTCATAACTTGAACAATTTTAAGCTTTATACTTTTGTTTCACATTATCTTCAGCAGTTAACACCTGCAACTTCACTGCATAAATGACAGTTTCTAGTAGACACTGACAAACATGAATGTATCATCCCAGGACTTTGAAAAGTCTTCATCAGTTCTGCAACATTTCCAGTGCTCTCCTAAAGGTTCCCAGCCTCCTCAACCCATTTAAGATCTCCTCAGTAAATAGTTTCCCCAGTAGATTGCAAGTGCATTTATATACACTTATATTTGATTATGAGTAGCTCCCCTTGATCTTGATAGTTACAAAAAGTAATTTCAGAAGAGACTTCTCTAGGGTATTAAATAAAGTTCTGATGAAATCAAAGTAATGTCATCACAAAACAAAGTTATAGAATTTGCAAAAAACGTAATACTGTCTCAGATTTCTAGTCTAAGGAAATACAGATTAGCTAACTGTCACACCATCAATGGGAACAGCACACATGCAGGTCTCCCAGCAGGATCCAGAATAGATCTTTACCTTCCAGCTGCAAATTCCTTATTTTCCAAATAAAACTGAAGACAATTTCCATATAAAATACATAAAATATACAAAAACAAAAGCAAAAAGGAAATTAACCTACCTTCTTTCCATCTGCACTACTGTTTGATTTAGTAACACGATGACATTCTTTCATACAGGTATGATTCTGACAATCAAGAAGCCGCCCACAAAATCTCTTACATGAGTAGGGATTTGCAGAGTGACATGGCAACGGACTAACCTAAAAGTTAAAAATAAATAAATATATATAGATATTCAGGTGGGATATATATACAAACATTGCACATATGATAGCATGTGAGAAATATATATTTACACACATAAAGACACAGAGTTATTACAGAGAAGCTTTGGTTCTCCTTTGAAAAAAAAAACCACCAGAGAAATTTTATTTCTTTTTAAGTATCATTTGGGTTCACGTCCACATAACAATGCATCCAAACAAATTTGTTTTACACTGACTGTAACAGGAAAAAAGCACACTTCATTAAGCAAGCTGACTTCTGCAGCATGGTTTCCCTTTCTTTTTGAAAGAATATTATGAGCTCAAATCTTTTAGTGTCATTTGCTCCATCCTTCTGAATTGCACTCACGTCTTACATTAAAGATTCCTAGGGTGCTTTACAATTATTGCAAAAGACAGTAACAGTTTGCTTTCACAGGGCTAATTGTGTTATGGTCACCATAAATCAAAAATATTTTACAGTCTGAAAAACAGAAAACAAGCTGCAAGCCAGAAATTCTAAAAAGTGAATACTGACTACATCAAATATAACTCCCAGGAGAGGTAAGGAGAGGCAGAAATAGCTCCGTAACAGGACTAAGTTTTTAATGTCTTATGTCACATCTGTATTTTCCAATTTGAGGTCAACACTCCAGTTAACAGAACTCTGCAGAAACCTTCAGAGCATCTACTTAAAAGCCATTACTCTTCACTGGTACTGAAACCAGTGTAAACTCCTAACTAGGTTACTTGCCTAAAGTTGAATAGTCTAAGTCCCTCCATACAAAAGGATTAGAGGAAACTCGCTGTTAGCATTTTCCAACCATTATATAATACTCATACAAAAAAAAAAAATTAGTTTTCTGTGATGCTGTCAAAAAAATTGATTTTTTTTCTTAATTTCATGTCATTTCTCAGAGAAAAACAAACTATTCATGATGTTATTACACAAGAGGCTAATGTGACATAACTCACTTTGACTAAAGGGTGTGATTTTATGTTGCAACTGCAGTTGAACAAACTGCTTTGCAGGGTACCCATTCCTTTTCTCTCTTCAAACTCTACAACCCTCACAGCACTCCCCTACCACTTTGAACAAGTCCTACCACACATCCCTCTTTACAGAAAGATGATTCAAATAATCAAAATGGAAGAAAAGCAATCAAGAGAAAAACGTTTCTTGCCTTTTGCCAGTGGCCTGGCCATACAAACAGGTGAACACAGGAACTGAAAAGAAAGAAGAGAGATGACCCCACAGGGCAGAATGAGGGACAGCCTCTCTTCAGCACTGTCCATGTTATCTCCCTCAATCACACAAAGTACAATTTAAATCCACTTGCCTGTATAATTTTTCTGGGCTTCACTCAAAAAATACTACTCCACCACATCACTTCAAAATCCAGCTCATTCACAAGACCTCTGAACTCCCCTGATCATCCTGACTCACCAAGACTAAAGAGAAGTCTGCATGGCAGGCTGAACATCAAGTATGGCATACACAGGAGAAAATCCTGAGGCCATCACATCCAACCACCTTCACACCCCTGTGTCAGAGCTGAAGCTAATGCTGGCTAAAGCACTAACACAACAACCACACCTGGATCCTACTGCCCCTTGCAAATACCCTACTCTGTCTCTGATGGATGCTTCCGGTGACCAAAGGAGGAAAAGCCAGCAAGCAGCAGGTCTGAAGCAGAGCCTAGTACCCTACCCAGAATGCACTTACCAATTACCAAAGCTTTTAATGTTCCTAATCTCCCTCCCCAGAGCACAACATCATTTCAGTAGCAATATAAGTAGTCAAATGATGTTAAAGATAAAAGAATGAAAAAAAGATGTGTTAATCATTACATTCCACTCACTTCTCTACCTTTCCTTGCTCGCCCACTGCCACTCAGTTTTTTATGACTATGTTTCTGCTGTGGCTCAGACAGTGACAGCAGATCAGGGCAACAACAGCAATTAGCTCTAGCTGTTCCATAATGCTGGTGAGACTTTTGTTACCAGGAGTTAGTCTTCCACCAGTAAGGGCACAACCACTAGCTCCAGTTACAGCCAAGCACTTGGGCAGAAGTGGAGCATCCTTCCCAGTAGCATCACTCAAGTACACAATGAGAAGCACTGTTAAACAAAGGCAAGACTGGTGAAACACACAAGTCAGCCAGGCAACAATGGCAGCTTTCAGAGGCCTGACTAGAGGAAATACTCCAGCCCTCTGGCTGCATCCAGCAGAGCTTCAGCTTGAGCTCGGTACGATATGACAATCTCCTGGAATCAACTGACACGGCAGCCAAAAATTGAAAATTTTCAATTAATTTAAACCTACATTATTTTTTTTCTCCATTTCTCTGCTGTGAATCTAAATTATAAATCCAGCCGAGAAAGTAAAGTTTTACTTCTTACAGTTGGAATGAGTTTCTGAAATGGTTAAATAAGGGCTGGAATTCTTAATACAAAGACAAACATCAAAATAGCCACAAACTCCAGGAGGCTGATGAGCTGAAGAATGAAGAAGGCAGATGAGAACCATAAGTATTTTATGAAAGCTGAATGGGAAAACAAAAAAAATAAGAAGGCAACATTTTCAGACTACAGGTCTTCCACAGGACAAGGAAAGAAATGAAAGGAAAAAAACACATGACAACTTTCAAAAGCTTTCCAGGATTTTGGGAAATCTCCCAAATGCATAAAAGCAATTAACAGATAAATCAATTAGAATATGAAAACAAAAATCGACATGGCAAGGAAATTCTGGAAACCTTTATAAGGGTTTAGCCATAAAGATTGTTCTCATCAAGTTTCACATTACATTTTACCTAGAGGCAGAGTAATGGTCTTCCTCCTATGAAAAAATCAGAACTAAAACCCACTTAGAATATTAAAATATACCATTAAATTCCTACCAATAGAAAAAAAAGAAACACCCAGGAAGAAAGAGAGTTCAATGATATATCAAGCCCAGCTTGATACAGGATATTTACAAGGAAGCAAAACCAGAGCATTTTCCTTCCTCTAGAACATTTAATGAAATGAAGCAACTAGAACAAAATCACACAGCAGATAAATTGATATCATAGTCAGTAAAGATTTCCTTCATTGTCATCATTTACCTTGCATCAGCTTTAATGTATGTTTCCCATAAAAAAGAGATTTAGAATAACTTCATTTTAAAATATTTTAAAACAGTACATGTGTACTACTGCTATGAAATTCCAACATATATAACAGTTAAAAGAACATCAAGATTTCTTTTTTGGGACGACATCAACCATAGGAGATTTTTCTGACACACAACCTGAAACAAAATTGAGAGCCACTTTTAAGAGCCTACAAATGGAAGAATGATGAGTTATTTATTGTTCTAAATATATGTAAAATTATTTAAGAGAAGGCTGTAGACTTCAGCTAAAAGAAATGTTCTTTTAGCTTAAACATCACGTAGAATCATACTTCCAATAAGCACAGATTTTATATAATTACATAATCTGAAAAGTAATTTTAAGTCTGTTCTTAAGTGATAAATTGCTTGTTCTAAATGCCAGAACATGTAAGACCTCCAACTAAATCAACCCCTTAAAAATAGTTCCTAAATTAAATACCAAAGAGAAATAAAATAGAAAAAACAAGCCCATACACAGCCATCCCAACAAACAACCAACTCCAATATCTACACAAATTACTGTCCAAGTATAAAAAAAATTAGACAGTAGATTTGCTTGTTATACAAGTCCTAAGGTGTTTGCTTTTATTCTCTATTCTACACATTGTCAGCAGTCATCCTGATAAAACACAAGAAGACTTTACAGCTTGCTTCATTCCTAGTTTCTTTCTTTTTTATATCTCTTCCATTATAGGAAGTATAACAATAGTCCAACATAAGCAGTAGCATAGTACAGCAATAAGCACCTACTCACAGCAAAAGTTTGCTTAAGAAAATTGCTACTACTTTTGTCACATGTCAAGAGTCCCCATTTCCCAGTGAAAATCCCCTCAGGAGTTGGACCCTTCTACTGGAGGGGAGCATTCCTAAATACATAGGTTTTCTCTCATTAACAAATTAATAAATTAATTTGAGCTGAGATTATTTGTTAAGAACCAATGTGGCTGCAGAACAGTGAACAGACATTTCATGTTTTTTTTCTTTCCAGAGATCTCAGAGCAACACAAAAATGTACAATGAGCACAAAATCCACTGCAAATAAAATACACTTCCTATACCCATTAATGAATCATTAATTTCCATAAATTCCACCAAAATCTCAAATAGGAGACAATTTCACTCGAGGAACTTCAGCAGGAAGGCAGCACCGCCCTCTGCGGGCTGGCAGAAGTAACAGTTCATCTAGAGTACCATGTAGCATCAAAAACTCTAAATAATTACAGTCAGCTGTAGATTCACAGGGATTTGTCCTTATTTCTTTGCAAATCCCTATAGAAAACATGACCCAAAGCCATTGAATGATTTTGCCAATACTAGTATGCAACAGAAAATGAATTTTTTTTAATTATTCTGAAACAAGTAGTAATAAGTATGTAGTAATTGTTACTATTTTGTCTTTTAAGTGTAGTGATACTGTCCTTCTGCTATGCACTTCACAGTCATGTACATCTGAACAGGACCAAATCCTTTTACATTGTCTAGGTCACATTATAGACTGGGTCTATTGACCACAGCTTGCATTTTGTTTAACATAAATTCATGGAAGTTTGGGTGAGATTCGTTATGTCCTACCAAAAACCATGTCACTGACTCAATACAAAACTGGCTGATACATATCTAAGTCTTACTGTGGGAAAACAAAGCAAAGCCCATCTGTTTCAGCAACAAACAGACAAGCACTGCTGTTCTTTTCATCCACTTTCAGGACACGTTTTCTTCAGCAACCATCAAGCTGCAAAACAGCTCTGTGGAAAAGCTGCACTCACAGCCTGGATGGGTTAGGAATGTGCTGCCCCAACAGACTGCAGCTACATGGACACTGGCAACAACATTTGAAGATGTCAACAAAATATAATTGAGGCACCATTACAACACACATCAAGACATTATTAATAAAGGTCAAAGGGGAAAAAAAATAGGCATGTTCAATATTTTTGTATTTATTTAGTGTTTTCTACAATTTTTTTACTTGCTTAAAATGATCCTAGGTTTTTTTGATAATATTGTCAGTCAGGCTTTGACGGTGAATTTATACCAGACATACCAGTAGACAAAGCCATAACAGCAATTTTTTTTTTAAATTAGTTTAGCAATCATCTTTTGAAATCAAGAAAAAATACTTGACCTTACATTTCATAACTTTTAGAAATTATTGTGAATAATGATGACAGCTATTTAAGCATCAATTAGATTCTCTTCTCAGGTAAGCCAAAACAGACAGCAACTTCAGCTAAAACTAGAGAAGGCTACACACCAGAAAGATGCTAGAAACTAACACTAAAGAAGTTTCCACTATTCTGTCTGATTTCATCCATGTGTGCTTAGATCCAAGTCACATGAAAATTTTCCTGTGTGACATTGTATTACTATCCTTTTAAAATATACACAGCAGTTCAGAGAATTCAAGAGTGTGTGACAAAGAGAGAATATTAACTATAGAATGAGGGGAAAAAAAGCATAAATATTTAGTAAGACGACCACCAAAAAACATTTAAACACCTGCAAGAAAACACAAGGAGCTAGATAAATAATGAGTTTAAATTTCTGTCCATTAATTGCACAAAGTCAAATAGTTTGTACATTCTTCAGAAAGGAACTAAAATATTCTTCTGATATGTAAACTGTTAAGGTACTTCATCAATTTAAAAATATGTATTAAAAATCTACTATTTTTTTAATGTCTGTTTTGCAGACTTACGAAGTAAGACAACTGCCATATTTCACTTCACAGGGCAGTTTCCATGACTTACCTCGTGCTGTCCAAGACACTCCCTATTAAAAAATAAAAAAATCAGATTTAGAAAATGCAAACAGTGACAGTGCTTTTCACACAAAAATTAGTGCAATCTATTTCAAAAGTGCAAATTAAGAAAATCACCCATCTATTCAGCTCAATGCCTCCTCTTTTTGAACAGTTGTTTGGATTGCTGTGTTTTATAACAAAAATCTCAAAATTTGTTTCATTGTAAATCAATTATAGTTGTATAAGAAATCAGTTACTTTTTAGAAAGTAATCTGCTTTTGTTCCAAATAGCATCTTCTTTTTCTCTTCTAATACATCATATTTTTCAGTTATTTCAGAGGTCTAGTCTGAAGAGCAGTTATTTTTTATAAAATAACCCTGATAACTTCTTGGACACAAAATAATTATCTTTCCATATAAAATCTCTTTGTTTAATTCACCTTTTTTTTATATTTTAATACTTACACTGGTATAGGAACCTCACAGGGAGGGCACGGCAGTGCAGTCTGAATGAAGGCTGGCTCAGATGGCTGCTCCCAAGGCCCTGCAGACTGATGCTGAGAGCAAAAGACACCAGCTGAATACAAAACATAAATGGAACTACCTGCTTGACCATAAATACATGTACAATCTAAAGCCTTTCCAATTCTAAGAAATTCACTTTCTAGTAACTAGCTTTTTACTAATGGAAATCTCCACATCCCATATAGACAAAAAAAATTACAGTTTTACCCTTAGCCTGGTTAGGGATGGGAATATTAAGTCCTGTGGCTCCTAGAGCTAAAAATTAAGCACCAAGCCAAACGATAAAGACCAGTAAAACAGTTCTAACCAGTAAATAAAGGTAAATATTTCAATTATTAAGCTACTTCTATTACCGTCATGCAGTGCATACCATATGTTATGTTAAAAACTGCCAATTTCTGACTTCTAACCACAAAATTTGATGGTTTTGTAAATACCAGACTTAATTTTTTTTTCCTTATGTTAAAAGCAATTGCTTAAAGCTGAAATTAAATGTTTTTAATGCAACTTCAACAAAAATCTTATCATTTTTTGAGCAATTCAATTATGTATTACAAAAGTACTTCGATTGCAACGAAGGAACTAGAACCACTTAGCATCATGCTGAGCAGTACACCTACCTCCGTGCTTGGTTATGTGTTTACTCTGAACTCCAAAAACATCAAAACAGAAGATTCAGGTCAAACTGATGCTCATTGTTATGAACACAAGTAATGTACTGTTTTTCACTGTTTACTTACTAAGCCGGTTTGCTTCACCAGTGCTTCGTCGTGGCAGGGAGCAGGGCACAAATGGCCACATGGTAAGGTTTTCTGGCAGGGCTGGCGACACGGAGGGCACCGCCCAAAGTGACAATAGTGTTTCTCCTGGGTAGAATGGTGACAGGTAGGTGGCCGACTGAAGTAAAATCCAAGAATGAATCAATATGACAGCAAGAAATACAAAGTTACAGTCACTGGGCAAGTATGTTCAACATACAAAAAATTGAAATGAACAAGTTGTTGGTGTTTTTTGTAAATTAGTTTACTTCTCACCTTCAGCAGGCAGTTAACATTACAATAAAACTAGAAAGGAATTCTAAATAAAATTAAAAATCAAAGTTGGGTTTACATATTCAAACAGCTGTTTAAATCCTAATTCTACTCTGCACTACATAATCTTGCTACACCCCAGGAGAAAATATTCTTTTTCTTTTGCTAGTATAGTTTTCTAGATAAACTGCCTCACTGAGGTACTTCAAAACATACCAGAGATGACTTGAAGAAATGAGCTAGACTACAGAGTTGGAAAAGCTTGGTGAGACAGAACCTCCCCTATGAAGCAGGCAAGCTGCTCATGAAATCTCAGTGTCAGAAAGGTATCTGACAGGAGGGATTACTGCTTATCTCCATCTGCATGGTCAAGGATTCAGAAGACTGAGAAGTATTAACTGTATTTAGATAATGAGCAATTTTTGGCTTTCAAGGTATATTTTACCACTTTCTTTAAGAACACTTTGAACTCCACTTAACAACAGGAAACAGACCCACTTTCGATACTGACCTGCACAGCTGCTTGCATTTGGGAGGTTTGATGGTGCGCTCTCTGCCACAGGGCACTTTAATGACAGTTTTTCCACAGCTGCATTTCACATCTACAGTCTCCGGACATGGATTACAACTACCTAAAAATAAACATATTAACAGTGTGACAAGCAAGTCAGAAATAACCCCTCTCTCACATTTTAAAAAGAAGCCCAGTTATTTGGATCACACAACATTTAGATGTTTTCAATTTGTATTTCAGTCTTACATACCTATGAAGAAATAGTCATCTTTCATCTAAATTCAAAAAGGGACACTGAAAAACTGGTACAACAAAGTTTTGCAGATTTAGTATGATACTAACGTTCAGCCTATGTAAAATGAATGCTTCCTTGAAAACATCCTCCATCTCTATAAAGTTACTAATCTGATGCATTTTAAAAACTGTATGTGTAAAACATCTGTTTTAATTCATAATTCTCCCACTCCATTTCTTCACCAAGTGCCAACTGCTAAGTTTTATTACTGACTAATTTAGCAGCAAGAATATGAATCTTCTAAAAAAAGCAAAGACATGGGATTTCAGCTTCCTAATCATGTTCCAATCTGAAGCTTTAAAGAAAACAACTGAAGATATTTACAGGAAAAATTTTTAATCAATTCTGACTTGGTAGCAGGATCTGAAATGCAGCATTTCAAGAAGCAGATGTCTCACTGGCAAAAGGCTGATGAAGAGAAAAGGACGGAAGCACTACAGTCTTCATATTGCAAAGTAAATTAAATAACAATATAGTGTTCGGCATGCACAGAAACATAGAATCATTTGGGTTGGAAGAGATCTTAAAGATGATCTAGATTCAATCCCTCTGTCATGGGCAGAGACACACTTCACTAGACCATACTGCTCAAAGCCCCACCCAACACAGCCTCAAAACATTGCCAGGGATGGTGCATCCAAAAATCCTCTGGGCAACTCATTCCAATGCCTCACCACCCTCACAGTAAAAATCTCTTCCTAATATCTAATCTAAACATACTCTCTTTTCATCAAAAGAATTGTCCTGCCCCTTGTCCTGCCACTGCCTGTCCTTGTAAAAAGTCCCCCTCCATCTTTCTTGTAGGCTGCTTTAGTGACTGGAAGGCTGCCAATCTTCTCCAGTTAAAGAACCCCAATTCTCTCAACCTTTCCTCACAGGAGAGGTGCTCCATACCTCTCATCATCTTGGTGGCCCTTCTCTGGACTCTGTCCAGCAGGTCCATGTCCTTCCTGTGCTGGGACCCCAGAGCTGGATGCAGTGTTCCAGTGGGGTCTCACCAGAGAAAAGGGGCAGAATCCCCTCCCTCTCCCCCTGCCCACAGTGCTCTGGATGCAGCCCAGGACACGTTTGCTTTCTGGGCCGTGAGTGCACATGGCTGGGTCATGTCCAGCCTCTCACAGCACCCCCAAGACCCACTCAGCAGGGCTGCTCTGGATCTGTTCATCCCTCAGCCTGTGTAGATACCAGGGATTGCCCCAACCCCAGGGTGCAGCACCTTGCACCTGGCTGGTAAACTTCATGAGATTCCCAAGGGCCCACGTCCCAAGTTTTTCCAGCTACTTTTGCAAAATAAACTGAAGGTCTTAAGCTATACTGCCCAGAATGGCTAATATGTCTACAATTCACTTAAATATCCTATGAAGGAAGACAACAGACTACATTCTCCAAAATACAGAAAGGCAGAGATCAGAGATTCAGAGAGCCTGAAGGTAAGGTGAGAGCACACTGTTCTCAAATCAAGCATTATAATGTACTACAGTAGGAAGCAAAACATTTCTATTCCCTGGCAACACACTGTAAATTTCAGCAAGCACAATAAATATTTAAGAAGATAAGAAAAAAACCCAAACCACAAACAGAATAGATAAAGTTACCTTTTTTCAGGGACCCCTTCTAAAGGCCAAGTGTTTATTATCACCAACCTCTAAAAATTCTGAGATTTGGTGCCTTCTAAAGGACCCCATCTGGGTAGTTATTTACTAGGAGGCATCTATTTCCTTTAATATCAGTGGTCACTGTGATCTGACAGCTCATAGGAAAATTACCCCGACCTGGTATTACATACTAAAGATAAAATAATTAATCATAACTTTCAGTAGCTATTAAAATATATAGGTATATTGGTATATAGGGAGAAACAAAATGAATATAAATATTCTTACATTAAAATAACTGCCTTTATTAGGAATACTTTCAAACACTTATGAAGATATTACAAACTGTACTAGACTGTACTTTGTTAAAACACAGAGAATTTAGAAAAGAAAATCAATTTATCCCTGGTATCATTAGTGATTATCTTCATTATATGCAACTTTAGTTAGTAAATAGACAATTACGCTCTTCTGATAAGTTACTCTTCAAATTGTATATATTTGTTATTTACATTCTCAAAGATCACATTTGTTTTCTTCCAGACTTTATTGTTCCCATGTTAATCACTAGAAATCTTCGGCACTTTTAGCCAGCAGCATCAAATATAAACAATCATTCAACACAAAAGCTTATCCTATAATACAGCATAAGCTCTTTAGATTTCCAATCAGAATTTTATGCTAGAATTTAGTTATCAACCAAACTAACAAGGAAAAGCAATGTTACCAGTTTTCTTCTGACAGTACACAAAAAATTACATATTTCCAAGATTTTAGAGAGCTACAGGGGATGGAGAAGAAAGGAAAGGAAAAGAGAAAAGGGGGCACAATATACAGAGAAAAACCAAACTCCTAGTTTGTGGTAACACATTTAATAGCAAGTTAACAGGTACAACTACCACATTTACCTAGCCTCTCCTCCTAAGAGTCACTGCCTCAAAAGGAAGACTGGATGAACAAGTTGTGATTTATTTCCTGAGTCATTGCAATTTATACTTCATAATACTAAGGAAAATTACAGGGGCTACTTGGCTGCTGTTTCAGCAGGGCAGCAGCTTCTATGGGGAGAATTGCTGAGAGAGCAGACAATTTTCCAGTCATTCCAATTTAACCCCCTACCAAGCAAATGTCCAAGCAATCTGCCAGGCAATTTTGCCCATTTCCAGCATATTTCTAACCAAGGTCACTAAGATTCAGAAGCAAACTTTTTTGTTACCCTTCTTAGTCAGTAACAAGTTCTTATTTTCTTTCACCAGTAGGATACCGATATACATTCAAATTCCATCTTTTTTTTTTTTTTTCATTTTAAGCCCACATGTTGCATTCTAGGATTTTTAAAAACCATTCAGACTCAATCAGCCACAGTCATTTCTTGTACGCATTTGGACTTTGTTATGCATATTCAATGAACAGAACTGTTGAGAAAATGAAGTCAAGCCATGGCTTTTGTACTACACAATTGGAAAGGAGACGAGCATTTTCAGAGGGAAAGTATTAAGCAAAATCACCAGGTGAAAACTCAGGTTGCCACTATGTAAGTCCTTAAGTTCTAACCAGCACCTTCAAACGCACTGCCCCCACAAAATGCCCAGATGCAACAATGGAGAGAATTTATTAAGCACTACACACAATCATGCAAGCATGAAATTTGGCAAAAAATAAACACTATTCCATCACTATAGGGATTCTTCACCTGTTCTTACCTCTGTGGCAGCCTGAAGGGCATTTGTGATTTCTGCAGCCAAGAGTCCGTCCGCAGACTTGATCACAAGGTGGACAGTTTCCAGAACAGCACTATTAAAAAAAAAACCATAAAGTCTAATAACTGGAGGCAGAAATTTTTGGTGTACACTTTAACTCTTCCACTATCTCATTTTTTCAATACTTATTTTAAAATAAGTCAGTGCAATTTAGTCAAATTTCCTCAAACTCATTCCAGAAAAAAACACTTTACCCGTAAAGTGGTTTAAAAAAAATTCTTATTACAAAATAACAAGAAAATATACATTTGAATGCTTCATTTCAACACATTAAAAAGGTATAAGGCTTCAGAAAAAGCATAAAGTTCAAAATACTATAATATTTTAATCCCAAATAATTTCAGAAGATAGGACATCTAACACCTCACCTAATTATTCTGCAATTTCTTCTTTTATGCTCTACTTTTATGCTCTATTGCCCCCAGCAGAAAAATGTTGCTAACCAATTCGTTATATATCTTTTACCTCTGTAGTAAAGGCAGATAACTTCAAGACAAGTTATCTCTATTTTCTATTCTTAAATAAATTAGGAACCTGAAAGAATCAAAACATTTCTTAAAACCATCACATCAGTGGATGTCGTATCAGGAGAGAACACCATCTTTTCTATTAACTTGAAAAGCACCCTCCTTCCGACAAGAAATCTGTATTTTCCACCATGGAGGTGTCAACATTGCATTTACTTGTTTTGTAATCTTTTCACATGAAATAAATTTACTACAACAATAATATTCAAAAGTACTTAAGAGTAAAACTGTCTTTTTTCATGCCTTTTTGTGGTAAGTAGTCCAAAGTATTAATTCAAAATTAATAAATTAATTTTGTATTAATTCATTAAATTCACAAAGTATTAATTCAAAAATAGGAGGCAACTTTCAGGCTCTCTTGAATGAATAAACTGAAAAGATACTTTTGATACTTTTGACTTCAAATAAGAAGCGAAACAAAACTCCAATTCCCAACTGTCAGACCACTGCTGCGTATGTGGGGTGGAATGCTGGGCTGTCAAAAATAAAGAGTGTGTCCCTGACAAAATTATAAGTGTTTCCCGGCTCTTCCTACAAAGTAGGGAAATAAATTGATTTAACTGCTGCAGAAAGCATAAAGCATCTGTGACTACTCAATAATCTGACAGCAAAACTGCCTTCAGGAACTGTAGAGTTGTCAAAATCCGCTCCCTGTTTATAAGGCCAGCGAGTGTTACTCAATGTCATCCTTTCCAGAGAATTCTGATACACTGAAAACTAATTTCAGTGACATGGAAGAAAACTCGTCTTGCTACACAGTAACATGAGGTGGAGCAACAAGTTGATGGGATTTTATTAGACTTTTTTTACAAGTCAGCTAAACAATGCATTTGAGACAGATTATCTCTGGGCACCCACCTTCCTGCGGCACTGGTGCTTCTGACAGTCCCGGATTTTAGTGCATTTGGTTTCACACAGGTATGGCTTATGGCACGGCATGCGCTTGGTGTGCTTCCCACAGCGACACTGCTTTTCAACCTCCTGGGCAGCAGCACAGGGAAAAAAGCAAGGTGGTGTTCATATAAGAGGAAAAAAAAGGAAAATAAAATGTTCTATTACTGTCTGTGAAGGAAAGTTGAAGGAAAAGTAACGTTATACTGCATACACGAGGCAAATGTGTCCTGCAAGACAAAAACAAATTCCTACAAAAAAGTACCTCTCCTGCACATGAAAGTAGATTCCCCTAGTGTATACAGATAATTTAAGAAGTAGATGAGCAAGTTTATCTGACCTTCATCAAGGCTGTCAAGTGATGATTACTGTCACCTAGACTTTGTAGCCAAAGCTGGTTCAGGAAGAGACAGCTGAGACCTGACAGAGCAATGGCTTTGTAGGCCAGACCACAGAAGCTCCAGAGATATCTACAGCACAGTAAATTTCTTACTGTTAATTTTCTTACAAAG
Organism: Haemorhous mexicanus; assembly: GCF_027477595.1. Classification (NCBI taxonomy): domain Eukaryota; kingdom Metazoa; phylum Chordata; class Aves; order Passeriformes; family Fringillidae; genus Haemorhous; species Haemorhous mexicanus. The sequence goes on along the minus strand of NC_082344.1, from coordinate 51,504,127 downwards.
AAGAAAATAGTGTTATGTTATACCACCTTCTATCTCACTAATGAAGGAATATCATAGAAAGACAAAGCCAGAAGGAAGCTAGAAAAGATGGGGGAAAAAATTGTCTTTTGGGGCATAATAATTCGAAAAGAAAAAAACAAAACAAAAAAAATAAAATAAAACCAAGCTAAAGCAATACACTCATCCACAGGTGAAGCCTCAAATCAATATAGTGCTCAACTACTTACTCAGAGTTGTGTTGGGGTGGGAGGGGAATAATGAAAGAACATGTTGTTTTTAATAAACAAAGTGACAGATTTTCTGAAAGATATGATTTCATTTTCCTTAGGTAACTTGCACTGTTCCAGGCACAGAGTTTAAGAGCCCAAACCAAATGTGAACCTGATAAAGTAACACTAACCTGCCTGCATATTTCACAGGGACCACGATGACAGCGCTGTGAACATTTATGGATGCCACATTCCAGAACTTTGTCACAACTATCACCACAGGTGGGCACATCTTCTGTACAAGGCAATGTAAACTCTAGATGAAGAGAGAAAAGTACAAGTAAACATTTAGGGAACAAAAAAAAAGCCAAAATATTTAGGAAAAAAATGCAATGCATAGTAAGTTCAAATGACAGATGTCTTGTTTTTTTCAAAAGCTTCCTTGGATTTACTTAGTTATTGACATCAAAAATTAAACCCCTGGTGCTAAATAAAGCTTTGAAAGCTATGCAAAAAAAGTTACTGTACTGTCATGGTTGACAGCAAGAACTTTTTATGGGCCCTGCCTTGCAGAATTAGCCTAAACTACTAACTGTGAAAGAGTGGAGGATTTTTTATTCAATTTATCATAAAAAAAAAAGTAGCTTACTTGTTTTTCCACATGGACAGAACCTTTTCCCAGAACGAGGACAGTCTCCACAGGGACCAGCATGACAAACTTGTTCACATGTGTGATTGCCACATGGCAAACACTTCCCACACACCTGAGAAATTCAGAGAAATCAGCAAATGCAATGTAATAGAACTACATACCAAGCCAAAGCAAGCCAAGGGTAAAAAGCAGGAGTGAAAATGCTTCTGGATGGAATTTCACTTTTTCTGAATTTTGTTTATTAATGTTGTATTTGCTGAGTTCACTAAATAAAACTGATCATCCCTGCCGTGATCCTGGAAGGCCACAGTACAGTGAGGAGTTAGTGATACACAAAACATGAGTAGTTGCAGGTCAGTGCTGGGCTGCACACAGAGCTCAGCCTTCAGGCCTGCATTGTGCTGCACATACATTTTGGCCACAGGATAAACTTATTGTAGCAGAAGAGACTGGAGGCAGCTCCCACTTGGTACCAGTGATTATGCTGCCTGCATGTCCTTGCCTTTATCTAAAAGTGCAGCAAGAAGTTCTCATCTGAATAGCCTTTCTGCTTGACTGTAGAAATTATGATCAAGGATGCTTTCCTCTTGTAAGAAGATCCTACAATAACCTTCAACAATCAAAGTGGGGTCTGCACTGTATGCTGTACATCTATCATGGCCCATTCAATGCTGCACAACTTGGGGTTCCAGAGATCTAAAGGGACATGCTAGTCTTTATATTACACTCCTTTTCTCTACAGTGTTAGCTGAAATAAACTGCATTTTAACTGATATTTCACAGAGGCCAAGTACCTTCCTTACTGGGATCAGAATGGCCAAGTATCTCCTGGTACAGCCTCCCCTCCACCACCTAATTTTTTAAATTATTTTTATTTTTTTCCAGTCTGTCAATCCAAAGCCTTGGTCTTAAGCACAGGCTGCAAATATACTTCAAAGAATTAATCACAAAGCTTTCATTCTGCTACAGTCCTAAAATTAAGCATGAAACTCTTGATTGCTGAGCTGCAGTTTCATTCTTATTTTTGAAGGCAACAGCTGAAATTTCAACCTCAAGTACAAGGAAAAGAATATACAAAGTTAAATTCACTGCTACAGTAATGCCAGAACAATTCCAGAACAGTAACATTTTAACTATTATAAAAAATTATTGGAGCCACCAATTAAATCTCTTCTCAAACGATGCTGTTTATATTTTTGATTTGTACACTTTAAAAAGTTTTTTTTTTTCTTATTGAATACGTTTTTCCAATCCTTAATACACCAAGTAATCAAATTTTATAAAGGTGAGAAATCTGTTTAAAAGGATAGCTTCAAGATACCTGATCACACTGCCACTGAGGGCTTGCACAAAGTCTCTCCGCAGTCTGTCTCCCACAGATACACCGTTGTTTACTGACACGTGGACAAGGCTGACAATCTCCTGTATGAAATTGCAAAGTGACAGAGAGTAGGAATTGCAAAAGAATGATCTATCTTAACAAAAGAAACAGCTACTGCTCTGAAATTTAGAAAAGGTTTTCTACCTGCATGACAGGGATTCTCACAAACATGCTGTCCACATAGCAATGTTCGTCCACACGGCAGGCGGCAAGACCACTCCTTGGCACTGCACCGTCGGGGCACTGCTTTGGCTTTCTTACAGTGACAGGTTGTTGTGACCATCTTGGGGCAAGGTGGACACGGTCCTAATTACAGGAAAAACAATATCTTCCTAATGACCATTCAGCACATGCAGCTTTGTCTACATCTCATCTATTCTGATAATTTACTGAAGTATATTTAAGAGACACTAAGTTGAACCGTGTAGCAGGTACCTAAATACAGGTCACACAACCAAGAAACGCAAAGGATTTACCTGGATGACAAAGCAGCAAACATTTATGACCACAGGAGGGTTTGAATTCCCTCTCACATATCTGACCACAGGAGTGAGGTACCAGCCATGGGTCCACTGCTGGATTCTCCACTTTTCCACAGTAACAGTAATACCTACTGGGAGTTTCAGAGCGTTTGTATTCAAACCTACATTTTGGACTAAAACAAGAGAAAAAGGAGTGAAAACAAAAACAACTTCTTAAAACAATTAAAAAAAAAAAAGTAGTTTTATCATTTTTGCTTCCCAAGATGTTTCAATGCTTCCAATTAATATTTTTACAACTACTATAATGAATAACAAAAATATACAGTAACACAGAATAAAGGTATTTCTATATGTCATATTTTACAATACATTTAGAATGTCTAAGGAATTGCCTTGCTAATGCAATTTCTTTTCTCTAAGAATATATATAGACAAAAATAATCACAGCAAAAATCAGAACAGTTTTTATGTCAAGCAATATCAAAAGAATCTAAGCAACAGTTAACCTACTTAAATAGAACCAATTAAAAAAAAAGGATTAAAACCAGGGGTTTACTAGTAGCAGTCTATCAGCCATGTAAAAGTTTAGCAATGCCATTAAAACCAAGCATAATAATTTTAATTTTATCAGAAAAATTTTAGATTAAAGATGTACACCTTAATTGTTCACCCCTGATTTTTACAGAAATTTTAAAATTAATTACTGCTAAAGGTATATAGACACTAGAGGCCTGGAATTTATAAAGTGCCACAGGCCCAACAGAAGCCAAGAACAAGGGAGGCAACACAAGGAGAACAAAGCAATTCACATTGCTGGCTACACTGAGAAAAGACAACAGACAAGAAGGTCCCCCTCAGAGAAGAATAGAAAGACTTTGAAAGACCTACGCACTCATGTTTATCAAACAAAACATCAATTTGCCCCGACATATTACAGACCATTAACTATTTCTGTATAGTGATACTATAGTTTTACCATGTCCTTACATGTAAAATAAAATACCATTTGCCTGAAGAGGCATTATCAACTTGAGATACTGCCAAGCAACAACTGACATTTTATTTCCTAAACAAACCTGCTTAGGAAATTTTATTATGTAGCCCCATTATTACCTTCTTCTTTATACCATCTCAAGGAAAACTGCAAGACCTGACCTAATGTTTGGGTTATAATGAGACTAAAAAAATAAATAAATCCTTACATCTTGCTATTTGACAATATTTTTTAAATTTATTTCATGGTGCCAACTTTAAAAGTGAAAAATATGTAAAGCCATTCAGAAATAAATGTCAGAAGCTGAGATACATGACAAATAAGTTACCTTCTCAGAGGTTAAAACAAATTTGATGCAGCAAGGTTTTAGTATCATCATGAAATTTTTCTGATCATGTCAACAAAAACTTTTATAATTTTAAAAAGGAAAGAAAAGTCAGCCTATTGAACTGTTTTTTTTTTTTGTTGTTGTTGTTGTGTACTTGATGTACAAGTACCGCTCCTTCTAAAGGAACACCAGTTTGCCTGGTTTTCCCAACAGAAATAACTGCAAATGTACCATGAGGAGCTCACCATGGCCAGGGATAGTCTTTCTTCCCAAAATCATCATCTGTCAGAGGAGAAGATACAAGGAAGAGGCTGTCCTTGGCCCACTTTTGGATACACACCAGATGAAATATACAAAAGCATCCACAACAGCTCCAGACCTAAAGAGCAGACATCAAGCATCAATTGCTTTAAATGAGATTTCTGTTTCCACTTATGAAGATCCATAATATGTGAAGAAATGTTTCCCTTTAAAAATGGTTTTTCAAACATAGATTATACCTACTGTTAGATCAATACAGACAGTTTTTCTGTTATAGAGTCATACCTATAATCTTTTTTCCAACTCCAGTGGGAAGTTTTTGCCAAGGCTGATGGAGCCCAAAATACTCAGATAATCAGAGAAATGTTGATTTAAACACTGTTGGAGGTCATGTAGCATAAACTGATGCCCAAAGAAGGACTACTGCCAGCTTAGCTCTGTTCAGACACAGCTTTGCCAAGCAAAGCTGGGAAGTCCTGAGGGATGGGGACTCCACAACCACTGTGAGCAAGCTACTCCAAATGTCATATTACCTTCCTAGTATCCAATCTGCACCTCCCAAGGCCCAGTTTGTGCCACTCTCTCTTATTAAACCACATGGCACCATAAAGATGACTGGCCTTACCCAAAATTATAACAATTTGGTAAGAAAAGTGCAGAAAAAAATTTAACTTTTTTTTTTTTTTAATAATTTAAGACAATGTTATAAAATAATACTGTGAAAATGCAGATATTTTCTCCAGTAACTTACAGAGGACAGTGCCAATGACTAAGGTTCTATAACTATGGTAACTAACTTCCCAAAACTAAAGCTAAGCAGGAGACATCATGTAAACAAACAGACTTGGCCTAAATGACACAGATTCAAGATAATTAGCAAACCACTGAGTTATAAAAGAAGGCTTTCAAGTAACCAAATCATCTCACTTCTGCTAAGATAAGATTAACTCTATCAAGAGCCACAGAAATATGAAGCTAAACATACTCATTGAGGTCTGAAAGAATATGGATTAAATATGTTAAGAATTCATGCAAAATATATTGCATTTCTTTTTAGAAAGCAGTTACTGACTACAGTTTCATTGGGTACTTGTGGTCTGTGCACATATGTCATAAGAAATTTAAATATTTCTGAAATTTCTGAAAAAAATATTTTTTCACTTTATTTTTTTTCATGTCAAACACACAGTTGATGCCTCAGGATTTAGCTTTTATATTTTCCAGATTCTGTATTGCTTTAGTGTGAAGCTCGGAGCTTCATATTAAGGGATGGTAAGCTCTCTTCACAGAGTAGCTTAGACAAAACAATTCCTTCTCTAGCTGCGGACCCAAGGACAACCAATCCAAATTTCAGGCCCAAGAGCACAAACAGTGGTGGAATGAAGACAGAAAAACAAGGAGGATGGGACTTCATACCTAAATCTATAACTGGACAATGAACTCCAATATGCAAATAGACCAGAACTTATAAAAGTGAAAGATCTTGTGACCGGTTGTCCCTTTTTTGTGACCATTTTGGGCCCATCTTGGGTGTAGCCCTGGCTGGGCTCTTGTACTGCCCGAGGTGTGTCCATTAAGGCCTTTTAATAAATACCTACTTTATTCCTTTAGCTCTGCCTAGTCTCTGTTCCAGGTCATCCTTCACAAGGCATCACAGTTATACATGTTTTTGGTTCATGTACCTCTCACAGAAAGAGGGAAAAATATTTGTCCCGAAATCTTTTCCATATAAAATGTACCTATATGAAAAAGGACAAACTTCTCTGACACACACACTTCTTTTTCACCTGACCACCACTGAGAGCAGCGAAGCTTATCTTAGTTTCCCTGCTGTAAACCTAACAACAATAATATCTCCTAATGTTCTAGTATTTCATGTTTTGCTTTGCTACTCCATAGCTTACTGAATACACAATTGCAAGCACTGGCATTCAAGCACTTATCTTTGTCACCTGCTACTACCTAAAACTTAAAAATAGCTATTTTACACAATGATAACAAACATATCACAACAACAAAAAAAAAAAGACATTCTGATTACAAGCTACACATATAACCACTTACATCTTCCAGTGTTTCAAAATCCAAATACGCCAAATTTGCATTTAGTACTTTTACCATTTTAAAGCTACAAATCCCAAGAATAGCCTCAATAATATAATACAAGTTATTCAGACAGTAACATTTGTTTTGCTCTAAAAGATTACTGTAAAGTACTTACAGCTTGGTTCCTTTTAACTGAAGCAATGCAGATGAGACATGTCATGGCCCCTGACTGAAAAGCTTCATTCATGTACTGTCTTGTACGTTCCAGCTCACTTGCATCTCCATCTTTAATGGATAAAGATTTTTAAAGCAATTAGTAACATTTGATCTGTTATTTTGTACATGTTGAAACTACTGCACAAGTATTTTTTCTCTGAATAAAGCCAGTCATGTATTATTAAAAAGGCCACACTTAAGACAGTTAAAAGCTATACCAGTTAAAAGCTATACCATTGCTTCTGCACGAAAAGACAAAAAGTACAGCCAGCATGCACTGCTGGGAAAGAACATTTTTAATGTAAGACATCATGATAGAGTAGCTTCCTTCCAACTACAGTAAAATTCTAATACAATGACACTGCATTGCTAATGTTTTCAGACCAAAGTAAAGCCAATAAATGAAAACAATACCAGTTTGACTGGTGTAAATGGTAAATGTTTTGTCCAAAATCTTCCCTTGTTTTGCTTCAGCATCTTCATCATCATCTTCAGATGAGGAGCTTAATTGGTCTTCAACTAGCTTTTTTGCTGCAGCCTGATTGGCCTTCTTAATTTCATCAAATTTCTTCAGTGAAGATAATTCTATTAAGAGAAAATATTAATTAAAATGATGATTAATACCATGATAGCTAATTGTAAACACCACATTCAGTTCGACATACTTTCAATTGTCCCTTTCTTTAAAGAGTTTGCTGATTTTTTTAAGAGTAGTATATCACTACAATTTCAATACCACACAAGAAGAGTTAAATTGTATTTACTTCTTTACTGTGCATCACCATAAAGTTCACAGCAGGAATTATTATCTATCAATTACTGCTGACAAATCCAACATACCAGAATATAAGCAACTATAATGCTGCTTTATGAAAAGGATACTTAAACACAACTGTCATAGCATGAGGAAGAGAAAAACAAAACATGACACACAGTTTTGTTTATAACAAATTTACAGTTGTTATAACTTGCAGATACCATACAGGTATTTCTCCAGCATCTGGTATTTCTTAAATTATTACTTTCACTGATCTCCCTCAAATTCAACAAATCTTTATTGCAAGAGCGTGTTCACGCTATTTCACAGAGTTTTCTATTAGACCCAATATATTTAGTTTAGTTTTAAGGCTTTTCTTAAGAAACTATGACGCCACTGAAAAGAGCTCTGTCTTTGGCACTTCTCTGGTGTATTTCCCAAGTTGCACTCACAGCTGCCGCGCACACCGAGAGCCCGCACCTTTCCCAGACCAGAGCGAAGTGTTTCCCTGACCAGCGCACCTAACGCTGTCTCTGCCGAGCAACTCCCCGGGCTGTTTCCAACCAGAAAGAAACATTTCATCCATTACTTCACACTTTACTCTTCTGCTTCAGGAAGCCGGTCCACTCAGTGCACCCTGGCGAGGGCTTAGCCCCTCGCTCCTCGCCACTGCCCGAGGCCTCGGGTCTCTCCTCGGCAGGAGCCTGTAGGCAGGACACGGCACATGGCGAACACCGGCTCGACACCGCCGAGCAGCGCGGGAGGGGGGCCGGGCCCCGCCAGCTTCCCTTCCCCGCGACGCCGGGAACAGCCCCGACCTCGCACCTGCAGGGGCTCCGGCCACCGCCGGCTCCCCAGCCCAGGGCCCGGCAGCGCGGGTAGGGGGCAGAACGCGACACTCACCGCAGGCCCCGTCGCCGATGGCCCCCGCTGCCGCAGCGCGGGCACCGCCGCGGCCCCGAGCGGCCGGGGGCCGGGCGGCCGCCCCAGAGCGAGCGGCGAGCTCGTCCCCGGCCCTGGCGCGGCCGCGGCCCCGGCCGCCCTGACGCCACTGAGCATCCATTTGTCCCTCGCCAGATAGCGAAGGACGGCGGTAGGACCAGACCCTCCGCCTCTCGCCCGCCGGCACGGCCGCCCGGAGAGCGCTGCACCCAACCCGGCCCAGCCCAGCCCGGCCTGGCCGCTGCGCCCGGCGGTGGAGGCGGCGGCGCCGCCGGTGCTCCCGCGGCAGCGCGACTACAGCTCCCGGCGCTCCCCGCGCGGCGGGCGGGCCCGCACTGGGCACCGCCTCAGCCGGCCGGGCTCGGGGCTGTGGCTCTCTCCCGCGGTCACGGAGTGTCCTGGCTTGGAAAGGGTGTGAGATCACCGTCATTAACCCAGCGCTGCCACGTCCACCATTGAACCATGTCCCCAGGTGCCACATCTATACGGCTTTTAAATACGTCAAGGGATGGTGACTCCACCACTTCCCTGGGAAACCTGTTCCAGTGCTTGACAACCGTTTCGGGTGAAATTTCTCCTAGTAGCTAGGAAACCTAGTTACTAATCTAACTAATCTAAACTAATCTAACCTCTCGTGGGGCAACTAGGGACCATTTCCTCTCGTCCTGACTCTTGTTGCAAGGGAGAAGACACGGTTCCCCTCCCCTGACCACCGCCTCCCTTCAGGTACTTGTATCAGCGATAGGATCCCCCCGAGCCTCCTTTTCTCCGGAGGGAATTTCGGGCAGCCGCTCCTGCGGCATGCGGCTCTTGCAGACATTTTCTTCACAGCTCCTGTAACTTCATAGCTCCTGGAGTATGAGAGTTAAAAACCGACAACAAAGCCTGTTTAGAAACTTTATTGAAGCACATCCAGAAAGTTTTAGCGCACAGAAACATATATTGAGGAACCCGTGTGCCTCCCGAGTTCTGACAAATAAAGGCAGGTTGAAATAATTTTAATTTTATTGACATTTCCTTATAGCACTTACATTATGTCGTGTGCTAGGAGGAAACTGCATTTAGCCTTTTTTCAGCAAATATCTTCTCATAAAAGTTGTTATAGAAGATTTCCAGCCATAAGTAGTCTGAAAATAGTAAGTAAACCACTGGAGATTAATTCTGGTTTTCTGTTTTATTTTGAAATGGTTTAAATCAAAGAGTTTTTATTCTCAAGAAAGAGGCAGCTAGTGAATACAATTCATGTTTTAGACTGAAGGATCAATACCGAAAAAAAAAAGTTAACAGTAAATATCTGTCCTTTTCTTAAATTAAATCTTCATATCACACATTTATCTAATAAAAAGTCTTAAGCACTTCAACAAAGGAGAGAAGGGCTTTCTAAGTGCCTAGTAGCCATACAGGATAGGTTGCTGCTGGCATACAAATTGCAAATTATATTTAAGACCTGAGCTGGAAAAGTGTTGATTGCAAAGTCCAGCTCTCAAAATATAGCTAAATACCAGAATAATCCTGGTTCCTGTGTACAGGGATAGAATCTTTACTGACAGGATGGCATACCCTTTCCCCTTATCACCTGAGGAAGCCATTTATCATTCAAAGCACAGGATCAACAGGGCATGAACAGCCATTTTGTGTTTATATTTACCCTTGTTGTTCTATAGATATCCTGTGCATTAGGTACTTCATAAAATTTCATCCTTGCACTAAATCAGAAGTTATTTCTAAATCTCTGGCATGCTGGAAAGCATCAACATTACAAAAAAAAAAAAAAAAAACAAAACCCAAAAAAAAAAAAAAAAACAAAAAAAACCCAAAAAAACAGCCACAAAGGAATGCACTTTATAAAATGCCCAATTTATATTCTCTCCATCTCATTAAGGAGAGAATGCAAGTGAAGAAATATTATTGACAGTAACATGTATATAGGTATTTTTTAAGAGTGGCAGTTCAGTTGCTCAGGATAATCAAATTTCCCTAAATAGAGAATTATGCATTCTCTCATTAGAGTACCTTTCTTCACTCCTTTTCATCAAACTTATCCAATGTTACGTGCCTATGATCTAATTCTGCTGAAAATACCCAGCTGCAAGTACTCAGCTGAGACCATAACTGAGCAAACTATTTTTTTTGCCCATGGAAAAATACATAAATTAGGGGAAAGTCCAAGGAGATAATGCATCTTAAAGCAGTTGAAAATGGATCTAACATATGAATCTCTAGACTTTACTATTTCAGAAGTAGTTATGAAAAAAGAAATCCTCTATCAGTGGGAAAAAGCAGCCTCTTTAGTCATATTCTTCCCCCAACAGCATCTAGAGAAGTTACTCTAGGAAGAATTTCACCTGTTGCTGTCGTGTCTTCCCCGTGCACTCTGCCAGCATAACCAAGAGTTATATTAGGGACATAAACATTTTTAATTACAAACCTTCAAAACTTGGTAGTCCATGCTCTGCAGCCACATCATCATATAGAACAGAACAATCTTTAATGCATATTTTTATTTGTATATTGTTTGTATATTATTTGTTCTAATTGTGAAAAGAACACTAGATTATGAGCCATCCATATCTTTCGTATTGTTTTTTGCATAAAGTTGTATTTTCTCCTCTGTGTATTCCAGCCTTTGCATGTACTATCCTGAAAAAGGGTGTATTTCAAACTGCCCACTTATATTTCAAGAAATCAGCCAAGGTGGACCCAATGAACTAACAGTATTTTCCAAATCTTACAGCCTTCAGTATTCTCATCTAAATTGTAGATGAGAGTAGATAATATTAGTAGATATACCTAATTATTTTTATAATATTGCATACTTAATTTCATGGTAATCTATAGATATTAAAATGTGTGATATTTATACACAAATTCAATATAAAGGTTAATTGCTTAAAATAATATAATTGTTACCAAACCTTTCATTCTTTCCATAAGCAGACACAAAGAAATTAATTAAAACAACCAGCAAAGCTTCCAAAATTTTCCAGTATATGACAGTGCCATAAAGCAGCGTTACAGTGAGCACAAAACACATTAGTAGATAATAACACTTGTTAGTGCAAGAGCAAAGTGTTATCTTCCATTCTCATTCTTGATTCTTCTTTTTCTGCCCCAAAACTGCCAAATATGCCCTACTTGTAGGAGATTAGTGACATTGTCTCAACAAATAGTGTTTTTGTAATTAACAGTCAGGTACTACAAAGATTAGAAATCAATGTGTTCAGCCCCAGTCAGGATTTGACCCTCAGTCTTATTGGCAACTTCCATTGTTTTTATTCTGCTTTTGACAATCCAGGTTTATCTGTGGATGGATCTGCTTCTTCTAAGTCTGCAAATTCTTCCTCTATAACTGGCTTCAATATTTTCTCTATTTGTGTAAGTCTTTTTTTCACTTTTTGTTGTGCACTTTCATACTCAGCCAACAATCTGGCAAACTTTGTTTGCAACCTGTCCATAGCACGTTCCATATAGGCGACCTTCTCTTCCAGATCTTTAGGATCACTTCCTAAATTTGCAATTTCAATGTCCAGCAACCCATCTTTCATTAGGATTTGCTTGCCTTTTTCCTCCAGCATAGCCTTTGCATCCGGATACTCTGTCAAAGCCTCCATGAGATCATCTTTAGACAGACAAAACAAGTCTGAGTATCCAATACTTTTAATATTGGCTGTTCTTCGATTGCCAGCTTTGCTACCCTTGATATTAAGAATGCTGATTTCTCCGAAGTAGCTGCCATCACTTAGGACCACAAATTGGGTAACTCCATCATCAGCAACTACTGCCAGCTTACCTTCTTTGATAATGTACATCTCTCGTCCAATATCTCCTTTTCTGCAAATGTAATCTCCAGGACTGTATACTTGGGGCTGGAGTTTCAAAACCAGTTCAACCAGCAAACCCGCTTCACAGTCCGCAAAAATCCGAACTTTTTTTAGCGTTTCCAGGTGAACGTTGATTGCAATCTCTGCTCTTAGTTTATCTGGCAGATACTTCAACACCTCCCTTTCATCCACAGCTTTTTTGTTTGTCCACAGGTAGTCAAACCACTTTATAACTCTTTTTTCCATGTCCTTACTCACATTCCGAAAGTGCATATACTGCTTGATAGCATCAATCCTTGCTTGGAACTCCGCCCTGGCAGCATTCATGTTGGAGATCATTGAGCCCACATTACCAACAATGGTAGCAAAGATCAGTACTCCAACCAAGAAGTCAACAACCACAAAGAAATACTCAGAATCTCTTACAGGAGGGGGGGTTTCACCGATAGTAGTCAGGGTCAGTGTTGACCAGTAGAGACTGTAGACATATTTTCTAGTCAGGCGGGCAAATTCAGGATCTGAGGTGTTGGGGTAGACCCACGTGTCAGCCCCAAATCCAATGGCTTTTGAGATGGAGTAGTACACACAGGCATTCCAGTGAATAATAATCACAATGTACATGACAAGGTTAGAGATCCTGAAGATATTTGGGTAGTTTGTTCTTGTTTCTGTTCTCTGGAAGAATTCAAACATCCGAGCTACTCTGAGTAGTCTGTTTATTCTTAATTCTGGATAATTCAATCCTAACTTAAAGTATAAGAGATCAGTTGGTACGATCGACAGAAAATCTAGTTTGAATTGAAAAGATTTCTTATATTTCTCTCGTAGCTTATGCTCTTCTTTCACCAGAAGACCTTGCTCCAGGTAACCTAAAATAAATTTGTAAATAATAAAAAAATGCTACAGGTTCAAATATGTTGTGTTTAAGGTCAGTCCAAATCTACTTTGAAAAATATTTTGGATGCAAATTCCATATGGAACATAATTTCTCTTACTTTTTACTATTTGATTTCTTATTTCCAAATAGTCAGCTTAGTGCTATATGGTTCAGCTGTGAAAGATAAACAATTCTAGATCTGAATATTTTCCTCTACTTTTCCATTATGGTGAACATCTGAAAAAAAAATCCCATCTTCCCCTCCAAAGAAACCTCCACAAACTATAGAAAGGGTAATTAATGAGGAAAAGAATCTGAACACAGGAATTGCACTTCCATATTGAGTGTATCTACTTAATAGCTCCATAGGTTAATATTTTAAAATGAATAGTTGTAGCTGAAGTTAATGGGATGTCTTGCTTGCTCAATGATCTTGAAAATCAAGCAAATACTTGAATCTCCCATTAATACAAAAACCAGATTTAGGTGCTGGTTTTTCAGATCCCCTGATCCTCTCTTGGCTGCACTACATGTTTCTTTTTTCTGGGTGAGTCAGCTGCAGGCAGAACAGCTTGTACCTGTATATCTCAAACTTTATGTGTCCTTTGAGTAATACATAAAAAAAATTTCATCAGAACTTCTCCTACTTTTACAGTAAGGCTGCAGTCTTTCAGAAATCTAACTCAGTGTCTTTTTTTCACTATTGCACCTCATCAAAGCTATTCAGATAATAGAAGTAGTAGGGTTTTGATTTTAAAAAACTGGCATAAATATGTAAAAAGGAATAATTAATCCTTGAGTATATTTACCTGTCCTTGTCCGTACAAACATATCAGCAACATAAATGGCATCAGAAACATAATCAATAATAAACCATGCCACTAAGTAATCGTGCTGAAGCTCATCAAAACAGGCCCTGAATATGAAAAAACAAAAGTAAATTACCATAAAACAAAAATTAAATACTTGTATGACTCAATGTTTTTTTTTTTAAATCTAGTCAGGGATATTATGATTTTCCAGAAGTTCTGTGTAGTCACTGAAGGAGTACATCACCTAGCAATAATCATGGTCCAGTTGTACATGACAGGCATTGTGATGCAAAACAGCCAGTTGTAATATATATTTCCTGCTGGATCAATGGTGAAAATATCTTTCTTCTTCCTAAGTGGTAAGCAGGGGGAAAAAAAGAAATTTAATGTGAGACTTGAAATACACATCTCATTTTTGAGGAATTAAGCATTCCAGAAATTATTATCGTGAAATAAATGGTCTTTATCAAAGTTGAGCTTCCTGGCTCAAATGCGTGGAAGATATGAAGCTGGTACGACTTGGTGTAACACAAATTTAGAATCTAAATTTTACTGACTAAAGTTAGCTTGGCAGTCTCACTTCACTTCATAGTGGCACATGTGATTTTTAAATTATTTTTCCTACCCAAATAACACTCTCATCTGATAATTTATTTTATCATAAAAAATTATTATGTGACCATTAATTTTTAGATAAATATAAATTATGAGATGAATCATGCCTTTCTCACAGGGAGAAGTCTGGCCCTGAGGAAGATAAAACATTGGCATAGTTTACATAAAGAAACCAAAGACTAGGAAATCACACAACACTGGTTTCTATTGCACTGTTTTGAGTTTCTCTTCCTTAGCCAGAAAATTATGAATTTACCAAGCAGAATATAAAGCAACAACTTTTAGAGCATAGAAGAGTTTATTGGCTTGTTGGTGCCGTTGTGTGTGGAAGAGGTTGCTTTATACTGGCACGTCATTTGCTGCAGTGTGTTATACAAGAAATACTAGATAATCAGAATCCAAAGGAGATATATTTTGATTAATAATCACCTGCATGCATGCATATTTCTGTTGTCCACATATGACATTAAGTCAAAACAACTCTAGGGAGAACAGCAGCAGTCTTTACACTCATTCACTAAGGTATAAACATCTTTACATGACATCAGTAAATTAATTCGTTCTTACATCAAAAGCAATTTTATTACATAGCATAACTGGACCTAAAAGAAAAATACTTACTCTTCTGTATTTTCTTTCTTCTTCAACTTATCTTTATTTTTATTTTTCTCCTTTTTTTCTTTGTTCTTTTGTGTTTCTCCATCCTTCTTTTTTTCTGGCTTACTAAGAAATAGATTAACATTTTCCATTGTTAAGGACAAAGTAAAACATATGTAGAAAAAAACCTAAATCTCTTAGAAATAGTAATATTATTCTTCATCTTACCTCTTCTTTTCTTTTTTCTTTTTCTTCTCCTCTCTAAAAAAAAGAAAAATATGATAGGGTCATGGGATGCACATCCTGTTTCTTCAACATCTATTTATTAGAAGCATCTGAATTCAGTAAGGATAACATTGTACTTATGTGTTTAGCCTTCAAAAAAAGTGTTTTTCTTATCACTTGTTCTTTCACCTAGAACTATTGTTGTTTTAAATCAATAGATACAATATCAGTAACTTTGGTAATAAGGATGATGGTCATCATAACTGATGTGCATGAAGTTGAAATGTATGTGCAGTCTCTTTTGGGCTTACCTGAATGACATAACTGTTTCTAGTGAAACAATTATATATTTATTATAATTATTTATTTGTGCTTTTATAATCAAAATTGCAGTACTCTCATTTTATCAAATGGCAAAGATACTTACTCATCTTTATTACTATTATTGTTAATATTGTAGCATGCAAATACTCCAGGTAGATGTTGTTGCCTGGGAAACAACAAAACAGCACAGTTATATATCTGCGGAAATTAAAAAAAAAAACTCCTAAATATTTACAATAAGCAATATACTGTAATCTTAAAAACTTAGTTTATTACTTAAAAACTAAGTTTATTACTAAGTGAAGAAAACTGTATGATAGCAAGTATATGTGCTTAGATAATCCTATGTAAATCATCAAACTAAAAAAACCCAAACCAACACAAAATATATTTAACATACCTGTCTTCCCCTTTGTGTATCAGTCCAAGGTCCTTACTGGTGTCATGCACTACCACAGTGGGAACAACTGTATGGGAGTGATGGGTCTCAATCACTCCAACCTTCATGGTCAGGTTTGTTTTAACTTGGGTAATTGAAGACTAAACAAAAAAAGAATCAAATCATTTCACCACTAGAATAAGTAGCTTTTTTTTTTTTTTTTTTTCCCCTAAGAATGAATCCTTTACATTCTTGCTTTCCTGAAGACCAACAAGAATATTTGCAGTTTCCTGTCTCCCATGACATTCCCACCAGACAAGAAAATGACGTGGCAACTCCTGCTAAAGGGAACGTTGTACACATCTTCAGGGAAGGGCTAATTTAGGTCTTTCTCCTGAGTTTTGATACATACTTTGAAAATATTTAAACAATTGTGTTTGAAACATCTACCGCTGTTGCTCTGGTTTTGAACCAAAGGCTTGAAACACTGTATCAAGATGGAGGAACAGATTCATGCGCAGATGGCATCCTGAAAACCCAACTAAAAAGTATCCCCTAGTTGTAGGTCCAAAGAAATCTCAGTATATCTGATAATTGGGACTTAACTCTGTTGAGATCAAAGAGTGGGTTCTGTAAGTAAGAGGGTAAGACTAATGTAGTGGTTTCCTTATTTGTATAGCAGGTGTTATATAAACACCTAAATAGAAGTGTTAGTGGCTCTTTATGTCTTGTCTGTTCATCTCAAGGGAAAAAAAAAAAATGAAAATGTCTTATAGCTAATACAGTGCATTCTACTGCATAATTGGTGTAATTAACTTCTGCTGTCCTTTTTCACCACTTGTTCCTACAGTGCTGTCAGTAATGTCTTGGCATCAGTGAGACTGCCAGCTCTTTAGGCATGAATTCTACCAGTATGATTTTCTCTTGCCAGGGCCATTTAGAGAGAATTATAAAACAGATATTGATGCTGCAATCCGCTGCAGTAACAATATCCCTGTATGTGTGAAATCAGAATATAGAGATCTCTGTAAGCCACAAATTGACAAACGAGTGTCTGTATCACTGATTAGTGAAGTCAAATGCCATAGGGATCAGTCTTAAAGCAGTGTATTCTGGCACACCCCGAAGGAGGAGCAGAATGATACAGCTTCCATTGCTGCTAGACTTGACTTCCCTTATTTGTCAATGAAACTAAAAATATGCCTATACAGGAAACAGGAGGGGAAATCCATGTTTCCAGCACTCATTAGACATGAATGACACATGGTGCAAAAAATAATACAGCAATATCACAGAATAACAGAATATTCTGATTTGGAAGGAAGACACAAGGACCACTGAGCCCAACCCTTAAGTAAATGGCCCATCCAGGGATCAAATCCACAATTGGTGTTATTAACACCATGCTCCGACCAACTGAGACCTAACATTCTACACAATAGAAAGGTAAAGGTTGAAGATTAAGATGTGTTATTCCATGTATAGTCCTAAATATAGTCCAATATTACTGGTTGGTCTTTCAATGCTTACCAGCATGGATCAGGTTTTAGATAAATAGACATAAAAATATTCTAAGTATCTAAGACATGGTAAACTTCAGGTTAGATTCATCAGGAGACTAAAAGCTGTATCAGAGTTTCCAGTGACTTACTGCTTGAAAATGAGAGGATTGAAATTACACCAGGTTCAATTAAGTAGCTTTATATCTGCTTACAGGTGCTCTGAAAGCTCTATTAATGCTGGCACACACAATTCCATCCTGATTAAACCTATATCCTCCACAGGACCACACAAATAATGGTGCAAAATAAAGCTGCGTCCAACTCAGCACCAGACAATTTCAAATGCATTAATCTCAAGGGAAATAATTTCTCCAACAGAGCGGGCTCTAAACCAGTCAGTTCGTGTTAGCACTCACATTTCTACATAGGCATATATTTTTCATGTTTACTTTTGCTCTTTGAGTCTTCTTGAGTTTCAAAAAAAAAAAAAAAAAAAAAAATTTGATGTTGCGCTCTCCAGACAAACTGATTTGCAGTTGTTCTAGAGTTTAAACATGATGATAAGTTTGATGAAATAGAACGTGCCCAAAATCACACCAATCCAGAGTATGCAGCCTGAAGGCTGTGAAAAAAAAAAATCTTTATCCTCTACATTCCCATCTTTTTCAGCTAAATAGGATTTTCTTTGCATTTTTTCAAATAAACAAATTCCTCTGTTTCTGTTGGTGTCTGCTGTAAGCAGAGATAGTGTGGGATACCGTGTATTCTGGGGAAGCAGCCATGGCAGCCATGCATAGGATTTGCTGGGAAAGAGGAGCTGCCATTTGAGGCAGTACTGGACATTTCATATTACTGAGGCACTGAAAACATTAAGTGGCATAGAAATTAAAGTATTAACTACCCTGTAGTCTCAAAACACCAAGTTTGAACGTCAAGCTTAGGTAAGTGCTGCACCAGGTTCTTTTCCTGTCAGTCAGGATGTGAAGCACAAGAGTATCTTCAAATTCCATTAGTCTAAAAGCAAATTGTGGGGAGTTTAAGTTCCCAAATCTAAGACACAGAAGTGCTAATGCAGCATGTGCCCAGTGCAAGTTGGACAGACACAGAAATTAAATCTAGTTTGGGGACTGTTTTTACTTTGTTACAGCACTTGCCCATACTGGGCACAGTAGAAAATACTGCATTAAATTCACTGGGTCCAAATTCATCTTAAGGCATTTTCAAGCATTTCAAAATTTTTACTAAATTCTACCACTATCATGTTTCCTATTCTGTAGTCACACATATTTTTTTATTTAACTGATACATTGTCACAACTTATTACAGTGCTTTTTAATACTGGGATGCACATTTTCACATTGTCACATTTAGGTAGCAAATTCAAAAAGTAATAGATTCTTTCTATAGACATATTTTAGATTTCTACCATATGGTTTTTACTGTATCATCCCAAATAGTTTCCTTTTACTACTTGGATTTTTTTAAAATGTAACTACTATAATAAACAACCGAGTTTTCAAGCATTATGAGCTGAAAACTAATTCTATTAATCACTATACATCAAAATCTTTAGGGCTGCAAGAAAATGAAGGCAGGATTGTGCCTTTTACAGGATTGTGATGAGTGGAAGACCAGCTTCTCTCTCTTCTGCTCTTTTATTTTACAGATTTCTCCCTTTCTTACTGGCCCATCTCATTCACATCTCTAATCATTATTTTCATAAAGAAAATGCTTTAAATAAGGATACCCTGAAACAGATTTGGGTATCATATAAAGATCTATTTTTTTTTCTCTACAAAAAGCAGCAAAAATCTTCATAAGCATTGAAATCTGCAGCATGCTACAGCATGATCTGTCTTTTCTAACATGCTAAGAGTCCTCAGCAGTAGTTCTGCCATAAGCAGTTTCAACAAGCAGTGTGCATGCTTACCTTGGGAATGTAATCTGCTGCTTCTACTAGAGATTTCAGTCCTTTAAATCAGCCACATTTCCCTACTACATAAGCAGAATCACCATGAAAAGCTAAATATAGTCAACATTTAATAAATAAATCCCTTATTGATTGATTTCACAAAGAGCCAGCCCCCTGTGCAGTTCTCTGAATTATTCTGAAGGAAGGACATGGTTATTAGAGGAGGATTTCCTTGACCTAGTGATGGATTTTGAGATTTAGAGGGAGGTGAAAGTAACAGTGGCAGTCAGTATTATCCTTCACCTCAGCAGAATCTTACTAGCCCTATCTACAAGTACAAGAAGTGACAAATACTGGAATGGCTATGTTTTGAAACTGAAAAAAAATATTGTGAATAACCATATATTCAGTACTGTCTGTTCACTTGTTTTCTTAAAATTGCAAATGCTTTTTAACTGTAGTAACAGGTTTTTTTACTGTAATAGATAAAACACCATAAATGGAAATTCCCTGTTTATTTTAATGTGTACACCATTTGGCTGAAGAAAAGGAAATAACATTTTAAACTAATTAGCATTCTTAAATAATATAACATAACATATTTAGATGCATAAAAATTCAGTGTATTGTGGATACATTTTAAGTGGAAAATGCCTTGATTATGAAGTTCTAAGACACTGAACAAATCTTCAATTTCAGTATCGATTATGACTTTGCAAAATGGTTTAAGTAGATGCATTCCTCCTCCATTAGAAATGTGCAAGAGTGCATCTGTAGTGGCCACAGAGTCAGGAAAGGCTCCATGAGGATCCTAGCACATACTTCAAAAGAGAACATGGTATTTGCATACTTCACCTTTTATATTTCACTGCTGGATACCAAAAGAATGAGGAAAATAATGTACTATGAAGTTTGAGTGATTAATTTTTCAATCTGGAATCTTGTACCTGGCCCATTTTTGTAAAAGAAAAAAAAAAAAGTTCTTAAGCAGCAAAAAGAGGTAAATGTTGAAACTTGAATTTATATCCTCGTCACAACTCAGACATAGCTAAAGTTTTTACATTCTATGAATTACATTCTAACTTTGCTTCACAAAAAGCAGAATCCAGGAAATCAGTCCAGCCCCTTGGACTCCAGGATTATGATAAATTTGTTTCTATAACCAAAGGCAGCAAGAAAAAATGCTATTAGCAATCATAGTAACCAGCTTAAATCTTGCAGCCCAGATGACTGAGTTTATGGATTTAATCATAAAACAAAAGCTCAGCACAGGTCAGCCTCCTGAGGATAGAAGCAAATTAAACACTTCTGCTGCTATGACTTTCCAGCCCTGAAGACAGTCATTCCATTTTACAGAAAGGAGAACATGCATTGAAATTTAAAGAATAAAAATAATTTAAAATAAGATAATAATGGGAAACAAGGAAATGTATAATCTTACACACAATGGAAGCCACATAGAGGAGTTTTGAGTAAGATATGCAACATAACAGATAAAGTGAATAATCTTCTAAATTATGGCTTATGCTTTACTGCTGTCTTTGAAGAGCTGAAATGCATCTGTTATCCTAAAATCATATATATGAAAGGAATCTCAGAAGGTTACTGCATCCGACTAGTATTGAACCCTGATCACGTTTACCTCTGTCATTCTCCAGGGTTTTTCCCTGTCTTGCTTTCTGAAAGATGTCAATGTTCAGTGCTGAGCAGTGATTCTGTGAATATGGGGTGACGCTAAATGTTTGGGACATATGCCTTGTTATGTGTCACAAAAGAGTTGATACACCTTTTTAATCTGGTAAGGAACTGCCAGTTTTCTAATAAAATAATAAGTCCCGCAAAGCAAAACTAACTTATGTTTTTCTTTATTGGTTTACCCTGGAATTTTTCAAAGCTCTCAAACAGAGGAAAATAAACCCTACTAGGCCTGGCCACTTCCTTGTCTGACAGTGGCCAGGACCTCGCTAACCTGTGAAGAAGTTTTCAGGACAAATTCTGGATAAGCTCAACACAGTGGTGTCAATTCTGCCCTCCTTTAAAAGCCAATTATATAGCTGTCATTGACTTCACTGACAATTATATTTGTTTAATGTCAATATTTTTTCATGGATATTTTTCCTGTCATTCTGTATTCCAGTGAATACAGATGGGAGAATGACTGCACTAATGGATTATTGTTTTAGTAGGCCAACTATAATCTCTCTTTGCATCTTGCATTGTCATCATCTGTAATCTTCTCAATCCTATTAATTCTAAGTGTAGTTTCATATACCTATAGCCAAAACACTAGATACATTAAACATATCTATGACTTATAAATAAGCAGGTTTTATTGGCACATTGCCTTTCAGTTTACTATGTTGAAGCTCTGTAAACAAATAAGAGTTTGGATTTGGATTACAGTTTTGGCAGGTTTATTTTCTGCAAATATTGTTCTGGTTTTTCTAGTGCTGGTGTGATTTCAGCAACTAATGTCATGTTGGAAGTGCTGTAGCTGAGAAGACTCCAGGGCTTCTAACTTACTTATGCTCTTGTGTAGAATTCAGTGTCATGAAGCTCAGTGGGCCCCAATGAGGCTTGATGACTAGAAAACCCTCAGTGCCACCAGTGTCTCCACCAGTAGGTGGTACTGTATTTTTACTTTAGGATGATGGAGAGTGAAATAGAAGCAATTTTAAGATGTGTGTTGGTGAGTTGGATTCTAATGTGCAGATGAGGCTGGAATCACAAAGCACTGCAAGTGCACTCAGGCACAGAGCACAGCACCGCACAGTGTGCTCAAACACTGTCTCAAAGCCTCTCGCCATCATCCTCCAGGTCCAGAGCCTAGTTTCTGCATGACTACTCTGCACAGGGACTAGCACTTCTGAAAAGTCCATATTGTGTGTGGCCATGCCTGGCAGTTCTTTCTGTGCCCTGAGATGAACCTGTAATACGATTATCCTTGTGTCTTCCAGGTTCAGTGGGTGTTTCTCCCCTGAGATGTCTCCTCAACTCCCAGGCTGAAACCTGCAAGGAACAGAGAGACTGGCTTATCAGAAAACTCTCTGGGAAACACTAGATCTTCATTCAGGGGTATAATTGGGAAAAAGAATAATTGTAGTGACCATACAGAAGCTCCAGAAGTTCTGTATAGTCAGTACTTCTGTTTAGCAGAATTTTATTTCAAGTTAAAATAACATAGGAAACCTTGGTTGGTTGCACAGAATAATGATAATGATGCTGAAACATTTACACATAAAAAGGTGATTCAACTGATATTAATTCTGCCTAAACAAAAATCATAAAAATCACTAATATATGACATTGCCACCGATAAGAGAGGTAGAAAGTGCACTGTAGATAAAAAAGGTATAATGAATCCAGCCTTGCATGTTATTCACTCTTTGCAGTATAGAAGGAGTTAAGATGGCACTATCTGGGCATTTATAAGGGAACATATATACAATTAATTTCTCCACAGCAATCAGAGCAATCTAATAATTTTGAACTTCAGTCTCAAGACCTTTTCTTTTCATCAGTTGAACCTAATTTCTTCATGTATTGCTCCTGCAGATCTGCACTTAATCACCATGTAGTGGGGAAGACAGAGCTCCCATGGTCTGAGCTTCATTCACAAAACTATTTCAGTAATTTTTGTGTGGCTAAATGCCAGGAAAGGTAATGAATCTGTCTGTAGCTTCTGTATTGAACAGAACTCATGTTTGGACACTGTCGTGTAGCAACAACTGCTGGTAGAGTAATGCAGGACAGGGAAGCTGAGCAATGATAACAGGATTTAAACATGCCACAGGCAATTTTCCTAAATAATAATAAAAGAGATAGTTCTTGCTTCATGTCTGCACCTGAACCAGCTGCACAGTGAACAGGTTTTCTAAATGTGGTGAAGCTTGTCATCATCTTCAGTATTTACGATAATATAATTTAATACTGCATAAGGAACTTAATGTCCGTGCACATAAGAAAAAAAAATCCTCAACAAGTTTAAATTTATAACAAAACCAAAGAGACACACAAATTATGGTAATCAAGTTGTTCATGGCTAAAACAGAGGTGAAGATGGGATTTATTAAGGCACAAAAATGAGGTTTACAATGACTGTTTTAGTTATAAATGTAAAGATTAAAATTGGCTAGATAGCCAGAGCTTCCATTTTTATGAAAGACCAATAATTAACATCAGTGATTGCTGGCTTTAAGGAAAGTTTCACAAAACCTTTCATATATTACATAGTTAATGAAGTTATGTAACTACTACGTAGCAGAATTTTAACTTAAATTTTCTCTTGCATTTTCCAAACATTTAATGGGGGGGAAAATAATGCAATAACATAGAAGGACATAGTAGGGTTTGATAAGGCACCTATTCCTCTTTGGGAGAAATGGAAACTGCCACAAAATTGCTTTGACTGTTACTACATGCATATTTTTACTTCATACACAAGAGGTTGATCTGTGCTTAGCTGTATCTGGCCCAGCTCCAGGGAATTAAATGGGTCTGTGCTGATTTGCATTAGCTCATGATCCAGGCATTGCTCTAAATCAGTCATAAGTGTCATTTTGAATGGCAAAATGGCATTTTTTTTCTCTTTACATCAGTTAACAAGATTGTATATCAATACTTTATTTTCTTTCCCATTTGACCTTTACATGTCATCCAAAATAAAGAAAAATATATCAATGTTGATAAATTACTTCTATGTAGTTAGTTTCTTCCTGACATTGTCTCAAAGTTCTTCAGAACAAATTGTGTATGAAAACTGCTAATCATCAGTGAAGTATTTACACATGAAGTATGCCTACTCTCTTCTGTAATAATGTTATGGATTGCAAGTTTTTTGCATCTGTCCATTGACTTGAATTGTTAGTCACAATTTTTTTGTGACTTCACTTTTTTTCCCTCAGAAGAAAAAAGGTCTCATAGTGCTTTTTGCAGTTTATTACAATATAAAAATTTAAAGATTTTCAGCCAAGGAACAATAAGTATATAGCATCATTTAAGTTGGAAAATACTCTTAAGATAAATAAGTACAATTTAACCCAACACAACATTCACCATTAAACCATACCTATCACTACTACACCTATACATCTTTTGAATACCTCCAGGGGTGGTGAGTCCACCATTTCTTTAGGTGGCCTGTTCCAATGCTTGACAACCCTTTGAGTGAAGAAAAACCTCCCCTGGCACAATCTGAAGTTGTCTCTTGTCCAGTTGTTTTTGACTTGGGAGAAGAGACCAATCCTCTTCTAACTACAACCTCCTTTCATGCAGTTGTAGAAAGGTGTAAGTTTTATCCTGAGCCTCCTTTACTGCAGGCTACACACCCCCAGCTCCCTCAGCCACTTCTCACAGGACTTGTGCTCCAGACCCTTCACCAGCTCCACTGCCCTTCTCTGGACTTACTCCAGCACCTCAATGTCCTTCTTGTAGTGATGGGCCCAGAACTGAACACAGGATTCACAGCATGGCCTCATCAGTGCCAGCTTCGGGGGGACAAAATTTTGCTGGCCACACTATTTCTGATACAGGGTAGGATGCCATTGGTTTTCCCAGTCACCTGGGCACACTGCTGGTTCATGTTCAGCCAGTTGTCAACAAATGTGTAAATCAGATTAAATATTTTATTCACTAATTAAATAGACTTTGATGTCCATGGCCTGCTAAAGGACTTGGCTGGCACAGAGGCCCATCTACAGAAGTGTTAGCTCTGTTGTTTCTCAGTATTCTTGCTCTGGGTACTGCACCACAGTTAAGCCATGAGCAGCAGGTCAGCCGGAGCTGTGCCAGAGGAAGAGGTGGTCTTTGGCAGCTCACCCTCTTCCACCTTCTCTGCTGCTCCAGCAGAATTTTGTGGATATTACTACTTCCCTTCTCAGCAGATCTGCCAACAGAATCACTTGCAGGTTTGCAGCAAGCTCAAAAAATTGACACATTTTTGCAGAAACGGGGATATGAACAAACAGAGCTGACAGATCTGAGAGGACGCAGAACAAAAATAGGAATTTGAAGCAGACTGCAGACATGCCTCAGTCCATATAAGTGGTTTCATCCTATAGGCATGCTTATGTTGTACAAGAAGATCACAGTTTTCTCCCAGACTTTCAGATTATGCTCTAAAATTTTGATTTAACTCTTTCAAATACATTTTAAAATTATTGCTCTGGTTTTTTAGCAGTAACCTGCTTTAAAAAAGTTAAAGCAGAGAAGTCAAACTATTTATCATGCAGCCAGCACTGGATTCAGGCCACCTTCCCTAGAAGTTGTTATAGTGTAGAGATAGTAAAGATAAAGTGGAATGGTAACTAAAATCACAAAAAGCAAATGCAATGTTCATTTTCTCCTAACATACATAGTGCTGGTTATGCTAAAAAATAAATACAGAAATAAAAAATGAGACTAAGACATTGAAACTGATCTCTTGGTTTGACAACAGGACTGCCAAGTCAAGGATACTTAAGCCAAGGAAAACCAAGTTATTTTGTTGATAATGTCAATGTATTTCAGCAGTGTGCCCCAATGGTACAACTTTTCAAAACCAATGATGATTAGTTTTGGTACTGCGCTGCAAAGCCTGGTTCCAGCTCTCATTTCAATCCTGCGTGTCCCTGTGGTGCTCTGTGGAGGTGTGTTAAATTCACAATTTTGCCTCCAGTTAGAGAAATCCTTGTGCATGCTAAAGGTCTGCAGAGTGTCCCAGGAGGTTTGCTGGGCAACATGTAATGTTTTATTAAGCTTTACATTTTGTAAATGTATTTCAAAACCAAGACCTTAGTTAAAACTATACATTGGGTAATCAAGATAATTATTTCTTGCAACAACTTGGAGCCTGTTAACCCACAGGGAGTCGTCTCAGGGTATGCATCACCAGACACTGCCCTTGTTCTAGGACGCTGCCATAGTTTGGCCAGGGGATCCCTCTGCTTGTCCGCAGATCCACCGGCCAAAGTGAGCACAGGCAGCTTGTCACAGGCATAAGTGGCTGTACATCAAGACTGCTCATCTCTTCTCCCAGCTACGACGGGGAAGAAAATTAAATCTGTAGAGACTCCCTGGAGAGGCAAATGCTGCCAAGGTACTTCAGGAAAGAGCGCTCTTTGGATTCAGTGTTCAGATGGGGCCACAGAACTCCTCAGGTCTGGGACTCCATAAAGATCTAGAAAGCCCATTCGGGGCCACTCCTGGAGCCCTGCGTGCCCTCTTCCCCGCAGGCTGGGTCCAGAAGGGTGGCGAGGATGCCACCTCCGTCTCCGCCGGCGAGCGGGCGCGCCCAGGTGCGCCGTGCCGCGCCCGGGCGGGCGGAGCCCGCGGAGCCTGGCAGCCATGGGGCCCGGAGAGGCGCTGCCCGCCCGCCCTTCCTGCATGCGGGTCCGTGTCTGCCCGGCCGTCCGTCCTGCCGTGCGGGTCCGTGTCTGCCCGGCCGTCCGTCCTGCCGTGCGGGTCAGTGTCTGCCTGGCGGCGGGGCCGGGGCACCGCGGGAGGGCGCGGGGCTGGCTCGGTGTGCGCGGAGGGTTCGCGTCGGTCGGGACGCGGCCGTGCGCTCCTGCAGCCCCGGTGTCCGCAGCCCCCGTAAGATTTTCCTCCGCCCTGGCGTCACCCCGTTGTTTTCCGAGGAGTGGCTTGGGTCCGGCGTCGGGGAGGCTCCTGCGCTTCTGCCGCGGCTGCCTCTTTTAAACATCTTGCCAGCTTTGTTGTGTGCCTTTTTGGTGAGTCTCCACTCCAGGTGTGCCAGGGAAGAATTCCTTGCTGCTTCTCGATACACCCACTTTTGGGCCCCAGGAGCTGCGCCTTGGCAAAGGTGGGCTTGGTATTTCCTGGGTGACCGAGAAAGGCGTTTCATGTTTCTGCCAGGGGTGAGCTGAGTCATAAGTTCGTTAGAAATGGTTAAATTATTGTCTAATCAAAGCAGTGAAATTATTATCTAGTCAAAGTTTTCGAGATGACTTAGGACCAGTATCTTCAGTGGCAGGTTAAGAACCAAGTTGGCTGTCACTAAGCCTGGCAAGTCAGCCCTAAACTGCAGAATGACAGCAGGCTAGACATGTCACAAGCTGTGTGTAGCACCGGGGTGTCTGGTCTACCCAATTCAGATAGAGAATATTTAGGTGTTTGAGGGGAAAAAAAAGAAAAAAAAAAGCCGAATCATAAAGAAAGTTTAAAAGTTACACCAGCAACTGTCTTGGCTCAGACTGGTTTCCTGTTGCTGCCAGCCTTGAGTCAGAGCTGGGAGAGATTGTTTCTGCTAGGAGGAGTTCTGCTGACAGGTTCATGTTTGTTGACATTTGGAAGTAGGAGGTGAAACTAGCTTAGCTACAGAAACTCTGTGCTGAGCAAGCCAGGCAGCCTCAGTGATTTGTCATCTTCCTCAGCCTTTCCAAGTGATCTTCAGACTGTTCACAGGGGTAATAAAATAACAGTAATTCCTGGATCAGCCTCCTCTTCCTGTCTCTCAGGTGGTTCTTTGGTCTGTGCGGTTACATGCCACTTTTCATACAAGTGGAACAAATGACTTCTTTTTTTCTTTAATCATGAGAAGCTGCTCAACCAAATAAACAGATCATAAGCATTCAAAATTACACCTCTCAGTGATAAATCCATTATTTCTTTGTGTATGTGGGCAAGGATTGTAATTCAAAAAGGAGAGAAACAACCTGTGGCAGTCACTGGGTGACTTAGTACAAATGGCATGATTAAATTTTTCTTATGTCGTAAGGTATGCTGAAGAATGAAAAGCTTTAGAACACCTAGAAAAATATTTTGTTTCATGTGAAACAAAATAAGCCTGCCATTTATCTGCAGCTAAATGAAAATACCCCAGTCACCGAAAAGGAGGAAAAAAATTGTTGTTATTTTCTTCAGGTGTGTTTATCTTCATGTTTTCTTTTAATTAAAGGCAAGAATGTTAGTGCTTCTCGCACCATCCTGGTTTGGCATCAATATAGGTATTGGGAGCTAAGGGATGTCATTCATCTCTCCATTGTTTTTTTCACAGAATAATAGAATAGTTTGGATTGGAAGGGAACTTTGAAGGCTATTTAAACCAACCCCCATGCCATGACCAGGGGCATTTTTATCTTGACCTGGTATGTGTTTACTAAAAGAAAATATATTTACGCTTAAAGGACTCTTCTGTTATTTTGTTTTGTGATTTATTCTTCACTAATTGTGTCAAAACAAGTATATGCAAATTTTTCTTCTTCTAAGACTATACTTATAGTTTAGGATTTTAAAGTACTTTCAGGTGCAAATGCTAATTCTGTATTTTTACATTATCCAACTGTAATTTCTAGTAATGATAAGAGTGTAGAATAGTATCTATCCTATGTATTATGCAACAGTAACTGCATGTTGATTTAAATTCTCTAAGATTTTAATCTTCAGCTGTGGAATATGAACATAGCTATCTTGTGGGAACATACTTAGCAATACAAAACAACTCCTGTTATATGGAAACACTCTTAGCAAACAAGGAAATGTGTTTGCACAGCCTGCAAATCAAATTATAACTTCCTGTAGTATGTTTGTTGTAAAATATGGAATGAGAAAACTGGGAGCAGGTACTCGCTCTACTTCCTTACTTGTAAAGGGTGCTGTCTCCCAGAGCTGATACCAGCATTGCCAGCTGCAAATAGGATATTTTTAGGACCTTATGTATTTTAACTATTCTTTGTTAAACTGTATTAAATGAATTATCCAAGTCTGTTTCTTGTTCATTGGTCAGTGGAGTACTTTTGATATAACATTCTTATTTCCAGAGCTTACGTGTGAACAGAGAGGCACATCCTTCTCTACCAAGTCCCCAAGAGGCATTTCTTCAGCTGGGAAAGGGGAGAAGAAAAAAAAAAGAAAAAAGGGAGTGTGTTACTGATGCTGTCACTCTTCAGGATGAATCGTTCATGTGTTATTTTAATTACAGGGAAAACATGGAAAACAAAACTATTTGTTGCATCCCCTGCTCTCTATGTATCACAGTGGACTGAGCTTTTGTACTTCTGCAAATTGTTTCATATTTTAATTGTTTCATATTTAAATGTGTCTTCACAATAAGCCTTCTTTACAAAAAAGGTTGTTCTTAAAAGTTTTCCAGGCTAGAGTCTATAATCCACACTGAGATGTCCACATCCAAACTGAGATGTCAGCCTAGAGTGCCTAAGCCCTGTTGCAGCTTTGCTGCCTAACCCCTGCTTCCCCATGAAAAAAGCAACTCCTCTCGTTCTTGGCAGTGCAGTACCTGTTCTTCCTTTAGAAACTAATCTAGGCTGATAACAATGATGTCATTCCCAGACTGTCATCATAGTGTTGCTGATAATGCTTGGCTGGCTGAGTGTGAAGCTTTGGTCTCTGCTCGGGATCACCCAGCTCTCCAGCAGTGTTGCAGGGATAGCTGGGGGAACTGTCCCCTGTGGCCTGTGATCTACCTCCACCCAGAGCTTACTGAGCTTAGATTAAATTTGCTGGGAGGTGTAATGAGGCCTTCACCTGAAAATTTTGTGATTGGTTAAATAAGACTTGGCTCACACAGTATTCACTGAACAGTTTTCATAAAATGTGTTAGTGCCCATATGCAGTGAGAGTTTGCTCCCTGTTTGATTTTCCTTCCTTTTTTTCCATTTGTTTTTCCAATCTCAGCTACCAGTGTAAAACCAGAAGCCTTGAATAGCAGCAGGCTTACTTTAACAGGCAAAGTCCAAAATCGGATTTGGCTGTATTTTTGTGGTCTCTGCACAACAAAAAGGAGTCCTTCATCTTCAGGTTTCAGGTTAGCTTTTAAGATTTTGAGTTGAATTTTAAATTGAAACTAATATTTTTTTGTTGCATTGCTTGGTATTCCTCTTATTGCCTGTCTGAGCCACTGAAGTGCAAAATACGGATGTAAAATAATGTAATCACCTGTGAGCTACAGGAGTGGGTAATGACCCAGGGCAGCACTGTGTACATTGTGTGGGTTTTGTGTGTTATTTGCACAGTCAGGAATTACAGGTGCTCTGCAAAGACACGAAAAGGAGTGAGCAGAGTGAGGACAGGACTCTTCCACAGCTGTGTCGTGAATCATTTGTCCTTCTTTTTCTGCTCCCAGGTGCTGTGCTCTCTTTTTCTTGCCCTGACTCCTGCCAGGCATGGTGCCAGATCATCAACGTGCCTGAATCACACTCTCCTCTCCTCACCTCTATGGAGGGGACTGGCAATGAAACAAACTGGAGCATTTCCCTGCCTTCTGGAAGCAAATACCACCTCTACATTGGCTTGGCTTTGGCTATAGGCTCCAGTATCTTTATTGGTTCTAGTTTCATACTTAAGAAGAAAGGACTTTTAAAACTGGCAGACAGAGGAGTCACCCGAGCTGGTACGTGATGGTGCTATCCTTGCTCCTGATGGGGACACAAACACCTCTTCTAACTTGACCAAATCAAAGTTCAAGTCACAGATCACATGTTTGAAACGACTTTAATGGTGATCAGAAGTCCTGTCTTGGTGAGGGATGGAGACATGGTGTTATTTCTGTGTGTGATTACAGGAACTGGGATTTCAGAACTCTTAGGACTATGGGATATGCAGGGGGTATTAAATCTAGTGAGCTGGTGCTATTTCCTCACTGAGAGCAATCAGTTACCAAAAAAAAAATTCTCCATTTGTCTTACCCTCCAAAATGTCCTTCTCCTTCTTTTCCCCCTCATTTGAAATTGAAAGTCTTAAGCTGGTTTAGCTTCTTGGTTTTGCTCAGCTTTTTCAAAGTGAGTGCAATGAGTTGTAGAAATGACAAGTTTCTACAGTTAGTACAACTATCCCTTCATCAAAGTCAAGAGATGAACAGCTAGAAAAAGAACAGTTTCACTAATCTCATAATTTCCTTTGCATGGATTTTAATACAAAGCATTAGCAGTTTTTGTTGTTGTTGTGTTTATTGCAAAATATTATTCTAGAGAATTTGGTTATTTGAAAATACTCTGATACTGAATATTATATATACTTATGTTTAAAGTTTAAAAAAAAATCATGTACACAGGGGCATTTTTCTTTATAATTTCTTTCAACTTAAAGTAAAAGGAACGTCAAACAGCCATTGACTGTATGAATATATTGGATGTGACCTGGAAAAGCATTTTAAAACACTTCTTAAGCTCACCAACAATCTTTATAAACATTTTACTTTTGCTTGAAACTTCCCCTCTGCATATATTTAGTCAAATAGCAGTTTTTAGAAGTCAGAGTCACAAAGCAGTAGAGTGGTTAATGTCGGTCAAAATCAAATATTCTTCTTGTTGCATCCAGGTAACATGCTCTTTTGGTACTTTGTAAGTGCAAATGTCAGGTTGTACTTTTTGTTTCTTACAATAAGGTGATTTGTTTCTTCTAAGATAAGGGGTTTTTTTCTCTTTCAGGACAAGGTGGATATTCTTATTTGAAGGAATGGCTTTGGTGGACTGGACTGCTATCAAGTAAGTCAGCTCTTTCCTCTCAGCCTATGTGTAGATCTACAAAAAGCAGATTGTTTTTATTAAAGAGATTTATTATCCGATTTTTCATTCCCTTCACTTAAAAGAAATGTCCTTTCAATCACATTCATGACAAGCTGTTCTCATACGCCATCTTTCAAATACTACATTTGGTCTTCAGAGCTCTTTGCAGAATAACTATCTTTTCTTTAATATCTGGTCAAATGCCATGGAATTGCATCTGTCCAGCTTCTAGGAGTACTTAGGAGAAGAGTATTTTACTTTCTTTCAGCATTTATTAATTGTGCAGCTAATTTTGTGCAGCACAATTTATAATTGTGCATATATAGTGCAGAAAAAAGATTTTGGTTTGTATTTGCTATCATAGTTGTGATACAAAATATTTACAATAGTGTGATTTCAATATTCTCCTCCAAGCTGATCCAAATGTTCTTTCTTCTGCAGTGGGATTAGGAGAAGCTGCAAACTTTGCTGCCTATGCCTTTGCACCTGCAACCTTGGTTACCCCCTTGGGTGCCCTGAGTGTTCTCATAAGGTCAGTACCAATTGGGAGCAAGCCTTGGCAAATGAACCACTCAGTGCGTGAGGGAAAAAATACTGTCTTTGGCTGGAAGTAGAGATTTTTAATAAAAAAACTAAAAAGCAATTGATGGGCAGAAAATGCTTTTTGTTGCTTGCTGGAAAGATATTTTTCCTTATTTAGAACTGAGTTATCTGCGTAGATAGAATCAAAAGTCTTGTTGCAAAGGCCACCGAATGCCTTCCCAGTAGCTTTCCGCCTAGATGACAAAGTAATTCTTATCAGCATAAACAAGGTATACTGCTGATAGAAGGTAATTTATCTATTCCTGGAGAACTGGAGCTTTTTAAAAAACTGTTATCCTGTTCTTCAGCTGTGACTAAACTTTAAATAAAAATACAGCATTCCTTCACAAAATGTTTTCAAAAGTGTTTATATTTATAGGAGCATAATTTCATATTAAGGCACAGTTAGTAAACCTTCTGATTTTGTTTTTTCTTTTTGAAATCTTTCTGGAAAGAAGGCAATGAAAATCTAGGCTTTCTTCTCTATCCACAATTGAAATTTGTGGTTCTTTTGAAACATAAATGTCCTTCACAGACTTATTGTTTCCTATGTATGAAGAAAAAAATAATTTCCAAGTTCTTAAGCACATACAGTAATGTGGCTATCATAGCAGCAGAAAAGACATGTACTGTGCATACAAAAATTTTATAGGAAATAATCTTGTAGCAAAATGAAATTAGAGTATTTTAAATGTAAAACTCTGATTTTTAAGAACTGAGTATATTATATGAAACACTGTGTTTAAAACAATATGCGCCACATATTAAAAACAAAACAAACCCCAACCAAAAAAAAACAAAATAAAAAAAAACCCCAACCAACCAACCAAAAAAAACCCCCGAGGATGCTTGGAATAATCTACCTGCTCAAACTGCAGCTGTTCTGTCGTAGCAAAACTAATGTAACAGTCCCTGCAGTGGTGCTGGGGTCAGTGTGTTGGTAAATGCAGATCAGCTGTCTGCCTGGCTGCTGTGCAAAAACAGCTTGAGTTTTATTGCCCTCTTCTTTGATGGGGATAGCAATCATTCAAATTTTCATGAGACAGAGGGGTTGTTAGAACTTCATGTCAGTGAACTCATTACCCTTGTGTGAAAAAAAAAGTCTGTATTTTGATCAGTAGGTTGAATAACTATTTGTGAGTGTGTTCACACACCATTAAGCCTGTGTCTGTGCCCAAGGTTGTTCTCTAACAGGCTAATCATGCCCTGTGAGTGGTGTTATTTAGGCCATGTTATTGTGCTTAGGTTAAATAATCAACCCCAGGGAGATCCTGGGGTTGATCTCTGAATGGGGAGACATGCCTTCTCTGTGTTTTGGGGGGAGCCTGGCAAGCCAGGCAGAAAGTGTGCCTTGGTGGGAGAGCCTGGGGAGGGATGAGGAACAGTTTCCAACACTCATGTTCATTGGTTGTAGTGGCAAATGAAGTGCTTTGAACCATTTTTGGAAGAAAGAAACAGCTCTTATGGTTAATCTGCAGTGAGAGTGGATACCCTGACTCAGGCAATCAGGAATGAGAAGCTCCTTAGCAAATTGGACCCTTTTATAACCTGGAGGGAAGTGATGAGAGTTGCTAAACTCCCTAAAACCTGACCTTACCTTCTTGGTCATGACCAACTTTCTTGGAAAAACTCCTTACAATTTGATTGTTTCAGGCTGGCTTACCATGTATCCAAATTCAAAAGAGGTTTTCTGTTATGCTACACAGAGAGATTTTGAATGTCTTCTGTGCCTGGTGGAGTTGAACATTTTATTTCTATTTTGCTGAACAGTGCTATACTGTCATCCTATTTTTTAAATGAGAAGCTGAATATTCATGGAAAGCTGGGATGTGTACTGAGCATTTTGGGGTCAACAGTCATGGTTATTCATGCTCCAGAGGAGGAGGAGGTCACCTCACTAGATGAGATGGAAAGAAAGCTGCAAGATCCAGGTCTGTATGCAATTGCAGTGAAGACATGCTGCCGTTCATAGGGAAGTGTCTAGGACACTGAACAACTCTGAGCATGTTTGTGGGCATAGTCTGGTGTTGTGTGTATTATTCTTTCCTTTCCTTTTTTTTACAGCATTTGTTACATTTGCTGTTCTCCTGACAGTCGTTGCCCTTGTCCTGATCATTGTTGTGGCTCCAAAGAGAGGTCAGACAAATATATTGATCTACATTTTAATTTGCTCCCTCATCGGTGCCTTCTCCGTCTCGTCTGTGAAAGGCCTGGGTATTGCCATTAAGCAAATGCTGCAGGGGAAGCCAGCCTATCGCCATCCCCTGGTTTACATTTTGGTGGGCATCTTGGTGCTCTCAGTCAGCACTCAGATCAGCTACCTCAACAAGGCCCTGGACGTGTTCAACACATCCCTTGTGACACCCATTTATTACGTGTGCTTCACTACCACAGTGGTGACGTGCTCCATCATCTTGTTCAAGGAGTGGAGCAGTATGGAACTGGGTGATATCATTGGAACCCTGAGTGGATTCTGCAGCATCATCATTGGCATCTTCCTGCTGCATGCTTTCAAAAACACTAACATCACCTGGAGTCAGTTGATGTCCACTGTTGCCAAAGAATCGTCACCGCCTCACCGTGAATTTGAAACCAGTCACACTTTGCTGGAGAGTATGGAAGACCCAGCTTTGGCATATGAGGAAGACAACATTTTATTTAGTCAGTGAAACACTCAGGAGTGTTCATCATCAAAGTATCATGAATTGCAAACTCAGCCCACCCATGTCTACTAGAAAGCTCCACTTTTCTGCCGTCCTCTGGAAATTTGTCTGTGAGGTCTGTTAAGTGTGAACCACTCCTCTCTATGTCAGCTGTTGCCAGTAATGAGTGAACATGGTCAGTAATTAGCACAACAGACAGAAACCTGGTGGTGATTATATGTTAGGTGATGAAAAACGTGGTACTTTTTTTATGCAGCGTCTCTTCCTGGGAAATTTTAGAAAAAAAGAATGTCTTTGTAAGCCATGTTTAAAAAATGCAATTTTCTTTAGATGATAAAAGACAATCCTTGCTGAAGTAGCAGGTACTCTGCTATTATCTTGGTGATGGCCTTAATATTTCTGGCTTTCTTTAGATTTTTATAATTTATTGCCAAGCGAGCTTGTAGATTCTCTACATGAAGGATATTCATTGGAGACATAGTATGAAGAAAACAGTGTTTAACCATTTTAATTTTTCATATAAAATTTTATGCAAGATTTTTTCACTTTTGATGACTGGCCAATGAACATTGATTAGATGGCACAAAAAAATTTTAGCAAATACAATTCTTGATACATCTCAGGTTTTCTACCCAAGGAATCCCTGAATGTACCTGTACTTTTTTATTTCAAAACTAAGACCAAGTTTAAGAAAAAAAAAATTTCATTAGAGGCCTGAAAACAGCTGCTACTGGCTTAAAAAGTTACATGAGGTTGTAGAATTAAGTATTCAAAGGCAGGAGAAAACCAGAACATGCAATTGAAAATTTCCCCTTTGTTTTACATTATTTTGAGGATTACAAAGTGGCTTTACTTATTTCCATACTTCTTCCTAATACAGCCATCTATTAATTAGAACCCATATAGGCTTTTCAAAATTTTCCTCATTTTCTGGGAAGGTATTGTTCTTTATTAATAATAAAGCAGTCCTATTAATTTTTATTCTTAGTGCAAAATTCATTCTACAATCCATACACTACTTCTAAAAATACTACGTAGAGGATGGGCTGTAGGCAAGGGGTGAGAAACATCAGAATGTCTCTTTTTTTTTTTGAGTTTGGACTTCTCTAAAAAATAGTATCCACGCCTTTTAGATGTTTTACAATATGTTAACCTACCTTGAGGCCTTGAAGATTGGTAACTGTACTGTAATACTGTAGTTCCTCAGTTGTGGTCACTGGTCTTCCTGTCACAAAAAAGCTTGCACAGTCCATGGTTTGCTCATTACAATCCTCTTTGTTTTCCACTTTGTAAGTAAGTAAGTAACTTCAGCAATCAGATGTGTGGTTGGTGACAAGCTCATCAGAAAGCAGCATTTCCAGTCTTTGGATATTTAGGTGTGAGTCCAAAAAGTTTGCCAGAGGATGCCAGCACTTCAGCAGTTAAAAACTGGTTTTAATCAGCTGAAATTTATATGCCAAGCAGAACATCCTCATGAAGCAAGCTGTATATTTTCTAATGTTCAAAAGGTTTAGTGGAAGACAGTTTGGATGGATAGAAAATTGGTCTGCCAAAGAAAGTTCATCCTTTACAAAAAGGTTGCTGCTTATATTTCATATATTTGTGTGGCATCACTGTTACCCAGCAAAAGGGGCATTTTCACCAAGAATGTACTTGCCTTCAAAATATAATGACATTGTATACATTATCAATTTGGAGTATTTTTCAGCTTGAGTGATGAAATTCACAGCAATTCTTTGCTGTTAAAATGCTTGTGTTAAAAAAGCTTCATACAAGAAAATCTACTAACAGGGTTTCATTACTTCTTAGTTAATGTAGAGAATACATTGGTTTTATTGACCAGATTGAAGCTTCAAAATCTTAATAGTTAAAAAGAAGTAATTCAAACAATAAAAAGAATAA
Organism: Haemorhous mexicanus; assembly: GCF_027477595.1. Taxonomy (NCBI): domain Eukaryota; kingdom Metazoa; phylum Chordata; class Aves; order Passeriformes; family Fringillidae; genus Haemorhous; species Haemorhous mexicanus. Next base: position 51,467,190 of record NC_082344.1, on the reverse strand, counting down.
AGATGGAGGGGGTTTTATAGTTTGTTCTTTAATAAAAACTTGAATTGCTTTTTACTCTGAATTACACAATTCAAAGAATAACTGAAGAAAATATTGACTGCAAAAAAGAGAAAAAGAAATGCTTTTGCATAGTTTGTGGCTCCTTTATTTGCTTATAGAGTCATCACTGTGATGTGACCAAATGAGTTATTTGTAAGAAATAGCAACCAGTCCAGTTCTTGAATGGGTGTGCATTGGTATTTTTTAAAGATATGTCATAATACTTTATTTGAGAAGGATGTGGACTCCTTATATACCAACTGCTGGCAATAATTAGCTCATACCAAGCAAAATTCCTGTATTTTCTACTGGACCTGTGTTTCTGCTGTTAAACATAAATAGCGACTAATATTAAATGAATGTTATTTTCTAACAATGTCAAAAAAACAATGGTTATTTTCATGATGTAAAAGAAGTCCATCATGTTAGAAATAAATTAGTGATTAATTTTTTTTATAAAAACATTTGTTGTAAGATATGCTATTTTTTTAAATGTTGATATTTAGTTACTAGTTTGGAATAACTTTGATTTTTTTTAATTGAAATTATGCTAATATTTCTCTTGTAATAAATTATTCATGGTTATGTACTAAATTATCTGTGTTTTTTAAACAAGGGATAAAAAAAGAGTATCATTCATATTTCTAAGCTAGAGAAGAAAACCCAAAGCATGTGTGTCTCACAGCCAGTCTCAGTGGACAGTGTTTCAGTGAGTTGTCAGGTTTTCCAGGCAGTGAAATGAAGAACACTATTTAAAGTAATTAGATGTGTTTTGGTATGTAGGGCGAATGGTTAAGAAGGAGAACAAAGCAATCCTCAGAGGTAATACATTGCTAACCAAATTACAGCTTTTAAATGCTGATACTAAACAAATCTTGGCAGCTACTCATTATGACCATATCTCAGGACAAATTAATGGGCAATAAAGTTCCTTACATAGCTGCACCAACTAAATTTAGGTAGGTCAAGAAGACTTGGATAGGTTAAAAAAATCGGTACGATTTTGGAAGGAAAAACATCAGTTATTAGTTTCTATAGAAATCTGTTCTACCATCTTCACTTTCCAGCCACACTTGAAAGAACCATGCTACAAAAAAAAAATCTTCATCCCAAAAGGTACATATTCAAAACTTCAAGCTCCACTCATCAGGGTTGCATCCTGGAGCTATATGGGGAATTGCATACTTCTGAAAAATGCTGTTCTCTCATTCTTTAAATTCCAGCAAAATAAAACTGGCAAGTGAGCTAAGAAGTGTCCTTCCAGCAGAGCAGGTTTGCACTGACTCCTTTTGGGCAGGTTTTAAAATGGTGCCATGGTTCAGCACATGGGTGGGAGGCTGAGCAGGAGCCAGACTGGTGGTGCACAGGGGAGGAGGGATGGTGATGTGCTTTGGTGGGCTTGTAGGGCCTCCTGTCTGTGAAATCTGCTGGGGGGAGAGGGATGGGGGCAGGAATTGGTCTGAAACAAGTCTCACCAGCCCTGTACACACTAGTTATTGGTCTGCATTGCTTCTCATGAGTACTTTGACAAAGGAATTCAATTCACTTTCTGAAAATAAATTCCATTTTGTCAATAATGCATTTTTTATAGAAAAGAGATGTATCCTAAGTGGCTGGCTCACAAAAGCTTGGAGTTCTGCCTTTTTTTTCCTCCTATCCATAATACAGACTTGTTCCAAATTTTCTGATTTTTGATCAGCAAACAGTAGCTAAATTTTTACAAATGCTGAACACTCCTGCAACCTTTGATGTAAGCTTCCCTATATGGAGGTGTCTCCCTGTATGGAGGTGTCTCCTTTACTGCTTTTTCCAGGTATCATTTTCATCACATGGAATTTAAAAAAAAAACAGTGAACAGACATCTCTTTATGGTCAGTGACAAGGATGTCGCTCCCTATTCACCCATTTTTTGCTTAGAATATGGTTGGAATTTGAACTAAGCTCACAGTCACCATGAGATCTAAGATGGCCTACTCAGTCTTTATGTAAGGGTGTAACTGTTCTGGTAAATAAACACACTGTAGATACCTGACCTTTGCACTGCAGACCATTTCTTGCTGCCAATTAAGCACCAGTTTCACTGACTCTGAAGCAAGTTCTTGTGCTTTTTCATTTATTTACTGTCAGCTTGATGATAGCAGCTGTTAGATTTATTCTGTGTCAGAATGTTAATAACAGCTTCTCCAAATTTTTCCCCAAGAAAATCTTTCCTACAGAAGGATTATATTGGGAAGTGGAAGCCTGGTATGCAAGCATTATTGGCTCCAGTTATTAGACCAGCATGTTTCAAGGATGGGTGGAAACCTGAATATGGGTCCCATATTCACCATGGGCCAGCTCAGTGAGAGGCAGGAGCAAGGTTCTTTGAGTACATAAACCTAATGGAGCTGTTTTTACTGCATGGTGCTGTAACGTATTACACATTAACTTGCAGTAATATGGCAAAACCAGTTTTACAAGACCTGCTTAAAAAGATGTCTCATATATTATTCAAAGTCCCCATTTACTTTATATTGTGGAGAGAGTTTGAATTTCACATTGGTAGTGCATCATCTGCTGAAAAGCTTTGTACTTCTGTGGCCTGAGCATAAACTGTGGTGAGCTCCATGTGTGTACTGTGTTGCTGTCTCAGTCTTGGCTAGGAGGGAGCAGAGCCAGGACAGCTGACCTTAAGTGGCCAAGGGGATATTTCACACCACAGAACATCATGATCAGTGTATAACCGGGGGGGAGAGGGAGGGAAGCTGGCTGGGGGCTGCTGATTACTGCCTGTGGATGGGCTGGGCATCGGTCAGCAGGGAGTGAGCACTGGTACTGGGCATCACTTGTTTCTCTTGGCTTCTATTCCCCTCTCCTTCTCCTTTGAATCCCTATTGCTGTTGTCACATTTTACTTTGTTTCAGTTGTTAAGCTGTTCTTATCTCATGGACAAGTTTTACTTTCTGACTCTCTGTCCCACCAGGGCAGAGGCAGGGAGCAAGCAGCTGGTGGAACTGTTGCCAGCTGGGGTTAAACCACAACAATCACAGGTCTGCATTTAGTCATAGGTCTGAGAAAGGGTTGAATGCTCATAAATAAATTGATTATGAAAGTAAACAGTGACATCGATTCTTCTGGGAAATTACATGAAATAATGAGAATATCATGGCTTACTTGATGCAGAAATACCTTAGAAGTGTGTTTGAAGGTACTCCTAAATGTTCAAACAGTGGGACTAACAATTTCCTTTCCCAAGGGCTTATAACTATCAAAATACTATTGCAGTAAAAAAGACTGATTACTGCCAAGACTATATTTGATTATGAGATGTCATCATCCTTTGGAAATTCCAAACTTTGTGGGATTTTCTATATTTAATTTTAATGTTACAGTTATTTTTTAAATTCAGAAATAAAAAATTAAACTGTGGCTCAATTTGTGACAAAAATTAAATTGAACTCATTCTTTATCTAGCATGTTTTACATATTTTGTCTACAAAGCCCTCCAAAACTAAATATTGTGATGTATTTACCTATAAATAATTCACAATGTAATCACATATTTCCAAGAACACATTTATTTGCAATGATCTGACTATTTTGTTTTAAATAATTATGAATTCCATCTACCTTTCCTTCTCTACAACATATTTGTGCTGACCATAGTTAAGATTTAAAATTCAAAGTGAATAATAGCATAAGAAGTAGGGGTACAGACGTGTCCATGTAAGGTATCTTGAGATCCATCTGAGCTTTACTGCCAGGTTCCAGTTTTAACTTGCCCATGAACCATCCTGGCCATTTGCAAGGGGAGGGCTGAGGCACTGCTTTGTCCAAGTAGTGGGTCCAGGCACACGTGTGGGCACTGCTCCAGCAGCCAGTCACTTAGCTGGCTGTCCCTTGGACAGAGCCCTGCTCTGCTTCTCCAGGGCTGGATGCTCTGCAGTGCACAAGGATTTGCCTTTAAAAGTGACCTAGCCAGAGCTTATCAGAGGTTCTTCCATCATTTTTGCTCTGCCAATCAGTATTCCCCCGTGCATGTGTCATAGTAAGTATAAATAATGTAATAATATTAATGCAAGAATTAGTGTAACTCTGAACAAAAGAATGAATAAAAATATCCATAAGGGGAGTAGGCTTGGTTACTGCTTTTCAGACAGATTTTTTCCCCTAACCATGAAAACAAAGCCTTGAGAGGCCCAAACCAGTTTCCTGGAGTATCTTTCTCAAATAAGAAAAACTGTGCCAAGATCAAACAGCTGCTTCAATATGCAGGATGCTGGTACTGTGATTTAGGTAGAGACCTCTCCAAAAGGCTGAGGTTTTCTGGACCAGCTTCATTAGTGGCATGCTTAATGCTAACCTTTCAGGAAATATATTGGTACAAAATCTGTGGTTATGTCATCTCTGTTAGATCTCTGAGGGTCACTGTTAACTCTGCAAAAGTAGGACGTCCTTCAGGTTTCTGAAAAGAAAAGCAAAGGATAAACTTGTGTTAGCAGATTGGTTGATTACAGTACCAGACTTCAGAAATTGGATATAAGTACATATGAGATAACACTTAAAAATTACACTTCATTTTATTAATACAGACAAAAAAAAAAGTTTGTCATTTTAGAGAAAAATGAAAATCTGTTATTCATGACACCAGCAGCATGAGCACAAACACTTGTAAAAAGATTCCTGAAATTTCTTTATTTCTATTCTGGATCAGAATTCCTATGGAATTTCTCCCTGCAGTAGGTCTATGGAATGCCCTACCAGCCAGGAAAACATGGCACTCAGGAATGCTTCCTGTGTTTTTGAAAAAGGATCTTCACTGCTGTATAGTTTGAAGTGCTGCAGCTCAGTATGGAACAAACTCCTGTTTGGTGGCAGACAGGAAAAGAGAACTTCTTTCCCATGATCTCTCTGCTGGCTGGCACCCCAATGGATGTTTCCAGTAGGCAGGCAAGCTGGATGCAATTTAGAATTCCATCTCTTAAGCTTTTTTTTTACTCAGGATTTTAAAATTTTGTTCAGAGTTGTAAGGTGGGAGATAAAGGAGACAATGGTAGCAGAAAGATTCCCCAGCTACTCACTGTGTATTTTACATTTTTACATTTTACTGCTTTCATTTTTACCTGAAAAAATTGCACACAAAGCTCTTCTGAAAGGACTTTTAACCTAAAATAAAGATGCATTTCTTCTAGAGACAGTAGAGAAGGAGGGCCCTTAAGGGATTAATCAGATGGAGAAGTTGATGAAATCAGTTTTGTTACCAATATAGAAAATAATAGGTGCTGGACAAATGGTGACAGAACATGAAGTACTAAATCAGCTTGGAGAGGGTGAAAGGTGCAGCTTAGGAGCTGTACTGATGTACAGAGATACTGATATACACTTGATAAAGGGGTTTCAAAATCTACATTTAGTGGGCATATCCACTTGGTGTATGAATGTGTTATTGTTCAGAGCAGATCTGGAGAAAGCCATGAACGGTACAAAGGCACAAGAGAGGAATCCCATTGCAGCCAGCAGAGAAACAGGACAGCAGTGGCATACTCCAGCCCTGGGATGGTCCAGAGCTATTGTACTGATAGTGTGCTCTGTATTGCTTAGCTGCACCAGCCAAAACAAGCAGAGGCTTGTAAACTTTGGTGTGATTGGTGGAAAACATACTTGGAGAAGCTGAGAATGCCACAGATGTGAAATAAGGATTTAATGCCTTGAGCTTTTAAGATTGCTTTTGTATCCATGTTAAAAATTAAGAACAAAATGATACCTCAGGGGAAAAAAAAGGGGAACAAACCTCATGCCAGCAGCTGTACATGACTTTGTACACAGGATGTGATGCCAAATGGGGTCGATAAAGTCGGTTACCCTGAGAAATCTCACGGACAACTTCAGCATTTGACTTGGTTTCAAAAGGCATTTTGCCTTCTGTGAAAACTTCCCACATCAGTACACCTAGGAATGAACCAAAATAGGTTTAGGACGAAACATAAGATGCCAAACCCACAAGCTTTTAACAAAATTAGGAAAATAAAAAACACTCCTGATTCTTCTGTGTGTTGAAAAATGAATGAAAATACGGGCAGCCTGAGCTGAATGAAGGATACAACCCAAACAATTTTCAACTAATATAATTCTGCTGTCTTTTAAGCCAGCTAAGGTGATGGTCCATGAAACTCAGATGAATATGTTTGGCTAATGGGGACTCATCCGAAATATACATTTCAGTCAAAATCTACTTTTTAGGTGCAGAACCTTTCAAATGAAAAATCCATTTGTCCAATATAAGCAAACTGAAAAATGGGAAGGACTGAAGCTTAAGATAGGTAGCATGGGTAAAAATTTACACTTTCCTAAATCACATCAATAGCTTTAGGGAACTGTGGTTGCCCTTTCACCTAATCAACTCACCAAATGACCAGACATCTGATTTGCTGCTATATTTTTTGAAATGAAAGACTTCAGGAGATGACCATTTGACTGGAAACTTGGCACCTGAAGAGCTGATATATTCATCATCAATGACATACCTGAAGAATAAGAGGAAACCACATATATTTGAATGAGAGACATTTCCACAAATGGTTTAGAATTCCAGAAAAATAGTATCAGTTTGGGAACAACAAAATTATATCACTATTTTAGTATAAAATGCACACACACACAAAAAAACCCCCCCATAGCTATGCACTTAAAGACATTTCTGTTTAAATGAATGATTTGGATTTGAGATTATTATCAGAAATATGTCAGACTAGAACATTTTGATACAAACATAAGAGTGACAGGACGGTAATTATTGTCATCTTTTGGGTGTATATTAATAAGACACATCATCATGGGCAGGAAAATCAGCAGCAATAAATAATTAGTCTTTTTTTAAAAGGATCCACCTTTTCAACTGCTTATTCTACCCAAATAAGACTCTTGCTGCCCATCTTCACAGATGCCATATGCGGGACATTGTTACCAAAGCAACACACAAAGAAATGTTCATCACATTTGAGGCAGCAGTTCTTGTAGGTGCACTAAAGTAATTGTTTTTCCCCAAGCCTATAGGACCTGACCTCCCAGATAAAATGAAATTATTTGCCTAATGCAGGCATTTATAGGGCAACATTTTAACTGATTACTAGGCTGACCCAAACGTCCTTATGAACTCTGGGCACATTGTCCAAGTATTAATGTTCCTGAGCAGATCACAGATGTGCAGTACACATTTATTCTCAGGGAAAGCATAGAGGCAATTTTTTTAGAGCACCTTTTAAAGGAGGTCACATTGAAATAAGTAATCTTTTTCCTCACTTTCTCATTTTGGTGCAGGCACAGAAACATGGGAGGCTATTGAATAAGGAACATATGAAATAGCAGTACAGAATAGTCTGTAGTAGCAGTTGTGTGAGCTCTGAATATTTAGGTCCCATCATGTCTCCACAGGCTCCCCAGGAGAGTGAGTCCTAGAGCCTCACCACTGATCTCCCCTTTGTGGCCACAGTGAGCCTTTCAGGTCCATACTCTTAGGCTGGAGCCTGACAGCCACCTTGGTCTTTCTGTATTTTCTCATTCATTTGGATGAGTCCAGAGCCCTGATACTGACCTTACCCTTTTGGGGAGCAGTACAACCATGGAACAGGAGCGCCCTTTGAAAAACAAGTCCTTAGCTATAAACTGCTAGGGTGTTGTAAGCCTGAGGTTACAAATAGGAGGCAAAACTGACGGAGCATGGCTGTGCTGACCTAACAACTCACAGCCACAAGGTAAATGTCACCACACCCTTCTGCTCAGAGCCACTGTCTGTCTTTCAAGCTCATCTGCCTCCTAAGTGAGCTGATTCAGTCTGCTAACCCACAGAAAAACCAGCCAGTAAAATACAAAAGTGGAGAGCTTTGTGCTGGGCTTGCAAGAGGAAAGAAGAAAGGAGACACCCCCTTTGGGCAGCTTAGTAGTCATTTGGCCAGCTCAGCTGTGTCCTCTGAGGAAAGTCTGTGAGGCTAGAGATATGTTTCTCAGGCTGATGCTTGTCAGAGTTGAGAGTGCTCTCTTTCCTCACTTTGGCTGGTTCTATCTCTAAGCAGAAAAACCACTTCCCTGCTAGAGCAGCATGTGTCACACTTCCTACCCACATGGTCCTTCCTGCATCCTGCCTCACCTACTCAGCTACTGCTGCCTCCAGAGGTCAGCACCAGCTCCAGTTCTGTCCCTAGCGACTTTCTGACCTCCATCCTGCTCAGCAAAGTTGGGGAACTTCTTTCTTCAGGCTTCTGGCTGCCCTGTGCACTCTGGGCGTTTCTCTGCCCATAAACACCTCTGAAGTTTACCTGGCACTTTGTTTACCTATCTTGCACTCACCAAGAGCAAGAGGAGGACACGACATCCAGTTCATGGTACAGTGGTTAAACAACATTAAAATTTTCATCAGGATTCAAAAATTACCCTCAGTGGGATTCCCCAAACCAGTGAAGCAAGCAGTGAGGTTAACTAAAGATCATGCTGCAGCTGTCTGAGAATAGGTGCTCACAAAACCTTCGTCAGTGGCCTCATACCTTGCCATGCCAAAGTCAGATACTTTAACCACGTGCTCCTCATTGACTAAACAGTTTCTTGCAGCCTGGGGAAAATGAGAGAAACATATCTGAAATCTGTGTTAAAGAATTTTAAGAAAAATACAGCAGCTGATTATATTTGCTTTAGCTCATGCTGTTTATATCTGAAAGGAGATTAGTGTATTGGTCAAAAATATTAGTGAATTTTTGTCTCTGAGCCAGTGCACATATTTCACTACTGTGTAGTTACACATACATAGCACCTAGCAACCTATATGCTTGTATGAGTTGCAAAATGTTTATGTATTCTTAACAGTGAAAGACTCTTAGGCTGCAGAGTCTAATGATCCAACCAGATATTTTCCTGAGCATCAACACTAGGGACAATTAGTGTAAATTTAAAAATTTGTTTTGTGATGTTTTCATTACAGAAATCAGGAACCTCCTGGTAATTTTCAAGATTTTACATTTCTTCATGTAACTAGGTAGGAAAGGAGGAAGATTTCCTCTACATCCAATTGTGAGCATTGAAAAAGTATCAAGGAGTAAAGAAACAAATTCCTTTCCTCTAATTCCCTGCCTATGGGCAGAAAAGCCACTCATATATCCCAGCATTAATGAATGGCTGTAGAGAGCCAAAAAATACAGATAGAAAAATATTTCAATTTTTTTAAAATCTCATTGTTGCTGACCTTTTGTAATGCTGTGATTTTGGTTGTGTTCTAATCACTTTCACATTGAGATGTCCTAATACCAGATAGTTCTATGTCAATATTCTAATTTTCTCTGACCTCTCAAGGAGTTTTTCCAATGGACAAACTTCTCTCCAGTAGTTTTTTGAGCTGTCCATGGGCAAAACAACAGCTGAAAAGTTTGGGTTTGCCTTATTAGATCCTTCAGGGCTGAAGTCTTACAGGATACATAGCATCCAATAAAATGCAACAGCACATTCTCCACTGCAAATATTTGACAAGAACCTCAGAAAACCTATTGTACTTACCAAATCACGGTGAATAAAGCTGTTTCTTTCCAGATATTCCATCCCCTCACAAACGTCCTGGCACATGCTCAGGAGAACGTCTCTGCCGAGTTTCCCTCGCCTTTGCCGAAGGTAACTGAGCAGGCAACCATTTTCCATGAATTCAGTCACAACGTAGAGGGGGTTGTGATGTGTGCACACTCCATAAAGCTGGACCAGCTTTGGATGGGAGAGCTTCCTGTTTAAAATCACATTTTAGACAGCCTTATATTTGTTCTTGGCAGGTAACTAAACCTTTGATTCTTATGATGGTTTTGAAAAATATTTTCACTACTTGATAAACAGTATCCTATTCAGCTGTCTTCAGAGTTCTCCCAGTACTTAGCACATTTCTCTCTACAACTTCCTACAAAAAGTTCACTCTGTGAACTCATAATTGTTCATGAGTTATACAAATGCAGTGAATGCAAAGCTTGATTTGGTTGATGCAAAATGGAAAGGTCTAGTTACACTTGGTTTGCAGGCAGGGGCCTTGACCCTGCAAGGGTTCATCTCTTCTGGGCTTTGCCAAGACTGCATGTGGATACTTCCTCAATTTGCAAAATTTGCAGATATGGTAATACAGATTCTCAAAAGCTTTAGGTGGATAGAAGCTCTGCCAGTGTTCCTAGAGACACTGAGTTATGGATTAAAGAACAGTTGTAGGAGCACATTTACATTTTACCAGAACATTTATTCCCCATTGAGCTCCACAGTACAAAGCAAGGCACACTCTAAAGAAGAGTCTGGCCATAGGAAGCATCTGCATCAGCTTGGTTCAGATCTTTACACCAGCCTTTCTGTCCACACATCCACCATTCCCATCAAACTGCTTTGTTTGTTTGAAATGGAATTAGGTTATTCTTATTTCTTGGAAAACTGACAGAATATCTTTTGTACTTACATCATCAGTTTGGCCTCCTCTATGAAATCATCTTCAGACATTGCACCTTCATTGATTGTTTTGATGGCAACCTTGACAGTCTCTTTCCATTTACCAAGATAAACAACTCCAAACTGCCCACGCCCAAGTTCTTTCAGTAACAGCAGTTCAGATGGGTTTAGTCCCCACTCCTCTGCAAAAGCAAGCCAGTATGTCAGGAGAGTCAGGCCAGCTTTCCTGAGCCATGCCCCAGGAGACACACCTTGCTGATGGCAGTTAATGAGCACTGCAGAACATCACACTTGTTCATCAGCTGCTGCATGAGTTTTAAATATCTGAAAATTTTCACTGGCTCATATATGTTTAAATATAAATGCTATTTTACAGCTTAAAGAACGTGATTGGTAATTTTCCTTAATGTAGGAATGTCTGAGGCTTGAAGATAAGGCAAGTGTTTAGCTTTGATTACACATGAGAACTTTTTTGGCACTTTCATATGTGATGTTTTTAGCTCCAAACCAGTTCCAGTTGGATTGTATGGCTACAGAAATAGTCACTGGCTACCTTTATTGTAATAACTACAAAAGCTCAACCCTTCAGAAATGTAAGCCTTCAGATTCATGGGAACATGAAAGATACTCAGTCTTGGAGGTTCCTGTTGTCCAATAGATGGTATGAGATTTCTGATCTATATACACAAAATGGGCATTTATTGTTTGCTTGTTTTAACACCACATAAGGTTCCATTTCTAAAACCTGCAGAACTGACAAAGAAAATCTTCTCCATAAACAGTATTAATTTCAGGTTTCAATTGGTTTCCTAAGCATTTACAAAAATCAAATAGCCTTTCAAAAGCTATTAAATGCATATTTGAGTCTTAGGTTTGCTTAGAAAAGTCCAAATAGCTCTGAATGCACTGGTGGTTATAACAGGAGCACAACAGCCACTGCACAGAAGCAGCTGAGTCAGGTGTCTCATTTGGTACTGACACCTTACACTGTTTATCTGTTTGTTATTACCAAGGAATTTCACAGATACAACTTAATTACTAGCTGGGTGAATATAAGCTAAATTCTTGCCCAGGCAGACAGCTAAATCTCCTTCATAAGAAGATAAAAAATTTACCATAACTCAATCTTGCTGTTTCTGGTGAGGTGCATCCATCTGATCCAACGGGATGTCGGAGACGTGTGATAAGACCTGTCGGGGACAAAGCCACAATATTCTGCTGACAAATTACTTAATTTTAAAATATGCTATATCATACCTCTTCTAAGCAAAACTCCTTGGAATCTGATGTAAATTTCTTATTTCTTGAAGTTATTTTTGCCTAGTTTGTTCAGATAAAACACTACAGTGAGAAGAAATGGAGAAGGGAGAATTTTTAATAGGGCCCTGACTACAAAAGTATTTTTACTTTCATAAAGCCAACAGTAATACTCTTGCTTTTCTGTATCATGATAGTGAGCTTAAATGAACTCTAAAATCCTGTATCACCAACCTAAGCTGGGTCTGCCCGGATGACTTCCAGGTTTGAAATATTTTTGTGTCTCATTTATTTTCTTTGCATTCATAAGCCAATGGTACTAGTGAACACATCCTTCACCAAGGACTCCCTGAGTTCATTGATTCTTCTTACTATTACTTTTAGGGCTACAAGTGTTTCCTACAATTCTCCTCCCTCCAGCAAAAGGCTCTCTCCATTCCCATATCTTCCTCTCTAGTGCAGGGGATCTCCATATGTTTTCCCATCTTCCCTCAGTCAGAGTAAAACCATTTTATATTGTATTAAAATGATGGACAGAACCAAGGTGAAGGATATTTTTTATGCTAAAAATCATAAACATCTGCCATCAGCCAACAGTTAGAGGTATCTGACCCTGGTAAGCTGAAAGTCAGTGTTAGAGAGTCTTTTGAGCACAAGGACTAATTCTGCCCTTGACTGTTTGTGGTATGGCTTGGGTTTTTTTCCAAAATCAGTAGAACGCTGCCTGCTGATGCACAGCATAGCTACTGCTTATATTAGATTGCATGTATGCTGGTCCTTGTCATAGAAAAGAAAGAATTATGATCAAATTACACCCAAGTAACATTCAGTCAAATGTGAACCAAGAGAATAGAGAACAGCCTTTTATTTTTGCTAAACTCATTTAATATGTGTAGACAAGTTTGGTAGTTTCACTTCCCCCACGGTATATGCACATGACAGCTATGACTTTGGCAGAAAGAACCAAGGCATATTTGAATTCATTAGCAAAAGAAACACTTGTGTCTCTTTTAATAAGGAAAGTATTAGAAAAAGATGTAAAACTGTTTTCAGCTCACATGCATTACCTGCAGCGTTGTGTTGATGATACTCGATGAGTTCAGGAACAGATGAGAAGACATAGTTCTCTGCTACATAATATTGTCCTGAGTGATTTTGTTTAATTTGATAATGTAGAATATCTCCATTATGACTTCTGAAATCAACAAAGCATTGTAACTTTCAGTTTTTAATTTTATAAAAATAATTTATACTGTAGATCTGCTTAAATTTCACTATGAAAACATAAAAAAATCTGAAAACTTGGGATACAGTTTTCAGCTTAAAATGGCTGTATGTAACAATGGCTACTGTTTCAGGAGAAAAAAAAAAGATTCCACAACTGGCTCTTTCTCCCAACTTTGGGAGACAGTTGCACAATGTCTTTTGTTGCCCATGTATTTTTCACCCATGTATCATTGCATTCATAAGAAATAGGCACAGTGTTTAAGAAATGTTCCTTCTCATTTAGTATTTATTTGACTATAATCTCTGAAAATTAAAATGTTACCAATTACCTGCATTTTCTCCCAAAAAACATAAACACATATTCATGTACAGCCTGAGATTAAATTTTCAGTTCTATTACTTCAAAGGGTCTTCCTTGGAGCTTTTATTTGACACCTTTGTTTTTCTGTATTTCTGTATTCTTATTATCTGTATTTTGTACTTCCTGTATATTTTGCTGCCCATCTATCCCTGCTTTCTGTGACACTCAAAATTAAGCAGTTTTGTTTGCATTTCAGGCTAGTGGTTGCTGAAGGTTAGTACTCTAAATTGTGGACACGTGGTCACAGCAAGCAGAGATCAGAATACAGACATTTTATACAGAGTCATTGTCAGAAGCACTACTGAGCCTACAGAAATTGTGAGTCTTGTCCTCAGCACAGGGATGGTGGGGAAGGCTGGCCCCATGTTTCCAAGGAGGGAATGGAGGGAAGAGAGAGAGAGAGAGAGAGAGGAAGGGAGGGGGTGGAGGTAACAGCAATGCCTTAGCTGCTCTCACTTCGGGCTTGTTGTAAGAGGGAGAGAAGGAAAGCAGACACAGTTGATACAGGGGGATGTGGGGGGGCTGATCAAGAGGGTACAAGACAGCTTGAAATAGGTTAACTCAGTGCTGTAGGTGATTGCTCTTGATATGGGCAAGTGTGAGTCCTGTGGGTGTTGTCCAGTAAAAGTAAGATTGCACAGTAGGGGTGAGGTGATTTTGAGAGACAAACAGGTGAAGTTTGAGGACAGCAGAGTCTGGGATGGATTTACAGTGCCCAGAGCCTGTGGAGAAAGGAAACAGTTTGGTGCAGTGGCCAAAGGGTGTGGCACGGTTTCCACAGCAGATCATTTCAGAATTTCAGTGAGTGCAGGTAACCTTGTCTTGCCAGGACATTTGCACACGGACTCCCAGATCCACCGCCCACCTTGATCTTTTCTGCACACCGGGTGATTAACTCTGCATGAGGAGCATCCCAGTGGCTCCCTGCTCTTGTGCACTGCATATCCAAGCTACCCAGTTATTCTGAGGAGTCTGGAGGAAGCTTTTCCATCACCACTTGATTCAAGCCCTAACCATTCAGAGGAACTCACCCCTTAGCCCGCGAATACATGGACAGCGTAAGAAGACCCTGCCGGCTTGAATCTCTGACAACAAATGCACCTTCTTTGGGCTGAAAAGAAATCCAAGTAGAATTATTTTATACTTTTGAGCTTCAGTAATGCTCCCTAGAGACAGGACTTGCAGCTGATGACCAAATTCTGTAGAATACCTATGACTATTTGGGAGGAAGATAAAGAAGTGGAGAACAGGAATGGATATCCAGGTACATGGCAGAGCACAATAAACCAAGAGAAAACTATGAGTGCCAGAAAACTTTTTAGAGATAAAGGAATTTAGCTGAATTATACTATTCAGTGTGAGGTAGTGAAACGCTTCAATTTATTAAAAAATCAAATTGTACAAATCACTAGGAAAAAAAAAATCCAGTTAAAACAATTCTGTCTGAGATGTTCTTCCTCGGTGTTTCTTGTCCTGGCCCTGAGCAAAGACCCAATAAGTTTGACTGAGTTAGGCACTTTGGTACCTGACAGGGGTAGAATGCAATGTGGATTGCTTGCTCTGTACTTAAGGAAGATGCAGTGGTTTGTTAAATTCTGCTAAACTCAGAGCTAATTAGCTCACTACATGGATTTCAGTTTTAATGTCTAATGCAACAGACATGCACAGTAAGCCACATAATTTGATTTATCTGGCATGGAAAATCTACATAGAATTTGCCTGGGCTACAACTTAAAGCTTTGTGAAATCTGGATAGCCTGAACTTTACACTTACACCAGAAAGCCTTTTCATTTTAAGGTAGAAATCTTAAAATGCACTTTCTATCTTACAGAATACTAAAAAGATTTTGATTTGACTGTGATAATGCTCGTGATGCCTCTGATAGGTATTTTTCAGTACTGTTAGCTATATGTGTAGGCTGAATTACCTTCTGGTGCAAAAGAAGTTCTGCCTGGCTTCTGTTCATGTTTTTGCAGTACCACCTGCAACAAGGACATAACCTATCCTTAATTTCAGCCAGTAAAACTGAATGTTTGCTTTGTTTCACAGTTTAGTAGTTGCATTATTCCAAGTCAAAAACATGTTTAGAACTACTGTTGTATATGAACATGCCTTAATTTGGAATGATTTTATTAGACATTTTTTTAGAACTTTTTTGGCCCCAATTTACTATGACTAAATATTAGCCCAAAAAAAAAAAAAGAAAAGAAAATAAAAGAAAAAGAAACTCCAGGGGGGGAAAAAAGTTATGTTAAACCATGATGAAATTTACAGTCCTGGATGATGTGTCAACACTTTCTTCTTTACAATTTTTCAGAATTTTCATCTTATCTCCAGTAATTTAAGTTTATAGTAGTTGGAATCAGCTACATAATCACAACAAGCAAAGATCAGAATACAGAAGCATTATGCATTGGGTTTACAGAAACAGGAAAAATCTGGATTCTGACACTATGGTTCATGTACATGAATGTTAATTCATTTTAAAACTAATATTTTGTATTAAAAAAAAGAAAGCTTTTGAAAAACATGTACATGTCTAGTAAAAATCTGAAGGATCAAACATTAAAATGTATCTCTGCAATCCATTTTTAGAAATAAAAGCCCAATAATTTTCAAAGGTACTTACTTGTATGTTTCTAAATTGCTTTTCTTGATCTGGGTAACATAGTTGCTGGGAATTAGACCTTCATTCCTGAAACAACATATTGGGGATAATATTATGGTATGGTATAAAAGGTTAGTAGGATTAAGATATACATCATCCTTTTGTTGAATTACAAAGGTTCCTTATTCTAGGGGCTATGTTGCTAGATACTGAATTCCAGCATTAGAACTGAATGAAAATTTGAGTCCTTTCATCCAGGCACAACCTTTTTGTCCCACGACTGTGGATGGCTACTCAGATGAAAAAGCCAGATGGTATAGGCTGAGATTTAGGAAAAAAAATTTTTTCTTCTGAACCAGAAGCCACCATCTTTATTTCTGGCCTATACAAACCTCCTATATGAAGAAATACAAAGCGTGTGCTAGCTTGTATGTTCAAAATAGTTGTCAGTATACTTTTACTGAAAACAAGAGTTGAGAAAAAGCATTTAAAATGTTTAAAGGAGAAATCTGAAGGGAAAGGAAATGGTTATAATATAACATACAACCATTCCCAGTATCAGAGTACAGGATATACTGAAGATAATGCAAAGGAGAAAGAGGAACAACACAAAACAAAGTTAAGTGTGGGAAGGATCCTAACTGAAGTTATCTAGTTCTCTAAAATAACCAGGTATTTTGGGGAATAGGTTATGTTTCTGGTATGTCTTCATAATCTCTATGGTTTCATAAAGTTTTTACATGTATACTCTCCATTGTAGAACACTTGAAATATGGAAAGCTGGGTTTGCACATGGCCCAGAGCCCAGTGATTCACATGGTCTTCAAACACCCTTATGCTGCCCAGGAACTTACTGACTGTAGGGCTTAACTCTGAATTCCCAACAGATTCTAGATTCCCTGTCCATTTCTGGGGTGCCAAGCCCTGCTGAAAGTCTGCCCAGTCAATCTGTGTGCCTCATATATGGTTGAACACTATCAAGCCTGTTCCTAAATAGTCCCATAAGTCTCATTCTATCTGCCCACTTTTGCACAGGTTGCTTCAGGCTTTCTTCTTCCTGTGTAGGGAGACTGAAAGAGATGCCCTCTCTCTTACCCGTGTCGGTCTCTTGCCTTCCACCAGAGGGGATCATACTGTTCCAGGATAATGTATTCTTCTGCTTTCTTGAGAGGTAGATCTAAAGGCCCTCTAGCAAAGAAGTCATAGAGTGCAATAACTCTGGGTTTGTTCTTGCAGTCCTCAAAGGCCTCAGGAGGCAGAGGAGGTAATGGCTTGTCCTTAAACTGTAATTGTCCCTTGTGCTGCTGAAAAATCAAAGTATTTTTCATAACTAGACTTTTCTCTCTACTATAGATTGCTTAGTTACTGATACTCTGTAATTTTTGTGCAACAAAGAACTTTATATGCTCAAGAGCTAGTTACTCCCCTGCTAATTCTGGTACTGAGCCACTGTCAAATCACTTCAATTCTCTCTTTTTACCTGCCAAAATGTTACTTACCCCACACTTCCAAATAGATTCATAAGAAATGTCTGGTTGAGAAGCAGAGTACTGGGTCACCAGGACAGCGTCAGGGTCCAGGTTCACTTTTGTTCTCATTTCTCTGATTTTGAAAAACATGAAGCATTGGTGTGAATGCCTATCTGTAAACATCCACATAAAAATATCCATGGCCATCCATGCCTTCCTTCATTAGGGAAATGCAGAGTACAGTGTCTTTAAACTTCCTCATATTTGCTCTTCTACTGCAAATAGAGGGATTTTAAGAAGTCCTTTATGTGTAGATATTTAATTACTGAAAAGCTTAAGCATTTCACATACCTTTCTTGCACTGAGCAGCAGCAGCAGCAGAAAACAGACTGGATGGTGTGATCTGTGAACAAAAACAATTTCCATATTTGCAGTGTTCCTGTTTTTTTGCTCACAAAACTTACAGAATTAAGGGCTATCCTATGTGCTTACACCCACTGTTAGCTCTGTCTTGCTGTGAGATATCTAGCAAATCATTATGGCTGAATTTGCAGCCACCAAAACCTCCAGATCTTTCCTACCACAGTCCCCCTTACAATGTTTTGGCAATTATGAGGCTATATGTATGAGCTAAATCAGCTCACTAAATCAGCAAAACTAAATAATAAACAAAGATACATTATTAGCCAAATTCATACTGATTTGACTGATTACACCACCCTGCACAAGCTCTACCTAGTGCAATGAGGGGGATGAGAATCTTGTCAGGGACAGGAGGTGGAGAACTGTCCCCTTCAGCACTGACATAATTTTTAGATTATTCAAGCCAAATACCAAACCATGCTTGCATGACTAGCTTTTCTTTATTTTGAGGTTTATTAAAGGAGCCACACTGTATTATCTTCTTTGAATTAATACTGATTTACTGATTTTCCTGTTTCTCTTGCAGCCATCAATATAATAAATGCACTAGCCTAAGTTTAAAGTACAGAGAGAATATGTGCTTCACACATGCATGTCAAGGGGCTGATAATCCTTCTTTATAACATTTTTTCTAAAATTTCCCTTCAGTTCCTGAAGTCTCACCCTCATGCATCACCACTATGCAGGTGGGAGGGCAGCAGCAGCACCTGCAGGACAGGCTCAGGTTCTCAGGTGCAATGTACAGTCTTTTAAGAAGCATCAGAGTCAGGGATGGAGAAACAAGGTTCCCCTCATATTCAGCTGCATCAACACAAAATAAACTTTATATCCCACTATAATGTGTCCTATTTTTCTCTGCCACAGAGGTCATAGTTTGCAAAGAGGCCTCAGATTTTTATTTGAAATAGACTTCCCAAGGTCTCAGAATTTTGCTGCTTTGTATTTCATATATTTCTTTATACAGTCCCACCAGTTCCTTCCACATTATTTGTTTTGCCCTCATGGCACTTTTGCATTGTTGATCCTAGTGACCTGGAATCCAGCCTGGAATAAATAGGATGTCCCTTCTGGTGTCCTGTGAGACTTTTTGCCACTGCCTATTACCAACTGAAAGCCAAATGTGCCAAAAGTACGAATCTTAGCATTCAAAGCATTAAGCAACCTTACCACATTATGAAAATGTAATTATTTTCCCTGTGAAGGTACATAGCATAGCAAATTTTGTGCTAATAAAAGAAGTGAGAATGTTGGATGTCTGAATGATGAGACCAAATCTAGTTCTTAGTAGGAAGTGCCCTGTCTCGTAAGTGGTTTGTTTAGACTGTCTTGAAAGTCATGGTGAAGTTTCCCTTAGACTGTTGAATCCTGTGAAGAATCTAATGTGTGGGAAACGGATGAGCTGGCAGTAATCAGAAGACACCATCAATTGTTTGATAAAAGCTTCCAGTGACAGCTGTGAAAAATGCAGCAATTAAAAATACCCAAGCCAGCTGGCAGCAACAATTCTCTTCAAAGCAACCAGACTAAAAAGATATTGTCAGTGAAGTTGATTTGCTGTGTAATTGTCCAGTGTACATTGAATTGTCCCTTGGCCATTTAAACCTGCCTCATAAGTAGTCAACACTGTGCGTGAAAAAAATGCTTGGGTTTCTTTTATTTCAGCCAGTGACATAAGTTTAATTAAATGTCTGTAAAGTATGTCGTTATTTGCAAAAAAGAATATGATATTTGAAAATCTGTCTGTTTCTTCTCATTGAACCATCTAGTCTAATTAAATACATTATTTCTCATCAGGTTATTAGCTCTCCATATCAAATATTTACAAGAAATAGTTAGAAAGAGCGCTGCAGACTTTCTTTGCAACACTAGAATAATCTTCTAATTAGATTTTAAAGATTAGGCTGTTGGC
Organism: Haemorhous mexicanus; assembly: GCF_027477595.1. NCBI lineage: Eukaryota > Metazoa > Chordata > Aves > Passeriformes > Fringillidae > Haemorhous > Haemorhous mexicanus. The sequence continues at coordinate 51,447,468 of NC_082344.1, read as the reverse complement.
TTGAAAACAAGGGGTTCAGACAGATGCCATGGATGTGTAATTCTGTCTTGTTTTCTTTATGAGCCCAGTAATTTGAGTATATTTATACCATAAGGTCAGGAATCCTTTTTGCCTTCAGTGAATCTCGGAGTTGTTTTGTTAATGGATGATTTTTTATGTCTGACCCCCTCTTTTTACTGTGCTAGAAGCTATTAGTAATAAATGACTGTATGTGACATTTTAAAAAATACCCTAAGCATATTTGATATTGAATATTTATCCTCTTGTCCTATCCATAAAACCACAGAAAAGGTACAGGTTGAAGCTGTAATTGTGATGTTTCTCCCTGGGACATGCGCTTCACTTGGTGAGCAATTTTTTCAAGGGTGGAGTGTGTAACCTAATAAAGATGACAAAATAGGAGATGATAAATTCTGAAGACTCTAAATTAAGGCTCAGATTAGATTAAGGCCATGGATCAGACAAGACCATGCTGAACTGAATTGCAGGATCTGAAGGAGCAGCACAAACTTTGCACAGTTCTGCCAAAGTTTAGTTGTCCTCATTCACTCCATTGGAGTATTTTAAGAGAGAAATCACAGCCTATCAAGCAGATATCACCCTAAAGCAGATAATTTCCAGTTCTTTGAGAATTAATTTGTCTTTATACACCTTTTCTCAGAAACCTCAGTCACTTCTGAAATTCTTTTGTCCCTGCATTACTCCTAGAGTATTTGTGGAATTAACTCAGTAGAAATTAGTACAAGCGTAAATTATTGCAGTGCAAACTGTACATTTCTGCTTGAAAATTTGCCAAGGCTGCTAGGAGACATTATCAAAGCCCATAGGAAAAGGCCTTCAGCTCTGCAGAGCCAAGTCCTACTTTAGTTAAACTGACTTAAGGCCAGAAGCTTTGACCTGATGGCTTGGAATTTCAGTTCTCAAGCAAAGAGTCAGGTACTGATCTATGCATTTTACATCTTCCCTGGTCATTGGTAAGCGTCTTGAAGTACACTTTTCCCTCCCAATTAAATTCATATTTATTAAGTTCATAACTTACTTCAGAAACTAGGCCCAAACTGTGATGTTGTTTCAGGAAGACTTGGCCAACACCACAGATGGGGAAAGCTTTGACATCCTGAGTGAATAATTTGATTTAGCTTGCTCTCCTGGTGGCCCAGGAAGATGCTGAGGCTGAGGGTTGCACAGCAGTGCGTGCTGTCATGCACAGGAAGACAGCATTTCCTGCCTGCCACCTCTCACCCCCACAGGCACTCTGTCATGGCTTGTGCTCTTCCTTCCTTTCTCTTTTCTCAACACCCCTCAGAAAAACTAAGAAATAATGATAATGCTTAAACCCCTGTATTTTAATTTTTCAAAAATGCAAATAAATTGAAAATAGATTCTTAGAATTTACTGATTGAAACTATTTCTTCTTGATTATCCCTTCTGCTAGATCACTGAAATCAATGGAACTGTTCTATCTGATTTCCTTCGATTTTTCACCAAGGACATTTTCCTAAGCAAAACACTGGATTTATCAAGGAGTGTTAGAGTCATGTATTAGCTGGCCTTGATCCCCTGGTCCCCAACTCAAGTAACCACACTGTTCATAAATTAAAGATTAGTCACTGATGGTATCACAGAGAGTTGTGCTTCAGCAAGGAAATCACATTTTGGATTCCATATTTGGAAGAGAACAGAGAGACCAGTTATATTTGCCATGTTATAAGTTACAGACTGCTTGGACAGGACACAGGACAGAAATACAGGCTAAGAGGAAGAAATATTCTATAATTTTTAACAGTAAATTAATTTTGAAGTCTGTTAAAATAAAGTACTTATGGAGCTATCAATTATTTTAGATTCCACTTCTCTGTTTCTGACCTAACCAAAGAGCTTCCCATAAATTAAAAAAAAAAAAAAAAAAAAAAAGAAAGTAATCAAATCTTGCTTCTTTTAAATCCATACCAAGGAAGATTCCTCCAGCACCACAGCCCCATTAAATCTTCCAGCTCACATTCCCTTGTGTTCTATCAAAACATAAGCTACGTACACACGTTGCTTTGATCTTCTGGGTACGTCATGATGGAACAACTAAACTCAGTAGTTTGAAACCTAGGTTCAAATTAAACAAGAAGAGTATTTGAGATGTTGAATTTAGAACCTGCCATCTTCCTTCTTCAACTGTACAGAGAATTTTTTATTTCTGCGGTTTTTGATGAAGGCTTGCCACCTTAGACAAAGTTATTTAACACAGGAACCAGCAAACACAGTGCACTTCACTGCTAATGTCTTTTTCTTTCTGGAAAGGAGCAGTTTAGGAGGAAGACACTAGTTTATAAAGCAGTGTCACATTATCTCCCTGATGACAGTCAAGCAAACACGAATCCCAACACCAGCACAGAGCCATGACAATTCTGTACATCAGACCTACTAGGATGCTCTGTTCCAGAACAAGAAATAACCATGGCACAAGAAGCATGTGGCTAAAGTAAAAACACTAGGAAACCAGTGTTGAAGCTAATCTGACAAATACTCAGCCTAAAAATGTGCAGCTGACATTTAGATAACCAACTTTTGAGTCCTGGAAATAAATTTATCTGTGCACAACAGAGCAGATAGGATTCAAGAGGAAGAAGGAAAAGATGGGTCAGCTGTCAGAAACAGCCATTTGCTTAAGCAGCTTAAAGAGAGTTCCATCAGAAGAGAGAAGGTAGAGTGAAAACACATCATTGCCTGATACAGTCCCACAACACCCAGAGTACGCTTTGGGTTGATAATGTTGTCTGTATACATGGCAAATTCACACATATATGTGCAATCCTCCTCCCATCCTCAGTTGTCACTCACTGTAAATGGCAGCTTTAGGAAAGTAGCATCAAAGACAAAAGCAATAAGTTAGAAATTCATTTTTATAACTTGCATTTTATAACTTTGCTATTTCACAATTTTCTTCATTTGAGTTTCTTTCTCTGAATCAGTTTCCCAAAGCACTACCAACACTGAAAACACTCCAGCCCATGTCTAAGGTTTGCACTCTTCCATCATTTTTTGCTAGAAGCTCTTGCTCTTGCAATGGAGCGGAAGGTTAACTGTGTTCAACACTACAAACTCAGCTTCACCCACCAAACCTTTGCTGTAACACAACGTGCCTCCTGGTCTCATCTGTCAGTTTTCCACATCACTAGAAAAATCAATAACCTGGTAGAAAGCCACAGTATAGTTTGCTTCTAAAAGCATTTTAAAATACAAGCTTTCAGCTTTTGGTGCATACAAGCTGAGGCTTCCTGTCTTTCCTGTGAGTTAACTATACTCTGGAGGAAAGACAGGTTTAGTTCTACCAAACTCTCTATCCATGTCTATGTAGTTCACAAGTGTAAGAACAGTATGAGGAAATATCTCCCTATCTATATGTAAAATCAGTTGCTTTGCTAAATCCATGGTACAACGGATTAATATTTGTGTGTTAATTTGGAAAGTCCAGACAAGCAGTCTTAACAGAGATCCCCTTAGCAGTGCAAGAGAAAGTAGATTCATATTTTTATGGCAATATTTAAATGCTTCATTTGCTAAGTACACTGCTGTTGCACAAAACAAAACTACAAGATCAAAATATGCAGCCAAGTTTACTTACAGGTAGAAAGAATCATGTCTGGTTATCCCTTTATATTAAAATGAAAATGCAAACCTCTCTTCATCAGCTGTGCCAGTAAAACAGACCAAACTGAGCTCTTTACTCTGATACGAAGCATGGTAAACCACAAATATTGCTTGACCACGCCTACTCACCTTTTATTTAAAAAAAAAAAAAAAAAAAGACCCAAACAGAGTAGAAGGAGAAAAAATGGTCTGCTTTCTAGTATCAAACATTTTATAGGAAAAAAAAAGTTATTGAACTGTTACTACTAGGTCTAAGTATTGCTTTAAAAAAAGTAAAAAACCCACAGCAGATATAAATCACAGAATGGTTTTGTTCAAATGGATTTTTGACCCCAACATTTGACTGAATTCAGTTATAATAAAAATGGTAGGAAGGGCTGAAGTTGCTTAAGGATGAGTGAGCTCATCCAGAAGAAAGGATGGTACAACATTTCAACCTGCCTTTGAAAACACAGGGGAGTCAGCAACACACCTGCCTCCAGAGGTGTTCTGATCCTTTCTAAAATTAGCCACCAAAGGCTACATTCAACTAAAAAAAAATAATTTATCTAGAAACTGGGTGCCTCAGACATCCTTGGTATCAAGTCCCATACCAAGTAGGCAGAAATTATCTTCAATTGAAGATACTGGGAAGAGGCAGGTGAAAGGGTCAGATTCAAAGCACCCATCCCACTGACAAAACTGCTGCCAAAACTTCACACAGTTAGGGTGTGTTTTATTACATAAATTAATGATAAATATTTAATTATTGCAAAGAAATAGGCTTAAGGTTCATTGCAAACAATTAATCTTCTGATTTTCCTAAGCTTCATTTAGGTTTTAAGGGAAACATTATTACTTATGACATGGTGTGTTAGTGAAAGAGTTAGCAGCACCATACTTTGGAGGATCTTAAGAGAAAGTGGGGTTCAAAGGAGCAGTTAGGGAAGGAAAGATGTGCTTGGCTTACTTTAAATATTCCACATTGCTTTTTTCCACTACTTTTTCTACCAGGTAGAGTAGAATCACCTAAATTTTCCCTATCAACAATGCCTGCTCTTGGTATTGATTGGAGAGTGGTTTTGGACTCAGCAATTTGGCAGGTTAGTTTGCATGGTTGGAATAATCTTCTGAGACTTTGTCATGAAGGAAATAGGCATCTGAACCTTTTCTGGCAGCCTGTAGCTTTTCAATAGAATAGCATGAGAAAAGGAAAGCACTTCTTCCAAGAAAGAAGAGGCTTCCTCCTTTTGAACATAAAGGCAAACATTAAGCAAAGCAGTGTGGGAATCTAAACATCTCTAAAATTGATTACTGAAACACTCCAATGCCAGAATGATGGAATGTATTAAGCTAACTATGGTTACTCTTAATAACTTCATTGGAAATTAAATTCATCATACTTCTCTCTGACTACCTGCAAAAAAAAAAAAAAAACCTTTTGGTGCAATCTATTTGCTATTACACATGGCACAACAGCACAAGTAGCAACAGAAAATGAAAAAAATTAATAGAGCTCCTTAGAAGGTGACTACAGTAAAACAGGAGTACAAATAGTCCTCGTATGCACTGCTACAAAGTTAGGTTAACTGAAGTAGGCTTCAGTAAGACTGTGGAGATGTTAGCCTCCAGCAGAGGGGACAGGGCATGTAACTTCCAAGGAGAGTTCAGGTAATGCTGAACATTTTATCATGGCCAAATTCATTTAAATATGTATTCATTCTACCATATATTTATTTTTATATATATATATATCTATAGAGAAAGAGAGAGAGAGTGTATGTATACACACCAAAGTGTACATATCTATATATTCTCATATACATATCCATATATACATATATATATACATGTGCTACCATAATGCCATACTCATGTGAACAGTTAGTGTGCCTTACAATGGATTGACTGTAAATTATAGGCTACAAAATAGTTGGTTCCAAACAATAGTTAACATTCAGTTTATTTACACACACATGCAGTATATCTTCTGTTATGAACAGAAAGGTTAGATCACTGTATGTACAGACAACAGACAGAAAAATGAGCCCTTCTTAAACACATTCGAGAATTTCTTTCATTCACAACCCTCTGTATAGAATTGTGTGTTTAAGTGAAGGAAGGACAAATTTTTGCTTGAACATTTCAAGACAAACCCCTCCCCATTTTACATAAATAAATGCATTCAATTTATATATTTACAGTACATACAGCATATAAATAATTTTATAATTAATCCAAAACATGGTACTATGGTTCACTCACAGCCAGTTGTGGTGAATCCGGGACTTATTTTTCATTAGTAACATGAAGACTAAGCATGGGAGATCTCTGATAAACCAACTTTAGAATGACTCCAGGCATATCATGGCTCATGAAGCACTGCTTTTAGAGTGTTATGCTAAACTGAGCTGGTAACAACTTACTATGTGCAAATGAAAGAGGTGCATTTCATCTTCTTGACAAACACCCATCAACCAAGAAAAAGAATGTTTCTGAAGAATCTCTGGAAACATTTCAGTGTCAGTAAAAAGCTATTTATAGATACCTTCCATTTTTAAGCATGCAAATCACTACTAATGCTACTGCCCAAGAAAAGAGAAACCCAAAAACATGGACTATATGTACATGAACCCAACCCACTAAATACAAACGAGGTTCCTGGCCTCTGGCCACATTTTCTCCCTCCATTAAGAGCTGAACTTTACAGCTGTGCTGTAAAGTTTCTGTTTCTTTTCAGAGAAAATACAGAGATTGCTGAAGATACTGTGCTCATTTCCCAACATCATGGAAAATTCTCCTTGTTCTGGAGTGCATCAGATATTACAGGTTGCCCACATTATTTAGCAGCACCCAACAGCTTACAGGATCAAGTTCTTAAAAAGAAACTATGAAGGCACATATCTCTTGGAAGTGCCTGATTTTCTCTGCTTGTGCTGCTGTTGCCTTTTTTCAAAAAGCATCTTCGCCCTCTGCAATGTCAATGATTGCATGAAGCAGCTCTTCAAAAGTCGGGCGTTCCTCTGGTTTCTAAAAATAAAAAGCATGCACAGCTGTAATCAGAAATCAATAAAGTTGTGTTGATTTTGATAAATTACTGGACATATCATCGTTCTTTGGTAAGGAATTTAGCATCTCATTAGGTATTTAATGTAAAAATATTTCCTTGTCTGGATTTTGGGATGTGTCTAATCTCAGTAAGCAACACTTTGCTTTATGCTTTGAAAAAGGCATAAATAGGTGTTGCTGGACTACACTCTTTATATAATTCATTATTTTGCGTAGTTTTACATTTTTCTTTTTTATTTTTCTTCCCCATTCCCACCCTTCCCCAGTGAACTGCTCCAATCTTTCTTTATGCAAGTTGTTCATGATTCTAAGAATGCTGGGTGTCATTTTCCGGTGCCTCTTTTATATCAATTTTATTTTCACATACTCAATCTGACAGATCATTTATTTCATAGAAATTTCAATGTTTTATCTTATCAGAGCTCTAGTTCAGTTGCACAGGAATAGCTGAGAGACCTGGATGCACTCAGAATGCTGCTCTAGAGAAAATAACTGCTCTTTTTAGATCAACCTGTATTTCAATTCAAAGGCAAAAAAAAATTAAAAAAAAAAAATATATTTATATATACCTCCTGCCAGCACATCATCATCATTTCATACATCTGCTTACAGGCCAGTTTGGGCCGATACAAGCGATGTCCTTGGCTAACCATTGTTACCACTTCATAGTTGGAGCTTTTTTCAAAGGGCATTTTTCCTTCTGTATACACTTCCCACATTAAAACACCTGGGGGAAAGAAAAAAGAAAATAACTAACTTCTTAAATATACGTGTTTATTAAACATATGTGTTTATTTTGAGTCCCAGACTCAAATTTTCTGAAAGATAAATAGTTTGAGATCCATATTCTAGACAATTTTCACAGGTGTCATCACTGAAAATGTGTTATTCTAGTAGCATGGGTTTTAATGAATAACAGAACTAAATGTGTCTGGGGAACTTTATCACTAATGAAACCATGGCAAATGGTTTCTCTGAGCTTCTTCTCAGATGTCTAAATCCTTCCCAATAACCAGAGCTTAACTGCTACTGATAAAATATAAAAAATACACTTTCTTTCCATGATGATATCTTACCAAATGACCAGACATCTGACTTGCTGCTGAATCGGCTGTAATTAAAGACTTCTGGGGGGCACCATTTCACAGGAAATTTAGCCCCTGAAGAACTTGTGTACTGGTCATCAAGGACATACCTAAAAAACCACACACACACAAAAAAAAAAAAAAAAAAAAGGTGAGACATGATATCCTTCTCAAATTTTAATTTAACTTTGGATTGGATTATTAGAAGCTCATATTGCCACCTAATGGCCATGGGCGTTAGCATCACAAGATAAAAATAGCTTCCCTGGGGCAGTACTACTGCTTCAGCCACGACTCTGTTCATTTTTCATATTACCCCAGACTCCTTTCTTGTGATTTATTAGCTATACAACACAGGTCTAGGCCACCTGCTAGTTAAATGTCTCTATTATGAGACAAAATGAGGGAAAAGCAGAAATTTCATGATCTGTTTTTCACCAGCCAGTCTGAGTTCAGCTGTCAGAGGACATAGAAACTTAGCAACACAGAGATGTGGCAAAAGTCAAACCACGGTGCTTTAACACCTTTCTTGGAAGAGCTGCTCCCACCACTGCCTCACCAACACATCACCCACACAGGCACTAACAAGGGCAGGAAATTAACCCCCTCCAGATCTCAGCATCTCCCAGCCCTTCAGTTAGCACAACTCTGAAACATCTATCCCAAGAGAATCCCAAACTCACTGAACGGCCTCTTTCTAACATCTATTTAACAAAATACAGTTTAACTATTATCTCTGCAGCAGCTCTGCTCTCTGAAACACAAACTCTGTCTTTTTTTAAAATGAGTAAGGAAATCAACACAGAACAAGCAAGCATTAAAGGCACTAGAAAAGAAAAAGGCAAAACAAACCCCAAAAAAACAAAAATAAGAGGTCAAAAAAGATCGTTTTTGTATGCAATTTTGCTTGGTCTGTGCTGCCTTTGGGCTAAGTACAAGGCTTAGGTGAATTTTCCCAAATCTCCATAAATGCATCTGCACACTCCCACATACCTTGTCATTCCAAAATCTGAGACTTTGACCACTCCTGAGTCACTCACCAAGCAGTTCCTGGCAGCCTGCAATGGGAATGGTTAGAGATGGATGAAAACCTGGAGTCTCTTGCAGAACAATTACAGTAATCTTATCATTATCATGTTTTTTTATTCATTGCTTAGCAAATTAAGCCATTTACCACATTTAGTGGTGTATTCTCATTATAAAAAGTACATGTCATCTCCTCTTGATAATACCTCTTATGCATCTACTCTTGATTTTCACAACTACACTACTGTGGAAAAGATCACCAGAAAAAATTATCATCTGAAGGGATTAATGTGTGGTGAAAATGGCATCAATACAGAAAGGAGATAGGCTGTTAAATCAGCACAAATTGCTACTATTTATAAACATTTCAGAGAGATTTTATTCCATTTTCTTGGGAGAGAAAAATCTCTCATGATTTTCTATACAGACCAGTCATAGAGACTTGACTAGACCATAAAGAGCCAACTTTACCAACTCAATTTTCTGCAAGAACAGAAGCAGTTTCAAACAAACAGGTCGTTTCAAAAAGGAATAAATACATTCAAAAATAAAAACTTCAAAGAGGAGTGTATTGCCTAAAGGGATGTTACCAGGTCTCTGTGGATAAAGCTGTTCCTCTCCAGGTACTCCATTCCCTCACATACGTCCTGGCACATAGTAAGCAGTGTGTCTTTACTCAAAACTCCCCGTTTTTGTCTCAGGTAATTGAGAAGGCAGCCATGCTCCATGAACTCTGTCACGATGTAAATGGGCCTCTGCTGTGTGCACACACCATACAGCTGAACTAGTTTAGGATGTGTCAGCTTCCTGAAAAGATTGAGATCATATCGTTATTACTTCCTCCACCCAGCGCCAGTTCTCCAGCACACAAAACTGCAGAAGTACCACCTCCCCCAGAGTTTATTTAGAATCAGTATACAGCATCAGAGGCCTAGGACTGGAAATCAAAGTGCCAGGCACACAACTCACATCATTACTTTAGCTTCTTCAATGAAGTCCTCTTCATACATGGCCCCTTCCCGAATTGCCTTGATGGCCACTTTGTACTGCGCCCTCCACTTCCCGAGGCGCACCACGCCGAACAGACCGCTCCCCAGCTCCCTCATGAAGGTCAGCTCTGAGGGGTTAATCTCCCATTTCTCTGTAAAACAAAACAAGTTAACAAACAGTTCAGGAACCTACTGAGCTGGCGGAGGATAAGGAAGAAGAAAGAGAAACTGGACTAGTAGCAAATTAAGGAATTTAGGTAGAAAATGTCCAAGAATTCACTTGAAGACTGAACACTTCTGTACGTCACAAAACAAACTTTTAGGTGGACATGACCTTTAAGCAACTCCTGACTAAGAAGTCAAAATTCAAACTTTCCTGAGGCCAGTAATTACATACTGATATTATCAGATTTGATCTCAACAAAATGCCACCACAAAGTTGTGCCAATGCATAGAAGTTGCTCACATCACCACACTTGAAAAATGGCTATTCCAAGTTTATATTTTAAAACAGTAACCCCTCAACAAAGATCAAAGGGTCAAGTTTGAGTCAGAAGTCTGGAGACTAATGAAGGAGCCAAAGGCACAGCTCTCTAATAAGGCAGAGCTCAAGATATCCATGGCAGAAAACATGGAGGAAAAGACCAAATTGCCCTGAAGCACCAATGGCACGTGGTGCCTCTGCACGCTGATACTCTGTGCAAGGGTCTTGAAACTACCAGAGGACCAGAGTCAGTTCATATAGCCAATCACAGCACAGAATCAGATATTTTCAAAACTTTTAGAAAGTATTGTAGCATCTCAGCATACATAAAATCATTAGAATAAGTGTAGATGAAGATAACAGGCAATCACCATAGCTGAATCCTGCCGTTGTTGGTGCTGTCGTCCTCTTCGGGGTCACCGGGTAACGCAGCCTGGTAACGAGACCTGAGGTTCAATGACAATTCAAGAGACACAGTTTACTTCTGAAACAGCACCAGGCAGCAACTCAGCCTCCAGTTCACTGCAGACTCCAATTAAGAATATGAAGAAAAATCAAAAAGCAGGAGTATGTTTTTGGGGTATATTTTCCAGTGTCATCAGGAAATGCTGGGCTATCTGAGTTTGATGTAAAGATCTGGAAGATATGGCTTTTGAGCAAGATTTATGACAGACCAGACTTGGAAAAAAGAAGTATTAGTATCTGTGCCCTGAACTCATGTCCTATACTCTCCCCACTCCATCATGCAGTGGGCAGAGACCAGCATCAGTCATCAGCTATGGATCTGGAGTAGGGATTTTCTAAACAACACATTATTGTTCTCCTCAACTGTTTGCTGTATGGGAAGGTCAGATTATTTCAAGTGGCAGTGACCAGCAGGTAAAAAGGTAGGGCCTGGAGAGTATCCTGGGGAAGTACCATCCCTATCTCCATCTACTATGGGTTGCAGGCAGCTGATGGAAGCACTATGTGGAGCTAAGGGAACAAGAAGGACTATGTGGAGCTAAGGGAACAATTTTTCCTGACTTGATACAACTATTCTCCTCTTACTCTGGGGCAGTAACATTTTATACACCACATATATATCTATATCTATATATATATACATATACACACAGACAAAACCTTTCAAATTACTGCCTATATTCCGTATTGAAATAATGTGAAACAACAGTGTTTCATGGCTTCCCTGAAAAGGAAGGATGCACAAAACCCCCCAAAATTTCATTCAAACAATAAAATGTCTCGAGCTCCTTTTTAAATCAATCTTAAGTGATAGAAAGAATCCAGTCCATCTACCTGCTGCATTATGGCTGTGGTATTCAATTATTTCTGGAATGGAGTTAAAGAGATGTTTTTCTGCGAGGTAGTACTGTTTTGGTGATGTTACTGTTTCTTTTATATGATAGTGTCTTATTCCTGATGAACCTTCCCTGGGAAAAAAACAACAATAACAATTAGTAATAATATCATATCATTTAGGGTGAATTTTTTAAGAGGAGCACGTTGACAAGAAAAAGTAAACTGAAAGGGCCAGCAGAGGTGCAGAGCACCACATGCTCTGGGAACAGCTTGAATATCAAATATCCTAAGCACTGGCCACTCGCCTTCATCTCAGTGCTCAAACCAAGTTGAAGATTAACCCAGAAAAAGTTAATTTTCAGCCCAGTGAGCTCCCCAGTCCAGCTGACACATGCAGACACAAATGCAGGCTGGCAGGAGAGAAGAGACCAAATGGGGTGGGAGAGCAAAACCCACTCCTTTGGGAGGGGGTTAAGGTCTTCTCTGGATTAAACCAAATGGGAGCTAACCATGGGAGCTAACCGTGAGAAGTTCATTTAGTCACCTGTCTTTTTTATCAGGAGCCCATTTCTTTATTGAGCCTTCTCCTGGCTTTCCCCCAGCCAATGAATTTGGATACAGATACAAACAGATTCAGATGAGACAAGGTGTGCAGAGAAGCTACAGAAACTCACCCTCCAAATTTTGTGTAAAGGGAAACAGTATACAGGCCAGGCTGACTGGAGTCTCTCACCACAAAACCACCTTCTTTATCCTAAAACACAAGCACATTGACAGTTCTGAGCAATTGGTTTTAAGCAATATGATTCTTTCACTTGGCTCCAGGATGTGCACTTGCCAAAATAAGCCTCTGCTTTATCTCAAAAAGCTATTTAAAGTGAATTTCACAGTTGATACTGCAAGGCTGATGTGCTTACCTCATTTCTGAGGAGCTGCTCTGCCTTGCTTCTGTTCAGGTTTCGGCTGTACCACCTGCAACACAACATCAGTAAATAAAACTTCCCCAAGGTGCACAATTTACCTAAAATGCTTTAAGCAAAGTATTATGAAGCTGGAGATTAAATAATTTTATGATAAATGAAGATCAAGAATTGAACCTTTGATAACATGCAAAAATAAGTCTCTACTACACTGTGCGGTTGTCCCATAAAAAAGCCCTGAAACAAATCCATCCCACAAAAGCCCATAAAACTCAGGGAACTGATGTAAGTTTTTGGAAAAAACACTTGTCACACACATCCAGGGTGATGGCAGCAGTTGCTGAGAAGAGCAGCCCAAGGGGAGGGCTGGCAGCCCTGGGGAAGCAGCTGCCTGCACAGTGGTCAAACCACCCACGGAGCTGGTGTCAGACTGCTCTGCCATTCAGCATTTCCACACCTCTGGGCTCCCAGGGAGGACCCACCTAGCAAAGGAGAGGCTGAAACTCTGAATTCAGTGTCATGGCTGCACATCTCTGAGCTCCCTGCTGCATGGGCAGGTTAAAGCAGCTAAAGAAGCACCAGCATGTCAGCCAGTCACAGGGAATGACAAAAAAAGGAAAACCAGGCAGTTTGCAAATGGTGTGGTGCTGTTGTTTTGAGCTGTGCTGTTATTTTAGTAACCAAGCAGGGAAGTGGCACAGCAGCCTCTAATCAGATTCTGCCTGTTCTGGAGACAGTGGTTTCTTGCAGTTGGTACGTGACCTGGAGTAATGCTCCCTGGACTGCACAGAGACTCAGAATTTTGGCCCCAAGGTGGTAAAAGCACAAAGTGGCTGGACCAGATAAGGCAGTCCAGTTCCTTCCTTCCCTTTCTGCCAGCCCTGCAGCCCAGCCCAGAGCTGAGCAGAGCTCTTAGCAAGAGTTCCTAAGATGAGAAAGCAACAAAGAATTCCCTCTAGTCAAGCTAAGGGCAAAATCCCAGATGAAATTCTGCCTTCTGTCAAACCATGGCAAGTAGGAACCAACCATATGTAGCTGAGAGTAAAGTTTTGGAACTACTAACATAGCTTTGAAATTTGGTTTTGTTTATTATTTTCTTACAGTTCCATTTTATCACATGAAGTGTGTCCTAAATTCTCAGGCATAACAATTTATCCTATAATGATCATCACTATAGCATAATGAGCATCAAGAACAAGTTTGGAGAATATCATGGTAAATTTTACCCTGATGTTCTTAAATAAGTACTTAACCAGTACTTATTTAAGTAATTAACTGGAAAAAGCATAAAAATAAAAAAGAACTAGACATTTATAGCTGTTAAGTTACATTGAAATCTGAAATGCATCTAATTACATATTTTCTCTTGAAGCTCTTGAAAACTAGAGCTTCCAAAATATCCAGTCTTTTATGTTTATTTGGAGTGACTTCCACTGTTTTCTCCTCTACTGTTTACTGCTACAAACTTTGGACAGACATGTCACTTTACTAATAAAACAATACTTAGCACACTTAAAATGAGTAAATTTCCTTCAAAGTTTCCCTTTGTCTACCAGAGAATTAAGAGGGGAATTTTGCTTTAGCATGATAGCCTAAATACCACATGCTGATGGCTGTCTCGCTGACTTGACTCCACATTATAAATCCCAACAAAATCAATGAGGAGAATCTGAAAAAATATATGCCTATTGCAGTTGTTTAAGCTTAACCTCTAGGTGCTACCATACATGAACAGTCACTTTCAAAATGTTAAAAATACGTTGTCATTCTTGAAGCATTGGTTTCATTTCATAATATTCCAAATTTTAATTCAAGCATTCACTTACTCATATTGATCAAGGTTGTTGGACTTCTTTCCTGTTACATAGTTGCTTGGGATATATCCTTGTTTTCTAAAAAAATATAGAATAGATCATCTGAGTGAAAACATGTAAAAATGCATGCCTAGAAGACAGTTGTTTCATTCTGCTAATTACCAGTGGTCTCTCGATGTAATTTATTAATTACTGACCCACCCACTCTACTACTGATTATTCAGAAACTAATTTTCCACATCAGCACTTCCACATTAACTGTCAGCACCCCTAGAAATGTGTCATGGGCAGCAGAAGTGTCCAAGAAAACCAGCAGAAGGGATGAAGGAGAGTGAGTAACCCTCTGCTGTTCTGTCACTCTTCTGCACTCAGAAGTCCCAGTCAGGCAGGGGAAATGTGTGTGGAGCCTGACACAGCCTGATAACTCACAATTACCCATAACATATGGCAACAGGAACCTGATAAATATTGAAATATGAAAACTTTCATCTTTGAAACCGCAGGGAAAATTCTAATACAGGGAATGTGAAGTAGTAGTCATTTGAGCATCTCACTGCAATTCTCTCTCAACTTATTCAAAGATTGTCCCTAATGATCCAGCTATTAAGTAAAATGATGATTATTCAAGTCTGGAAGTTAGAGCCTGCTGAGCTAAATGTTAACCATATTGCTCCCTAATGAGATGTTCCCCAGGGAAGTGGGAATACTTTACCAGTCTAGTGAGGTTTTAAAGGATGGCTGGTGCTTTAATTGGGGAACTATAAAATTGGAAAGTAAACATAATTGGAAAGGCTTCCAGTTCTGCAACTGTCTTTGCACTTGGGTCCCACAATCTATCTGTCGAGTACTGCCCTTTTGAAATTGGTTTCTGCATGAGAATATATGGATGAGATTTCAGAGCCTGGGCCTAATGTAGAGTCTAATGCAGTTATTTGTTGATACATAGTCAAAATGAACTTCTACAATATAAAAATAGACTTCTGAACTTTATAACAACAAGTAAGGAACTCATTTTTACCCATATTTGTCTCTTGCCTTCCACCAATGAATGTCATTCTTCTCAATCACTGTATATTCTTCACCTTTCTCCAATCTTAAATCATGGTGTTCTGTAGGTTCAAAGTCATACATTGCTACCACTATCTCCTCCTCTTCATTCCCATTTTCTTCAGCTGGAGGAACAGGTGGTGGAGGCCTTCTCTGAAAATAACACAACATTATAAATTATCTTTACCATTACAAATTATCATTATCATCCCACGCTGCTCCACCCTCCATTCACCCTCACCATCACACCAGTGCATCCTGGAGGCAAAAGCTGGGCTAGGTCTGTGGTGGCCTTGGGGCAGCTGGGCTCTGTGGCAGCAAACCATGCAGGTGCCATCCATGGGGCTGGTTTGTGCTGCAGCCCTGCAGCTGCCAGTAAAGAGCAAAGCTGGCTGGCATTTGCTTTTTGCCCACATCTTCCACCAGCAGTACAGATACAGCTAACAGATGCAGATACATTTCAGTGGGATATTTTTCACCCTGAGATAGAGCAGGATGCCAATTGATGCATCCAGAAATAGACCTTTGCTCCAGGATACAGCAAGTATTTTGAGAAATGCAATCACTTTTTCAAAAGGCAGTAATTATCTAGTCAATATTTTAAAGATTCTACCTACCGCACTTTTTTCTGGCATCGAAGAGGACAATCTCATTACATCTAGAAACAAAGCACAGGAGAGGATTTATGCCTATTTATTTAGCTATAAGTCTCAAAATGAAATAAAAGGTTTAAATTTCCAATTAGGCTTGAATGTCTTAACAAGCTTTCAGTATGGCTTAGAAATTCAGAAACATAGACAACTCCAATTAAACTATAAGAAAAATGATTAAATATTCTTGCAAATACATCCTAAATCAGCCAGGAGGTTACATTGACCACAGATTTGGCAACATTTATGCCACACCAGAGCATGCCACAGAGAGCTCTGAACCAGTCCTCAGATACAAAAATTTATGAGACATAAAAACGGGATAGAGATGAAAAAGGCATAAGAAAATGAAGCTGTGTTCTTGTCAGCATGATGATCTAAAAGTCTGTTAGTATTAACATCTGCCCTTTTAAAATACATAAGCCCCTGACCCCTGCCTTGCTAAATAATGCGTAACAGTTGCATGTATTTTCTTATTACATCTTCCAGATCCAAATTTTATTCCCCCTGCAATGCCTTTTTCATGCATTTAAAACACTGAGCTATAGGTCATGGTTTTCACTTTGCTGACTCAGCATGAAGCCATGAGCCCCTGTTTATTCTGCAAGTCTTCTAATACTACTGAATCCCCAGGTCCCCCTGACTGCCTGTGCAGACATAAGAAATCACTGGGTGCCACAGATTTAACTGGGAGACAAGCAATGGCTCAGTTTCTTTCCCTACAACAGAATTTTCCTTAAATCAAGGACTGAATAATTACTAGCTCCTTTGTTGGACAATATTGCAGTGCCACAGCAGCGCACACTACAGCATCCACTGCTGAGTCAGCAGAACCTGCAATTTGGAGGATGGAAAAAGTCACAGCTCATCCAGGTTCAGCACAGGGGCATTTACAAACCTCTGAGGAAATTCAGTCCAGTGTCTGTAAATACACTAAACCTTCCTGGATGATTTTCAGCTTGGTGTAGGAACACTCAATCCAATACAGTTATTATTCTTTCACATATATGTGAATGAATAATATGATAATGTTCATATCATATATGCACATGGATATGAAGAGGTTTTAATAAATAACTGAAGAGCTGGCAAGATTTGTAGCTGAATCTTTTTACCATAAGGTTTTATCCTCAGTCTAAGGTAAACATTTGGTCAAATAAGTTTCAAAGGGGAGAAAAAAAAACAAATTAAATTCAGCAGTCTCAATGATTCCTTTCAGATTTATCTAAACTTTTTTCTTTTTTGGAAGGATATTTTGCTGGCTTTTCTATTTTTTACCAAGAATGCTTGGTAATTATTTTTGTCTTTAGGCACAGTACCAATATTGACTCTGCTCTACAAATTTGCCTAATACCCAGGGCATTCAGGTGTGACAACAGGATCATATAAAAATACAGAAAAATGTGCCAGAAGAACTTCATAAGAAAACATATGTACTTACTGTTTTCAAAAAGACTATATTTTTCACAGCCAGGTGCTAATTTTTCTGTCTGCCTACAGCATTGATAAATTCCCTCTGTCCAGAATTTAGGATGATATTTTACCATTATATTGCTGTTGTTCTTTATTTCTACAAGAAGAAAAGGAGCATATATTGAAAGATACAAAAAATAAAGAGTCTGCAAGAGGGTAATTTTAATACATACATTATCTTTGACATTAGGCATAATCTTTGCTTGCCCTTACTTTAGCATGGCTTCTCTTCTTGCAAGTTTACATGGAGGTGATAAAACAATCACAGAGGATATGGTTAAGGTAATAACTTTATTCCAGAAGGGTATGCCATACTCCCCCCCTACACCAACCATCCTAGCAGGGGTTTGGTGCATCAGTGAAAGGAGACCCTGCACCACTGGGATCAGTCAGGCAGCTGTGTAGGCTTTGGGAGCTCTGCCTCCTCCTTTGTCACCGCTGCAAGTGACTCAAATTCATCTACAAACAGTGTTCTGGAGGGAAAGACAGTGGATATTTATCTCTATTCTGTGGCACAATTCATCATTTTGGCCTGGAAGGCTCCTTACCCCATGCTATGGGCTTGCTGAGTTTCAGAGGTCCCTCCTTGCCCTCTCACCTCAGCCCAGAAAAAATTTCTTATTACTTTACAGACCACCTGTAATTAATGTGAGCACCTAATGGTGAGAGAGGGCATTAAGAGGCAAATAAAAAAACCACCTTTACTCACTGTGAAAGCAACTATCTAATCACATCTCAGCAGAGATATCTCCTATCATTTTACATCAGCCTAAGGCCCACAATGTTGCCTAGCTACATCCAAACAAAACTTTCCCGTGACGCCATCAACTAGCTTGGATAAACTTTTTAACTCATTGTGCAAAAGTAGAGTCAAATTCTGATTGCAGCTGAACTTCACAAAATCAAACTAGATCAGTCTGAGTATTTGAGGCTCTCAGTACCTGTTACCACACCCTGTGTATGCAAGCAATGAGCTGGCCCAATAAAAATTAAAATTGGTAGATATAAGCAGCAGAAGCTCTACCATTGCATTTTTGTAATTTGTTGTGGGCTGATGTAGCCAGCAGCTAAGCATCCATGCAGGCACTCACCCACTCCCACAACCCAGTGGGATGGGGGAAGGAATAGAAAGAACAAGAGATAAAAAGTTTTGGCTTGAGATAAAAACAGTTTAATAACCAAAAGAGAGAACAAAAGAACCCACAAATAATGTACAGTAAATCATTCACCATCTCCCACAAGCAGAGCAGTGCCCAGCCAGCCCCTGTGCAGCAGCCAATAGGGAAGGAAAAAACCCTAATCCCTGTCTTCCTCTACCCCAGCTTTTACTGCTGAGCTCAATTTTATATGGAATATCCCTGTGGTCAGACCAGGCTTGCTGCCCTGGCTGTGTCACCTCCTAGCCTCTTGTCCACCCCCAGCATGTGGGAGCAGAGGAGGAAAAATGCAAATCCTCCATGCTGTGCAAGCACTGCTCAGCAGCAGCCTCAACACTGGTATGTTTTTAACACCGTTTTGGCCACAAACCCAAAACACAGCACCAAGTTAACTCCAATCCATGCAGACAGCTCAAGCAAAGGTATCTGCCTATGTTAGAGTTTAAGTACAAGCAGTTCCCATTACCTTCTTTCAGGTTCCTCACCCACTGATCCCGGCTTTGGGCACTCGGTGCAAAAATATAAAGTGTGTTAGCATCATATACAACCTGGAGGGGGGAAAAGGGAGAAAAGAAATTATCAAAATACATTCACCTCATAATGTTAATTCATTTCTTCCTGAAGAAACAGAACAAGACAAATGACTGTTACACTTGGAAAATTAATGTATTCAGGCACAAAATGCAGAAACTGGCAAAGGTTATTAAGGTGAATTATTCTGATATGATATTTTCAGGAGAATTAGGAAGAATTTTGTAATGGTATATTATCTTGTCAGCATTCCTTAAAATGCTTGCTTCATTATTTGCTTTGTTCATTCTTCAGTGTGTTTTTTCTAAAAACAGTTCAATTTAATGAATGAAAACTACTTTGTAATCAGACATTCTCCCATCTGACTCACTATTGCTCTGGAGTGACTCTTTTTTATTTCTCCACTGCTTGTATTGGCAGAAAAAGAGTATTGCTGTGGCAAAAATGGATCAGAGTCACTGCTGCCCCTCTCCAGCAGTGGAATTCCTCCTCACTCCAACCATCCCCTCTAAAGTAAGGAGGGAATAGTAAGCATCCAACCCCCATATTTTTATTTTTCCCCTCTAAGCATTCTGTTTTCTGTTTTCATTTCCCTTCAATTCACAATGAAACAGGGGAAAAGAGAAAAGCAACCACTTCTATTTTGATTTTCTTATTCCTATATAATTTCATGGCAATTAGATTTAGATTATTGTGAAAGAATGAAGACAGAGAAATTGAGCTGTCAGCTCACTTGTTCCAGCAGAAGAACAGGGCAGGGCAGTTTCCAGTCAAAAGTCAAGCTGAGAGGGTGAGGAAAAGAAAACAACCAAGTGTCTGTGGCCCAGCTCCCAAGGGAAGGGACTGCAAGGGCAGCAGATCCCCCTGGCAGGGGATGTTTTTAAAGCACTGGTCCTGAATTACCTCCCACCAGCCCAAAAGAGACAGAGAATGGGCTCATTATTTGGAATTGACAGTAATTTTAAGGGCAGTTATGTCCAAATGACTTGGTGTTGTTGAAAAGAACTTTAATTTATGTATTTTATATTTTGAAAACATACCTGAAAAGGATATTTATTTTGACATGGAATAATACCATCATTTTTTACAACTTCTACACATTTAATCCTTGAAATATCCACAGATCCTTTTCTGTACTTTTTCTATAAGAGAAAAAAAAGAAAACATTTGTTAAAAGATAACCAATTTATCTAATAATCTTTTTTTTTCTGAGCAGAGACATCCTGATTTCTTTCCCACTTGTAACAGTGATTTCACTTTATGTGACTTTAACTGGAGAAGTTGTCTGAAAACAGAGAGTATAAAGATTTGCACTTGTGAAAATGCACTGAGTACAGTAAATTTGTTTAGAGAAAAGTACCAATTCTTTATATAGAAAGTTTCCAATCAGATGTGATTGTAGGTTTAATGTACTCTTCTTTACAAAAAAATAACTTGAGAAAAAAGAAGTGCCTCCCCCTCGCTGAGTTCATGATTAAAACTGGTATCATCTCATCTGCTTCCTTGTTCTGTTGCTGAAGTGCTTCCATCATTTGGAGGCTTCTGCTGTGTTCCACTAAGGTTCCAGATGCTACACAGGCAACACAAGGCCCTAATCAGACTGAAGGCAGAAGATACAGGTGTAACCCTGGACCAAAGTGGGGTCTGTGTTGAAGGAACTTTGAACAAGGCTAGCAGAAGCCCCGAGAAGCGAAGTCAAAAGCAGAGACTAAATCTGAGATTTAGTCACCTACACTGATAATTATGAGCATTTTAAAGAAGGCACAGGTGCTCAGCAGCTGCTGCACAGTGCATGGAATGACAGTGTAGTTCAACACTCTGGAGAGGAAGCCCCTTGGAAGAACAGCTGATAATGAGAGGCAGGTGTACTGGGCTTTAGTCTACACTGAAATCCACAGAAACACTGTTTAGTGCCATCTATCACTTTTGGGACAACCAAATCTCTAATAGGAGAGGGAGTTTCTACTGGAATCCAGAACAAAACAAAAGCAGTAGCAGCTCATGGCTGGTACTGAATTAATACACATCAAAAAAATTGATTTTCCAAGCACATCCAGAACATCCAGTCCAGAGTACATCTTATGAAAGACTGACACTGTTCACACAATGTGGAAATAATTAGCAATTACTGAATTCTTTGAGATATGCTAATCCTTACTCAGCTCCTCTCTAGGGGATGGAAGTTTTAGCCCAAATAGCAGAAGTCTGGTACAATCGCAAGCAACTGAAAACACAGTCTTGTGAACAGAAGCAAAGAACAACTTCAAACACAGCAGTTCTGATTCCATCACCCTAGAAACACTACAGTTAATTACCCATAAAGTTTCATCAGCACTTAAAATGCATTTAGCACTCTGAGTCTTATGTAGATTAATGCAGAGTAAACATGCATAAAGAATTCATGTACATCATGGTCAGCACCAGGAAGAATGCCAAGAGATAGGTTCAGATAAAGCTGCAACTGCTATTTGTTACCAGAAAAACCAACACACACAAGAGAGGCAGGTTTTTTAAGGGAAATGTATGGGAGAATTAGGTACTTTAACCAACCATAAAGGAAAAAGTAAATCATAAACACTACCATGAGTTGTACTACAAAGATGTATCAAGTAATACTGAAAAATAATTTTGTCCTAAGTATGCAACCTTGGATTTTTTTACCAAAAAATCATTTTAAGTTTTTTGTTTATTTTATGTTGGTCACTTCCAAACTCAGTATATTCTATGGTATCCTCTTATTTGAACATTGACTCCCTAAAGTTCATGCAAAAGCCAAAAGTTGTTACTGAAATCCACACCACTTGGCAGAGCAGGCAGTACTGCCTCTCCCTCTCCTTGTCACTGTGTGGCTGACCCAGCAGTTTCAGGGATGCCAGGTTAGCCAGGGCAGAACAGGAGGGTCCAAGCGAGATCAGCCTTTTCATGAACCCCAGAATTCAACACCCCACAGAACTGTGCTGAAGACACTCTCCCTCCAGATGTCTCTTGTGCACAACAACAAGCAAAGAAGAAGAAACACCACTCCTGTAACTTATCTACCCTGCTTTCTGTGTCCAGAGGGGGGCTCATACTGCTTGGATCCCACCTGCTGGTTAACTGAGGTTGCAGGACAGACAGACAATACACATTGGAGGGGGTTTTTGTGCCCAGAATCTCAGAATTCCCTTAGAGGAACACACTATTATTTTATCTTGAATCACCCTCCTTCTGGGTTCAGAGATTTTCATGCCAATTCTGGCATTCAGGGAGCTCACTCAGGACACTGACAGGAGGACAAAAGACAGGAATCCAACTAGATAACCATCTAACATTTGGGGGGGAAACATAAAGGAAATCCCCTGGGGTACAGCACATCAATCTAGTAATTGTATTTCCTAAGTCATACCTTTGTATGCTTTCTTGATTTAGGGTGGCTCAGTTTGCTTCATCACAAGATGCTAAATTAAGCAAACACAAAGCTGACCCACCTTACAAGGCAATCCACCTCATTAAACCTAATGTCAGGGAAGATTCTTCTGTTGTTGCATATTTTATAGATTTAAAACCCCCTTTGCATATGTGAAATTAAAAACAAACCTACTGCTCAAGACATTTTCAGATCACACCAGAAGCAACAGTTATCAATGCCAAGTGTGCAGCTCTGTTTTAGGTGACCATTACTCATCATATAAACTATTGTGCACAGAAGCAGGAAAGAATGACTCAAGAAAAATGCTAAAGAGACCACTGCAATTCTCTCTCCTCCCTACCTAGATGATTTCCCTTTATAATAACAGGACATCTTGCATACCATAACTGTGTTGCATTTATTCCCCAGGCAAATGGGTCCTATGGGCTCTACAACCAGCTGTACAGCAGACATGAAATGCAGAATCAAGGCAGAGCTCAAGCCCTGAAGCAGTTGGGAAGTAGAGATGTGGAAATGAGCCAGCCCTGAGAAATTCAACCACAACCACTCTTTCCAACAAGAAAAGCTACCAAGAGACAAAATTAGTACAATGGCTAATCATGCAATGTTGAAGAGTAAGAAGCAGAGGGACTTTTTTAGAGATTCTTTTTTTTTTTTAGGTGGAAGATGGCTAACAGAGTAGAAAAAAGACAGATTTATTGTAGAAGTAGCAGTATTTTACCAGAACATTCATGCATGCTCTCAGAATGAGATACAAGTATTCACAGAGGATTTGGAAGACTCACAGGTCTGTGAAACACAGGGATCTATGAAACCTGGTCTGCTCCTTTACTAAAGATAGATATATGCCTCTAGAGGGAGGCCTGTAGAAGCAAATATGGTTAGAACAGTAATAAAGGTATAAAATACTAAGTCCCAATAGGGAAAACCTAAAATAGGTAAAATATGTGCTTCAAAGTCACACTAAAGGTTGGGGTTTTGGTAAGGGTTTTCTTTTTTAATATATCTTCTTTCTGAAAATAACAAAAGGGAAGTGAATATACAGAAACTATTATACAAAGCTTTTCAAATTGCTGTACTTATTTCATATCTACCTATGTTTCAAAACATTGATTTACAGTTTTAGAAGTCCTGCTCCTTGCTCTCAATGGGTATGGCCAAGTATTGTTTCCATACAATCTCAAAAGAATAAGCTCTTT
Organism: Haemorhous mexicanus; assembly: GCF_027477595.1. Classification (NCBI taxonomy): domain Eukaryota; kingdom Metazoa; phylum Chordata; class Aves; order Passeriformes; family Fringillidae; genus Haemorhous; species Haemorhous mexicanus. The sequence continues at coordinate 51,423,692 of NC_082344.1, read as the reverse complement.
AATATGCTCTTTATTTTAGCATATTAAACAGTAATATGAAGAAGTCATAACACCAGACCTATGTCGTCAGATATGGAACAAATACAGGATTACACAATTCCTTAAAAAAATAATCTTAGAATACAGTAAGGCGAGAAATACCCAAGGGTCAGATAAGTATACAGTCAAGCAGCTGATCCTGTGTACATTTGGAGTTCCTCCTCTGCTAAATACAGAAGCTTTACACCTACAGAAGCCCATATTCTCACTACCAAATGAAAATTTCTTCAGTGTATTTCCTCTTTGCTGATGAACATATTGCACTGTTTACCCCTACAGAAGTATGTGTGTACATGGGGGTGTTAAACAATACAAAGGATGTTAGATCCGGGGGGAAAAAAAATCCTCAATGAAAACATGTGTAAGTCAGCCCAGCTTGCAAGAAATATCTAGATTTTTGTCTTCCCCATTGCTCTCTCTTTCTCTCTTTCCTTGATGTACTTATTATTTCTTTCTTCCATGCCTACCCCCATATAGGAAATCCTGAGGTCATCAGCATGTGACCCATGGAGCTTGTGTTCTCACAAGTGCAGCACATCACAGCACTACTTTTATCTCCTTTTATGGAGTGTCTCTTCAACTTTGCAAAACCACAAAAAGCCTGGCTAAGCCAGCACTGCCGACAGACAGCTGCTCTGATAGAATATGCTCCAGAGCCAAACGTACGGGTATTTTTATTTTTGGGTTCTTTGCAGGGGGGGAGGTTGGGCTTTCAGGTTTTTGGGTTTGTTTCTTTTAATAGTATTGCCATTTATTAATAAGAAGCACTGACTAGATACTTCTGCAGTTCCCTCTTGAGGCAAGCAATTACGGATTATGTGAATATAATTACTGCAGCTGGGTGTTAGGTGGCCACCTTTTCTATTCCTATATTTTCCAGTGTGTTAAATACACTGAAGAATGCCCTTCTCCTTTCAATTATATTTTTAAATTGTTAAGAAAAACGAGTATCAAGTATTTTTATTTATCTTTTGAAAGTGGCTAGAATTGATAGGAAAAGTGAAAGGTGATTACTCTTCTGATCTAGTCTGACCTGATCCAATATGTGTGTGCAAGGAAGAATTTGAAGGGGAAAAAAACACAGACATAATTAGGAAGAAGAAAGTTTTAAACCCTGTCTTGCAGATTAAGAAACAGAATCCATTACCACGGCCTGGCTGCTCAGCAGATGTCAGTGACCAGTACTGGAGAGACTGAAAAGCACACAAATAAATTCTCAGTCACAGCACTGATACAACTTCCTAACCATGACTACAGCGTAGTATCTGCAATTAATGTAATTAATTTACTCTTCTCCTGCAATGGAGAGGCAGCCAATAAACTGTGCACAACTGCAGTTATGATACATTGCTGCAACCTCATAAAAGTAAAGGACACACAATAAATCAGCCAGGTCTCCATCCATATCAGGCCTTAAATACCCTACAACTCTTCAGCTGCCAAAGTAACTGCTGTACCTCTTCAGGTTCTTTCAGACAAGTGTCATCTCTTGCTGGTTTTTTGTGAAGTCCACACACACAGAGCTCTCAGTTTGCCCAGCCCAGCTGCAGCATTTCTGCCCTGTTTTCTCCCTGCTCAGGACCACCCTCAGGCTGCTGGCTGAGTGACACCTTGCATTCAGCCCAAACTCAGCCTCCACGCTGGCTGAGCACCAGGCTTGGACAGCCTGAGCCACGCTGAGAGGAAAGCCCAAGTCCACAGGCATCACAGGCAAGTGACCAGAGCCCAAAACAGGATCCAAGAGGTCACTCAGCCAAGGCACTTGCTGCTTTAGCTACTTTCTCAAGGTTCAGATGATGGTCTCCACAACTGCAGACCCCAGGTCCTGCTGGGGACAGCCTGACACTTGGCTACTTATTGCTGTTCTGTATCTGAACATTTCAGCATTCCTGCCTTTTTTACTTGTCCACACTGAATTGCAATCTACAAAATAAAAAAAAAAAAAGAGGGAAAAAAACCCACCACACACCTAATCCAAATATACCACATGGATTTCTAGACTTGTTTGTCAAAACACTTGCAGCTCCTTCAAGTTTTATTTAACCTGAGAACTCAACAAGCTTCTATTCCAGTAACAGTATCATTGGTGAAAATACTAAAATGCAGAAAAGGACATCCCATTCAAGATAGGCTGTCAATATGGAAACAAGTCACCCATGCCTATTCAACACAGTACCAGCTTCCCATGTGCTTTGCAATCAGATTTACACAAAGTTTATATAGGTAATTTCTAATGCTGACATATGAAAATGTCTCATTCAGCAGTGTCAAGAAACCCTTACTGGGATGAAAACACAGGATTTCTGCTATCCACAAGACTTGTTACCTCATAACAGACAGAGCATAGATAAGTGTGAGATTATTTTGTTTTGTTTCTTTCTTTTGTTTTGTTTCTTTGTTGGCTGATGTGCAATTTCTGCATCTTCCAGGTACCTTCAATAAGCCTGGATTTTCTTGTATTTTCCTCTAAATTGTCTTCATAGATTTAACTTTCTCAGCTCCTCTTCTGCACACTTATTAAAAACCTAGGCCTTCTATAGCCTTCTCTTATCTATTTTCCAGTTCTTCCTTCTTAAGACCTTTAAGACTCATCCACCCCTGTCTAGTCATAAAGTAAATATTCTCATCCATGTCTTTTCTATATCTCAACAACTGCAACCTATGCTTCTCAACTTCATCTACATTTCATTTGTTCCATCTCATAAAAATCAAAATTCTTGTAGAAAGATAGTTACTGCAGATTCTCATTTTATAGCAGACTTTTCTTTCAGCAGCTGTTATAGAAAACAGGGAATCATTACTACAACATAACCAACTTTTTTTACAACTTAGGTTTCTTTATGAATTGTCCTTTAGAAGTGAGCATTCCCATGCATCTGTTAAGCTGCTCCCATTCCCATGAACAGCATTACATTATGTCTCCAACTTGAACACTTTTCACTCACAAGTACTTAAAGAAAGCTCTGTTGTTATGACCTGTGACTTGCAGCTAAAAAATTCTCTGTAAACCTGCTGGTTTCAGAAGCACTGTAATACTGAATTGTGCTTTCATTTATACAAAATAATTACATCACCTATGCAATGACTAAGGAAATCCCATAAATCATGGTAATTATTTTAAAAATTTTAAAGGATAAGCACTATAGGAATAAACAACAGTAGAATGAATTAATCTTCTGTTAAAAAAGAAAAGTAAGGAGCACAGCTTTTCGAACTCTATAATGTTGTTGCGCTCCAAATGAAGTATTTGCACAATATTAGTGTTGCAATGAAGCTACACAATTTTACCCTGAAACCTACAGCTTTGGGGTGGGCCCCAGAGCTTTATTTTTCCTTCCTTAAAATATCACCACTGTAATTTCAGTAGCTTCTGTCTCCTCTATATTCAAATTGCAAGAACCAAACATAACCCTTACCAAAGGACCTTTTTTCCTTAGGAAGAGACTTTCAAAATGAGCAACCCCCCAAAATGGTTTGTATTCTGCTTTTTTTATTTATATCCTGGTTGGTTTTTATCATTTGTAACAGTCCTGTTTGCACAAGAAAGTTTTCACACAATCTGATCCTAATGGCAAATACCACCACTGCCACTGAAGACAGGAGCATTCTGCACCTCCCAAGTTCAGACTCCTAAACGTTTTCCCTCATGGAACTATCATTTGCCTTCTCTGTAGAAACAAATGGTTCTGCACACTAATAAACAGGTAAGTGATGTGCCTACTCCAATATCTTCTGTGCAGCTGTTCCAGAGCTAATGGGCATTGCAGCCCAAACTCTGCCCCCTTCTCTTCCTCCCTTCTAACACTGCAGACTCCTGTCCACTCAAACACATGCAGGGTAACCACAGGAACCAGGACATAGCCTCTGCCTTTTGGAAATGTAAAATCCAATGTACACTATTTGTTGCTGTGAACTGTCATCCACACAGCAAACGTGAGCAAACAATAAAGATGCCAAAGCACAAAGAAATTTAAGGTTCATAAGCTCATGGCCAGTGCAAGCTGCAATGGGATGGAAAGGTTCATTCAAGCATGCTGTGCCCTGCGTGGGAGGACAGTAACCAAACCACACACATCAGCACACTTTCAAACTAGAGTGTCACTGATAGACAAGCTGAGTGACAAACAGAGAGAGAAATATCGTGGTGAAAGGGAACATTGCACAGGCTCAATATATATGAGGATACTAACAGTTTACATATTGACAAGGACCGATAAAATTATGATCTGTGTCGCCTTTTGGAAGCACCACACTCATGAGAAACATCAATGTGAAAGTTTTCAAACCAACAAACTAGCAGGACATTTCACTTGCACAGACCAGCTTGTTTCAGCTAATTCACGGGTGAGAAGTACTTTAACACCTACACTTACTCTCTTTCCTTCATCATGACGAATTTCCCTTGCCTAAAATGCCATCTAGAGCAAAAACCTGTAGTCTGGTGGCACTTTTAAGTTCAAGCAAGATGCCCTGCCAGTACCAGCTAACTGAAACCTGTGTGCAGTAGGTGTTACTTGCTCTCATGGCTGTTCTGTAATGCAGCAGCAAGCCTGCTCCAGCTGAGGCCATCCAGCTGCCCACTTCAGAGACACCTTCTCACTGTGTGCTGAGAAAGGATTCACAGCAGCCAAACTCACTGGAACACAAGGAGAAAGCCAATAAACCACAGGTAGGTGGTGGCCAGCCCTGATGGACGTGGTAGCTCAGATGCAATTTTTGTGTGGTCTGGCCAGTTGGCTAACTCAAGAGGAATAAATTATGCTGTTCTTTGCAGCCAGCCTGCAAAGGAGTGTGGGGGGCATGTGAACTGCTGATAAGATGAGTCCTCCTTTCCATTGTCCAGCTGATACTTACTGAAGTGTTTAAAATTTCAGTGGACTCCTAGACAAGCACTTCGGTTTTGACTTTCCAAACAGACACAGATGAAAGTGTCAATGCACCGAAAATAAACTCCAGGGAATTTTGAGTTGAATATTCAAGATATGAGGTCACTTTTGACAGAAAATGGCTAAACGTACCTAGGGCCACACATATGTGGCGTTATTTCCACAAATGCCTCCTTGGAATTCAAACTTACACTCCATTCAAGATGAAATTAGCAATTTGGAAGAAGTCATACTAAAACTTCAGCTAAATTTTTGCTGGTCAAAAATAAAGAAAGCCATTCCAAGTGAGATTTTTTTTTTTTAATCGCTGGATGAAATATTTGATTTTCAAAAAAGTCAATTAATTTCAAAATTGTTTGAATTTGCTTATCAATTTGATACTTACTAGTATGTTTTGATTTCTTGAAAGAAAATAGTTCAGGAAAATGACCAGAAGCACACCTGAAATATCATCCTCAGTTTTCAAGCCACACAAAATTGAAAAGAGAGTTCCTAATAAAATATTTCATGCTCATGTTTCCTCATTTGAAACAAACAAACACTGCCTTTGCTATACAACCAGATTATCCAGCCAAGTCCCACTACAATCCATTACCCCAGCTGACACCAGTAAGAATAGTGCAGCAGTCCTCAAGAACAAGGGCCAGTTTGTGAAAAAATTCCTACCACCTCCCACTTCAAACTAGTTACTACTGTCTACATAAATGTGTTTAAAGCTGGCTTGGCAAGTCCACAATACGTGTTTGAGAATACTGCACTCATCTTAAGTCTTTCTGACTGTAGCATAACCAGCAAGATGGACTTTATAGTACATCTCCACACTCAGAATAAGAAGATATTTTACTTCTTCCCTACTTTCATACATTCATGACCAGTACTCTGTGCTTGGAGACCAATGCAGTTACATTTTATTACAGTGAATTTTTGTCTCCATTGTAAATGGACCACATCACATTCAGATTTCAATACCCACTTTTGCAACATCAGGAAAAAATACAGAAAATACTCTTTCCAACAATGACAGCTGATAAAGAGCTTCAAGAAACAACATTAGCTCAGCCTTTTTATTTGCTTATAATCATTGTTAGTCTAATATTGCACAACAGTGCAATGATGCCATTTCCCCAACACCTACAGTTACTAATTCTCAGAATTTATGACCAAGAAAAAAAGACAAAACCAGAACACATCCCAGCTTAAACAGAATATTTCTGTTTTCTGACATTAAAAAGCTATCTTCATGACACTTAAGGCACATTGGTTCCTGATGTATTTTTATTTTCAAGCTTCTTAACGTCCATCTTTTTAACAAACCTAAAGGTGATACTTCTTCCACATTTTTTATCCAACAGCATAATGCCCAGAGGGTAATCAGTAAAAGCCAAGGTCCTGTTGGCTTCCTATGCAAAGTAAGTTTCCCACGATATTAATCATAATTGTAGAGCTTTGCACAGGAGACCCAAACCAGGATTCTCCCTCCTCAGGCTTCTATGTTTTGAAACCAGTCTTGAAATGCAGCCTCTTCACTGATTCTGTAGCTATGCTCCATCAATAGTTCATGCCCCTGCTCCATGACTTACAGCAGAGCAATATCTTTAAGTGAGAAAACTGTGTATTTCTCCTTCTCATGGCAGCCATGCAGTTCCAGCTTCACTGCAGGCATGCACTGTCATTGTACCATGGCAGGGGGCCTGATCTGCTTGAAAGCATGTATAAATAGATTTAAACCAGTAATGAGCAAGCTAAAACAAGATTTTAGCCTGTTGTTAGTAGTCATGTTTAGGAGAAAATAATTTATGCCTCCAAGTAAGGTATATGGGACTTTTTCAGTATGTAGGACAGGAAAAAACAGAGAAGAGTGGCATTTATAATATGGAGTTTCTGGTCAAAGAGCAAGTGATGCTCCCTCCACTTCTGGCTGCACAGAACAATTAAATCTCTCAGCAGCATTTACATGAACACTATCTGCTATGGTTGACTGCTTTTTGTTGTCATAAATGTTCCACTTCTGTCACCAGACATACAAAATGTCTAATTCTGTCACTTTATTAATAATCCCAACCTGCCCACACTTTGAGTATTGACTAATCTGGTTATCGAGATTTACTTCAGTCTTGTTTTAAAAAAGAAATGGTATGATTATTCACGTGCCCACAAACCCTGGTTTTTTCTTGAACTCTCTCTACTGAACTTCCATAAAAGTTAAAATGGAAGAAAACAAGAAAATATTTCAGATTGGCCAACAATCAAACTGGGAATTGCACACTTGCCTAGAGGAGCAGAACTCAACCACCCTTGGCAGACTGCTACCACTGCAGTTATGGGATTAAAATGAGGGTGTGAGATCCTCTTGGCTTGGGATTTCCATGCTTATTTTACCAATCTGGACTTTGAATACTGCCAAGCCCAAAATTAAATCAGTCTGTACCTATCCTTTCATCTGTCATGTCTTTAAATTCAACCAGCATACAGGAGTCACATTTATTTCAGCAATAAACCCCCAGCTATTCAGAGGGGGCAGAATTATCTTGATGGCCAGTAACATTTTTCTCTTCATATAAATTACCTCAGCCAGAATATCCAGCTTACATATTTATAGCCACCACAATTGGCTTTAAAAACCCCAAACAATAACCAAACAAATAATTAAACCCACAAACATCTTTGCCATTTAAGTTGTTCAGAGACATTAAGAACTAACTGTGCCACAGAGATCTGAACCTTACAGTTGTGTTTTTTTAAAGAGACAAAAGTATTTAGTATGCCACTTTAAGATCAGAGCTCACTATTTTCAGACAACACTGTTAATAAAATAAAATGCTGATTAATGTTTAAAAGAATCTAAAATGAGAGCAACAGTGAAAACGAAAATGGTTTGAGGCTGGAAAGTAATGCATTATGGCTGAGCCAGTCTAACAACCTGCTGATGTCAACAGTTGGAGCATCCTGTTCTCCTCCACCACCTGGCACGGCCTCTGGCACTTGTTAGATCCTGCACCCAGCTCATGCAGCGTGCTAACCCAGCAGAATACTAATCCAACAAAAATAAAACCAGATCAAATATCTTTCTGCTGACCTAATTGCAGGCTTCCAGCACCTGAAGGGAGACGACAAGCAAGAGAGAAACTTTTTCCAAGGGCATGTAGTGACAGGACAATGGGGAATAGCTTCCAAATAAGAGGTTTAGATCAAATTTCTGGAAATAATTCTTTACTGTGAGGGTGGTGAGGCACTGGAACAGGCTGCCCACAGAGGTGGTGGATGCCCCATCCCTAGAAGTGCTCTAGGCCAGGTTGGATGGAGCTCTGAGAAATCTGGGCTAGTGGAAATTATCTCTGCCCAGCGTCAGAGGGGTTCGAACTGGATGAACGTCAAGGTCCCTCCTGACCCAGGCCATTCTATGATTCCATGATTAGCAATTTTTTTCAGAGCGATATGGATTCCAAGAAGGACCAGAAAGAATTTAAGCGAGTAGGGGAGTCTAGGAAGGCTAGGACAGGGACAAAACGGCCTTTTTCAGCAGCAAACTGATGGCATTGCATAGGCATAATGCATATTTTCAGCCCAACTGGCTGTATCTTAGGCAGAGATTTTTCAAGAAGTTACTGCATCCTCCACTGAGGGCACTATAGGCTGCCCTGTTAAATCTCACTGCAAATAAAACTGACAGTTTAAACCCCCCTCTCAGAGAGATCCACATGTCAGGCTCCTGGAAAAGCATTTTAGCCAGAGGACATTAACCTGCAGGGCAAAGGGAAAACTGGAAGGGGAAGACTGGAAGAAGGGAAGCTGGAAATGGTAACTTCTTAAAGGGTGGCGACAAGACCTGCAAAACCTGTTTGTCACATTTCTATTTGATCTGAATGTAAGACATGGGATAAGTAGGCAAGACACATTTCAGAGGGCTTCTTAGCCCCCACATCTTTATTCTCTGGGAGGAGGCCAGAGTCACCAAAATGGGAGTGTCTGGTATACTCTGCCATCATAAAATGGGGAGTAAAATGCCTGACAGGAGTGTGCAAGGAGGACAGAGCTGGGCTTCTGCCAGCAACGTCCAGTGACAGGGCCAGAGGCAGTGGGCACAAACTGAAAGACAAAAGGCTCCATCTGAACACCAGGAAACAATATTGGTCTTTTTTTTCTGTGAGAGTGACTGTGCCCTAGCACAGGTTGCCAAGCAAGGCTGTGAAGACTCCATCAATGGAGATACTCAACAGTCAGCTGGACAGAGATATTTGACAGCCAGCTGGCTCTTGGCAACCAGCTCTGTGTGGCCCTGCTTGAGTAGGGGGCTTGGATCAGACAGCCTCCAGAGGCCCCCTCCAACCTCAGTCTGTGATCTTGTTCTTAATCCCTGACTGTGTGCAAGCTACTTTCAGAGAACAAAGTGCTGTGAGCATCTTGTAGCATGGTAAGTGAGCTCAGTTCTGGTGCAACCATAACATCTGGCAGAGAAACATGCTTAGCAAGTCTTAGCTCTCCTGTACCCTCTTCTTTTAGCACAGGTAAGACAGCCAAGACAAGAGGTGGCAGGGTTCCCTCCATTAAGCTTTATTTGTTAAATGGCTTCCCAAGATATACAATATGTTTCACAAGCTACTGCAGTCATTTTAATCCTCTTCAGCATTGTGACAAACATGGAAAGTAGCCTCACTTAAGTGGAAAATCTCACCCCCAGCACTGAGGATATGACAGGGCACTCTGGGGGCAGGTGACCTTGCTGAAACTGAGTCTGAAGATTATTTGAAAAAATGCTGGTCTGAGGATTTGCATAGTTTACACTAATGACTTTCTGAGTAACTGAACTTAGACAGAAAGTGGTAATTGGGATGAGTTGCTTGTATGGTCAAAGATAAACTGCTTCCAGCTTCATTTCAATCACCAGGTAGCATGATCCACTCTAATGGATCTCTCTCTGCTGAACTTGGTCTGCAATGCACTGCTCCTATCAAATGATCTTTCTCCTGTTCAGATGGAGTTAATTGCCAGAGGTGAATGTAATGGCCTTCACAGCACACATGGCTACAAGAAACTGCAGTTGCAACTTTTTCTACCTTTTCCCCAATTCATCACAGCAGTGATCTTTCTCTGGAGAGAAAATGAAATCAGCTTTGATGACCACCTCTAAATGCTGTTTTATGTCATTCCTGCCATCCTGTTCTCCTATTGAGAACCGATTCACACTGACTACCAGGTAAGTTACCTACACCTCTGTCAGCTTGCATTATAAATAAGAGAAAAGCCAGCTCATGTTCACAGCCACTAATGACCATTTCCCTGACCAGCTCTTGATAGCATGACATACAGTAGGAAAAAAAGCCAGTTTGGTACAAAAGCAAAAAGGAACAAAGGCAATCTGTGTCTCCTACCTCCGCCCGACCTTCGTAGTATGTTAGCATAGACTTTGTAAGTACAAAAAGCCTCTCTTTGTAGTTTAAGGGAGAAGTCCTCTTCTTCTGCTGCGATCTTTTAATCAAAATCTCTTGTAGGATAGTAGTCGTATTCATTTCAGCCACTTGTCAGCTCTCTTCTAGCCATTGAACATCAGTTCCTGTGAAGAAGAGGAATAAAACATTACCAGGTCTTTGGAGGATCACAGAATTGGAGACTTCTGTAACAAACAGAGCTTCTACTTATAAAATGAAACTGCCTGAATATACAGAAAGCTGGAGCTCACATGGAAGTTTACAAAAGTTAATTATTAGACTAAAAAGTTCAGGCTTTGCTCAGCTGAGGGCTGCACTGGCACATTCCCAGGAAGCCAAAAGCTGTACGTGACTGGGAGAAAATAAGGTACACTGCAGCCTGTGTCACAGAATATGGGTGAGAAGTCTGAAATGTGCTCCAGGCAAACAGCAGTGCACAACTGCTCTTCACCACAAACCTGTATAGAAGTTTCTAACCTGTATAGAAGTTTTAATTGCTAAGGTCTGTGCATGTATAAATGTCATTTGCAAAAGAGCTCTATATATAAAATTGACAATCATAGAATCATAGAATATCCTGCATGGAAGAGACCTACAAGGATCATGGAAGTCAAACTCCTGGCCCAGAACAGGACACCCCCAAGCATCCCACCATTTATCTGAGAGCATTGTACAAATGCTCCTTCAACTGTCAGGCTTGGTGCTGCGATCACTTCTCTGGGGAGCCTGTTCCAGTGCCAAACCATCTTCTAAGTGAAGAGTCTTTTTCTAATATCCAACCCAAACCTCTCCTGACACAACTTCAGGCCATTCCCTTGGGTCCAGTCACTGGTCACAAGAGAAAAGAGATCAGTGTCTGCCCCTTCTCCTCCCCTCCCAAAGAAGTTGCAACTGCAATGAAGTCTCCCCTCAGTCTCCTCCAGACTGGACAGACCGAGTGTCCTCAGACATTCTTCATATGGATTCCCCTCTAGACCCTTCACCATCCTTCTTGCCCTCCTTTGGATTCTCCTGATTAGCTTAATGTCTTTCTTACATTTTGGCATCCAAAACTGCCCACAATATTCAAGGTGAGGACAAGCCCTCCCTTGCCCAGCTGGTGATGCTGTGTCTGATGCCCCCCAGGACATGGGTGGCCCTCCTGGGTGCCAGGGCACTGCTGGCTCACAGTCAGCTTGCCATCAATCACAACTACCAGGTCTCTTTCCACAGCACTGCTTTCCAGCCTCTCATTCCCCAGTCTATACACACAACCAGGCTTGCCCCATGCCAGGTGCAGAATCCCCAATGTGTTCTTGTTAAACTTCAAGTGGTTGGTGATTGCCCATCTCTCTAATCTGTCAAGGGCTCTCTGCAGGGCCTCTTTCTGCCCTTGAAGCAATCAACAGATACTCCCAATTTAGTATTTTTAGAAAATTCATTTAATATTTTTTCAATCCTGCATTCAAGTTGTTTATGAAGATGTTGAAGAATGCTGGGCCTAAAATGAAGCCCTGGAGAATTCCACTAGTGACCTGTCTGATGTAATCCCATTTACTACAACCCTTTGTACTTAAGATGGATTGGTAGAAGTAATTTTGAAAATTTACTCCAATTTTATTAATGAAAAATTTCAGACACAAATGGTTGTTTAGAAGATGTCAGTTTAAGAACAAAGAACTTGAACTCATTTTTCAGAAACTGCTAAGCATATGCCTTCCAGCTTCTCTTTAGAAAGATTTCATGCTGACTATCAAAATCAAGCCATTGAATTCAGACAGTTTTGGTCACTCAGTAATGTCAAGCTGCTTTAAGCTCTACACCATGACTGATACCTGTAGGGCAAACTTAGGAGTACATGAAAACCAGTGCACCCACAGCTGCTTTGTTTGCCAATCTGCCTCCAGGGTCCTGCCATAGGCAATCTCTCTGTTCTACACAATGATGCCAGCTTAAACACAGCTGACCTCCTCCCTCATCAACACACCACTGTCCTGCCATGCCACCCTGCCTTGTGCAGGTGCTCCTTCTGCCAGGCTGGGAAGCAGGTTAGGGAAGGGATCCAGCCAGGATTTCATCATGCAGCACAGGCAGCTGCCTGCACAGACACATTAAATGAAGTGGCACGGAGGCAGGAATGAAAGTTGTGGGAGAGGTTGTGGAGAAGCTGTTCCAGAAATCTTCCTCCCCACTCCCTTCTGCTTTTCTCACTTTCTGCCAGCCTTGCCCATGGCACCACTTGGGCCCTTCCTGCCTGAAGCTGTGCTCCAAAGCCAGGAGAAGCTGCAGGCACAGATCTGGAGAGCAGCTCTGGCTAGAGCAGCACAGCTGGAGCTGAAGCCATGGCTTGAAGAAGGAATAGCAGCATCTGCTGAAGCACCAGTGGTTGTGAACAATCTCTCAACTGTTTGGAGGGGCGTGGGGGGATAACCCAAACCAAAGCCCTAGAGTAAAACAAAAAAATAATTCATTCTTCACAGGGCTTACTTTATGCACCTATTTGCCACCTAGAGTATTTCAGAATTCACCGGGGAAATGGCACGCACATTTTTCTCTGCAGGCAACGTAACTTCAGCATGGACAAAACAGTACATTTCATTGAATTGTGGCAGAGAATCTTGAAAAGCCACAAACCTCCTCACAACATTGCCTTACATGATTTAATTGTTAATGAAATCAAATGTAAACAACCTCACTGGAGTGTGTCTCATTTTCTGAGCAATTAATGGCTGTCACAATACATAAAATGACACTCTTTGCCTTCCAGTCTAGTGTTGATCCTACTTTTCACTTCCTGGTTTGACCAGCTGAGCTCTCATAGCCCATACTGCTGCTACCTCAACAGGTGGAAGTAGTTGTTAACTGCTTTAAAATATCCTTTTCTTTCCTAGGAACACCTCTTCATAATTAAAAAAAAAACCCAAAAATCAGTGGTTTAAATGGAGCTACAAAATAAGATCAGGCTAGATGCATATGTAAAAGATGATGATTGCACTGCAAATGGTGATTATTATGAATAATCTCTTTTTGTTATTTCTCTTTTTCTGAAATGCATACATTTTGTTGGTAATCTGTCATATTGCATTCTGGGAAGAAGGCAGATCTTTTTTAATCAGTAATTGTCTCGGATATGTTATTTAACTACTAAAGCTGACCAATTCTGTTTTATTGCCCTTCAAAAAATAAACTGGCAATCTTAAAGGTAATTGCAGAAGGAAGAATACTACCATAAACTGAAAATACAAACATTGTCCAAAAAATTAAAAGACAAGCTTAATGCGCACAAAACTTTACAGGTTTCCATCACAGGCTCTCCCACCCAAACATTTCTACTGTTCTCAATAGTAAAAATTCTCTGTTTGTACTTAAGAAAAACATAATTATTATCCATCTTATCTCTAGATCCCTAGAGTGCTGCATTAGAGGGCACAAGAAGGATTCAAAGTTAACTATGATTTCAAATCTCAATACTGATAATGCTAATATATTTCATTTCTCTAACAGGTTACATAAACATGATGCAAGAATAAAAAAAAATCCTTTTGACAAAATCGGGGTTTAAAAATAAAAACGTCTATAAATGTCTGCTCTTGGTTGCTACACTGTATTATCTCTGCTATGAAGATTTCAGCAGATTAGAATCAGTTTCCCAGGTCACAAGATCAGCCTTTGAATCTGCATTTGGTCACAGAAACCTGCCTTATTTGGGGTTATTTCCAAGCCAATGGCTCTAGATACATTTCCGTTTGGCTCAGGATAACTGAACCCTCACCTATCATTCTGAAAGTTCTTTTTCAGAATAGCAATACTCCATTAAGAAGCCCCTGTAACAGCCAAACTTACTTCTTAACAAACCCATACATCACTACTTTTCTTCATCACAGTTTTAGACATTTTCTGCACATTTTCCCTGTCCCCACTTCCCCCCAAAATACTCCTTTGTTCCCAGACCATCCCTCAGAACATGAAGCTGTTTGCATGACACATTGTTATCTTGTTATAAACAACTGTGGGAGGTTCAGGCTGACACCCAATATAAACTTTTCACAATACGACTGGTGCCAAGGAATTGCCCTGTTCCCTGCCAACTGTAGTTACACAATAACAAAGACAATCTGATTTGAAGAGATGCTGAAGACTCAGAATTACGGCACAAATCAGAAAGAGTTACAGATTCTCAGCTGTTCTCAGGGCGGGAAAACGTCCTCAAGTATCAAAATATCTGCATCAGCTCAGGTTTCCCATCGTACAAGTAATAATCTGTACAGCCATGAAGTCACCATACACCTCCTCAAAACAAATGAAAACAACTGTTCAGATAAGCCTTCTAAGTCAATATTGGTCCAAATGCACTACACAGAGCTTCTTATGCATGCCACCTCTGCCAGTTTTCACTGGGGAAAACTGAGCCACTAAGTGATGTGGTAAGCTCAGGTGTTGCAACACTACCCACCCCACATATCTTCTGGCTCCCACTCCCAGCTCCCAGACTGTGTCTGTTTATTGAAACAATTAGTCACTGTAAGCCAGCTGGACTGCAAGCACCTTTAACATTCAAAAAATCGAAAAAATGTATGAAATTCTCAGGGCAGGTTCTAGCGAGCAGAAAAGAGAAAGTGCATCCAGCCTGATCAGGCCTTCTCTCAGCCAAACGTAACAAGTAATTGTCACTTTTTAAGGCACAAATCTTTGCAAAACACATAGTCATGAAGGGGCTCACAAGAAAAAAACTCATTCTGAAAAACATACTTATCACAATGACACAAAATGAACACTAGGAGGAAATATTAGCTGAAAAGAAAAATGAAAGCAAGGTGGAACTGTTTTCTGAGTTTCAACACCTCCTTAGTGATGGTAAAATGTCCCTAGGAATTTGTGTCCTTCAGAGCAAAGTCTTAAGGTTAAGCTGAAGGGCAATCAAGGCAGGCAATCCCTCTAAGGAATAAGCATCCTCAGCTTTCTGACTTGGATTTCACGCATCGTGCACAATTGCTCTTTTTCAGATTTGGGACACATCAATCCAAACCCGTGTGAACCCCAGATCTGGATACTTAACATTGAAAATGTACCTCCTGGGGCAGCAGACTGAAAAAAAAAAATATAGAATATTCATTACTTCAATTTTTGAAAGTATCAATCAAAATGTCAATTTTAAAAACCCAATTGGTACCTTGTAATCCCTCCTCAAATCTGTAAATTTCAGAATATTTTCCCCTCTTCATTTTAATTAGTTCAGATCAGTTTGCTGATCCAGCTCATATTGTGTCCCTGCAAATGTCTGCAGTGGGGCAAGTGAACAGGCAGCACAGTGCCCCTCTGGGTAGAGAGCAGAAACAGTGCAGAAGGAACAAGGAAAGGAGAACTCCTTACCCTGGTTTTTCTGCTGGAGCTTCTGTTGCTTTACCATGAAACCATGAACTGAGTTACATGTGAACATTTACATAAGTATCCAGCACAGGCTTATTTGAATAATTACTACTCAGTGTAAGCAAGGGTTGCAAAATGTACTCTTGTACTGCCTTTTTGTCCCACATCTAAGGTTGCAAATTCAAACTCAAAAAAATAAAATACAACTGTTATTAATCCCTGTTCAAAAGGTAAATTTCACAGAAATACAAATACAAAAGAAATATACTTTAGCAAAAAATCTGTCATAATTTAAAAATTCAAGTTCAGGGGAAAATACTGTAATAATATACAAAATGTATCATATCCAGAAAAAGGAGAAGTAAAAAACATTAGGAAATATTTAGATTTACTTTTTTCCTTTTTTTTTTTTTAACCGCAAACACTCAGAAACCCCTTCCATCATATGCAAGTTTTTGGGTTTTTTTTTAACTGTGAGAAATTTAATTTGGGGGGACTACTTTCTAAGAGATTTCAAAATTATAGCCAAAGATTTGCAAAAGCTTAGTTTCTCTTTGAAAATCAGCCAAACGATAAATGGCTAATTTTATATACACAATCAAACCCTGTGAAAATAAAATTCATATTTATCTGTATGAAATTTAGGTTTAAAAGTAAACAGGCTAAGGGGTAACTCTGTGACAACTCTGACTGGAGATTCAGAGACCATGTGATACTGCAAAATATCCTTTATTCAGCTGAAAGGTACTCATGTACACACACAGAAGGAGCATTTTATCACAATCAGAACCAGTTTTCCCAAATTTCTTAGAAACAGGCTCACTACATTTTACAAAATACATCATTTGTTTCCTTTTGGCATTCTAACTTAGGTAGCTGGGGTAAGCAAAGAAAACGATGACAACTGATGGTCCCTCTTAGGGTCAGCTGGCATTGAGGTGGTTTATCACACCAAACTGGAGCCTCAGCTCATCAACCAGTGCAAAAGGGAAATGCACCCCAGAGAGTACACAGAACAGCTCAGGGAAAATGGTAAGAGCACCAAAAGGGTTTCTTTTCCCCTTAGAACGATGATTTAGTAGAACAGGCATGTACACGTCTCCAAATCATTTATAAACTCAGCTGTTGCTCCTTACTGGGATTGCCTGCAAACCGTACACTCCAGTTACTAAGTTATCCTTTCACAGCTTTAGGGGGCACCTTCTTCACAACTAAATTATTCAGGAAATTTATGAAACAAAAATTACATTATTACCATCTGTGATGAAGGAAATATGTTGACATGGGCATTTTTAACTTGAAATTATTTAGTACAAAGTTTGAGTTGGCAGCACGATAAGATGCCATACAAAAGATGGACTGATCAATTTTCACTATACTCATCAACTTCTTATATTTTTATTCATTCCTCTAGAACTGAGTACTTGTAGTTTTCTTATTTTTCCCCACACAAAAACTTTGCAATATTTATAAACTTGCATTGACTATTTTGCCTTCAGTTTATTCAGACCAAAAACCTCTATCATTTGTAATGTTCTCTGCTGCAAGACAATAAATCTGAAAGTTAGTTTGGGACATGGGAAAGCAAGGCACAAAAAAAAGATTTTGAAACTTCAGAATTTGATATTAACCCTTAAAAGGGAGACAGCAGATTTTCCCAAGTCCAGGCTTCATAGCTCAGATTTATTTTTATTCTAAATACCATGTATAAAGCAGAGTGAAAATGGCAAACAATTTTCTGTTAGCACCATAGAGGGCAAAACCTGCTGGATGACATCACCAGGACTTCAGGATGCTGCAAGAGGTTTTACTGTAGCTGGCAAGATGAGGCAGAGCATAAAGAGATCTACTTAATTCACTTGTGCAGCATAAAGGTCTGGTGAAGGATACTGCACAAATACAACTGACCCTCACCTGACAGAGAAAAGCTAAAAGACAAAGTAAGAACAGGAAGGGAAGGGCAGGGTCTGAACTGGGAAGAGACATGTGGTGTACTTACCGGTCCCTTTCACAGGTTTAGGTACCTTTGAAAGGAAACAATCTGCTTTATTCTGGCAAGTGTTTCCAAAACAAGGTCAGAGAGGGACACGGAAGGACTAACTCCATACTGGCATGGCATTGGAGTTAGTGGTTTGGAGGGGCAGAAGCACCTAAAGAGCAGAGTGTATATGCTTCACTTCAGCATAGGCCAAGGCTACCCCACCACTACCCCACTGGCTGGACATTCAGTAAAGCAGAGCGCTGCCTCAGCCTTTTTCCAAAAATCCCCTGCTGATAAGAAGGAAAGAGAAACAGTTAACACCCATTTTCTAAAGAAGTAGGCAAAGATGAGATTGGCAAACAAAATGGGTGATGCTTATGCAAAAGATTTTCCTACTTCTCCAGGAAGTTGAAGATTTAGAGGGCAGAAAAATAAAAGCTCTATTAAATCAGAGGTTGAACCTAACTCTGTTAAGGAATCCTAAAGCTCACTATCAAGTAGGACAATTGCTTTTGTACACAAAACTACAAGCATGAGAAAAACCAAATCAAATCTATAGGAAAGAAAAATATTAAAAGAAAATAGGTCAACAGTGCCTGAGGGTATCTTTCTTTTCAACTACCATAAAGGAGTCAACTTAATTAACTTTCTTCACAATTTGAACTTGTATTCTCAAATGTTATACAATCTCAGGTGAGCGTGTGATATATTATACCAAAAAGAAGCTCAATTTATTTCAGTAGTCAAGACACATTTTTGACATGGTCTAACTAAAATACTGAAATACATACAAATTATGACTGTCTTTATGCACAGGGAATGACTAACACTTCCTCAAGTTATTTCTCTTTCCAAACATTCCGAAATCTTTTTTCCTAAACAACTGCTTGTTCTCCACATGCTAGACTATGTGGAAGCTACACAGTAAGAAGTGCTTCAACAAACATGAGAACTTCTGCTGAAGACAAAGTTGAGAAGTTGACTCAGATGATAAACTATGGGGCCATCTCTCATGTTGACTAATGGATGTATTTATCTTCAAAGTCTTTATTTTGAGGTAGTGTTATAAGGTCACTTGATAAATGTTGCTTTTTCACACCTACTTAGTCCCACCTGACCGGTCTCAGTAGGTGTGAAAAAGCAACATTTATCTATATCTAAACAATATATCTAAATTTACAGGTGAGAACTTCCTTCTGCACAGGAAAAACCCAAGGCAGTGAGTGGGGAACAGAAAATATCCAAGTTCCATTTGTCACGTTTTCCCCATGTTGTTTTCACTAGGACACATCACCTCCATTACAGAACAAGCTAGAGATGGAACACAAAACAAACCATTTACATTTCAGCTGAGATGGTGTACTGCCCTTCCCATGCACGGCAAAGCAGTGGTGTTGGCAAGGTCAGCCTGCTTATCTTGTGATTCCAGACTCTCTTACCCTGTTATGTTGGATAGGTGTGCTTATTTTGGCTGGGGTAGAGTTAACTTTCTTCACAGAGGCTAATATGGAGCTGTGTTTTGAAACTGTGTTGATCACAGTGTTGATAATATAGAGATGGCTTTGTTATTGCTGGGCAGTGTTTGCACAGAGCCAGGACCTTTTTGTACTTCACAAAAGTGCTTTTTGTACTGCCACACTGGCAAGGAGACTGGGAATGCATGGGAAATTAGGAGAAGACACAGCTGGGACAGGTGACCCAAACTGACCAAAGGGATGTTCCAGACCATACGACATCACCTCAGTATATAAAGTGGGGGGAAGAAGGAGGAAGGGGAGACATTTGGAATTATGACATTTGTCTTCCCAAGAAACTGCTTTGCATGATGTAGACCTGCTTTCCTGGGAATGGCTGAACACCTGTCTACCCACAGGAAGTAGTAAAAGAAATCCTTGCTTTTACTTGCATTTCAGCCACTTGCTAATAAAGACTCCCCATACAGGACTGAAAAGCCAGGCTGTGACCTTGAAGAGTTTCTTCTTCAATAGAGTGCACCCTAAGCAACAAGCAATGCCAAAGGACTTGAGCTTCATTCACGTCAATATATGAGTATTAATTCAGGGGAAAAGTTTTTCACTGAATCTGAAAATAAACACAACTGACGTATGGCTGTGGTCTCGTGTTTTCCCTTTCCTCTGGTTAATGCAAGGTAGTATTTGCTAGAGTGAGCATCTCTAGCAAAGCAGCTTGTTATCTCTGCTCTCCTTGATATCAGATCTCAGATGTGTTCAGGTGTTTCAACTGTTGCAAGTTAAACAGGGAATTGGACTTGCACTTGTCAGGTGTCACAAGACATTTATGGTCTTAAGGAACAGCATTCAGCTCAAACTCTTTGAGACATCATGCAACACAGTCATTTACGCTACACGGGATCTTACTCCACTCTGCTTATCTATGGTGAGACACAAGGATATTGGAGAATCAATCAAACATCATCACAACTTGGGCTACCATAATCCAGTCTCGTTGAGGTCAAAATCACAAGAATTCAAGTTAAGGCACTGCAAAGGTAAGATTTATGGTTAGGTCTCAGCTTTTCATGGGGAGTGCCTGCATCATACTGACTTTCAGAGTTAGTTTCAAGTTAAGAGATCCAGAAAAAAAACTAAACCAAATTGAGGGAATTTTGCTGCTTGCCCATGACTTGTACTTTTTCCTCAGAAAGCTGTCATCCCCTTCATGGTGGGAGAGAGTGCCTTGGTGGGAAGAGAAAGCTGCTGTGGTGGCAAAGAGGCTGCCTGCAGCCCCTGACACAGAGCAATGGCCCTACTCCCACTGCTCTCACACTCCACAGCCTTTCACCATGCTATTCTCTCACACTCCCTGCTGATAAAACAGACCCTCACAGTTCATCTGACACTCTGGAGCTGTAAATAGGTCTCCTTCCAACAACTGAACCTGTTATATTCAAGGACCACTGAGGATGACTGATTGCCAGCCTGCAGCTCTGAGGAGGAGATGGTCCTCATGGCTTACCACGACAAAGCAAACTGAAACAGTCCAGCCAGCCATGGGCTGAATGAAACAGCAAGATCACATGTGGCTACACAACTGAACATGTAACAGATTATGTGTAAGCAAGCTGAATTCAAGTTGCAATAGCAGTTTTGAACCAGCCACTCTTAATACTGGAGTGTTAGATCTCTTCACGTTAAAAAAAATATTATTTTAAGCATCTTCTGGATACAGATTAGGTGGAAATTTTAATTTCAAAAGATCCCAAAGTATATGTAAAATTATCAGTTTAGGGGATCTCTCGTGGGACAGAAAAAGGCCCATTCAGCTCAACTCACTTTGCACATCCCTTGAACTGGGTCACACAATTCAAAGTGGGAAAGTTGCCCCCTTCTCCTCCTCCTGCGATGGCACTGGAGACCACTGATGGGGTCTGCAACTTCAGCTGGGAAGAGATGCTCAGAATAAGGGTGGGGAGGCAGGGAAAACACACACAGTTTTGGGTTTTTTCTGCCAGGATATGGAGCTTGCCCTGTGATATAGGACATCCTGTAATTCACAGGACAAGTAGCAACCTTGAATATATTAATATACTTATTATACTTATCTCACCTACCCTGTAAGCTTGCACAGTGAATCGGACAAGATTTGTTCACAGGGCTGCCTAGGACAGATTTACAATGTTCAGCTAAAATGAAGGTCCAGATATCACCTGGGTTTGATGGTGAGTTATGTGGCTATCCTGTGGAGGGAAAAAACCCCAAAACCCAAAAAGAGAGCCTTTTTTTGTTTCATAAATATAAATGGTCAGGAGTTTGTCCCAGACTAGTGTACAGTGCACACTCTGGAAGTACCCCTAGAAGGGCAGGGTCCCAGTGTTGTGGCCAGACCCTCTTTCAGAAGGAAGAATCCTGCTTCCTTTACTATCCAAAGGCATGCTTTTCTGCCCTACATTCAATTGAAAACAAGGCCTAAATCTTACAAGTTAATCAGATTGCAGCTTGTAATAGGCACAAGGCTGAACAAAACCCCTCCTCACAGGAAACTCAGCTGTGACCTACTTGAGCCTACATAAAGTTATACCCTATGTGTGGCAAACTGGTACCCATTCACATATCTGCTGATAACAGAACTGGAAATGAGAAAAAGCAGGAGTGCCAAGAAAGCTTTTGCTCAGGTCCCACATGCCTCAGCACACTACTTTCTTTTTCCTCTTTTCCTGCATTTGTTTAGTGTTGCATAGGATTTTTACCTTAAGAGCTGAAAGAGAGTAGCCCAGTTGGCAGCTTGGTGCTTTGCTTCAGCAGAGGAGCTGTGACTGCAAACATGGCCAAACACTCCTTCCCCTCACCAAAACCTGAGTGCCATAGCTGATAGGAAACAGCTCTTGTACATCAGCTGTTGGCCAGGCTCAGACTCTCCCAGAGCAACTCCTCTCTCTGCAGCAGGCTCCTGAAAACCCTGTCTCCTGCCCACCACATAAGGGCAGGACCACACCACGCTAAGCATGAGCTTTACTGAACTGCCCAGAATACGGAACAGCCGTGCAACCAAGAGGTGCCTTTTCAGCAATATCATTTCCTCCTAAATGTTTGGATATTGTCCAAACCCCAGATAACGTCTCGGTGATGTCATTCTTCCTAAGAAAGGTAAACCCTGCCCATGATAGACAGATCTACTCTCAGGAGACTTCTGTAATTCTTCCCAAGATTTCATGACCCCATCTGAACACAGTGGCCACTTCGCAGTACTTGTAAGAAATGGCTCTCTCTCCATCCCACCTCTATGCCCAGGAAATGCAAAAACTTGCTCCTGTCCCCACAAAGCACCTTCTGCAATGAGACTGTTGTCATACCAGGACATAGCTGCTTATCTATTTTTCAAGGTTTTAGCTCACATGTTGTTTTCCCTGACTCTGAATCATAGCCCGTGGGGCTGAGCCAGGCCAGAGGATGACTGAGAACTGCCAGTGCTGTAATGGCCACGGGGCAGTGCTCAGTTCCCCAGTTCCTCTTCTGCCACACCAGACAAAGAGCAGACACGTCTACCCAAACAGTCATTTCCCTCACTTGCTCACTGTTTTCTTTCCTAATGCTTTTTCCTTTAGAAAATACACTTAGAAAAACAGACCAAAAGCAGGAGAGCAGAATGCTCCTCTGCCTGATGGCTGGCAGGGCAAACTGGTGATTTGCTGCCCGAAGCAAACAGCTCCATTAACAAAAATACATTTCTTGAGACCTGACTGACCATTTGGTAAAACACTGGTGCAATTTAATGGGTTTCTGGAGAGTTGTGCCCCATTATATCAGTAATACCTCTAATGCCTAGTGCTAGCATGAAGTCCTAGCCAGGAGAAATAGGGTAAATTGGGCTGATCCCTCTGCAGTAAGGAGCAGGATGCAGCCAGTGTAGTGAGAGTCTATCCCTTGCATTTTGCATAATGGAGAAAGCTATGGGTATCAGCAGGTCATTTAATGAACTTCATCACTCTAATTTCCATGGTGCAGCAACTGACTGACCATTGTCAACACTTTCCAGACAAGGTATCAGTAATTCTGTGCAAATAGATGCATCTAGATAATAATAAAAATATATGTAGCACAAATACAAAAATATATACATCCTTCAGGAGCACATATGTAATTAGAAATATAAAAGGTCCACCACCTCAGGCTTTCTTCATCATGCCAACCTGTACTCCAGTCTGTTGGAGTACTGTTTTCCACATTTTTCAGTTTTTATAGCTCTTTATACTATTTCTGCAAGAGAGTCATTGTAGACTGCTACAACTGATTCTTTGGCATGCACAAATCTTCCTGTTTCAAAGAACAGTTCCAGGTTCAGCAGCAAGAAGGTAATAGGTTACTGAAAAAAAGTCAAACTAAGCAAAAGTAGAAAAACATCTTAGACATCAATGGTTAACAAAGGCTAAAGACTGTTTTCCATGACCTTTGCACTGACAGCAGGCAGCACAGACTTCTATTGTCTAAGAAACAGAAAATGTTTTGCATATTTGAGGTATAAATATTTGTATGAAACATACACTATTCTGCACCTTATCCTGGGCATCCAGTTTATAAGCTAACACAACACAGAGGTAATCAAATCTACAACAAGTTGCACCTATCTTTGGTGGGGGGGGAAGACTTTTCTTGACACTTCCAAGTAATTCTATTACATTAACCACTTCCCAGTTACAAGTTATCACACATCATGGTGTTTCTGAATACAATGTTGTTTCAGGGCAAGATGAAAAAATATGGAGTTAATATTGTTTTATCAGCTCTATTATTTTTCTCTCTTTTTATCTACTGTAGACAGCCTAGTGGATACACTACAATGCCAAATCCACAATGCCTACAACTAAGCTTTAAAATGTAATCTAACTTAAGACATAGTTCAAACTGCCTCACAGTAAATGGTTTTAAAATATTTCAAAGACTTAAAAAACTCTATATTAACATTAAAAAAAAGGTGGTACTCCTATAAATTTTGAAGGGCTAATAAAAGCAGGTCTGGCAGTTGATAACCAGAGTTCCTTCAAGACAGAGGTATAACTGCCAGTATGGTTTTGATATGCACACCTATGAGATTATCTTATCAAAACAAAAACCATGCCAAACATAATCATGCTGCTCTGCTTTCAGTGGTTTCAGCAGGCAAACATAGAGATCAACCATTTGGTTCAAAACAATCATAATACTCATTTAGAAATTTGGAGGAACGCATAAGGCACCCTTTCAATAAGAACTAAGTGCAGAGATAAATGTGATAATTTCATGATAAAATGTATTTCACAACAAAAAAAACCAAAAAATAAACCCCAGAGAAACATAAAGCATACCAGAGGAGAGTGTGATAGTAAATGGGCCCTTTCCTGCTGCAGTTCCCTTACAAACTATAACCACCAAATGACTGTAAGTAACTGCCTGTCTGGGAGCTACCTCCCCACCTACAAGAGCAGTACCCAGCCAACAAGACCAGGACACCTAAAGGGCCTCCTCTGCACAGGTAAAATTATCTGAGCAGCACAGCTGGTGTGCCAGAAGGAAAAAAAAAAGCACGTGCTTTCTGATAGCTCAAAATACTCTAAACATTTATGTAACAGCAGTAAGTAATAACCCATCTTCCAGTCTCTGAAGAGTTCTGAGAGACTGAACAAAACCTCATCTTCTATCAAAGGTGAGACAGTCTGAATATCAGAAACATGTACTCTAAAATAAAAACAAAAGTTCCAGAAGCAAGTACTTGCAAGACACCTTTTTGCCTGCATTTCTACTACAGTCAGTTTTTCCATCTATAAAAGTACATGTATTTGACTCATAAAATAACCCTGAGTTTTTCAGATTAGCATCTGTCATTGCAAGCAGGGAGCTCATGGCCATACCTGTACTAAAAGTTCAGTTTACAGCTCAAAGAATTACCCATTCCAACTTTTAAGGGTGTAGAAAGGAAGCCTGTGGAAAAGCACCATGCGAGTCTCGTCACCTACTGAACAAGCAGCAGGTGTGCTGTATCCAGCACAAGGCTACGTAAGAGCATTCACTGCCAACAAAGGGTAACCCATGTGGGATAGAAAGCAGGAGGAATTATTAGGATAACTGAACTCAACAGAAGGCAATTCTTCCCTTGAGACAAGGCAAAACAGTCTTAGCAAAGCACAGTGGTTGCATGGAACTCAGACGCAGAGAAGAAAGTCACATAAACAAAGAAATACTCATCGGTGTTGGCTTTCAAATGGATTTGGCAGCCTGGGCCACAACCCCTTTATATTACAGTTAGAGCAATTTTAAGCAGAGGTTTAAAAGCCGGCTTTTGTCACCGCTCCCGCTTAGGGCTGCTGTGACACCTGTGCGCCGAGGCAGCAGCCCCTCCGCTCTACCGGTGCCGCACACTCTCGGACTCGGAGCGGCGGCAGGGGGGGCTCCGTGTGCCGGCACCCCGGGCAGG
The DNA here is from genome assembly GCF_027477595.1 of Haemorhous mexicanus. Taxonomy (NCBI): domain Eukaryota; kingdom Metazoa; phylum Chordata; class Aves; order Passeriformes; family Fringillidae; genus Haemorhous; species Haemorhous mexicanus. The sequence goes on along the minus strand of NC_082344.1, from coordinate 51,398,109 downwards.
TCCCCGCGGCGGGCGCGGTGCGGCTGCCAGCGCTGGGGCAGCCCCGGCGGGGCGCGCTGCACGGAGCCGCCCCGCTCCGCTCCCTCAGCGGGCACCCCCGGCTTGCCTTACCTGCCCTACCTGCGTGTCCCGGCCGCGGTCGCGGAAGGAGTCCGGGAGCCGGCGGCGTGGAGGGAGGCGGAAGGAGGGAGAGAGGGAGGGAGAGAGGCACCGCACTGCCTCGCTCCGGCCCGGGAAGGCGGCACTACCTCTTCTTCCTCCTCCTCCTCCTCCTCCTCCTCCTCCTCCTCCTCCTCCAGCCGAGGAAGCAGTGGAGACAACCGCTGCGCGGAGCGACCGCGCTTGTCTGGGCGCCCTCTGCGCCCGGGGCGGGTGCGGCACTGCGAGAAGCTGAACTGAGGTGTCCCACACCCACTAGATCCGTCGGGAGCTGCCTGGAATCCTGTCCGTGAAGTACAAGAAAAAGGCAAATTACGTAATTCGGAGCAGGTTGCAAACGCTCCCTCAAAATCTAGGTTCTTGGCCCCAGCTGGCTGTAAATTGTGTGAAAGCTGTGCTTTGACTACAGCATTTCTCTTACCAAACCACGGTGAGAATGAGTGCTCGCAGGGCTCCAGCTAGGGCCGTGGTGTGGCGGTGGGCACAGCAATCCCCATCCCGATCGGGCTGCGCACCCCGAGGCTGCTCCTCTTCAATGCCCATCTCAGATCTGCTCGTGTCCCAGTGCCCCGGGGTTACAGTGCCCTCCTTCATAATTAACCATGCCAACAGTCACATCCAGCCACCTCATACCTACAGCCAAAATAACTAAAGTGGCTTTTTGCACCCCTCAGGTGCATGTGTTGTTCAGAGTTCAGGGTCTGTACTGAAATGGCATGTAGGCTCTTTTCTTTACCTCCTTTACCTCTCTTAGCCCAGTCTAACCTATAGAAACTGTCACTGCAAAACCACACTGAAAGAAAAAGATCTTGTAAAGTTCAGTGGAAATACAACTCTCACATTTCAGTCAGCCTAGAGGAAAGCAAGCAGGTTCTATGCTGTTTGCAAGAGAATTGGTTTTTTTTTTGTGATTAGTGTGTAATAGCTGTATCAACACAGATGTCTTTCTGTTCAGCTCAGAGGAAATGACTTACCGAGCCTTTGTTTTCACTTGAGGGATTTCCTCCAACTTACTTTGGCACTGTGGCCATGTCTCCCATGCCTGTCACACTACTGCTGAGACCTGGGAGTCACAGGGCTGAATGCCATGTGTGTGGGGCCTCTCTGTTTTAAATACATGGGCAGTCTGCCTGCAGCCACTTTATGATGACTAGTACCACCAGCCCATGTCACCACTCCCACTTCCCTCCATATCCACGCATTTGTGGTAGCACACACTCAGGCACCCATTCAGACACCTTTACCCACTGCCACTGATGTGGTCAGTTTTGCAAACAGGCAACTATTGCTTCATTTTTCAAGCAATGGCAGCTACAGCTTTCCTCACCCCCTCTGCTGCTGCTGTGGCACAAGGAAAGGGCAATAAAACCACACAGTTGTTTAAAGGAGGAACTTGAAATAGCTTTGCCCCATATAGTGCCCTTTCTGATGTCTAGAAAGAAGTGGCATCTAGCAGAGAGCTAGATTGTGTGTTATGCTACACTGTGACTTAACCAGCAGCAGCTACATTACTCCTGAGACTTCACTCCAGAGCCTCAGCAGAAGCAAAGGGACAGCAGGGCATATCTCTGTGGTTCAAAGCATGTGGCCATTGCTGTGCTGAAGTTGTTCTTCTTACAACTATTGATCAGGGGTTAACTACTTTGATGTTGATCAGACAACTGACAGAGCATTTGTGGTGGATGTGTGGAGCACAAACTTGCTGGAGTTTGCAGTTCTCAGTTCCCTTCCTGTGTTCTTCTACTGCAATGGCAGACAAAGGACATCATAAGGATGGTGGAATCAAAGCAACTACAGGATGGCGCTGCTTCTCAGGATTTTGCTCTGCTAATAAGGAAAGAGTAGTGGAGAAGAGTCCTTGTAGCAAAGTCTCAAGGCAGAAGTCTCACTTTGGGAAAGACTGAGACTTATGAAATTTCAGGCCCACATGTAGTATAAAGTACCAAAGAGAGAAAGACAAATACACAAGCTGGATGGCAACTTTAATAGACCACCTTTTCCAGCAGTTTTTCACCTATTGATGCTTCATCATCTCATGGATCCTGCCCATTTTCTCTTTGAAGCCAGTGTTGTTCTTTTGGGTGTGCTCTTAGGTTCAAAAAGTCATTCTGTAATATTTTTGATCAGAGAGAGGCATCTCTACCAGTCCCTCAATCACAGAGAGGCTCTTTTTCCTTTTCCTTTACATGCCTGTCAAATCCTCTTTGTCCATTTCTCAGAGGATTCTGTCAGTTTAGTCACTGAGCATTTTCTCTGTTTATTTCTCTTCCCTCACTTGCTGTGCACAGAGATAACACTCTTAAGAGGGAACCCTGTGAATGAGAGAAAAATTGCAGTCATTCTACATTATCTGGTTTCCCTATCAGCAAATGCGCTGGTTTTTCTTTCTCCATAACTTTGGCCCAGTTTTGAGAGATTTTGGGAGTGATAATTCCATTGTACCACAGAAAGTAACTAAACAGTGGAGTGTAATAGAGACCTACTATAAAATCCTCTTTCTTGCAGTAAATATTGTTGTCTTGATACAATGCCAGCCACTGGGTTGTGTTTTGTTGTAGTAAATGTGAGGGTGTATCCTAGCTGTGCCACAGTTTTGAGGAGACATACATTGTGTCAAGAAGCAAAAGCATCATATCAACATAGCAACAGGTTGGCACATTGGTGCAGGGTACTATGAGCTGTGTCATGTCTGGTACAATGTCTCTGTTACAGACAAATGCCACCCTAGGGAAAGGTGCTTGTCCAATGGGGTTATGGAACAGATCATGTTGAGTGTGATCACAAGGCACATACAGGGCAACCAGGGGATCAGGCCCAGCCACACAGGTTTAGGAAGGGCAGGTCCTGCCTGACCAACCTGGTCTCCCTTTTATGGCCAGGTGATCACCAGGCAGATGAGAAGGGCTGTGGATGTAGTCTGCCTGGACTTCAGCAAAGCCTTTGATACTGTCTCCCATGGCATCCTCCAGGAAAAGTAGGCAGCTGATGGCTGATGGATGGGTGCATTCTTTGTCAAAAACTGTATGGACAGCTGGACCCAGAGAGTGAATGGTGTCATATCCAGCTAGTGGCAGTCCTTAATGGTGTTTACCAGGGCTCAATATTGGGCCCAGTCCTGTTCCATACCTTTATCAGTAATCTGGATGAGGGAATCAAGTGCACCCTCAGCAAACGCATGGATGACACCAAACTAGGTAGCAGTTGATCTGCTGGAGGACAGGAAGGCTCTGCAGAGGGATCTGGACAGACTGGATCAATGGGCTAGGACCAGCAGTGTGAGATTCAACAAGGCCAAGTGGTAGATGGAGCATCTGGGTCACAGCAACAGTGACCCCTGCAGTGCTGCAGGCTGCGGGAAGAGTGTCTGGAAAGCTGCCCAGCAGAAAAGGATCTGGGAGTACTGGTCAGCAGGAGCTGAACATGAGCCAGATGTGCCCAGGTGGCCAAGAAGGCCAATGGCACCCTGGCCTGTATCAGCAGTAGAGTGGCCAGCAGGACCAGAGCAGTGATTGTCCCCCTGAACTGGTGAGGCTGCACCTCAAATCCTCTGTCTGGTTCAGGCCCCTCACTGCAAGAAGGACATTGAGGTGCTGCAGTGAGTCCAGAGAAGGGCAATGGTAGTAAAGGGTCTGGAGCACAATTCCTGTGAGTAGGGGCTGAAGGAGCTGGTGGTGTTTAGCCTGAAGAAAAGGAGGCTCGGGGTGGACCTTATTGCCCCCTACAACTACCTGGAAGAAGGTTGTAGTTGAGTAGGGATTGGTCTTTTCTCCTAGGTAACAAGTGGCAGGATGAGAGGACATAACCTCAAGTTATGCCAGAGGAGGTTCAGGCTGGACATTAGGAGGAATTTTGTCACTGAAAGGGTGGTCAGTTATCGGAATGGGTTGTCCATGTAGGAGGTAGAGTCACCATCCCTGGAGGTGCTCAAGAAATGACTGTTTGTGGCACTTGATGCCATGGTCTAGTTGACAGGGTGGTGATTGGTCAAAGATTGAACTTGATCTCAGAGGTCTTTTCCTAAATAATTCTGTGATTCTTTGATTTACAACATATTGTAGTCACAACAGGAAGATACAGCCAAAATACCAAGGAGTTTTGAAAGCACTCTGGAATACAGGGAATCTGGGTTTTTACCCACTGCTTTAGAATATTATAGCATTTTTCATTATAAATATTGCCCAGCACAACATGAAAGATCTGTGCACAAGCTATGTGCACAAACAAAACATATAACCACAGAACAAAATATTTGTTCTGCTATGTGGTTATAATCTAGATTTATTGAGCAGCAATTATCTGTATGTATCACTTGTCCTTTCCTTGATCACCATCTCCTCTGAAAAGCCCCCTCTAGGAACTTCACTTTCTGGACTAGGAAGCTGGTGTTTCCAAGTGGGAGGATGTAGCTGCTACTGCTGGATGGCTGGGAAGGGGCAGGCCCTGACCTACATGGCGATAACCTTCGCTGGTCTAACTAGGATTAATCTTTTTGGGGATGAAGGGTGATTTCCATCATGAAAACTTTTTATCCTTTCAGTGTGAACTGTTGTCAGTTGCTGCCAGATTTTCCTTTGGCATGCAGCTGTGTCACCTGGCATTTTGGGATTTTCATATCCACAGTCTAGTAGGAGTCACAAATGAATGCTAACTCCATGTAGGAAAAAGAAACTGGGGAAATAGTTTATCAAACAGCCAGGTTATTGTTATGCCAGGAGTAAAACGCACAAAACTTTGCAAGGAACATTAATATAGTTATTGATTTAATGAACAAAAGGTAAAAGAGACATGTATGAGGCTAAATTAGCCTTCAAAAATCCATAGACCTCTCTAAAGCTACCAGACCCATAAACTTGCAAAAGAGTTTGAGAAATTTCTTTAGTAAGTGGTGGGCCTGCTTGACTACAATGTTTGGTAAAATCATATAACCACACACATTTGTCAAACCTTTCTTTCCTCTTTCTCTGTGCTATGGTGTACTGCTGCAGTGCAACTTGCCACAAGCAAAGGAGCTAGTTATTAAAAACAGGGCCCTGTCTTCAGTACAGTGCAGCCCAATTTGAGTGGTGGCTTGATGTGCTAACGTAATAACATGACAGGAAAGTAATGTGACTATATAACATGGAAGAGAACATAAAGAGTCCTCATTTAGTTGCACATTTTACCTGAAATCCAGGGTCAGAACAGTAGTGGTAAGGAGTACACTGAAACTCTTTGCCAGTCCTTGTACAGAGAACAACTATCTAAAAAGACAAAGATGTGGATTAGTATGCTGGGTTGTTCAGCTCTGGTGATTGTCAGCTTGTGCTCTCTGATACTCCTCAGAGGACCCCTAGGAGGTAACCAAGAAGGACCACTCTCTCTAACCAAGTAGGATTCACTCTCTAAGGATCTTCAGATCTGAAAACTACTGCCCTAGCTAATGTAGTCAGTGTGGACTGTCTAAAGCACAGACACTGAGACAGCATCATACGTGGTTTAGCACGTGCTACTGGTAAGGAAACAGTAAGTCTGCTTGAAGAGCCAACTCTTAGATTTCAAAAGCAAGTTTAGCCTTTAGATATGAGTGGCAAAGCAAAATTTAAGCAACTAATATGGGTGCTCAGTGAACAGAATCTGAGCTCAGCAAAACTGGGATTTCACATCTGACTTCAGTGGAATTATTACAGGGAAAATGCTGAAATGAAATTTTGTGTCAAGATGTGGTCTGTTGAACTGGAATATACTACGGAAAAGTAGCTGTCAATGTGTAATTTTAGCTTGTACGTAAAGTATTATGTAAGACTGAGTAAGGTTAGAAAGCAAAGCAAAAATGCAAACAACTTTTCTCTCTCAAGAGAAAAGAATATTTAATCTCCCTTTCTGAGAGGTTTGTATCACTGTATATATAACCATGTTACACTGATTTAATTATAAGAAACAGCTGAACCACATTGATTAGAAGGCTATCACACCAAATCCCCAAGAGGAGGTCAGATTCTGATTGTGATATTATTGTAGGTGTGTTCCTAGTTAAGTTATTCTGAATTTACATGTAGATCAGACTATGGTTTTGCTTATGGAGCTTTAGTGTATTTGGGATTCCCTAACACAATTGCAAAATAAAATATACCATGCATCTGGCTGACAATAAAAGTTCACTTAAACAAATGGAATCAGTAGTAGGGCAGCAGCCTTCAGTCCAAGCATTTTGCCACATGACCTTAATTTCTGCCCTTATCAGGATGGCATCCCAGTAATGACAATTCAGAGTAAATCCACTGTGATAATCACATACTTGACCTTACTATTATTTTAGAGTGAATTTGACATCCTACACTCACTCTAAAACCCCTTTTCCAGCCTTCATTGCCAGACAATAATGTTGCAGACTTTCAAAACAGTTGCAGCAAGTAACATTTGTTTTGTTATTAAAGAATTTTCAAGTTCATGTTAGAAAGTTTTATTTAACTGATGATCACTTTTCAAGTTATATTTACTGATTAAATAAAGTTGGGACATAAAATATAATTTTTTTTTCCTAACTCAACCCCTGTGGATGTGCATTGCTGTGAACAAAGCTGAGTGAAGATGAATGTTGCATCCTTCAAAATGTCATGTCCAAAGCAATGGTCTTGCTGAAAAAATTGTTTTCATTGTTCCTAAAAGCCCTTAATATTGAAGTATAGGAAGAGTTAGGGACCCTCAAGTGTCACAAAGAGGGAATTTCCACTTCATACTTCATTGCTGTTTCCTTGCAACCGCCTGAAGCTAGAGTCCAACATTCTAACAATTTTTCAAGTCCAACATGGTCTGCAGATATGGTGTTGAACAGGTGTGTGTGTGGGTATGTATGTGCATATATAAACACAGATACACACATGTGCGTGGTTGCTCACGTACACACTGTTTGCTATACATCTAATGAAAGACAGGTTAAAACAACGCAATATGGCTCATCACTTTGAAATATGGCAATATGAACAGACCATAACCCCAGTCTTCCCAAATCAATACCCCTCTATGTTTCATTGGACTTTGTCATAAATCCAATATTTTCAGAGAACTATTTAGCTATCACTTATTTCTTTAGGGAAAAAAAAAATTGTCAAGAGCACTAAAAGCTTTTTTTTATTATTTAATAATAATTAGATTCCTTGGACAAACCTTAATGTTTTTCTCAAAATTTTCTTGCCAAAATGCTTATGAGAAAGGAAGAAGTCTTTAAGTCTCTTGCCTCGTGTGTTTCTTTGTTCTAATAGCCAGGCCTGTCACTAGTAGGAGATGCCTGTGCCATGACTGTGAGTGGGCTGACACATTGCTATCTACCCTCACATTTGGCTTGCAAACAATACCAGGAACTGAGCCCATAGAAAATATCACACTCTCACCAGTCTGCCACATTGTTTGAGCTGGGAAATTGAGACAAACTGCTACATTCTCAGTTAAAAATAAGAGGCCTTTGAATTTTCCCTCTACTCTGAACTTTCCACTAAAGGTTGACTTTTGTCATTTTGGCACATCTTCTGAGGTCTGAATATAGCTTAGCTTTTATGTAGGGCTTTCTGTACTTAAAGAATTGTGCAGCAGTGGAACAGGTTCAGACTTGTTAACAGAAGAAGTGCAAAATGTGTCTTATTGAACCAGACAACAGCATCCTACTGTGCCCTAATGTGCAGGTTTGGTTGTGATGGGGGCAAGATGCCTCAGCCCAAGACAGTTCTCTTCTCCTGGAGAAAGCCTAAATGTGGCTCATATCTAGCCCTAGAGCACCACTGACTTCAGCCACACTTGGGCTGAGTCTGTCCCATATATTCTTTTGATTTTGCATCTTCCATCAATCCCTCATGACAAGTGACTCAGCCTTTCCACCAAGGAACAAAGGCATTTAGAAGGTTACAGCTCATTCCAAAGATTGTTTCAAGATGAAAATGATAAAATCAGTTAAGCTGCATGTGTACAAAGTACAATACTGCAAAGAACCAGGGATTTTTACAGAGAAGGATACATACAGAAGGTAACTGCTAATAAAATGTACATGTTCTGCTGTGCTTATTATTGTCAAGCCCCCAATAAACAGATTTTCTGTGATGGTAACTTACCTGAATTACAAAGGCACCTGAGAGATCCTGATGCTACAACCTTTTAATTCCCACTGATAATAGGAATAAATAGGGAGTATAAGATCAGGTTTTGGTTATAGTAAACCATCAATGCATGGCTTATTAATGTATTGTTTGCACTGGGAATGTTCAAACTGTGTAGAACAGCAACTTGAATGTGGAGGAAGCTGGAAAACCTGCTCATGGGGCACTGTTCTTTTACTTGCATTGTACTTCCTCCCCATTGTTTACCCTTGTTGCTCTCTAAAACCACATCTGGTTTCATCTGGTTGAGCCAAACAAGACACCTCCTGACCTATACTTAAGGTATCACTATTTCCTTGACCATTTTAAGGTTCTCTCTCCTAAACTTCTCTGAGTGTGTTTTAATCTTTCTTCACTGTGACATGTTCTGAGTAATCTCCATAAGGTCTCAGCCTAAATAGCTTCAAAAATATTTTGAGCCAGGCTTTTCTCTTCATTTTTATTCAGCAGCTGATAAACCTGTAGTTACTGAAGAAATTCCCCCTAGTCTTTTAAGTACCTTGCCTTTGTTGTCTTAGACTTCTGTTAATTTAGACTTTGTTTTATGTCAGTTCAGTCCAGATATTTTCTTTTGGTCATAAGTGTATTTCATTAATTAGTTCTTGTCTGTTAATGGTTATGTCTTTGGACATAACCAATAACAGAAATAATAAATGCAGTCAGTCCCTAATCCAGTTACACAAACCATCCCCTATAGCCAGGGCAGTTTCCTCGAAGTACAGTAATTGCTGCTGCTCTTTGGCTGGCTTCTTTCACAGTGATTTCCATTTAACACCGTGCCAGTCACTTTACTGAAATCTACATGGATTTGCTTTATTGCAATTTAATTTTCCAAAAACATTGTGTATTTTAGCAAAGAAAAATACAAGTTGATTTGTCACAATCTATCCTTGGCAATTATGTCTCCCATTTTTATCTGCTCTCACAGCTGATACGAAGGACTCAACTCAGGATTTCAGTTGTCTGTAAGGACTCAACGTTTTCACAAAAACGTTGAGTCCATACAGACAAATGAAATCATCATAATGCACTTTTGTGAATCACTTTTTTCCTTAAATTCTGCTACTTCACTTTTTAGTCTTTCAATCATATGGTATTGTTGTCTGTTTTAGGAAAAACTGGATATTATATCTCTGCTACTGGGCCTCCTTGACAGGCGAGCTCTTTGCCCTTCATTTTCACCTCGCACACAACAATTTCTTTCCACACCCATTCTCATGAGCATATTTGGGTTTAGCTCTGTGCACTTCAGCATTATCATTACTCATGCTGAACCAAATAATCAAGTAGTTTGGGGTGGGACCTTAATTATCTTTAATTGTAACCACATCCATGATTTATAAGGCATCCACTCCTTTTTTGTTGTTTATATGGCCAAGGTACCTTTTACTATTTGCTTAAATTTCTTTTGCAGCCTCTTCCTAAGCCTGACTTTTGACATTTTCACATGTCTTTTGTCTGGCAAGATATTTTTTAATTTTCTGTTCCTAGTAGACTCACTCTTTACTTTATAAAGTTCAGGGTTTCCCAGTTAATTGTGAAAGGAGCTATTTCCACATTTTTTTCCCTTTGGGAGACATGCTGAAGATAATTTCTGGAGCACTTAGGCTTAAAAGAATTCCAGTTGCCTTCCACAGTTATCTGACTGAGCCATTCTGGCTTCAAAACAGCTAAATAGAACAAATATTTTTAAATTAACATTTCAGCTAGTTATATTCTGCAGAGCTTGACTTACCCTTGAGTAGTTCTATTAGGTGTACTAGAGAAAAACGATGCACTTAAAAAACAGAAGTTGGAGCAAAACTGCTCCAAACAAAGATCTTAAGGGGATAATAACAGAAAAAGAAAAAATACAAATACATTATACATGCAGGAGCATGAATAATGACACAGACTATTTTATCAGGCTGGTTTTTCTAATTTTCAGTAGTGTCTAAAATGTCTGTAAAATAAAGCAAAACCAGAGGAAAATAAATAAGATTAGTTATACTGTATACTTTAAAGGATGATCTTGCTATTGCAGTCATTACTGAAAAAGAAAAAAATCCCAGTCTGCTTGGTGAATGTTGTGATAATATTAGAAGGGAAGCAAATCATTCAGTAGGGAAATAATGGAATACATTTGTCCTGATTTTTTAACATCAAATTGTTTATTAAGATCCACCTGCAGCTGGGCAGCTGAATCTCTGTATCAAGCCTACTGACTTATGGTGAGTGGCCTGTCATATCAAGACCAGACTACTTTCCTTTGACTTTGCTGAGAGGCACAATGAGAGGGCCATTTGCCTGCGAGCCCTTCTGAGGGCAGGACTCCTGCCCCCCTTCCTGGACAGCCTGCTCTTGTATTCCAGTGTGATTTCTAAACAATATTTTCCCAATTTGCTTCTCATTTACAAACTCTATAATATTCTTGCAATGGGAAATGTAATGATAGTTCTTCTTGTAGACTTCAGCAAAAAGGTATGCACTTAATTAGGCCCTGGAAAACTTGCTTCGGGAAACAAATGAATTTTAATTTTCTTTTCGTTTCCCTGCAGGGCCTTTCCTTTCACTTGTCCTTGCCGACAGAGGGCACAGTGACTAACTCAGCTCCTCATTGAGGTCAGCTCATTTATTTGAGCAGCAGGGACCACATAGGGAATGTTTTAGCCAGCCCTATGAATTATTTCTTATTTTACTCCAGTTGGGTAAAATCAGCCTTCATTCGATATATTAAAAAATTACCATACAAGAATCCAAAAGAAAAACATTATGACACTGCATTAAATAATACTGGTCTTGAAGAAAAGAAGATCAGTAAGTGTTGGTACTGATTACACCATAGGAATTACTTCATGGCGTCCTCCAAATACAGGGAACTCCTTCCCATGGGGGACGTGCAGGGTGCCTTCTCCAAGTGCTCCCAAAATGTGGGCAGGAAAATGTCAGTGCAGAGGCCAGAGCATATACATACCTGTGCTACCTCCCCACTGCACAGGCATGGCAACAGCTGTCCCACGAGAAACTCTCCACACACATTTGTCCCCTCTCTGAGCCTCCTCCTCAGGAGTGAGCCCTGAGCCACCAAAGCCATGACCGAGGTCTCTTGACCTCAAGATCTCTGAAAGAGGGTGGCAGGAGTCCTGGTGCGCCACCTGCTCCATGGGAACGCTCCGGTTACGTGCTCAGACTCAGGCACAACGTGGTGTCACTAGATGGCGATGGATACCTTCGATACTGTGCAAAACAGCCAAAAGCTTTCTCAAGAGAGAACCGGGAAGAGGAAAAAAAAGAGCAGAAGTTGCATTATACAGTGATATGCCACTTCTCAAATAACATAGTCTCGTTTTCTCTCCGGAGACAAGTACCAACGTAGTATCTCAGGCTTCTTTGGTAATTCTTTTGTTTCCATACAGTATTTTGGTTACTCATGGTCACCCATTTTCCTTTCTTGATTGCAAATCTCAATTACTTTTGTCAGCATCAGCATACTGTCTTCAGACAGAAGCAGAGCCTTGTTAAATACAAACCATTAACAAATCGAGCATAAACCTAATTTAATTGCAAAGTTTTGTCTATGCAGCGTGAATACCCTCTATCTCCAATTTAATAACAATTTTTTCTGCAAATCTAAGTAAAAAGACATTTAAAACATACAAGCTTTTCCAGTATGCAGATTTCAAACTTTCACCACATTTGAAAGTTCCTGGCTTTCCAATTACTTTGCATTCTGAAGGTTTGGTACTTTATCACGCTAAAAAAAGTGCAGAGGGAAAACTGTTTTAAAAACTTCTCGAGTGCAATAAAGTCTTCTTCCTTCCAGCCTTGGCCTGTTAATAAAGCCATGTTGGGAGAGAAAATTTAGAAACTTTTTTTTCACAACAGAAGGTTGATTCATATGGGTGGAGACATGTAAGGTTTCACTCACTGTTACCCCAGTGATTAAAATCACTGCACTCGCAACTGAACATCAATCATGAATCTTCTTGACAACAAAAAATCCTTTCCCAGTGTTCTGAGTCACCACAATGTCAATTCAATTTCCATGTCACCACAGCATTTAAAGTATGCTGAGCTCAGCAGTTTTTTAAAGAGCAACTAAGTTATTTCCAAGTGATTGATAAACATGAAATACTGGTAGCTAAATCCATGACAAAACTGAATTTGCATCTTTCTTTCTTTCTTTCTTTCTTTCTTTCTTTCTTTCTTTCTTTCTTTCTTTCTTTCTTTTTCTTTCTTTTCTTTTCTTTTCTTTTCTTTTCTTTTCTTTTCTTTTCTTTTCTTTTCTTTTCTTTTCTTTTCTTTTCTTTTCTTTTCTTTTCTTTTCTTTTCTTTTCTTTTCTTTCTCTCTCTTTCTTTTCTTTATTTTCTTTCTTCGGTTTTCTTCTTCTCAAAACATATTGTAAGCCAGACTAAAAAATTCCAATCAATGCCTTAGAAAGTACCTTGTTCTGTCTGAATAATTTAAATCTGGCTAAGTTTAAGCTTGCTCAGCTAAATTTTGTTACGTGCCTTGTAATTTGGTAAGGGGACCAATGTACTGATCGTCTATCATCCACGACACTGTCAGCAGAAAACACTTTTTAAAAATTATTTATAAAGACTTTTAAAGTGTATTTATGCACAGCTCACTGCTTTTAAAGTTTTCAGGGGATGGGTACTGAAGATATGTGCAGAAACACTGACTACATTTTTTAGTTTCCAAAGTCCAATCTAAAGGGCTAAACGTTGTTGGTGCTGTCTCACCACTGATGAGCCTGATATACTCAGAAGTGTCTTTTATAAATAACTGAAGTTACAATGTTGGTTCTTTTTGTGGAACCAGAGTAACAGTTCTGACTTTAACTCTGAAAGGAACATATTATGAGAGGAACATGTTTCTTCCACTCTGTATTCAATGTCTGCACATGCCATATATTGTAATGATAAACAATACTTTCTATTTTGTCAAAGCTTCAGCTAAACACTGCCTAACACAAACATGTGTAGGCCTGCTGAACACCTCCTTTGAGAAGACTGGCAAGCAACAACCCTTCTGCAGGAGAATAAACAAAGCTGCTTAAAAACCAGTCCGGTTTTCCAGACATCAAGTTAAATACTTACAACAAATGTTAACTTCCCACCATGCATCTGCCCATCTTCATGTACTATTCCCCCTGAGGGATTGTCCTCCAGGTGACAAGTGAAATCAAGGTTTCAAAGTCAGATTCTAACAGTTTTGACAGATGTAAAGACAAAGATTCAGCAAATCACCACTGTGAGAATCTAACCATAGGGCTGTCCATGCTAAAGAGCTCAAAGGTCAGCAAAACAAGGCTCCTGGTGGCCTTTTTCTAGGATCCACTCATCAGAAGGATGTGTATTGAATTATTTGAGTGACATGAGAGCCTTGTTCAGACTTCCTTTCCTTTGGAGAGACTGCTCCTCATTTTCTCTCATCTCGTGAGTTTAGAACCTGCCCCAAGTCAGACAAGAGAAGCACCCATGCATATCCTGAGATCTGGAAACAGTGCTGTGGAAAGGCTGCTTTTCTCCTCCCTCTCTGTGAAAAGGGAAAACACAGTGTGGGTGCAGTCACAGCTGTTCAAAAAAACTCTGCAACAGATCTAATTTTCACACACAGAGGAATTTCTCTTGCTCTTGTGACACAATGGAAAGGTTTCATTTTTGTGGCATTACTATCAGTTAATACTATTTCTGTGTAATCACCCAGGGGCCTCTGCTTGGGTGTGGTCTCACATCTGGCCACAGCAAGCTTGGAATGTGAGGAACAAGAAGGTTGTGGAAGCCTATTATTGACCTGATATTTCATAGGAAACTTATGGACCAAGCCTTGCTGCTCTTCAGTTCCCAGCACATGAGAAGGGCACTCACAGCACAGGAATGAATGAGAAAGCAGAATCATAGCTCTTGCTATTCAAAGCACAGACTATGGAGACTATTAAGCAGCGACTCCCTTTGTTCATTTAATTTCATTTCTGCCCTTACTCTTTGTAAAAATAGCAGATGATTCAGCAGTTCTGAAGCTTTTTTCTGAGACTCTTTTCTCACTTTTCTCCCCCTTTGTCCACACACTCCTGCAGGGAGTGTATCTTGTGGGGAGAAAAAATTGCTACAGCTGCTGGCAGCAAAGTAATGGTGTCAGCAGGGGAGAGAAGGTTGGAGTAGGAAATCTGGGGGACAGACAGGCCATGAAATGAACTGGGGGAAGAGGAAGGGAGAAGGAAGAGGAAGCAGAGGAGAAGCAGGATGCAGGCAGTGCACTGACCACTAAAGAGCTCTCTGAGCTGCCCCTTTACCTATCAGAGGAGGCCCCTAAACATAACAGAATCACCAGGAACAGCTGCAGTTTTGTCAGCAGCTCCCAGGAGCCTGTGTCTCTCTGTGGTCCTGGTCCTCCTTTGCACTGCCTGTCTGCATTTCCTGGCAGAGCCCTTTGTCACAGCCTCACTTCATACTCTGTCACACTCAGTTCCAGGAACCAAGTTCCATCCTGATCCCAGTAGTTTGAACTATAGAAAGGATTTAACTCCTCCTGTTGCTACCATAAAAGCATGATTAATTCAAGTGACTGAGGGTTTCTCCTGCCACTGATGTTTGGCATGAGGATAGTTATAGAAGAATAAATAAGTTATATTGTGTGGTCCTGCTATAAGTGCTCTAATTTGGAATAAAGTCCCCTGCATAGTTTAAGACCCACCAACCACTGAATTGTCAGCAGTGTCACTCTAAGTGTCAGAGTCATGGAAGATCCTTAATGTAAAAAACCTTTATATAATAGTTTTCTTGGCCTTTTGGAGGACTGTAAATTCTGTTGATAAGTAACTGTTCTCACAGAATATATCTGGATTCCCTTAAGGCACTTGACTTTGTACCATATCATACAGACATAGAGAATGAGCTGGATTTACAAACTGATTTACAGAGCAGTCTCTAAGGAGTCATTAACATGGTGCCAGTGAGCAGAGTGCCAAAGGCCTCAGCTCATGGGCCAAAACTGTTTATAGTTCTATAGCTATGAGAATTACACAAAATCTGTGGCAAAATCTGCTGCTGATAAGACGTTTGTTTCACTTACAGATAACGAAGACATTACCATAAGAGCAATTAAATTGCTTTGTTGAAAGATACCAGCCCTGATGTATTTTGATGCAGTTAAACACTTAAGGTGATAATTATTTTGGGAAAACAATGACATAAATTGCATGTATGGATCAAAGGCCTGGATTCTGGTAAGAAGCTAACAGCAACAGTGCAAAACCACCCCAGAATAAACCCTCAAATAATGCTGTACATACAGGGAATGTAATCTTTGAATGTATAAGGGGGGAGTGTTGTGTAGGCAAGGAAGTGACCCAGTCTTGTAAGGATGCTGTGAACTCATGCGTGGCAGTCTCAACACACCAGCAGCCCATGCACCATACCTAACACAACCCAGATTGTGGGCATTAAATGCCCCTAAACTTTGCAACTTCTCAACACATCCCACAGGTCTGAGCACCCCAGTCTTATTTTCCTTCTTCCCGTCCTGAGCCTGGTAAAAACTGCTCACAGCAGTGCTATCCCCTGAAGACTCCAGCCATCCTCTGTCCCACTTGCTGGTGGCCCTCCTCTCCCCTCCTAAACCAGGCTCCAAAATGAAGCTGGTGAGTAGATGGAACTTGGGGAGAGGAAAAAATTGTGAAGGGTTGGCACTAATGGCTCTGTCTCTCAGTGGCTCAGGGAAGGGGGACACAGAGCATCCCTACAATGCCAGCCAATGAAATTTGGAGATAATTTGTCACAAGACACAAAACATCCCAAGAAATAGGAAAGAGGCAATGGGCAGAAAGCAATGCACAGGAAGTTCCACCTGAATATTAAGAACTTCTTTACTGAAACTCATTGTCCAGTAAACACAATCCTGTGCCCTCAGCTCTAGGATGACCCTGCTTGAGCAGGGAGGCTGGACCAGATCAATGACCGTGGTCCCCTTCCCACATTATCCATTCTGTGATTCTGTGATAAATCCCCAAGCCCCACTAATGCCTTAAACCTAAAGGTGTAAGTTTTGCTATGGAAGGAAAAATCACCACAACCTTTACAAGAACATGCATCTATTTATACAACATGTAGACTCGAAGGATATTTAGTTCACACGTCCGTCATATACAGTAGGCCCTTGGACTTCCACCTAGGCCCTGGACCATGGGCAGCCTTTTATTCTTCAGAGGTTTTGAACGGTTTTGGAAGGTATTCCGGGGCTTCCCATACAACTCCAGTCTGGGACCTGTGGTGCCCAAGACACGGGAGGCCAGGCCAGGCCGGGCCGGGCCGCTCCCTCAGGAGCGAGCCTACCGCAAGAGCCCCTCGGACGGCCCCAAGCGGGGCCGAGTCACAGCCTGCCGCTGCCGGGGCCGCGAGCAACCGCCACGCTCGGCCATGGCACGCCACGCCACGCCGTGCGTCTCAGAGAGAAGGCGGCGCGAGGGCCGGCGGTTCCGGCGGCGGAGACGGGAGGCGGTGACATGGCGGCGGCGGATGTGCGTCCTGCGCCCCGCCCCGGCCCTGCCCCGCCGCCGGCCGCCCGGCCGCGTAGACGGGGCGGCACGGCCGCCTCTCCCCGCGCAGCCGCCGCTCTGCCGGCGGCCGCCATGGAGGATGTGGGCTCGGGCGTGAACGCGGACGCGGAGGTGCGGAAGCTCCAGGAGCTGGTGAAGAAGCTAGAGAAGCAGAATGAACAGCTTCGCAGCCGCCACGGCGCTCTGTCCGCCGCCCCCGCCAGCCCCAAGCGCCTGCCGAGCGCCGGGCCCTCATCGCCGCCCCCCGCCGCCTCCCCGTCGCCCGACGGCCGCTGTCTCAGCCCGAGAGCCGCTCCCCGGCGTTCGCTCCCCGAGGAGCCTGGCGGTGGCGACGGGGGCAGCGGCGGCAATGGCCTCCTGGACGACGCGGCGGTGCTCAGGCCGGAGGAGCTGGAGCGGCTGGCCGGTTGCGATGAGGACGAGACCGGCTGGTGAGGAGGCGGCCGGGGTGGGGATGGGGCGGGGGCGGGTTGGTGAGGAGGCGGGCAGGGCTCCGCGCCCCCCTCCCCCCGCCATGCCTGGGGGAAGGGGCTGTTTCCAGGCGTGTGCCTGATGTTGGAGGGGTCTCGGGGCTTTGTGTGCGGAGGCAGCCTCGCCCTCTGGGCTGGGTGAAGGGCTTAATGAGCTGTGCGAGACGTACCGGAGCCTGCCGGGGAAGGGTGTTTCGCTTTCTGCACAGGGCGAGGGAGCTCCTTGGAGGCCGCGGCTCTGCGCAGCTGCTCGGCCGCGGTGGGAGCGTTATTTCGGGGCACTCGGACGCCGAGCGGGCTCTGGTGCTGCCGCAGAATCAGCCGTCAGTATGTTCGGGAGTGCAGACGTTGGGGAGGCATTGAGAAACTTGTGGGAAATTTCTAGGGTAGTTCAGAATTAGCCCACAGGTACTGTTGGACTTCAGACATGCGTCAGGGACCTTTAATGCCTCGATTTCTTTCAGTTGTAAAGGCAGCAAATGTAACACTTTTTCATCTCATAAACGTGTTGCCTTTAGGTGTTCTAATTTATTGCTAACGACGTAGGATCACGGTTTCCCTTAGGTTTCCCTCGTTATAAATGGACTGCTTACCCTGCTGCTCCAGCAGAAACAGCTGCAGGTGGCTGTTTGCCTTGTCATTATTACACTTGAATGAGCTTCCAGTGAGAACCAAGAAGTCTTGACTCTCTCCAAACATCACACTGTCTCCAGCTGTCGTTTTGAAGTTTCCTATGGCAGTTGTTGAGGGGCAGCCTCAGAGCTGCAGGAGAAATAGTGGTGAGGAGCACCGTGTCAGCACCATGTCAACAGAGAAATGCAAGGGAAGCATGTACAGGGACAGAAAGTGTAAACTTTTGTTTAAACAGACATGTACACTGTCTTTCAGTAGAACTGATTGTGGGTCCATCTACGAAGGTCTCTGGTTAAGCAAACATGCAGACAAACTTACAAAACAAACCAAAATGTCTTTCAGAGTTAGGAACGTCTTTAAAAATGCTGGAATGATTCCATCCATGAGCAATGTTTTAGTTGCTCAGGGAGGAGACAGCATGTGCACTTCCTTGGAGAAGTCATTTGCCTGACATTCAGCCTGATCCACTGGAGAAGTATGAGAGCATAAGTTTATTCTCATCCAACACTAAATTAACACAAGGCATCATCTCCCAGAAGATGAGTCTGCAAGGCAGCTACTCTTATTTCTCACTGTATGCCTGGTAATCTACAAGGGCCTACAGCCCTTGATGGATAGAGAATCTGGTAAATTTGCACAGCAAGTTTGGAGTGGCATGGCCAAATTTGTAAATGTTGTGAATTCTAGTGACAATAGATCTTACTCTTTTATACATTCATTCTAAATCAGGGGTGACATAATGAGTCTCTTAAGTGAAAGTGAATGTCCCGGCAGAGTGTATGGTGACAGTGGTGGCATTAGTGCTGTGTTTTTGTTGACTCCATTCTGGGCACTCACGGGGCAGCCGCATGGTTCGCTGAGCACTGCCCTTGCTGGTGTCAGGTGTTTGGCTGCCAGTTATTGTGGCACCGTCATGTTTCTGTGCAAGTTCTGGTGCTCAAAAGACAGCAAAACTTAAAGGCAGTCTTCTGCACATCTTCATTCCTTTACTAATATTTTGGCAACTATAATGCTGAAATGTTTTAGCTACTAATTTTCAGTCTCAGGCGTGGGACACTGAGACACAAATGCATGAAACAAAAAAAACAATGGTAGAAATTTACTAATTATCACACATATCAAAAAATATGGATATGTAGTTATTTTTAAAAAAGTGTTTTCCTGCTGTAGTTTAATATGCAATTAATGATAAACATAGTTTGGCTAGATTGATGATTTTTTTGTTCCAAAGTGCTTAATAAAAATGGAAATCAAGCTCTTGGAATTTCTGAACACCTTCTAATTCAACTGTTGAGACACTAAATAGTCCAACCCCTTTTATTTTCCTATGAAGGTGAGATGCCTTTGTATTTATGCATTTGATTCATGGAGGTTATTGCTATTAATGAAGTTTGAAATTTTCAGAGGGCTAATGGAGCAATCTGAAAGAAACAAGCCTGTTTCTTTTAGGAGGGGTTGGTGTGAATAAGTGGATTTCCCTTAAACTGTTTCATAAAGATCCTGCTCCTAAGGCCTTGGTTATGCAAAGTCATTCTTAAAATAATTTAATCAACTGAAAGGGTGAATGTATTCAATAAAATTTAAGTCTCATATGAACTCTTTGAGGTTCAAATGGATTGGATCACTGCTGCTTAACCCAAAATCCCGTTTAAAATACGGGATTATACTGTCAAAATCAAATATCTCTTAGCAGCTGAGGATGCCTCTTGTGGAAACAAACTAAATTTAAGTCATTGTTTGCATATAAAAAATTGATTCATCTTGCCTGTTTTGCTTGTTATACACATAGAAGTTAAGATTTGTCTTTACTTTTGATTTCAAAAGGACCTTGCTGTGGGCAATAATAGGTGGTAAAGGGTGCTGGTTGTCGCTGTTCTTTTCTGTTTTGTGTGATACAGACATTTTCGTACCCCATTATGAAATTGTCTGCAGTTTTGTCATGACAGAATAAATATTTTTCTTAACTGTTAAAATTACCTTGTTTTACATTTAATGCTCACATGAGATTAGTGGCTGTGAATTTAAAAGAGAACACCTGATACTGTGATTGAAATTGATACTAGAATGTGACATGTTTCTTTAAATCTACATTGTAGAGTTGATCAACTTGTTTTTAGCTTTTAAAATGCATTTAGGTAAGTACAGAAGACAAGTATAAAGTGAAAAAGTAAGGAGAAGGTGCAACTATCAAACAAGCAAAGGAATTTTGACACTGCTGTTTTAATAGCAGCATTAGCTATTAAAACATCCATACAGTGTTAGTGAATTTTGGGATTGTTTATACTTTTGCTTCATTGTTTTTCTTCTCTGTGGTTACTTAAATCCAGATTCACTTCAAGTTTTAAACATTTTTGCATCAGACAATCTTCATAATATGTGGTAAATTATTAAAACTATTTCAGTGAAATTGAGTTTCTTGTCCAAATGCTTCTGAGTGTTGTTTAATGTGCTGAAACTTTCTCTCTGATAAGGTCCTGAAGGTTGCAGACAGGGACATCTGTCCTTGCACACTCTTCTGAGCTCTGCACAGACCCATGGAGACTTTGCTTTAGGCCTGCTGATTATTTCCTTCAGTTATCAGCAATTTTCATAATCTACTCTATGGGTGTTCCTATTTAGCTGTTCTTGAACCAGATTGCATCAAATTTAATTTTTTTCGAGTTCAGTCTGAATGGGTCTTTTCTTACTAATTAATTGAAAAGACAATAGGGCAGAAGGGGTGACCTGAGTGGAGAAATCTCAGAGAAGTGGTGTGCACCTCCTTGCCTGACTTGCTGGGTAAGGTTGGGTGTGGATGGGTTGTCTGGATAACAGTGTGCAGGGTGGCTTGCCACTCTGCTTTTAAAAGGAGTTTATTGGGTCTTGACTTTATTGCAGGATAAGTGTGCACACGTGGGCAATTACTGTAGATTAGTTACTGTGCTGTAACCCCACTCTGACTTCCTTTGTGGTAACTTGTTGCACTGTCTCCCAGACTAAGCCCTCTGAGAAGTTTTGTTTTAAATGTGAGCAAAGCGTGCAGTGCTTTTCTTCAAAATTTACTTGCAGCATGTGCATAAGAGAGTATAGAGCTTGCTGTGTATCTGTTTTGTACATGTAGTTGCTCAGCAAACTTCAGAACAGTTGTGTCCTCTTTAAATGACAGTGCTATAAAAACCAGCCTAGCACCCATGCTTTCATATTAGCATAAAGTCTCCTTGGTAGGGTTAAAATAGCTGACAGTTGAATGACCTCATTTACAAACAAAAGGCAGTTATTGTGTATTTAAAATGAAATTATTGGTGTTTTTTTACTAACTGAATAGTTAAAAGTAATAATTTCAGTGTTTGTTAAGAGCTCAGACTGGCTGTGTATCCTGACTAGTTGAAATGGAAGGCACATGCTTTTACTATTATACCCACTCTTTCAGCAGCTATTTCTAATTTGCAGCTGTTGATAACAGTGCAAGTTTCCATTCTAGCCATCCATCATCGTTAGTTGGCCAAGGGCCTGTTTGAGATACACGATTGTCGATTGTCGTCTGTAACGATTGTCTTGTCTTGTATTGCTTGATGTCCCTTGAGCACTAGCGTTGTTTTGGAATCCTGGTTTGCCCTAATGAGCTGGTAAAGTATACCATGACTCTTTTAGGCTAGAGCTCCACCTGAATGAATTCCAATTGCTGAAATTACATTGCAGCATTTCCTGCTCAACTGTTACATTTTATTGTATTCATGTGGCTTAGGCCCCTTGGAAGCCAGACAGATTCTGATTAATTTCTGTTCCATGGTGTAAGTAAAAGAGAAATTGCTGCTTTTCATTTTGTGGCAGATAAAAAGGTCAATTTGATTTAAAGTTTTTGGGGTTTAACCAAATTCTGATAACATCTTCATGAACGAGGAAGATAGTATGAAAAGAAGCATGTGGGAAAAGCAAGGGTTATGGAAGTCATCAGTGTTATAATGAAAAACAACTGGTAACATTAAATAATACTCACTTTGATTATTGTCTTTGAGATATCCATATTTGTTGGGAGACAGATATTTGAGGACTGGAGGAAGAATCCTGAGAAAGAACTGTTTCAATTTCTGAATTTTTTTGTGATAATTATACCTTTTAAACATGCTTGATATTTAGATATAATGAAATCTTTGATATGGGTTTCCTTTACTGTCCTAGTGATATTCCTGAAATTTACTACATAATCGTATCTTATTTAGCCATGATTCACATTTCTACTACTTGTAGTTGTTGGTAGAGTTCTCAGGCATAGTCATTAAACGGAATTTTATTTTGCAACACATTTATTAGGACACAGAAGTTCTCAACTTTTCTCTCTTCAATGTAAATATGAGCAATGCTATGTTTGAGCACATATGCACTAACAAATTTCTTCTGAAAAGCTTCTCAAGTAGTGGACACTTGTACAATTTGTGTGATAGTTCTAGAGAAGCTACATGATGGTGGTTTTGATGGCCCATTTCCCATTCTGCAACATCATTTTCCAACACAAATGTGTTCTTTTGGATGAGGGAATGAATAATGGCAGTAATTTCCAGCAACTAGCCAGGTCACAGCTAGCTATCTTTAATTGTTGGGCACAGAAAGATAGTTGTGTTCCAAATTGCACTTTGCAACCTCTTGGATATTCTTAATTCTGCTTAAAAATTGCATTATGTAACTGAGATATACCACGGTAATATGAAGGTTTAATGAGACTGTCAAAGGCTTT
Organism: Haemorhous mexicanus; assembly: GCF_027477595.1. NCBI lineage: Eukaryota > Metazoa > Chordata > Aves > Passeriformes > Fringillidae > Haemorhous > Haemorhous mexicanus. The sequence continues at coordinate 51,375,473 of NC_082344.1, read as the reverse complement.
TCGTAGTATTCATATTCTGGAGTTTATATTCATGAACTGGAATTTGCTGCAGTCTGTGCAATCTCTCGGAACTAGAAGTATTCTGTGAAGTAGAGCTGAAAACTAATAATTGCAGGCTATGCAATGTGTATCTTAGTCAGCCACAGCTGTAGTATAGGAATCTTGTGGGGTGGGGAGAAGGAAAGGAAATCTGTGGGCCACATAAGTGCCGGGATGCCACTTAATTTTTTGATTGATTTGTCTTTCAGCCAGAGATGCTTTTCAGATCTTTACCTGTCCATTCAAAATCTGTCTTAAATTTTAACATGCTTAAGCCACTTCAGATAGGGTTTCCTAAAACATTTAAATTGTCTTAAAATAGCTTAGATTGACACTGTTGTGTTCTAAATTATCCAAGACTGTCCAGTATTATCATCTCCTGATTTATATGTTTTCAGTAGCTTTTCACTGTGAAGTTTCCTTCTTGTATTTTAGAGGCATTTCTTATTGATTTGTCCTTGAATTTCAGTTTTTTCTCCTCATCATGTCTTCAGGTTTTTAATCTTGCTTTTGCATGCATCGTTTTGTGTGCTCCCGTTTAATTTCCTTTATTGTACCTTCCAGTTTTTGCTTAAAGCTAATGTAGCTAAAATAAATGAGCTCTAACTTCAGATTCCTTCCACTTACCATCTTCTTTCTAATTCTGATTTGTGAATTCGTGTTCATCTGCATGTTTTCCCTCACTCTTATACTGAGCAGTGGAACGATTTTGCTACAAAAAGACACTTCCTTTTTTTCCCCAGTGAGAATTTTGGCTTCTTGTTTCATGCCTGTGGCAACTAGCCTCTTGTATTTTAATTCACTGGGAGGTGTTCCTAAGGTGAGGTAATCTGTACACAGATATTCCACTCTTACTGCAGTGGTGTGTCCTCTTTCTTCAAAGCCTTTTCTGACTCATCTGTGTCCCAGTGCAACTTGCTGCAGCTTGCTCCATTTGGCTGACATCATATGTGCTTGTAGTCACAGCACTCTTCCTGCAAGAGTTCTGCCCTTTTCTGTGCTGCATCTTCCTGGAACTAATCAGTAGAGCCCCTGGCTGCTTTCAGCCTCAGGTTGGTGCTGCTCTGGCATGGTTGACTAGTAAGAGCCAAAGGAAGGAAATATTAATGGCTGCAGCAGAGTCATAGTGTCTGGTCTCCTTAGTGTTGTTTCAAAGTAGATCAAAGTTCCTGAGCTCCTTTTAATATACCATTTTGTTCTGCTTTACCTTATGTCACTGAGTTGCAGAGTCTTTACTCTGTTGTGGAGAGATTGGAGTATATGTTTCTGTTGTGTTAACTTTTGTAGTATGGGTGGCAACTCTAAGTTGTCAACTTCCTCAGTCATTTTTAACTTCCTGTTTTGAGAGAGTTGATTTACAGTGGTTAAAGATGTATGAAGTTATTCTGATCATCTTCTGTCTTGAAGTTGCTATACTGCCAATCAGTGCTGTTGTGTTGCTGTAGAATACATTGAGAGGTACAAATGGGATCTCTTCTGGAAGGTTCTTCAGCTAAAGAGGACATATATCATTTGGATCAAACAGTTTGATAAAGAAGACTACTTAGCTTTGTGAAGTTACTTGTACGTGCTTCATGTATTTATTATTTTTCTGATGTTGGGAAAAGAGGAAGAGGTACTAGAGGCATCACTCTGATTCTTAGCCTTGCCCTTGGTCCTTTTGGTTTTTGTAAAATCCAAATTAGGCAAAGCAAGTAGAATTAAGTCAGTCTCAAGACTAGAGATTGGCTGTTCTTTGTCAGGTGGAATATCAAGATCACTGCTTTATAGTGAGACTTTATAATTACATGATGTGCAAGAAACTGCCCTGAAAGAGCTGTTCTGTTGCTCCATCAGTGTACATGTGTGTGTTGTAGTGGAGTTGCATGAAATATGTAGGTTGTCAAGTTCTGTCTTTCCTTGAAGTCCAAGTTGTGAAACAAAGGTTGATAAAGGAAAACAGTTCACTCAGAAGAGGTGGGGGGAATATGCAGCATATATTTGATTAGAAAAGGAGGTGGAAAAGAGGGAGGAGCTGTGTGAGCTTGGATTGCTTCAGTAAATAAACTACTTGTGAAACAAATGGAACAAAATGAATGTGTTGAAACTTAAAATATCAGGTAGAGTTTTGATTAGAACAATCTTGGAGGTTTGTTGAAGGTACCCCTTTTGTGTGTTTCTCAAAGAGGACATGCACTTTTTTCTTGCCTTTTATACTGGCTGCTACTGTAAACTGAATGTGCATGGAACTTCTCAAACACAGCAAGGCATGTCAGCTATCCAGAGAACCAGGAGTGAGTCTGGCCTGTACTGGGCAAAAGCTGGCCTTGTTGCCTTTGATGCTTGTTTGTATTGTATAAACATACCTTAGGACAGAAAGGAGTACAGGTAAGTACTAAAAAGGCAGTAAATTCAAAATGCTAGAGAGAGAGTAAATGTTAAACATTACTTTCAATGGTATGGAGATGTCATAAAAATTACAGAAAGTGGTGTCATTTGTTTATACAACTGTGAAAATTGAGTGACTCTTGTGCTTTTCGAGGATCTTCAGGGCTATAAATACATGAAGGGCTTTTAGCTTTTCTTTTGGGCTGAGTGCCCAGTTGTAGGCATTTCTACAAAAGCAGTTATGACAGACAGCATGATACTGGCCAAAGCATAAATGCCTTGAACTACAATAAGTGGCAGTGACTATTTGGATTGTTACAAACAGCTTCATTTTTCTTTTAAAACCTGGCCCTTGATAAATATTTTCGCACCTGGATCTGTAAGCATGGCTTGCTAATTTCAGGGTTAGAGGGAAGAGTGTTTTGGAGCTCGCTCTTAATAAAGATCAGTGTTTTGGGTGAGTGGTGGTTTTATAACATAAGCTTTTGTAAGAAGGGAACTTAATGGTAGTAATTACAAAAAATCTCTCAAAGCTATTATAACACAAACAAGTTCAAGTTCTAGACTTACAGAGGAGAGATGAGATGATCTTGTAGAGAGAAAGTTGTCGAAATAACTTCTGTGTTGCTAATGTCATTGGCATAAAGAGAACAACTTTTGCTGTATTTTGTACAGATGTCTGATTAGACTGTCAGATGTTCCTAAGTGATGCTGCGTGGCATACAATCATATTCACTTGGAAAATGAAGTCTGTCATTACTCTAGAAGAAACACTTGTTTAGCTGATTCTACACATGCATAATCTCTAGTTAAAAGTTATGTCTTGCAATTCACTTTTGTCTTTTGCTGAACCACATTTCCAAATTTGGTTGTAGTCCAAAGTAAGGCTTAAAGTTCCCTGTTGTGAGTATGTGATTGGTTATGACTTTTCCTTTGATCTGTCTGTTGAGGGAGAAGTTTTCAGCTATATTTCTAGAGTTTTTAAACTGGACTACTTTCTTCAGTCATGGAATGTTGATGTTAAAATAACTGAATGGAGATGTGTACAGACAAAGGTTTCAGGCTATCTGGCAAAACAATATGATCTTGTTGTTTCTCTCTACTCTCCTGTGTGCATTATCTCTTTTTCCTTGTTGCTGATGCTTGACTGTATACCTCCTTAGGAGGGAGATAGTTTCGTTGTTCTGTGTTCAAAGAGAGTTAAAAGATCAGTTGCTAGGATAGAAATAATAAACAAAAATAAATTGTTTATTGTTCAAGGCTACTGAAACAGTAGCTGTGTTTTGTGTACTTTAGTACTTATTGCTTCCTTTGCTTAGGAAAACAAGAGTTTTCTATTGCATAGGGGTTTTTATTTTTCAGATGAATCTGAAAAGATTAATCCTCATTTGTATGTTTGTTACAGTGAAATTGTCCATAATGTGTCTGAAGTCTTTGGTAGCCATATGTTATCACTGTTATACTCTATCCAAAATAGTTAATTTTGGGGTCAAATCCGTGCTATCTTTGTCTTTTGGGATTGTACTATAGTGTAGATAGAGTATAAAAACAGAAATAGCATGCTCTGTGGTATTCTGTTGCATGTCTGACCTTATGCTCATTTTGTCTGTCCTCATAATTTTTTTTTCCTCTCTTTTCCAGGTTATATACATCTCCAAAGAAGAAGCAAAATCCACTGCAAAAAAGTGTCAGTCCATTAGTTTGGTGCAGACAGGTATTGGATTACCCAAGTCCCGATGTTGAATGTGCTAAGAAGTCACTGATCCACAAGCTGGAACAAACAATGTCGGGTGAGTTTCTGCACACTGAAAGCACTGGGTTGTATGTATTTATTCTGAAACAGCATCAAAATTAGCTAATGGTTGTGAGATAAAACATCTGTCGATTACTTGTGTCTAAAGCTTTCATTACAGTTTACAGAGTCATTAACTCTACTCATTTTACTCATATGAGTGAAATGAAAGAAGGCATTAGATCATGAGTCGTGATTTCAGAGTTTTGTAATACCTGCATGGTTTGTTCCAATGTTTTCAGGAAAAGCCAATGCTTTTAACTCAAAAGTTTTCTCTTTTTTTTTTTTTAATAGAAGCCTGTATTAAGATATAACTGTTAGGTGCTTGTCAGTATGTTAGCATGAGACTTGATTTTCTGCTAGATTACCTATTTTACTTCATCTAAAGAAATGAAGGCTTACGTTTTTGAATACTTTGGGGAGATGATAATGATTTCTTCTCCTCACATCCCCAGTAACTTGAGATCTAGTTACAGTCAGATTTTAAAAAAATCCAGAGTTTATGATTTTTCCTTAATTCTAATTAGTTGGTTATATTCAAAGCTGGAGCGTGTTTGACCCTGTGAGAATGAAAGTCTGCATTCTCCATCCTTCTGTTACCAGAAGGTAATATTTTTAATGTCAAACCAGCAGCAAAATGCTGAAGGTCTGATTAGAATTCTCTGTCCATCTGGTTTCTTTGTTGGAACCTTTTTTTTTTTTTTAATTGTGCTGAAAAAACTTACTGTCTTGCTATTAATAGCTATTCTCCTCCTGTTCCATCTTTTTGTAGTCTGCTACTGCTGCATGTTAAACTGTTATCTTCAGGAATTTGTAGAATAGTTGGACTTGAGCTAAGAGTGTATGAACACACAGTTCTAGGAGTGGTTCCAGCAGCCACCTCCTTTCCATGGTTATATGTAAACTTTTGTGCTGAGTTTATTTGACTGTAACTTCTTTCCCGTCCTTGTATTACTTTTTGGAGCAATTCAGTCTTTATTCTGGTTTGTACTGAAACTGTTCTTAATAAAATTTGAATCCATTCTTTATTCTTATGAAAATTGTGGGCATAGTGGTGGAAGTGCCTTCAGTACGAGTCACCCTGAATATTTCCCGATTTTTTGTGCTTTTTTATGCTGCCTGGACAAATGTCTATTAAAAATTTACCTGAACAGTTAACATGATAATGACTAGATACAGGCAAAGAATGAGATTCTGAACAACAAAAAGCACTCACATCACAGGGATTTATGAAGGATGATACAGGTTTGGGAATCTGAATACTACTGAGTATTTATGAGTAGATAGCAGTTGATTGACATAATTCTGTTTGTGGTTTAACTTCTTTCAGAACTGAGTAGAAGTCTTCTGGTGGAAGTACCACTAATTCTGCTGCCCACAGGGTATCTTTAAAAATTCATAGCTAAAGCAGAATGGCAGGAAACGTCTCTGTGAAATGGATACATTTGAAAGTTTTAACATTCCAACGATCTGTTTTCTTTTTTTTTTTTGTTTGTTTTCCCATAGATCTGTGAATCTGCTTCTGGCAGTGATACTTGTAAGAATAACACAATTAATTTATAGTATTAATTGGTGGAAATACTAATGGCAGAAAAGATGGGTGCATGCTGGATGGAGCAGATTGCATGTAAAAATGAATTTTCAACAAAACAAAAAATTGTCTTTCAGAGCAACCAGCCTCTTTAAGAGTAAGGATAGCAGGGAGCTCTGCTGGAGAAGACAAGTAGTGGTTCTTGTAACTTTGTGTGTATTTTCCTATTCTAAAAATAGAAAAAGAGTGTCGTGTAACTTGCATTTTGCATAGTACTTGTATCTCATGGGCCCATCACTTAACCTGTTACTAGCTACTGGTTCAGTTCATAGATTCTGGTTCCAGTCTCCATGGCTACGGCTTTTCACACAATTGTATCTTTCTTTCCTGAATCCTTGCTGATGCTTCTTTTGCATTGACTTTATTACTTTGTTAGTTCCTGTTGTTAGGACTTCTTAATCTTTTTCCTCTTTTTCAGTCTCAAATGCTCTCTTGTATTTCTCATTTTCTTCTTCCATCATATTTTTCATTGCATGACAATAAAGGAGGGAAGAAGAGCTCTCAGCTCAATGCTATTGCAAGCAGTTACTGTTGCACAATGCCTTGTCAGCAGTCAGGTTTACAATTGCAGAGCAGGTCGTGCTCAGTGTTGGAAGTGTGTTCAGACTAGAGGGAACTTTAGGTATATTCTGCACTCAAATTTTCCTATTTTCTACAGCAAAAGAGAAATTCATTACCATTACAGCAAAAACATAACTAAAAGGAATTATATGCTGCATACTCTTTCTGAATGTTATACCAGAAAATTTACGTTAAAATAGATTTGCTGATTATCAACCCTCCCTTCTGGTGTTTTGAAAGCTAATGTGTCATCTTTTGTAAGGTAGTGTTTAATATTAAGATCATTTTAATGCTAAAATGATTATCTGTCTTGCTACTTTTCTTTGACACTCCTAATAAAGACCATATCTCTATTTGTAAAAATAGCAAGGTCTTCCTGAGTCACAAAAATCCCTGTTGGAAAACCTTTAGGAATTCTTGTCCATAAAATGGGCTTGAATCCAGATTTTTGTTGTCTGGGAAAATGTACTGTGCTGATGAAGGTTCACATTAGCTAGGTTAAAAACTACTGTGTGTATCAAGTCTCACCACATACTGGAGCAAACTTTTTATGTAGCAAAATTGTGCTACCTTTCATCCAAAAAAATCTGTGTATGATCAAATACTTTGTATCATTATGGATGTATACAAAGAGCCTGTTTTGAAGACTATACAGTAGTAGAATTGTTTTCTAATGTGTGGTTAGTATTTTAAAAGACTTGTCTGTGTAATAAATACAAAAGAAAGAACTGTTGTGCAGACTTACATTTTAGGGATTTTTAATGACATTTTTCGGTAAGAGATGAAAAGCAGATTTTTTTTGTGTGTGTGAGAACAAAGATTTAATTGGAATAGATGCTTTGGGGTTCCTTTGTGAATGCTAGAAGTTGATATCAAAGGCCTCATCATAATCACCCAGAACAGAGTGAGTTGTAATTACTGGCTTTGTTTACTGAGCTTTGTAATCAAATGGAGGTTTTCCCTTCTGACGCTCAAAATAAACTGAAGATACCTCATGAATACTTGCTAGAATTTAGTGAATTCACAACTTGCTGAAATTAACACATATTGTTTAAGATTTGCAGTGAAAGCTGGAATATAATCCTTTCACCCTTCATCTATAACTGTCTTTTCATTCTAACTAAACACTGGTAATATTAACTGGTTTAGAAAGGATCTTTACATGAGATGCGATTTTAGGAATTTTCTGCAAAGTCAGCTTTAATTTCTGCTGCTTTTGCCTCTGTCCTGTATTCTGCCATTGGCTAGCTGGATGTTATGTTTTTTGGGGGGCACTCTTAAAAAAGGATTAAGTGATGCAATCAGTTAAAATACTCCTGATATTTTTAAACTTAAATCTACTTTAGTAGGTCAGATAATAGTGGAGCCCCACCAGCGTTTGCACTGGACAACTGAGGATAGAGTGACCAAGAGCAAAGGGGAGAAGCTGAAGCTTTGCTGGGCTTGGCTGCTGAAAGCAGCATTTCATGCAACTGTAATCTGTTTTGGCTTCTAATGTCAAATTAACAATGATTTATAGTAAGGAAATTTGGGTTCCTTTCCTTTTTTTTTTTCTGTCCGCTGCTATCAGTAGCATAATTCTTACTGCATTCATTGGAGCCCCTTTTCACTAAGAGAAATGTCACACAATATTTTTTAATAGCTTACTTTCAGCAGCTGGGTGAGCTGTAACTAAATCTAATCTGGATGTATATAACATCAAGCTGGCATTTCTAGCTTTTTCATCTTAAAATTTTGCAATTTAATTTGTCCTTAAATACATTTCTGCATTAATATACTTCCAGCACTGAAGGAGCTGATTTGTAGCAAAACTGTCTAAATATCTTTTGGATCTCACTACCCCTGTAGCTGAAATTCCATTTTCTGTTATATTTAAAATGTAAAGTTTTGAACAAAATAGTCAAGTAACTAGACAAATAATATACCTGACAACCAGTGGAATTTCAGTATCATATTGTTCACGACTGTTAATGTTCACCAGTGTTTAAAATTAATCTGAAAATACTTCAGCATTAAAACATTTACAACAAATGGCAGAGGAAAGTACCAAATTTAGATCTTTTATTGTGTATGAGGTTGAAGCCTATGGTCAGAAACTCCCAAATTATTAGCACAGAAATTTAACAGTAGGAAATAGTCAATTTGCTTTAGTCTGGTAGGTTCTGGTACCCACAAATCTATACAGAAGCATTTGCATTACTTAATGGCTTTTGATTTTAGCATATGCTTAGGGAAATTTTTTAGGTGGTACTGCTTAGTTGTGTGGTGCCAGTCTTGGGGTTACTGTTGAAGTATTGTGTGATTCAGACAGGTCTGAGAGTTCTGAGAATGTGATTTCATGGTGTGCTCTGGTTTGTACGTAGTTGTGTATAGGGTGTATGTTAGTGTAACTGAGCTACTATTGCCTTCCTGCTGCCCAGCACCTACACTGGACATCTCAAAGACATCAGCTGTAGTGATCTTAGATCTGACTTCTAAAAGGAAAACACTCGTCACTATCTTGTCTTGCCCTCTTCTGCCACTCTTTTCACATTATGGTTATATCTAGGGGTGAAGAAAGCAGTGGAAAAACTTTCTGGTGACTGAAGTTTTCTACTTAAATTGCATAGTAATTAAAGCACACTGAAGACATAATATGGTATTGTATTTATTTTTCATCGATTCATTCATTACAATTCATCACTTTTCCCCTCCTTCCTGCAGCTCTCAAGAGGCAGAGTTTGTACAGCAGCCCTTTCAGTGCGGTCAGTTACGCGAGCTCCTACAGTCCAAATACCGGTAGCCCCTACAGCAGTGGCTTCAACTCTCCCTCCTCAACACCGGTGAAATCTGCTTTAGTGAAACAGCTCATACCTCCTGGTACCTCAGGTAAGTCACTATGTGTCTGGTCTTTTCCTTTCTTCCTCCTCTTTCTTCACAAATATGCTCGGACAACACTTGCATCAAACTAGAGTAAGAAAGACTCCAGAACTTTCCAGCATTTTGTAGGATGTGTGCATCACACATTTTAAGCTTTTGAGGATGGGATTTTTGCATACTCTCTGGCATGAGAAACATGTTTTCTTTGGGTGTCTGTGTCCCAAAAATTACTGATGTATGTGATTAGCAATTAGACCAAAACACCTGAATTCATTCTGTGGAGTTCCAAGTGGCTTCTGGAACTGACCCTGTAATTGACAGGGGTGTAAGTTCCATGGTAGGTGTTCAAAGGTTAGGGGTTGGTAGTTATGAAGTCTTTTCAACTATCCTGTTGTTTACTGACTGAAACATTTGAAATGCAGTGTATCCATCAATACCTCTGAGATGTGAAATATGTTCCAGTTAAGCATTCCATGAGACTTTGTAGCCATCAGTGTAAACATTAACTTCTGGCAAGGTTTTCTACTTTTACTCTGCTCTGTATATACTTTATTTGCATAAAATAATTGGTGCCTGGAACGTATCTCTACTCTGAAGTCAGACTGTTGGCTTATTGTATATAATTTAAGTTAGTTTAGAGGAAAGATAAAAAAACATTGCATTGATAATCCAGCTATCACTAGTTCACTGGACTATTATAGAAACCTGCACTGCATGAGAGCCATTATCCAGGTTTTGGTTTAATCTCAGTAGCTCTGCTCTGCATTGTGTGCTACAATGACATGTCTGCCTGAGGGACAGAGATGTAACAGGCAATGGGAAGGCAGAAGGCAGCAAACAGGGAGAGTTTTCCCTTGTTATAGTTTCCATGTTACAGTTTAGCAAAGGTGTGTATGTGGAACAGGTAGTATTTTCAGATAAAGTCTATTTTAAGCATTCCAAACTGAATCAATATTCATTGGATCAGCAACAACGTTATTATTAAGAAAGAACCAGTCAAACTTACATCTTAACAAGGTATATACAGAGGTGAGAATGAAATCACAGATGGAACCAGGTACACAGTTGCTTTTTTTGTAGAGCCGTGCAAACTTCATAGCAGTTGTAACATGCTGTGATAGACCAAATTATTTGCCACTAGTCTGTTTTGAGACTATTGCAATGATTTCATAAAGTTGCCTGTTTTTAGAAGGTAGTGGCTAACACCTGCTTTTGTAAGTTACATTTTCAGCCTAGGTTTGCAATAAAATAATCAAATGTTTCAAATGCTTTGTCAGATCAATGTCTCAGTAGCAATTTCTTCAGACTGGTGGTTTTTACTAGGAAAGGAAATGCAGCTTTCCTTTTTTTTTAATTTTTTTTTTTTAGTAAAAACAATTCCTGTTACTTTATTTTCCTTCCATAGGTCATCTTAAAATTTCAGGAGATCGCAATCCTCCATTAAGTCCACAGTCTTCTCTGGACAGTGAATTAAGTGCGTCGGAGATGGATGAAGACTCTATTGGGTCTAATTACAAGTTAAATGATGTTACAGATGTGCAAATTTTAGCACGAATGCAGGAAGAAAGTAAGTGGGGTTTTTTTCCTGAAATCAAATAGAGCTGTTGCGTTTTGTTTTTTCTAATAACTGCAGTAGTAGTTGTTTAGTAAGCATGGAAAAGTGGTATAACTTCTGCTATGGATGTACAAATGTAGTTTGCTCAAGAAAACTGGTTAAGGACTTCAGCCTCCAGGCTAAAGAAAGGAGGTTGCTGTGCAGAAGTTTTCTTTAGGAACAATGGACAAGACAGTGCTGGAGAGTGTGAATTTGTAAGGTACAGTATTTGCTGAAAGGATGATTGTTAGAATGGACTACTGCCTGCCACCATTCTTCTGAGGAGATTGGTGCCTTCGTGATGTAATCCAGTCTTGTTCACATCAGTGCTTAAATCATAATTTAAATAATTGAAATAGAAAGTCAATATGACAAAGAATTATTAAGAAAAGTGCCTATATAGATATCTGTCTTATAATTATAGCTTTAGTTTAATAATAGCTTTAGTTGAGACTTTCTGCCCCTCTGAATTTGCAGTGGTAATAATTTCAGTTGTCTAACTAGGTGGTCTCCAGACTATTTTATTGTGTGTCCTTATCAGTGAAAAAAACCAAAACCAAATGCCTAATATATGTACTTTTTAATAAATTATAGACATGTATTACTCTAATGTATAACATGCACAAATATACACAAAATTATAATTTTAAAAAGTATGAGATAAAGACAAGATAAAAGCTGTTTTAAAAATACTAGTTGTTCAGAATTTTCTTGCTTTATGCCAGTGGATTGGTTTGCATATCCCCAGGGCTGTGGGCACCACACTTCAGAGACCACTGATCTAACACCTCCAGTTTCTCTAGGAGTAGCTTATTGTGTTGCTTTTTTTGGTTAGATTCACCAACACATTGCAAGAGACATTTCATTGTGGCTGCTGTAATTGTTGTAGGATGTTACTTGATACCAAAATTATGATGTAGCCTGTGTTGCTAGTTGCAGCCTGGGAGAGGAGATGAACAAGTACATACACAACACACCGATACTGATGATTGCTTTACTAGAAAAAGGAATGAGCTCACCTAATTCAAGTCATTATCAGCTGGTAGATAACTTTTTGGTACTAATCGGAATTTATTTAATGCCTCCAATAACAGGAGTGAAGGTGAGCCAAATCTGAGTTTGAGAACTGTGCATATATCTGTGTGCACTGTCTCTAGTTTGAACCATTTGTGGGCTGGAAGCAAGTAAACAACGCTCTTGTTGTTGCCAGGCCTGCGGCAAGAGTACGCAGCCACAGCGTCTCGGCGTAGTTCTGGCTCCTCTTGCAATTCCACGCGGCGAGGCACGTTCAGCGACCAGGAGCTTGATGCACAGAGCTTAGAAGATGAGGAAGATGGCACGCATCACACAGTGCACCCTGCTGTCAGCAGGTTCTCACCATCACCTCGCAGTTCTCCCTGGCCTTCACCAAAACAATCTCCAAGAAATTCGCCTCGCTCCCGATCACCTGCTCGAAGCATAGAGTACAGTAGAGTGTCACCACAGCCTATGATCAGCCGCTTACAGCAGCCTCGTCTTTCGCTTCAAGGCCATCCTACAGACTTGCAAACTAGTAATGTCAAAAGTGAAGGTAAAAAACTGTTTGAAGTTCATTTCACAAGTAGTTGTGTAGTTTCTCTAAAGGAGTTTTGTCAGTGTGCAGTCCTAAAACTATGTGCCTGGGTAACATTGTGGTTTAATCTCTGAATTGCTGAAGAAAACACAGAGCAAGAAAAGCTTAAGTTCTGCTGGGGCACCCTTACAGTCAGATGAGTTGATAGGCTTATATTTATTTTAGATGTTATCCAGTCAATGAGTATAATTGAGTTTCATAGTGACCAAGGTCTATATTTGGCAGGCAAATGCACTAAAGTAAAGCAGGGAAGCTCATTTACTAGTAGAGCTAGGCCTCGCAGATGACAGAACAAAATGCAGAGGAAAGTAACTGGTGGTCAGATAAGAGTTACATGGCGATTTATGCATGCCTATAGCCTGTGAGGCAGCTGAATGCTTTCTTCTGGTTGCACAGGACTCTGAAACTTTTCAATCTTGAACTTAGTCTTAAAAATATTAGTACTTAATTAATGCATTTGTTGGATATTTTAGATATCTCAAAGCTGTGAAAACTGCTGCGTAGTAAATAAAGTTTGGAGTAAATTCAGTGCAGTTATACTATATTGGCGTAGAACAAAATTATATAATACTGATACAACTTTTCTTCTTGAACATAGTTTTTCCTAGTAGCAGTCTAGGAGAAACTCCTTTTAGTGGAATGAAATTTTGCAAGCATATTCCCGTTTCAACAAACCTATTTTTTATCCAGCAAGTAAAATTTTTAATTTAGAAAGAATATACATTTAGATATTAAGAATTCCCCTTACTATTAATAGTGGTTTGAGGAAATTTTAGGTCTCTAGGAAAATGTGCAACACAGAAGTGAACCAATTATATTGTAACTTAATCGAGAATTCCTTTCCCATTCATTTCTTAAAATGAAAGTCTTAATGCATGCGAGATGAGCTGCAGTAAAAATATCCTATGAGAGGAGTGGTACCAAAAGCTGGTATCCCACATACCAGAGGGATCAAAATAGAGTGTGTGATCATGCATTTCTGAAACACTTCCAAGGAGTTATCTTGCAGTGGTTTTTGTGCAGTTGAGTGTTGCTTGGATATTCAGAGTTGATATGACAGCAGCCAAAAAAAGTTGTTCAGGTTTTCTCTTTTCTTTTAGTATTATTTGTCTAGAATGGTTGGAGGGAAATTTGGTTGACAGAGTTCAACAATGTACCAAGTGCAGTAGAAAGGAATGCAAACTGCTAAGTGAAGAAAGTACACTTATTGGAATATTCAGCCAATGAAGACTTAGTTTTGTTTTCGCATTTAGTGCTCGTGCATTGTAACCTACTTCTTCCCTGCATCCCTCTGCAGAATCAGGTTGGCCACTCATCCTGTCAAGGCATCTTCAGTCTTCTATCCAAAGTATGTCATCAACCCAGCTCTGCATGGGTTGGAGATACACAGAATGTCATTAGACTTGAGAAGTACTTAATGGCATCTTTTCATATTCTGTGAACAGTGACACAAATATTAGAAGGCCCCTGAAGTATCAGCGTTAGCTGAGTAGATAAGTCAAGTCATATGTGAAAGATGAAGCATAACTGGACACTTGATTATTTTTGAATGCTGTGTATGAAGAGGTCCTTACCAAATGGGTGTCTGTTATTTGTTGTATAATGGACTGATATGGGACAAGGCAGTCTCAAAAATTTACTCAAATGTCTGTGTTGTTTTTACTCTTCAGGCAAGCGTTTTGTTACAAATAACCTTCTAGGTAAATAATTTGAAAACTGTGCAAAACTGCAAATTAGGTTTGTCTTTTCAGCTTTGATAATAGTACAATAAAACCCAGAGAATCACAGTCCAGATATGTTTCAATTTCAAAACACTATATGCTTGACTTTTTTCACCATAGGTGAAAAATAGACATTCTTACTCTTTAGATACATAAATATTTTGAATGTGATAGATTTGAGAAGAAGTAATGTAACAAAATACACTTCTAAATTGCAGTGTAGTTTTATATGGCTAACATTTTATGTCACTTAAATTTGGGGTTCAACTACGGTTTCACACCCTGACCTTTGTCCAGCATCAGACTACACGTTGTATCTTTGTATTATTTCATACAGAAAAACTAAGGCGTAGTCTTCCAAACTTGTCCAGGACTTCTAACATCCAAGCCGAGTCTGTGAAAAACAGCAGGAGTGACTCAAACTTCCAAGTGCCAAATGGAGGAATACCTCGCATTCAACCTCAAGCCTCAGCCAGTAAGTACCTTTAGTACTACTTCAGTGTAAATTTCAGAGTGAGCTGATGGTATTCAGCTGTTTTTGCCCAGTCTCAGGCAAAGCAAAATATTGCATGCCACACTGGAGATGCTAATCTTGATTTATAATCAGACCTTTGTGAATTTGTTTTTATGGTACACAGAATACTCAAAGTCTAATTTCTTATTAAGGTGTCATTCATAGTTTCCCAAAACTATATGTAGAAGTAATATGAAGAATTATAAATACAGTATTTGGGCATGTCTGAAACTGTTTTCTTTCTAGGATCTGAAAAAAGCACCTAGATGATGTTTATTTTTTTTTTTTAAACTAGTGAAACATGACCTGAAAGTTTTAATTTCAGTTGAGCCCTTTAAGATAACCCATGTCTGTTTCTTTCCTTTTTTTTTTTTTTTTTTTGTTTGTTTGTTTTTGGTCTTTTTTTTTTTTTTTTTTTTTTTTGGTACATGGATTATATATCCGGTTGGCAATTTTATTTACTTTAAGTGTCAGTTACTAAAAAAGGTTTGGATGAACCTGTGTCTTATAAAACCGATTAGCCCAGTGCTGGACTCCCATTGCTTTCCTACTTTCTCCAAAAGTTAACTGCTCAAATGAAAATGCCGCTATTCTCACAAATCTCTTGAAAATGGTGACCTTAAAGAAGCCAAAGCAAATTAAATATTAAAAAATTAAATATTCAGTGTTTCTTTGTATGTCAATATTGCCAGTTCCTGTTGTTTAAATATTTCCTGACCATTTCTTTTAAAACAAGGTTCTAAATTTAATAACCTTGTGTGACATTTTCAAGGGAAGAACACATTAGGAATATTTTTATGTGTAGAGCTTTGAGCTGTAAAAATTCTGTGATAAAGGTTCATCAGTAATCTAAGTTAGACACAAAATGTAAAAACAATGTTTGTGAATTTAACTGGGGTATTTTACCTATAGAACAGTGAAGGCATAGTGGCATGCCTAGTTGGTTGTCTTAAAACTTTCAAAACAATGTGTTGAAGCTACCAAGTACAGTTAAATACAAAATAAGGGATAGAGAGCAAGCCAAAGACTCCAAGGTTTCTGTCTTTGTACAGACTCAGAGCAGATGCAAAGATTGTGTGGACAGTCAGTCCCAGGTGTGTGATACTGTAGTAGACAGAAGTTAGTGTGACTTTACCATTGTTCATATAAGTTACTCCAGCATCCGTTCACCTTGGCCCTCTTCTTCCACCTCTGGCAGACACTCAGAAGGTGGGATTTCAAGCTGAAAGGACGTTTGTGTAGTTCAAATGCACAACTGTTACCTGTTAGGCAGCCGTATCAAAGTATAAAGCACTCAGAGCAGTTGGGCAGCTGGTCTACAGCTGTGCTATTTCAATGACAGGAAGAACTATCAAAATGAGCTGAAAGAAAATGAACAAAAAAATATTTTTAGTAAAAATCTCTACAGATTTTATTTGGTGCTTTAGAATTGAGTGAACTGGGAAGGGAAGAGCATAGAGAGCGTCTTAGCTAGAAGGCTACTTCCAGAATTAAAAGTATATTCATGGTTAAACTTTCTGGAAAGATCAGACAACAGAAGACTCAGTATTCAGTCAATTACTTCATTGCGGGAACCAAAGTGGTCTGATTTTGTTTATATTTCTTTTTTTTCAACTTGTGGATGCATTAAGAATTACTAGGTAAATTGCTTTTTTTTCATAGACAATTTCCCCAAATGTGAACCACTCTAGACCAACTTACATTTAAATGTAAGTTAAATATCATTAATAAAGGCCAGATTTCTAGCTTTTACAGTTTCCCTGCTCTTACAGATGTTTGTCAGAGTCTTGCTATTGACAATCGTAAAACGGTTTGTGTGTGAAGTCAATGAGTAAGTATCTTTGCTTAGTCCGGATTAAAAAATTTTCTGCAAAACTGTACATTGTATAAAGATTTCCAGAATTGTGTCCTTTTTATTGTATACTTTTTGTTTTATTGGTTTTATATTTTGTCACTTTGCACAAAGCACTGTTAAATTGCAGCAAATTTTTGTTTTCCCTTGGCAATGATTTCTGGGTCTTGGGATTTGAAGCTTCCTCATACACCTGCTAGTTTTGCATGAGCTTACCTTTGCGAGGATGCTGGCTTGCCACGCAAGGTCACTACTTTGCTCCTTGTTGAAGATTTGCGGTTCATAATTTACTTGCACATTTGCTGTGGCTGCAATACTGAACTTGCTATGGTTGCTGGCATTCAAAAATGAGCTAGGAATCCAGTAAGTTTCTGAAGTGACAATTCCTCTTAGAGTTTTATAGCCAAATTGTATTTGCTTGCTTACAGAAGAGAGGGAAGACACATGTGATGTGTTTAGAGGTACAACTGTAAACATGAAAACATTGGCATTTTAACTTTTAGCTACAGTGTGGTGAACAATCCAAATTGGTTTTGAAGAGAGACTGACTTAAATAGCAATTGTAACAATTTGATTCTTCATTTACATCTGATTCTCCGTGCCATTCTGCAGAAAGTACTTTTTTTAACATATGAAAGCTAGTAAATAATTCACCTTAAAATACTAGAAGATACAATAATATGTGTGTTCCCCAAGGAATAGGTATTGTCTAAAGTGTTAGTGATGGGAAATCTCTGTGTTTGGGTCCTATACCACATAGATTGTACAAAGCTCTAGAAACTGTAGGGTGACTTCCATGTAGGAGCTACCTGCTTTTGAATTCTGTGTGATGTTTTTGTACTTAGTGGCACTATGAGCACATGGATGCTTTTAAGAAGAGCTAAATACAAAACTTTCTTGAGCTGTAGATTCAAACTATCAATAAAGTGACTGGTCTGCTTGGCAAGATCCAACTGCTTGGCATGTCCAGAGTAAAAGGAGGAAGAGTAAGTTTTGAAGAAACCAAGTAGTCCAGTTCTGTTGATCAGAGAAGTAAATGTAACTACATGTGTTCAGCACACAGCAGTTGTGACAGGGTATGTCACAGCACACAGAGCACTTCAAGAGCAGCAAGTGGTGTGGATAAACATGCACTGGGCGCTTATCTCAAACTGCATGTTTGCTCAGCATTGCTCAAATTGTACTGCCTAAGCTCTGTTCAGTGTTTCAGTGCACAGAAATGTTTTGCTATTGAGTGTCTATTTCCTAGAGTCTCCATTGAGAAGGAAGGAATTTGATATATGCATATTTAAAATCCTTTCCATATCATCCCATCTCTCTGACTTGCAAGAAGTGTGAATAATGATGGGGGAAGAAAGTGCCATGTGCAGTAGCATATTGAAATCTGAGTGGATTAAGACAAAACAAAAGATGAAGAAAGAAGCTTTTCTTCATTTTGTGTGGTATAACAAAAACAGTGATTCTGTAGAAAATAACAAATTGGAATACTTGAGGACTGAAGCAGTCTGGCTAGTGGTCTGCCTCAGTAAATTTCTAGGAATTGTGCTCATATTTAGAGATCGTACTGTGCTTAATTGGCTGTTCACATGTATGCTTTAAAAAAAGTTTCTAGGAAGACCATGTGCCAGTTGAGTGAGAACTACATATTGCCAACAGGCTATTTTGCATTAGATTCTAGTTGGTAGAAGGAATAAGGTTTTTATTCGTAGTAGGCACAGGCAGACTTTTACTGTTTTTATGAACAATCGAATTCCTTTTTGCTGTTTGTTGAACATGACAGTTTTAGTTAGCTATTAGGACTAAATTGAATAGCCTGCCTAGTCATAATTTCAATATGATGTTAAAACACATGATGAATTTTTTATAGTTCGTAAAATACTGTGTATTTTACACTGACTGAAGCATAGGAAAGGTGATAGTAATCATTACATGCTATCAAACAAAAGGATTAACTAATATTAGGATTCAAATTGTTCCCCCCACTTTCTTTATAGAGATATTCAGTAATTTGTGATGGGATTATTCCTTACTCAGGGTCAGGATCTTTTTGCACAGCTGTTCCCCCATCTTTCTTCCTTCTCACTATGGAAATAAGCCTTGCTAGTGCAATCAGTTTTATACTGCTATAAAACTTCATACACTGAGATAAGCAGAGATGTTTATTCATACATTATCATTTTATGAAGTCTCTGTGTAGTCAGAGCTTTATTTCATTGACTGCTTTCCTCCTTCTCCCCCTTAAATGTGCTGCGATGGAAATAGGCTGAGGCAATGCATTCCTTCTGGCAATAAGTAATTCCCTCCATGCCAAGATTCTGCAGCTCTCGGAACATTGGCTTCTCTCTTGGTAACTGGTAGGTAGTGAGGTCATTTCAAGGCAGCACCAGCCCTTGAATGTTACCAGACAAAAGGCAGGACAAGGGAGAAAAGGAGCAATAAAAACCAATTTCCATCATGCTGGGTACATGCTGGCATTTGATAAATCTTAGTGTTCATTTTAAGTCCTCTTGCATACCTTTCAGAGAGGAGAGAAAAAAAGACATCTCTCAAGAAGGCTTAAGTCTCCATAACTGAAGCATACAATTTGTTTATATGATGATCATATTAGACAAAGATTTATGCTTTTGTATTGTATTAGAATATTTTTTTGAAAACACTTCTAAAATTAAAAATTTAGTCTTGCTAGGTCAAATACAACAGTTTAATTTTCATCTGTATCTAATCTTGCTCTCATATTGCTGTAGCATGTTTGCTAGGTGGCTTGTTCTCCCTTTGGTGTTTTAATTTTTGTTTTGCATTTCTGGGCTTTTTGCCCTGCAAGAAGCTTTATTCTTACCAAATCTGCGCATTTTGCACTGCAAAATTTCTGACACACTCCTCTGCAACTCTTTGCCATTAAGAGCGAGCACCATCCACAAAACTCCATCACTTCCAGAGTCATAACAGCTTTTTGAGTGTTTTACTCACACTGTTTCTTGACGCTTCACAAGTGGATACAATTCTGAAATTCCCAGTAAATTTAGTTTTCTTATCTTCTTAGACAAATATAACACTTCTTGTCTTTCAACAGCTCTGCAAAGGCAGAAAATTTTGCCTCGTGCTGCCTTCAAAACCAAACAGTTTCTTCAAACTCCATCTACAAAAGGAGGTAATTAACTTACAACCTCTTATCAAGCTCCAGCAAATCTCGGATGATGGTTCACCTGCATTAAATCTCACATGTTCTAGATTAATAAAGTCGCTCTTGCAATTACTGTAGAGATTAATCAAGTGGTCCTTGCTGTATGAAAGTTAACTTCTTGGTCTAAATGTTGAAAATAAACTCTGTTTTATATAGGAGATTGAATTTTGGGATAAAAATCCAAGGAACAGTGACTTTCTAACATTAATCAGGAAATAGGGATTAGAAAAGTAGACTCCTAAATACGTATTCGCTAAGGCTATATTTGTATAGCAATTTTTTTAATGGCAAAATACAGTTTTTAAAAGAGAAGTTGTAAAATCCTTTGTGCTGGGAACAAAAGCTAACAAATTTATCCTTGAAAAGATGAGTGTAGACTGTTAATTTATTTTGGATGTACTTGTGCTTTCTCTTTTCCTCACAAAACCAGAAGGTTAATCCCAACACAGATTAATTAAGGTTTTTTGACTCAAGGAATTAGAGACTCTTGTATATAATAGTCCAGTTTGCTAATGGCTGAACGTGACTTTTTTTTTAATACAATGAAAAATCAAGTCTCTAATACAATTAGACAGTTTTATCTGATTTTTAATCAGCTCTGGCAGCCTTGTATGTGACACTGCCTCAGTTTCACAGTTAAGGTAAACAATGATTCTGGTTTTAAGCATAGTTAGTCTGTTGTCTATTACAATCAAGAAGATCTCATTTTAAAGATCATATTACACTTGAGACCAATTTATAAGCTTGTAGATGCTAGAAGCCTTTGAGTGTTGTGAGAGTCACTGGTGCAGACACGAGGGGCTGACAGAATGTACATGTTTCTCCTGGGGCTTTAACAATGCCAACTCCTTAGAGTCATCTTCATGGCATGCAGAAAGTTTTAGCAGAGTATAATGCCTGTGAAACAGATTCACATGTCTTAAGAGGAAGTCTCTTAAAAGTTTTCATACTTCGTACCAGATAAAGTTCTCCCGATGTTCTGCTTTGCATAAGACCACCATCACTGTTCCTCTGCAGAGCTCTCTTTGCTTTCTTTCCAGTTGGCCATGCCCTCCTCTGGCTGTCTGGAACACTTACTAGGTCAATGGCCTAGTCCAAGCCTGTAGGAATGCACAGAAAATCAGCTTTTCTTTGAGTTTATATTATTTGTAAAAATTTATTAAACCTTTGAGAATGAGAAACAGAGCACATTGCACTGCCAGTTATATATTCCAGTTTATGGCTGTTGTCATTCCTTTCTGTAAATGAGGACCCTTTCAGTTACTTGCTTTGTCTTTTTCAGTTATTTGCTATTTTATAGTCCTTAATGTTTTGATTTTCTTTCTCCTGATCTGAGATCCTCATGAGTATAGAAGTATTTAACAGTAATGAAGCAGAGAAATGAACAGCTGAGCAACGATTTTTACATTGTTAAAATACTGTTCATTACATAGCTTGACACCTTTCACACACACGTTGGCTTTTTTTTACCACTTTGTGGTAACATCTCCCCAGCACCTTCTCTTCTCCAGGCTGAAGGTCTCCACCTCTCTCCAGATAGAGGAGAGATACTCATCCATGCTCTGTACCTGCTCCAACAGGTCCACATCTTTCCTGTACTTAGATGACAGATCAGTTTATTGATTCTGATAGTTATACCTCATCTGTTCTTTCATATTGGGGTGATTCATCTCATCATAATGGTTATGATTTAACAACTGCATTAGAATTTAATCTGTTTTCAAGTTGGTGTGCAGCAGCTGGCCTTGGAGTGCAAGCCAAATAAGTTTGCAGCTTCACAGCACCTAACTTTGCCACATGGAGATCTCGTGCTCCCTGCCCACAATCCAGGACAGAATCCAGAGAGGGTAGGACATCTAAATATCATAACTGCACCATGCCTTTTAATTTTCCTTTTTTTTTTTTTTCCTTTTTTTTTTTTTTTGGCTGCCAGATGTTTTAATTGTAGCTGTTTCTAGTTTACTTTATAAGGAGACTGAGTTGTGTAAGGTTATTAAGCACTACACTTACATGTTTACAAGTTTTGTAAAACATGGATCATCTAAATACTATACATGGTTACACAGTTACCAAATAGTCTGTGAGGCAATACCTCAGTCTTTGTAATCCTGTCTTACAGATAGACCAAACTGACTATAATGAACATCCAAAACTGCTCTGAGACCAAATTCTTTATCTGTAGAACAGAACTATTGGGCAGTTTGCCAGACTGCATCATGTGGGCTGCTCTGGAAGACAATTCATTCCTTTATGCACAAGAATGAATATAGCTCTCAGCAATGTCTGCAATGCTGTGCTGACAGGAAATGTTTTATGAACTGACAGCTCAAGTTTGCAGCATGGTAAAATATGGCCAGCAGAAGGTTAAAGAGGATGGAGAAGACTAATTTACTGGATCTTTTACTTCTGCTGGGAATGCTAGAAGCTTACTTCTGTTGCAACTTTTTGTTGCTTATATTCTGTACCTAAAAACCTTTTCCCTGTTGTGCCTGTAAGAGGCTCAAAGCTGTATTCAGTTTTTATACACTGGCATTGCTCTGTTGGTAGCTGCTAACATGGTGCTGTGTTTGTGTTCCAAGCGTTGTAATGAGGAGTTCAGTGATAAAAGCTCCCAGTATTTACACTGTAGAGTCACTTGGAAATTCTGCAGATTTGATTGCATCGATGTTAACAGGCGAGGTCACATTTTAAAAACTTATATATGATGTATCTTAGTCCTAGGAGCACTTGGATGCTCTTTCTTGTCCAGTCATTCTGTTGGTAATGCTTTCTTTAATCCATACTCTGGCTTGACGCCAGTTTTTATTTTAAGGTTTTTTACTTAATCTCCCTGCCACTTAGCAACTGTCATGTGTTTTTGACCTCTCTGTCACCTTTTCTTGTCAGCTTTTCCCATGAGCGGCTTCATGCTGTGTTTGATATTGCTGTCAGGGGAAAGGCCCCCTTGGGTAATCCAGAAAAGAATCAAATCCAATTCACATCTGTAATGAAGGACATATTAATCTTCCTAGACATCCCCTATACGAAACAGCTTCAGAATGCAATCTCAAAATTACCAGTTCCTCTGTAACCCATTTAGGATGCTATGTTCCTGCTTACCTGTCTCCTTTCTCACTCCTTGTGTTCTTACTGGATCTACCTTCAAAATTATAATAAAAGCTGTATTAAGGACCAGCTTCTTTATGCACAACATCTGTCAAAAACAATGCAACTTTGGTCTCAGTATAAAACATTTATTTAGTAGAGGAAAGTATAGTTAATGCAGATTTACTAAATGTAAACATGTTTTTGTTTCGTGATTGATTTGATCATCCTGTGTTGACTCTTACTGACGCACCCTAATCACTTTAAAAAGCTGGTGAAATTTCATTCCATTACTAAGATTATGGGTTAATTTAAGTATTCTGTTCAGTGATAAGTTATGCATAATTTGTAAATATTCCTCATACTTGTGAAGAATTATGCTTAAGGTTTGGCATTATCAAAGGACTGTTGAATATTTCTGTCTTACTAACCTAATCCAGAAAGGACTTGATAACAAAACCTTGCATACTAACTCAGGTACAAAGTACTAGAAAACAGGTATTAGTTACACTGATAATTTAGGTAATGTTTGTAAGAAGAGGAAGGCTATAAATTGTTAAGAGTTGTCTGGTTTAAGTTTCATAGCAGCACCTTGACCTCTTTGGTGTTAGGGCTTGGCTGATGTCATCCTTAATCTAACTACAGCGTTATACCAGTTACTAGGAAGAAAATTAACTCCATCCCAGCTGAAATCAGGACATCTAACCCCATCTTTTTTTTTTTCCCCATCTGCCAGAAAATATGGGACGTAACTATATCCTTAGATGAATTCTAACTCAGTGGATAAAAAGAACAGCATAAAAGAAACACCAAGATGCTCTGCACTCAAAATTTCATCATTGAAGTCTAATATAGACTTTGAATCTGTTTAAAGCCTGTGTCACACTAGAATACTGTAATCTTCAACATGTTCTTTCACAGATGGGCATTAAGTTCACATGTTTCTGAAGCAGTTAAATTTCTTCTTAAGCCTTCTTCTCTATATCTTTTGACTTAACTGATACAACAGTTATAGCCTGATTAGGATTACTTACAAATCCAGATAAATATTTGTAGTCAGCAAGGAGGCATTAGAGTTATGATATCAAAAACACATGACAAAGAGGACATCTGAATTCCTGTTTCTCATTGCTGCTTGATTGGCTGTATTCCATTATACATTCCATATTGTTTGTACAATCACATGAAGTAATTTCCAGTTCTTAATTTCAGTAATACTGTAACACAAGCTGAAAGTAACTTCTGTATTTTCCAGTACCTTCTTCAAGTAAATTCCGCTCGCCTGCGGCACCGTCTCCCTTGGCTCTCCGGCAGCCAGTGAAAGCGTTCAGTACCCACGGGCCGGGCTCGGGTGCCTCTCCAGAAGCCGCTCAGCTGACGCACAGTAGTTCTTCACCAGGGCCTCTTGCAGCCCAGAGCTCAGGCTTGCCGAGCCCTGCCAGCAGTATTAACAGTACTACTCTTACCAGACCAGCAGGGATGAGGAGTGGTTTGCCCAGACCCAGTGCCCCTTCCACAGGTGGCATCCCAGTGCCTCGTAGCAAACTTGCACAGCCTGTTCGCAGGTGAGTCTATGACAGGCAGTCTTAGGCTGAAGTTTTCAAAATTAATTTTGATCACTGTGTATTTGTGCTGCTTCTTCTTGCAATTGTGATTTTGATCTTAAGGTTTTCAGAACAGAAATGGAGACCTCCATGTGAAGTATTTCCGAAACAGTTTTGAATCCAAACTGAGAGATAAAGGTTCTTTAATGAGAGTGAAGGTAAACGAGTGAAAGTGAAATCAGTAATGGAAGATACTGAACTAAGTAAATAAAATCTTAGTCTGGGAAAGCAGCAAGAATTTGTCTGCATGTGGTAAAAAGTTACCAAAATATAGCTGGCAAGAGAAAATTCACTTGTGTGAGTGACACATTCTGAAGTCAGAACTGCTTGCCTCCATAACTCATGCAACAGCATTGTGGTGACAGTAGTTTCTCTCCTTGGGCAGCTGGAAACTCCCAGAAAGAAGATGCACCAAGACATCTATAACATTTGCTAAACTTAATGTAAAAATCACTGCAGTTAACCCACAGGATGAAACAGAATTTTTAGCTTAAGCATAACTGTGCTAGCACCCAACTATAGAAGTTGCTTGATGTGTCTTTTCGAAAACTACTGCAAGAGAGACTGAGTATTAACTGTAAATGTCAGTTTTCACTGAAGGTCTTAAGTAGAAGCTGACATAAGGAAGCAGTCATTCATGAGAAATATTAAGAATCTCCTTAAACAGAAGGGAAAAACAGTCTGTAGTACTGTAAAAAAGATAAAATGGTGGTAAATAGCACAGTGTGGAAAAGTTCTTCTCTGCAGTGAGCACTAGGCAGGGGAATGACAAGCGACTGTCACAGCACTGACTTTTGTGGTTAAAGCCTGCACTGGTCAGCAGTACAGAACTCTGTAATAAAAATCAGTTGTTTTGCCAGGAGTTTGCTAATAGTAGTGAAGTGTTGTCCAAATCACAGCTTGTCTTATAGAAAAGTGTTTCACTTACTAAACTTTATTAAAACTGACTTTATAAAAATATTTTTTTTTAAGTTTGCATGTATAGGGCAAAGGGAAGTAGACCCAGCTTGCACCAGAGGAGGTTTAGACTGGGTATCAGGGGAGATCTCTTCAGCGAAAGGGTTGTCAAACATTGGAACAGGCTGGCCAGGGAAGTGGTGGAGTCATCATCCACTGGAGATATCTAAAAGATGTGTAGATGTGGCATTTTGAGACATGGTCTTGTGGTGGTCTTGGCAGTGCTGAGTTAATGCTTGGACTTGATGATCTTACAGGTCATTTCCAGCCTAAACAATTCCATGGTTCTATAATGCAGACTCTGTACACAGTGCAATAATCAAGTTGCTATGAATGTGAGATTTTGATGTAAGCAAAATGCAATATTCTAAACAAGGATTTGCCTGTTTATATACATCACTGAAAAATGGCCCATTTTAGGTGGAAGCAGATTAGGTTTGCATTTTCACAGAGTATAATAGCAATAAGTTTTCTGTCTATTTATTTATTTAGCCTTTTTCCTGGTGTGATAGTTGCCAAGATACAACACATGAAACCTGAAACTGGAAATACTCTAGGGTTTGTCTTAAGTAAACTGTATTGCAGAGAAGGAAATGAAGGAAGTGTATTTTTCAGTTATTTAAATGTTTAAATTCTTATGTATTGCAGATAGAGACTTGAACAGTTATATGTGAAACTGAAAAATATCTCATTTCATTTTAGATCATTACCCGCTCCCAAGACATACGGCAACGTGAAAGATGAGAGTTGGAAAGATGGCTGCTACTGATCTGCACAGCTTAATGCAGAGTTCCAGTGCTCATGGATACTTCCTCACCAGGCGAAAAGACAGCTTGATTAAACAAACTGTTCAGATGTGACTCTTGGAATTTGTAAAAATTCCAAACCTCTCTGTCTCTAATTAGCACAAACTGGCAGAGATTATTATAAAGCAGCACTTTAATGACATCTAACATCAGATGTTTGGTGGTCATACAATCACTTCTACATTAAATTGCTATCAGTTCTGGGGGCTTTTTTATTGCTTGCTAAAAATGTTATCAATATGAGCATTTATGAGAGTGGCTAATGTTGGGGCAAAAATGAATGAATGCCAAAGAAATGCCCATCTTGAAAAACAGCAAGGATAACTATCAACATACATTATCCAAAATTTCATTTTCAGCCTGCTTTAACTCAGCAGAAAGATTGGTGAATATGTACTATTGAAACAAGGCTACAGGAATCAGAGCTCATGTTCTGATTGCAGACTGCTACGGTGCTAGGGAAATGTTGCTTTTAACAATTGTATCAGATCCCAGCTGGGACTGGATCCGTCCTTCAGTACTGCAGGAAGAGTCAGCAGTTACTCTGAAGGACTGGGCAGAACAGGGAGTCGTAGCCATGACTTCTGTTGCATTAAAAGGTTTGAATGTAGCAGACACACACAATGCAATAGTATAGATTACATCTTTCCTATGTTGATTTATTGGCTTTACCTACTCTTATGTTTGATTGCCAAAAGGGCTTAGTATCAGTTGTACAATCTTTCTAACTTTAAATTCCTGGCTCAGGAAAGATGGCCTTCATTATTGTAGCCACATTTTTAACACATGGCTTGCTATTTGGGGAAATAAAATTTTATAGCAGGTTTCCTTGCAAAAGAAAGAGCAAGTGATAATTTTGATTTACTCTTAATACATACCACTATACATGCAGCCTGCAGCAACTGTAAATGCTGATAGTTGAGAAGGAAACACAACTATGCACTTGTAACATACAAATTTTAAGGAAATTAGTTGACTCTTGATGCCAAATGATATTCATTTAGGTGATGTTCCATGGTATGAGGGAGTTTTCTGTATCCTATTTTTTTACTTTCATCCATTTCTTAAATTGGTTTATTTTAAATTGTAAATATTTTTACAGAAGATATTGCCCATGTAAGTGTGTTTAAATATGTACTTTGCCTTACATATGTGTATCTTACATTACTGGTAACAGAGTATGAAACCTGCTATGTCTGTTTACAAGCTATTAAACTCCTCTGGTGGCTCTGACTTACTCTAATACATTTTGCTCAGAACAACCGATATATTTAGCATTGAACCATTGTTTTCTGTTTTGGAAGACATCATGCAAAAATCTGTACCTAAAGTTGTATTGAGTGGGACTAGTTAAGTGGAAGGGATTTTGTTTGAAGGTTTTTCAATATTTTGGATGTACAGTTGATGAAGTAAGAGAATGTGAATGGTATATCCTGTGTGCAATGATTGACAAACACTACAAGTCAGATTGGACGGTAGGTAGCCTTCAACCCGAGTTTGGGACTGCTGGTGTATTTTGTTCCCACCACTAAGAGGATAACTAATCCTGAAATTCCAGCACTTGAATTTTAGGCCAACATAAACATACTCCTGGATGAAAAGCCATTCAATACTACTTGACTTGGAAGAAACCAAATAGGAAGGAGTGGAGACTAACTTGCAACTTAAACTACTCAAGCAAGCTCTGGGTTGATGGGTGACTTCACACACCAGACCAAGATCTAAGACTTCAAAGTCAGGGTGTCAAATATACTGTAATTGTCAGATTGCAGCAGAAACCACCTTTCACCAGTACAGAGCAGTACTTACCACTAATGTAGCCTTGAGTCACCTGCAGGTACAGGGAATGGATGTATCTCACAGCACTGTTCAGCAGAAAACAGGACTAGATCAAATGTGCATATTCTCAGTAAAGCCTGAATTTTAGTATTTCAGCATTGTACACATCAGTGCTGCAATCTTCACTGAAGAAAGGGGAATTTAAATTGATGGATTTGATCAAACTTCACTTGACTTACAAATCTTGAAAGTCAGTTTAGGTGACAATATTGGGGGTTTTACCATGGCTGCATCAAACTTGTGTACGTTTCCTTAAGTTAAGTAATTCATTGCTTGGGTAAATTCAGCTTGAGTTTTATAGGGATTTTTTTTCTCTGCTATTCTCCCCAAAATACAGCAAATGACTTCCTGAGAGGACAGACTGTCTGTTTGCTAGAAAGCCTTTGTGCATTACCAGTTCATTGATATCAGGAAATCATGGGGCTCTGTGTTTAGAGATTTACTGCAGAATTGTGGAAATATGGATTTGATAAAATAGTGCCTATGATTTACTTAACTTATGTTTGATATTGTAGTAAGGGTTTTATGAATGTGGATTACTTTTTGTGCCAACAGCTTGGAATTGATGTATGTGTGTAGGCAGAAGGATTTATTCTGCTCCCAAAGTTATTTAATTTTTTTTTTGTGTTTGAATGTTTTTGTAAGTGTTAAAAGTGTAAAAAAAAATATAAAATATTCTTACCACAAAATACTTCCTGGATCATTATTTTTACAACAAAGTGTTTTTAAAAGCTTTTAGAAATTTAGAGGATATTTTATGGGTTTTGGTTTTTTTTTGTTGTTGTTGTTGTTTTGTCTGGTTGTTTGGGTTGTTTTTCAGGAACTGTATTCTCTTTTTTAGAGGTTACCAGTATTGGCTTCTGCCTACTGTAATTCATGAACTGAGTACAACACTATATTTGGAAAAAATCTGTGATTTCATTGACAGACAGAGGTGGACTTGTGCCTCTGTTCCAGAAGGACCCTGCATAGTTCTGACTTACATGAAAAACTGTATTCTAAATTTTCATCCAGAGTGATTTGTTTGGGCAGTTTGAAGTATACAAGCCT
Organism: Haemorhous mexicanus; assembly: GCF_027477595.1. Taxonomy (NCBI): domain Eukaryota; kingdom Metazoa; phylum Chordata; class Aves; order Passeriformes; family Fringillidae; genus Haemorhous; species Haemorhous mexicanus. Next base: position 51,346,450 of record NC_082344.1, on the reverse strand, counting down.
GCCTTTCCATTTTCCAGGACTTCAGGCTACCACATGGAACAAAATTTTAATTTTGAAAATTCTGGCATTTAGCAGAAAATTGACCAATGCAAAAAGTTTACCTACTAAGCCCTCTTGGAACTGTTAAGTACATGTTTTATCTACCTTCTACATGAGTGCCTCCATCTTTGGCTCACATACAAGCAAGAAGTTAGTTTTGAACTTGGTATTTTTCTGTAATCTGCATTTTGCTATAAAGCAATGGATTCAATAGTAATGTGAATGCCATCTTTGTCTTGGTATTAATAAGGACAGGTTTAATTCTATTTGGTAGCCACTTAATATTAAATTTAAGAGAATTTAAGCTGTAAAACTTCTAACTAATTTATTTCAGCTTAGTCCCTTATTTTGTAATTAAGCCAGTAGGTTAAAATGTTTCCCCCTAGTTAACTGACATATTTATGGAGAACTGGCTTCAGACCTGCTGCTTCTAAAAGGTATTGTCACTTTTTTGTCTGCAGTCAAGTACCATTTGCCCCGATCCTTCAGGAAAGTGGAGCAGTGTCAAAATCTGGTAATTAATAGCCTTTTGCCCTTCTCTTTTAGTAGGTTTCTGTAACAAACTCTTCTATATTAAGCTGTTGTTTATAATTAGTATCACCACCATACTGCAAGACTCAGGATTAGAAGTAGTATTTTTCTCAGTTCTCATTCTGAGAGAAGGTGTGACAGCTCCTTTGGGTCCTTTTGCATTTCATGTGTGTTCCCCTCTGGCAGCCCGACTGTGGTGGTGAAGGGAAAAAAAAGTTATGAACATATAAGGAGGCAGAAGGCTGAAAATACTTATGCTGCTGGTCTTGAGATGGCTGCAGAGTGCACAATTCAATAATTTAAAACTTACTTTTTTTATTTCTCAGAAGTATTTGCATTAAAACAGGTATGGGACATGACCATGTCAGCAGTATTGTCTGCAGTTCTCCCTCTTTTGATTGAAACAGAACAAACTTTAAATTTAATGTTTATTTTTTAACTAAAACAGGCAACATGTGAGATTACTTTCAGTTAAGAAACAAACCAGAAGGCCCACCTGCTCCTGACTTGCATTTATGCTGCTGTGCAGTCCGAGTGTGACACCTACAGGCAGCCTGTCTGTACTCACTGTACACTTCGGGAAGGTGAGGCTGGCATTCGGCTGCTCTCGGTCGTGTTTTACACACAACTGCCCAGTGACGAAGATTCTTTTGGCTCTGAGTTAAAGGAGCATATTCCACCTGGCTCACTCTCCACAAAATTTTTTACAACTGTTTTCAGCTATGAGACCACTCAGAATTGTCCTGTGTGTCATTGTCCTCTTAGCACTAAATGATAAATTCTGTTGGGACCACATTAAGCACTTAGAAGGACACAAAATGCAGCTGTAGTGATTAAGCTGATTTGTAACTCTTCAGCATTTATTTAAAGGATTTAAAGGAATAGGTAGCAAAAATTACTTCTTACCAGCGAAGTCATTTTTTAACTTGGTGCATCATCCACCTGTTACAAACTGAATTAAAAAAAAATACTAGATTTGAAAACTGGAGTGCCTGAGATCTCTATGCAGTGTGGCACTCTCAGGGGACAAAAGTATACTGTCTCTTTCATCAGACTAAACAAAAGAAGATACTTGTATTGTAATCTCAGCAGCATAAGCAGAGAATCACATGGTTGGAAAAGCCCTCCCTCTGAAATCATCAAATCCAACCAGCCAAGTGCCATGTCCAGTCTTTCCTTCAATACTTGCAGGGATGGTGACTTCATCACCTCCTGAGGCAGTGCATTCCAATTTCTAATCACCCTTTACTGTGCAGAAAATTCTATGTCCAAATGCAGCCTCCCCTGGCGCAGCGTGGGGCCATGTCCTCTTGTCACTGACTGACTGAGAGAAGAGGCCAACCCCCACCTGACTACAACCTCCTCTCAGGCAGTTGTAGACAGGGATGAAGTCTCTCCTGAGCCTCCTTTTCTCCAGGCTAAACACCTTAGCTCCCTCAGCTGCTCCTTGTGCTAAAACTAGAACACAACAACTTGAACTTGTGCTCCAGACTCTTCACCAGCTTCATTGCCCTGAAAGCAACAAAAATAACATAAATCCATTTTCTTTTGAAAATAGCTTTAATAACTTAAACAGTAAATACAGTAAATAATAGTTTTAATAACTAACAACAGTAAAGTTTGTGGCAACAAACAATAGTGGCATGTGATGCCTTCTTCCCCAGCATGTTCTCCCCCTCCTTGCTGTTTTTAAATTATCCCTGAAAGCTTGCTTCCATTAGCACTACAGTATGGGTACTCAAGACAATACACCTGGTGGGGTGAGTAGGATCTGCCTTACTGAGAAGGTATTTTGTGGTTCCCAATGCCACTCAGCTGCTGGTTATCATGCACGATGCACAGAATACAGACTATATATTATTTTCTATTCTCTTTGCCATGATTTTCTTGGGACTTGGAAAATCGCAACCTTTCACAGCCCTGCTATGACAGGCTGATTAAAAACCTCACTAATGCAAACAGCTTGGACTAATGTCAGACAAACTACTGGCCCCCCACCCAGTACATGATCTCTGGAAGCCTCATACCAGCTACCTCCACTCTCTTCCAGTAGCAAGGATAGGACTTTTTCATGGAAACTCTCTACATAGTAACAGGAAGGTGAATAAAGACACTTCTGTTCCTCATTGTTCCCCACTTCTGCCCTGCCCAAGAGAAGAAGATGTTCATTAAATGTGGGAGTAGGTCATCAGTGACTTGACCTGGGACTCTGTGTGGCCTTGGCTGCTTAAAGCCACAAATATGATCACGAAATAGCTGGGGTGTGATGGGTTGGTGGTGGAAGAGTGGTCAGGGTAGGGGCCTGCATGCTGGCCTTTCCCCAGTCTCCTGCTCTTCCCAGGCACCTGCCTTGGGCACTGACACATCAGCTGCAGGGTTGGACGGGGAGGCTGCTCTAACACCAGCATCACTGCACTGTAACCCCCAGCAGTCTCCTTCATTTCTCTTACAATGCTCTTCCTAAGCTGTTTCCCTTTAGACAATACCAGCAAAAGAAACTGCACAACCCATTACAAAGCTTAGTTATCCCACTGATCCTTACCTGCATTTCATTCAGCAGGGTTAACACTGCTGTGCACATTTTACAGCTGCTGCTGGTCTCTGTGCTGCACATGAGTGCCAAAATGCTGCCAGGAGAAAGTAATGCTGGACCAAGCTCTAGGTTACAGTGAGTTTGGTTCCTTTTCAGAGCAGAGGGTAAGGCCAAATATGCTGCTGGCTTACTGAACCCAATACAAGCCAAATTAAAGGCAGAGTAAGTGTTCTTGTTCAAAGCTGTTTGTCTTAATGATGAGCAGCAGGACAGACTATTGTGCCACCATAATTTTATCTTTGACACTCTCCTCCTTTAAAATAAAAACTTCATTGAAGCTCTTGCTACCATTTTGAGTCCCCTCTCAAAGAAAAAGAAAAGAGAGGGAGATCAGGCAAACCCTCTCCTTTCCATGCTCTGCCTCAGCTCCTGTCTTAGACTTGTATTTCTGAGCTCCACAGTGATCCATTTACCCCTACATTTATTCACCCAACTACTGAGCCCAGGGCAAGCTTGTAATGTTTCTGTTCATCTGTTCCCCACCAGGCTAATGCAGACACAGAAAACCACTGATAATGCCGCTTCAAGTGACCTGTCTTCAAAGGAGTCATGAAAACCTCGTCCTGATTCTCATCCCTTTAAAACCATGCCTACGTGTCAGAGACAGCCATGTGCTATCACCACCGTCACAGGAAAGCACCACCCAGCCTTAGGAAAGCAGCCCGGAGCATCCCCCTCCATGCGGGGCCAGCCTTGGTAGCAGAACCGGCAGCTCGGAGCCACGCGACGCCCCTGCCTGCACACGCAGAACCTGCAGCAGGGTCACGGCCCAAACTCCCCCGAGGGTGCGGCTGCACTGCCACAGCAGCCACTGATAACACCCGGCATGGCTACTGCCGGACCAGCGCTGCTGAGTCAGTGCACACAGACCTCCCGAATGCCTGTGGGCTCAAATAAATAATTCGTAGTGGTGCAAGAGTGGGCTATAGAAGACCCTCAGCTAGTTCCCTGCTCTGCCATACACTCCCGAGGATGCTTGTTTATTTTCTTGAGGCTCAGTCCATCATCACTGAAATGACTCCCAGGCTTCCTGACTCACGTGCTGGGAGCGAGGGGTAGGTGGCTGCTCTTTAGAGGAAGGGACGGCCAGTCAGTTCATATCTGGTCTGATACAGCAGGAAATTTTAAGAACAGAAATTTGGTTGACCTCAGTTTATGAGCTCAAATGTCAGAGAGCAGATAATACCTATTGTAAATGTCAGAGTCAAGGGATTTTTATTTTCCCTTTAAAAGAACATCAACAAAGATTTAGTAACTCTTGATGCTGCCATTCACACAGGCTCAGCATGAATGGTGGAGCCCACATACACAAACATACTGGAGAAATATTAAGGGGACTTGCTTAAAATCATGGGTCTGGTAAAGCCCAGCTCAGCCTTCCTCAGCAATAAAGCAGCTTTTTGTAACACAAGGCTCTGATAACATCTGGCAAATTCAGGCTACCTTTACCAGAGCAAAACAAAGGGATTTGATATGTGGTGGACTTCTCACCTTTACAATTTATCCCCAAAATTTGCCCAGGGGACTGAAATACAATTCTCTGCAGGTCCCTGCATCCAGCCACCAGTGCCAGCTCTCCTGCCCAGTAGTCCACTGTCAGTGGAAGAAATGGAACATTCCATTTACTGTCGCAGCAGATGCCACAGCACATGTCACACTTGAGATGGCCACAATACACAGAGTACATCATACAATGTCAGAAGGCTTTAACTCAAACACAGCAACACCAAACCACAGCAAAAGGCTTCAAGGTCTACCCATACAAAGTTACATCATGTCTCTTCAAAAGGCAACAAGCAGCTGTCCTTCTTGTTCTTCAGCCCAACCTTTTATACCCCTCATGCTGATGAATTGCACCTGTGTGCCCTCTGTTCCCTTTGGTGGTTGGTCAGTAACCTCAGCACTCCATGGCTCATTGCTGTCAATGCTGCCCACCTGCTTTTCACAGCTGTACCCACTGGGGATGAGGCTCAGCCACAGCCCCACTCCCAATTACCTCAAACTGTGTACCCACAATTTACAAAGCCACTTCACATTTTACTTCTCAAGACTTGCTACAGTGTAGTAAGCTCTACTGATTTTGTACCCAATCTCCCCACCTTCACAAAGGTACAACATCAGTGTAAGACTACTTTCCCTGACCCAAGTGCCTCAATGGCAGAACTGAAGTACAAAAATAGGTGTTTCTTGTTAAGGAGCTCCAACCTGTACCCTGTTCAGGGCCTTGACTCAGCCCATCTCCCCTGCTCCTTGCCCAGGCCATTTCTCTGTACTGCCCTCCACACTGAAGTCTCTCAGCTGTTTTCATTAGTAGATTCTATCTGTGTGCTCTCACTTTCTGCATCCTTCTCATTATCAAGATAATTAAATAACATTTAATTACACAAACAAGTAATTGAAAGCTGCATACCAGAAACCTTCTTTCAAAATTTGAAATGTAACCTACCACTGGTAGGTTACATTTATAACCCCTTTATGCACTCTTTTTAGCCCTTCTATTTTCCTGTATTTTTTGTCTATTATTACTCTATTAAATATTGCAGGGTTTTCTTTTTGCTCTCTGCTTCCTACCCAGGACTCTTCAGACACTAGAGGGTGATCTTGCCTTCACTGTGCTTTTTCATCCTAAGTTTGGTCTAGTTCAGCTTCAATTCAACACATTGTCCTGAGCTTTCACTGAATTGTCCACAAGGTCCTGAATGTAATTAACAGCTGCATTTATGCCAGGAAAGCCCTAGTCAGAGGGAGGATGAAGCCACACACAGCAGGCCATAAAAAACACCTCTTGAGGAGTCTGAAACACCTCCATTAGACTTTTTGCTCAGTGTCACATGGACTTAAACCTCCTTAAATTGTTTAAGATTTCAGAAATATTTTCCTACTGGTTTGGGTTTTTCCAGCTAAATGTGTGGTGACACAGCAATATCTCAAGACTGTGGAATGCACAAAGGCTTGTATTGAGGTACTCAGAGATTGCACAAATTAGACAAGACATACACCCCCCTCCTCTTCTTGCTGTGGCAGTTAGCACAGCACTCAAGTAGAGCCAACCCCCAGAGCAGCCCCTCTGAGCAACCCAAGAGCAGTGCTGAGCCACCAATTCCCACCAGCATGGCTGTGAAATCCCTGAAGGGGTTGGGAGTCTGAGTTGCACCAGGACTGGTTCTGCTTTGGGCAACAGCAGTGATTGCAAACTGATGCTGTTACTACTCTGCAACAGGGAGCATGGGTCAGTCTCCTTTTCTGCAGAGCTTGGCTTCTCAGGGCTTCCAGATTTGGGCATGTGATCCAAGAAATCTCCTGGGAAGAGCTCAGCTGTGACATGCCTTTTTGCACAAGCAACAGTGAAATTTGCACTCATGTATTGGTGCTTCCTGTGCTGGTTGGCCAATGGCTCTTACTTTTTGTTATCCCTCAAAATTAAATTTTTGGTTACTCAAGGTTTTTCTAAAATCTCCTTCTGAGTTCTCAGATAATATCTTTCATTATCTAATGAAGGCTAAGATCACTGCCAAAAATGTCTTGAATGTCAAAAGGCCTGGGATGCTAATGGTGAGTGCCAGCATGCTGCAGGGACAGGCAGTAGCCATGAGCTGTGAGACAGCCTCTCCACTTGAAAGGAAAATATGCTTGGACACCTTTCCTTTGCTACTGAATCAAAGGGTTTAAAGAAGCACTTACTATGAATTGCTGCTTGCTGGAGGAACCCAGCAATCATCCTCCCTGTAGAGTCTCTCTGGGAGCAGGATTCATGTGTCTGTAGAGACTGGAGGTGATTGCTCACTGCTTATGGCAGGTCCTAAGGAGGGTCCCAGCAATACCACTCAAACACTTCAAGAAGCGACAAGTGAAAATTGATTCTGTAGATGTTTGGCAATGGTAGAGAAACAGAATTGTTTTGTCCTAAGGGATCACACTGTCCATGCTGCCTCCTCAGGAGTATGGTACCTATTGGAGCTTAGTGCCCTTGTTGCCAGTGTGCAGCTTTGCCACTATTTCCAGCATGATCTTATGCAAATTAATCACTCCCATGTATAACTCCTCCCTCTGCACATAACCATTATAATGTAACAACCCTGTATCTTTGCACTTGATAATAAACTCTCTGGGGACAGGGAAGGTCCCTTCACTAGCTGGCTTTGCATTACTACCTTGTATTTGGGACCTGGATTTGTATAGATTTCTTGGTGTTAGCTTGAAGCAAGTTGTTTTGCAAGGATGAGTTTCTGTATTTCCATGGGAAGTGGTGATTCTGACATCTCCTGCCCATCCCCCGCGTCTATCCTGCACAGGGCTCCCTTGCCTGGAGGGGTTTGGGCTGAGTTTGTTTGGGTGGACTTTCCCTTGTGGGCTTGGGGTTACTGCAAGGTACCACTCACAGCTGGGTGGAAACACTGAGCACTGACACCTTACAGATGTCTGTGGACAGCCACTCCTTTGGTTCCAGTCAGATTTGATTTCAGCAGCAACAATCTCCTACTGAAACTTCCTCAGCATTTAGATTGCCCATGTACATATGGGTAAACTATATGTTTCAAATATTTTCTTTAGAAATTATATCCTTTAAACAGTGTGTATGAAATAAATGTTATATGTTTATTTATATTATTTCAGTAAATTATATATTTTAATATCCTAAAATTCATTTAATAATATCTAATAGCTAATATTTTGCTTTCTTATAATGGACTGAGCAGAGGAAAGAAGCTCTTATGGTGGCCCTTTTGTGTAGGCTTATTCCAATCTTTTGTCTTTCTTTAATTCTTTCACCCTGAAAGAAGGGGCTGACCGCTTTTTATTCCTTCTGCTGACTATCCAATCTGAAACAGCTCTGTCCGAGGCTCGTTCTCTGGCAGGCAGGATGCAAGATGCTGCCTGCTTAATAAAATTTGCAAGCAGTTCAGAACACAGACTTCATTTCTGGGCTGTGAGCCGCACCTGATGTCTCCAGCTTGGGCAGATGCCTGCGATCCCGAAGGCGCTGCCAGCAGCTCCAGCCGCAGTTACGCCCCAGAGAGACGCCCCAGAGAGGTTTTATTGGTAGCAGCAGGTGTCACCACGGAGGATAAAGGGCATTAAAGGGCACATTAAAGGGCACAAGGTACCAGGCAGCCAGGTAAGCAAGGCAAGGAGCCTGTGCCACCCCAAAGCAAAGTCAGCAGCTGCAGCTCACACTGCCACAGAGATGCTCACCTGACCTTTCCCGGGAGATCGCTGCTGCCTGCCCAGACTATCCAGCCTTCAGCACCACGGCTTTTATTTGCCCCATCAGTATCTAATGTGAATCTCTCTTACAGCAGCTTAAACCCATTGTGTTTCTGAGGAGTTGTGAGTTTATAAGAAGAGATTACTCTCAGCTACTGGTAGAATGGACAGCCCAGGCAGGAACAAATATTCCCATGGCTTCATACCCAGCATTTCTGCTTAGGCACTGCAGAAAGGAAATAAAAGATCTTGTTGATCAAGACATTCATGCTTTTATCTCTCTGGAAAATCAACAAATATACAAAGCCAAGAATACCTCTCCCTCAGCTGCAGTGACATACAGGCTCTACTGATACTGTGATTGATTCAAAAATGTTCTGCTTCATCACGGTTTAAAAATTGCACATAACACTGTGTCAAGGCTATTTTCATAGGCTTAATATACATCATTAGCTAAGACAAGTATTAAGAGATGTCTACTACGTTTGAGATTTATTTCTCCCCATTTCCCTGACATTTTTTTCTAGACAGCTCAAGAGTTAATTTAGGTAATGGTGCACCTATTTTGAAGGGCTTCCTTATTTGCTGATCAGCATTACTGATACTAATTTTTAATATCTGGTAAAAATTTGGCAGCAGGACAAGAAGCATTTTTATTCTATGGTTATGCTAGCACAAAACGGCTTTAGTCCACATCCAGGCACCTTCGATGGCATGATAGAAATGACTGGTAACTGAGTGCAAAGATATTTTTTGTGTGTAACCCGAGATACAGAATATTGATGCTATTATCTCTTACCATTCCCACGGGGCTCACCATTAAGATTCCTTTTAATATGGAGAAAGCTTTGGCAGGTGAGTGATGTAATTTTTCTTTTGGGTGTCTTTCTTCAATTAAATGAATACTCTATGAAGCAACTGCTGCTGTGGATTGTATTAAATGTATTTATTTATACATTTTTGACAACTAAATTATCTGTGGGACAATATCTTGGTGTCATTTATTCTGATCTGGTTTTTGCAAATTATAGGTTGTATAGGTACAAAACCACATCTGTGTGATCCACCTCTACATTACCTCTCTTGATTTATGCCCCTAAACCCAGGTACATACATAGAAAATTAAAAGGGGGCTGGGACCCTCAGCAGGTGATGGATGCCAAGTAAACGCAGCTGGACCTGGAGATGCAACTGCACATCCATCCTGAAGCCCCACCATTTACCGGGCTGTGCATCCCATCATCACTGTGCTCTCTGACCGTGATGTCCTCCACAGCCATCAGGGTCCCCCACACCACAGTGTGGTCCCCCAGTCCCCCACACCATCAGTGAAGATGCTGAGCAGCCTGTTTGTGATGCTCTTGGGGAGGTCAATCAGAGCTCTGACATCCAAGACATGCCTGTTTCTAAAGTCCTGTGAACACCTGCCTGTGAGAACCTGTGCCTGCAGTGCAAAACAGCATTGAATTTTAAATCGGAATCCAGTGCTTTCAGAGCCATCCTCATCTCACCTCCTTGTCCCTATCTGATGGGGCAGGATGATAATTTTGGCTCTTCTAGACCAACACATGCAGTAGTCATCAGGTCATTTATTACGACTTTTCATTTTAATTCTGATAATACTCCAACTCCAGAAAAAGATCAAAGGACAACAAAAGGGAATAGTGAATGAGGCAGAATCCTTTCTTATCTGAATCTGGGTAAAGGTACCTCACATAAAGGCATTTACTTGCTTAAAGAAAAACTTGCTGCTAGTAATTGTTTTACAGTTGTAGGGATACAACTGCCTAAACAACTCACTGTCAGCAGTCAATTTACAAAATTATCCTTCAATGATTCCCTGATTTCATCTCTTTTCATGGGCCAGAAGACCTTTTCTAATGGGATGGCTGGCAAAAGGCCTCTTCATTTAGAAGGCAGATCACGCAGCCTTATACACTTAGTTCGAATTATGAAGTACTGGAACATTGCGACCTAAGGCATCATGCATCACTTGTTGATTAATGGTTTTCATCTTAAAAATAAACGTGGGGGAACACCAAGTGCAACAGGAGGATTTTAATAATTTCTGCCCTTTATTGCTAACCCAGAGCTTCAGTGAAAGGCTCTGTTCCCCTATGGTCAGAGACTGAACATAGAGGGGGGACACAAAGGAGACTGCCCAGCCAGGTAGCAAGGCTTATGCTTGTTTCCCTTCCACACCACTTCAATTTAATAAAATCTCAGAGGCTCTAAGTTGCTTGGTAGAGGGCACTGCTCCCAAGGCAAGCATAAATACAGAGCAGGATTGGACTGAAACAGGCATCATTAGGAAGAGGAGCCCATGAGAAAAGGGAGACAGCACTCCCATGAACAGAGAAATGACAAAGACAGCAGAGAAGAGGAGAGGCAGACACAGTGCAGCAGAGGAAGGTGCCTGGATGCCTTTGCCACCTCAGCCAGGAGAAGGCAAGAATGATTTGATGGAATCTCACCTCTAAGAAGAGACAACAGGGATGCAGCAATGACAGCTGCTGAAGAGGAGAGGAAGGGACATTTATCTAATTTTCTGCACCCTGAAATTCAGACCCTGGGACTGCTTGAGGATGCTGGCCATGGAATAAAAGATGATGATTATTGTGGAGATTTACCAAGCAGGATTGAGCAGTAGCACCTTGCTAAGGACAGGACAGAGGAGATTTGAATATAAACAAGATCAGGATGAGATGTAACAGTGCTGCAATGGGGCCAGGTGTCATGTTGAACAGTAGCAGAAAAGCCTGGGAGGCAGGAAAGGCCAGTCTATCCTAGTACTTCTGCACTACAGACATCTGCAGGAGCAATGAACTAGCAGGAAACCCACGATTCTTGTGTTTTCTCCACCTGCATGGTACAGCTGCACTCTGCCTCTGTGTGACCCACAAGCAGCTTGGGGCAGGAGCAACATTGATCAATCTGCATATCCTCACCAAAGCAGTTTCTGCCTGTATCTGGCTGGGGAGGTTTCTTGGGAAAAACTTGCTTGCACAGATCTCAGTGCTTCATCTTATTTCCAAAATGTATTTTCTTACCTGTTTAGTGACCAAACAACATAACAACAACATCCCAAACAACATAAATTTTTTAAAAAGGATAAAGTCACTTGTCTGCTAAGATCCGACAGTTGCTGGTTCCGTGAGGGTGGGCTATGGGTGGGAGTGACAAAAGGTGCCAAGTCCCCTGTGTGCTGCCACTCTTTGAGAGACAGAGTGGGAGACACGTCCTAGTTCAGCAAAGGACCAGGTGACACATCCTTCCTAGCACAAAGATAATCATGGAAGAACAAGCAAAAGCACCAATATCTCTGCACAATTAGGCTCCAATTCCTAACTCTCCTAAGCCACAAAAATAAGTGCTCTGGATCTACGTTATAGATAAAGATCAAGCTTATGCATTTCATGGAGTTTACCCCAAAATTAGCTTAGCCTGCATACAGGGGATCACAGAATACATGATAAAGAAATATTTTAATTCAAGGCAACAGCAAAGACTTCTTCCAATGGTAAAAGATTATTGCTCTATTAAGTCTTTAATTTTATTTCTATCCATACCCTAATGCATAGCAAGTAAGGTAGAAATGAAGGGATTGTACATCCCCTGGAAATCAGAAACTACTCCTGCTAGGTTTCACCTGAACATCACTTTCACAGCAGTATTTTGTCCCAGCATCTTTAGTAGCACACTGCCTTAAGGTGCTGACTGAAAGCTTTCCATCCTCCAGGACTATCCTTCAGAGGCCTCTCTTCCTCTGCAAACACCCAGCACAGCTCCACAAATCAGCTGGCACGGACTGCAGAGAGGCAGAGCATGACTTATGGGAGGGTGACGCCACTCCTCACAGACCCAGGCACAGCACGCAGGAGCCAAGACGGGAGGAGCGGAGAGCTGAAATGGATATCAAGCTGAAAATGGGAAGAGCAGGAAAAGAGGGGGTGACCACTCTTTGCTTTCTTATTTAGCCCCAATGGCTGCTTTTCTGGAGTGCTCCTAACTACAGCATGCACACACCTGAAGTACAACATGTCTGGGATTTAGGCTTTCAAGTTCAAGACCCTGATTTATCCTTAACTCACTCAGGATTTGCAAACCAACCCTTGTTGCTTGTGGCTCTAGAGCCTGCAGAGCGACAGGCACACACCAAACCTCCTCTTGCTGCCTCAAATTCAGCTCAGTGGATAACACCCACAGCGACTTCCCTTGGGGGTCACCAAGAGGAAGCATAAACACAATTATTGCAATTTTGCAGTAGTCCTGGGCTAAAGATGCTTTTAATCTCTGTCAGGAGAAGCAAGTGATTGAAACATCATATTGTGTGCTGAAGCAGTCACTGAGTAAACAGCAAGGTTGCTTTGCTCATTCCTTACAGTACTATCAGAATTCCTTACAAATTTTCCCTCTATTTTTCACTTTTGATTCTAGTTGAATAAAGGGAAGGCACACAAATCCTGTTACAAAGGAGCAAACACAATTCCTTGGCTTTGAGAGACTTCTCCCTCTCCAGACTGGTTTATGGCACAAGTGCTCTTCTGTGGAAATCAACCCTCTTTTAAGATTATTGCAAGGCAATATTTTAATAAAAGTTACAAACTCCAACAAGTTCATATTTCAGTGGTCGTTTCCCTCCCTCTTCTTTGCTCTTGCTAACTCTTATCCTTTTACCCATTTTTCAACAGAAGGACTAACAAGGATTAATTGAGAATGATGTATGATCAGGTTTACTTGCCAAGTCTTTTTATACTCAAATACTCAATTTGTGGCTTCCAGTAATAGCAGGGTAGGCAGTATCCTTTCTCCTGCCCTCCACAAAAGAAAGCAGAAAGGAATTATCCATGGATTTAGATACATTGAGGTGTTCACTACATGTGAGCTGGCTGCCTCATAGCCAGATCCTGCAAAACTACTCAGCATCACTCCCGATTCCAGACTGTGCTTTCATTATGACATATCAGAAAAGCCTGCAGCAAGTTAGAGACAAGAACCATGTTCAGCAGCAGGTACAACATTTTTGTCATTCTAAATGCTCCATGTGAAAATATTCTGGGTGTCCACCTGGAGTGGAGGTACTTTGGGGATGGACAATTTGCAAAACTGATTGGCTGGGTTCAGACTTGGCTTTCCCTGAAGGCAGCTTCAGTGCTCATGTTTAAACCAAGAGTTTAACTTTAATTTTAGCTGATAAATTATAACAAAAATTTTAAGAGGTCTTAATTGGTTGCAATGCATTCATGACATTTTCCCACTATAGTTCAGTGTCCCTTGAAACTGAATTTTATGCTGACTGGGTGGGCTCTGAAAGAGCTTGCATCTGCTTCCAGGGCTACTGGACTCCTCCTGTAACTGCCTGCACCATAGGTGCCACACATTATGATATAAAAATATCTTCCTGTGGCGAGCCCTGCTGCAGTGGGGAGTCTGGGGAGTGGCAGTCAGAGATAAAGCAGGAGGCCTGGCTGTGCCCTTCCCACCTGCTCAATAAGCAGCCCACTTGTGCTCACACAGTGGATCCATCCTGGGTCTGCCCACAGTGATCTCTGGTCAGCCACACCACAGGGAAATCACCCAGGCATTTCTTACAAACCAGGGAGGGGATGACAAGCGAATGACCTGCATGTTGCAAAGCAAAAAACTGGCTACATGACAAATGAAATAAGACACAACAGTGGTAAGACTTTATGAACCACAATAAATACACTGCATGCACTTTTCTGTGTATGCAAAACAGAAAATTAAATCCAGAGGATGCTGTTGGATCAAAAAGCCAACCAGATCCTTAGCTCCCCTCCTCTAGAGGCCAAAAATATGAATGAACTAAAGCAATCCGAATCCTATTTGGTTGCTCAGCTCTGATGACTCATCTTCCCTGAGCTCTCATCTAAGCTCTTCTTAGGCTAATGACAAGGAAACAAACACAGGCAGAACAGTATTGAACTTGGCATCATTATGGCAAAGTTGCTTTTCCATGATTTTGTCACCAGGTACGACTTGCACTTCCTGTATCACCTGTGCCCCAAGAAACAACCAAAGGTTTAATAAGCAAACTGTCCAGCTTTCTTTCAAGCCACCAATAATTTCTACTTGAGTCCCAGGACAACCTAAAATTTACCCAAACTTGCTGTTTGATGGAGCTTAAGGCAAGCAGCCAGTCAGTGCAGCTCCCATCGGCTGTCTCCTTACAGCCGGTGTGCTCTCCTTCAGCTGTGACTGGAAATGATCCATGCAGAAATAGAGCCACACATGAAGTGCAGAAGCCAAGGGGGAGTCCCTGGGGATGCTCTGTCCTGAATCAGCTACCCTCACCCAGGAGTGATAATGTGAAGTGGTGGCTGTGACCCCTCTAAACCCTGTGGGTGAACAAGAGAAAGAGTTACATTCCTAAGACAAGGACAACAGCAGTGCCAAGAGTGAGAGTCACGATGTATCTCCTGCCCTGGGAAGCTGCCCTCCTCTCTCAGGAACTCCTGCCCTTGTGCATCTATTTGGGCATTCTATACAGCACTTTACTTCTGAAGGAACATAGTGACACACAATTATTAAATGAAAAGCAAATGTTGTAAGCACAATTTTATGACTGAAAACAGTTTAATCGCCCTTGGATGTGATTTTTGGGTGACGGACTATGTGTCTTACCCTGGTTTGAATATTTGCTTGCCTGTGAGCTTGCCTGCTTCCTTCATGAGTACTGACTACCGTTTAAAAGGTATCACCTCTCCTGACAAGTTTCTGGGTCCCCACCAGAACCAGTGCCTTTTCGACCTCATAAAAGGGCTTTCCATTCTTCCTCACACATTCCAAAAACTTCGTATCAATAGCAACTTGCCTGGAGGGAGAACGAGCTTGGCAATCCCTCAGCAGAGGCGTCCAGTGCTGCCCACCCATATCGCATGACATTGCGACGCTAATTGACCTTTTTGTAATGCCGACGCCAAAGTAAATCCTGCGATACCTCAGGTCCTCCGCTGGAAGAGTCGGGCCCTGCTGGCTCCAGAAGAGGCTGCCGAGGGTCGCACCGGAGAGGGGGATGCGTCCGCGAACCCGCCGCCACCTGCGCTTCCCTCCGCCGGGCCCGGGCGGCGCTGGCGGCCGGCGATGACCGCCGTCGAGGCGGCAGCGAGACACCGCCCACGCCGGGGGTGGCCCCGCGTGGGTCCGGGGACGCGCGGGCGGCGCCCGCAGCAGACAGGCAGCCGGGGACCGCGGCCGCTGCGCATCAGCAGCGCCCGGAGATCCGAGCGGAGCCGGGGAGGGATGCGGGCACCGCCGCCCGCCGGGGCGACACATCCCCGCGTCCCGCACTGACGGCCGCCCCGCCGCCGGCACTCTCCTCCGGGGCTTGGCGGGGAGCCGGCGGCTCCCGGGGCCGAGCAGCCCATGGCCAGCTCCGCGCAACCCCCGGCGGCGGCGGGGGGTGGCGGCCCCGACGGCGGGTCCCTGGCGGGGGGCGGCGAGACCTTCGGGGACCGCTCCCTCAGCCAGGGCCTGAGCGTGCTGGTGGGGCTGGGGCTCTGCGTGACCATGCTGGGGCTGGGCTGCGCTGTGGAGTTGGGGCAGCTGGGGCAGCAGCTCCGGCGGCCCGTAGGGCTGCTGCTGGCGCTGCTGGGACAATTCGTGGCCATGCCACTGCTGGCCTTCCTCCTCGCCCTCATCTTCGCCCTGGACGAGGTGGCGGCCGTGGCTGTACTGCTGTGCGGCTGCTGCCCCGGCGGCAACCTCTCCAACCTCATGTCGGTGCTCGTCGACGGGGATATGAATCTGAGGTAGGTGCCCCGCTGCCCCTCGCCCCCAGCCGGCTGGGGAGCTGCGGCGGCCCCGGGAGGCGGGGAGGGTCCGCTGGGCATCTGCCGCCGGCGGAGCCGAGACGGACGGACGGGCGGGCGGGTGGGCACGGCGCGCTGGGAATCGCCAGCACTGCTCTCCTGCCTCTCCCGTGGAGGATCTTAAAAGAGCTCCGACACACGCCTCCTGCCTCCTTCCCTAGAAAAGCTTGCATGCCCGCGCCCTGGCCGGAGCAGGGAAGAGGGTGGAGGATGGAGAGAGGAGAGCGAGCGGGCTCTTGTCGTGAGAAGTGCCCGGCCGACTGCAGAACCCGCTTCTAGTGGGGGTTGGAGCTTCCCAGGGTTGCCCCCCGGCTGGCCGCGCGGTGATGGAGCATTTCTTTGGTTCCCCCGGCGCAGCATTATCATGACGGCCTCCTCCACGCTGCTGGCCCTCTTCCTGATGCCCCTCTGCCTCTGGATCTACAGCCGCCACTGGATCAACACGGCCGTGGTGCAGCTGCTGCCCCTGGGGGCGGTGAGCCTGACGCTGGGCAGCACCCTGCTGCCCATCGGCCTGGGGGTGCTCATCCGCTACCGGCACCCCCGCGCCGCCGACCTCCTAGTCAAGGTAGGCACGGTGCCCGGAGGGGAGGAGGGCGGCCACGCCGCGGGGAATGAGCGCGGGCGGCACCGGGGACGGGGAGCCGATGGCAGTAAGCAATGTGATCTCTCCAAACCGGTGTTAGCGTCACATAAGCATATTCAACTACTTAGGTGGAATACAATGACTTACAGTCTTGAAATAAAACGGTGGAACAGAGAAGGCAAAAGAAAGGGTGGCTTACCCCCTGTGGCAGCACACAGGAGCAGGGCAGCGTGGTGCTCTACCCTCTTCCCTGGCAGGCATCCTGGACTCTGTAGCAGAGGCATTCCATGACATCCTACTTTCTCCCCACTCTTGCTGCACCCACGTCAGGCAAAACCAACCTGCAGGCACAGCCACACTTCCTTAAAATGTGCAACTAAATTAGTTTAATTGAGAAAGGAAGAATGAGACACAAGTCCTGACTCTTGTTTCCCAGCGAGTCATCCCAAGGCAAAATGATGGAGGATGACCTCAGTCCATTTGTTTCCTGGGATATGATCAAACTACCAAAATTCCAGGCCAGGAGCAAACCTGGGAAGGGCAGTGCAACCATGTTTTGCCATTTAGATTCTTTAGCAAGCCTCTACCTGTTATGCTTATCCTTTCAAAATAATAGCCCTCATGTTGTTTATCAACGTCTTTATCTGTTGCCAGATTTCCCTGTGGTCCCTCTTGGTGACTCTGGTGGTCCTGTTCATCCTGACTGGGACCATGCTGGGCCCAGACCTGTTGGCACAGATTCCTGCATCCGTCTACGCCATTGCAGTGCTGATGCCTCTGGCCGGGTACGCTCTGGGATACGGCTTAGCCACGGTCTTTAAAATGCCCCCACACTGCAGGAGAACAGTATCTTTGGAAACAGGGTGCCAAAATGTCCAGCTCTGCACCGCCATCCTAAAACTCACCTTCTCCCCGGAGCTCATAGGGAGCATGTACATGTTTCCCTTGCTTTATGCACTTTTTCAGTCAGCAGAAGCGGGACTGTTTGTGCTGGCATACAAGATGTACGGAAAAGACAGCTACAAGCAAGATACACTTGGTGAAGAGGAGGACACAGATATTTCCTACAAGAAGCTGAAGGAAGAGGAGGTAGCTGATACTTCATATGGCACAGTGACCACAGAGGAGCACAACTCCATTCAGATGGAGCCAACTCAGACGGCGCTTTAGGCAGGACAAAGAGGTAATTCCCAGAGACGTGAATGTGTGTTGTGCTTGCAACCAGGCTGGGGCTGTGCTCGCTGCTGTGCAAGTGGAGCTGACCGGCCTCTATCATTTCTCCAGCTACTCCCATTGTACAAGATGATATGTGTTTATTACCATGACAGTTCTACTTCCTCTTAAGTAAATGTGAAAAAAAAAAAAAAGGAAAAAAAAAAAAAAAAAAGGAAAAAGCATCACTGCAACACAAACCAGTAACTGTAAAACTTCATGCAAGGACACTGCTGCCTGGCTGAGTGCAGCAGGAATGGGTAGAAAGAAGAAACAGTGTTCTACAGAATCAACAGCAACTCAGTGTCAGTTCAGATGACAGAAAAAACCACATCGCATGTGTATCTCTGTGCCTCCCACCTGGTGTAAAAGCATTGTTCTCATTGTTGTCACCACAAATACATGGCGAAGCCAAACCAAACCCGTGTTCTGCGCTTTTTACTCCCTCGGAGGCAATTAATAGACGCGCTACCTGGTTCAGCGGGGGAGCTGTGAGGGGGGTGGGGGATGGCCCAAGGCCGCGCACCAGGTGGGGATGGTAAGGGGCCGCAAGGCCAGCGCCCGTCGGGGGCGAGGGAAGCCCGGCCCCGCCCCGGGGGTATTTAAGGCCACTGCCCGGGGGTTGCCCTGGGTCCGGTACGATGGCTGAGGAGGCGATGGCGAGCTATCTCTACGCCGCTTACCACCCCTACTCCTACCGCTACCCACCGCCCAAGGGCAAGGGAGGGGCAGCGGGCGGCTGGCGGCCGCGGGGCAGCAGCAGCTACTTCTCGGGCTACGGGGAGGCGGCCGCCGAGTACTTCGACGACTACCAGCGGGCGCAGCTGAAGGCCATCCTGTCCCAGGTCAACCCCAACCTGACGCCGCGGCTCCGCAAGGCCAACACGAAGGAGGTGGGCGTCCAGGTGAACCCACGGCAGGACGCCTCGGTGCAGTGCTCGCTCGGGCCCCGCACGCTGCTGCGCCTCCGCCCCGGCCCCGCCGCGCCGCGGCCCCATGAGGCGGAGCGAGAGCAGGAGCTGGGCAGCCCCGCCACTACCAACACCCGTGCCGTGCGCTTCCCCCGCACCATTGCCGTCTACTCGCCCGTGGCGTCCCGCAGACTCACCACTTTCCTGGAGGAGCCGAGCACGGAACCGGAGCGGCGGCCGCAGCAGCAGGACAAGGCGGCGGCCGTCGAAGAGGAGCCGGCCGCGCTGCGGGAGCAGCGGGCGGCGGAGGCGGCTGCCGTGAGGGCGAGCTGGGAGAAGCCCCCCGAGGTTGGCGCCGAGCCGCTGGGGCAGCGCTCGGCCGTTCCTCCGGAGCCGGCGACGGAGACAAGCCAGGAGGAGCCGGGAGAGCCGTCAGCCCAGGCAGTGGCGGCAGAGCCAGCAGCCCAGCCAGCAGAGCCGTCAGCTCAGGCAGAGCCGGCAGCCCAGCCGGCAGAGCCTCCGGCCTCACCCCAGAAGCAGCAGTCGTCGGCGGGCAAGACCCGCCTGCGCTTCCAGGTGAGTGTCGGCCGTGCGGAAGCGGAGCGGGGCCTGCTGGTCTGGGAGGCGCCCGCACCGTCGAATAACATTGTCCCCGACAGTTCCTGGAGCAGAAGTACGGGTACTACCACTGCAAGGCCTGCAACATCCGCTGGGAGAGCGCCTACGTCTGGTGCGTCCAGGGCACCAACAAGGTAGGGTCGGCTCGGATTACCCCGGCGAGCGCTCCTCGCCGCCCTCCTACTGACCCCGACCTTCCTCCCAGGTCTATTTCCGTCAGTTCTGCCGGACCTGCCAGAAGTCCTACAACCCGTACCGCGTGGAGGACATCACCTGCCAGGTAAGGGACCCCCGCCCTGCCCTGGGCCCTGCCTCTCCCGGGCCCGGCTGCCCCCGCCGACCGTCGCCTTCTCCCTCAGAGCTGCAAGCAGACGCGGTGCACCTGCCCCGTGAAGATGCGCCACGTGGATCCCAAGAGGCCCCACCGCCAGGACCTCTGTGGGAGATGCAAAGGGAAACGCCTCTCCTGCGATAGCACATTCAGTTTCAAATACATCATCTGAGTGGGATGGGGTTTTTTTGTTTGTTTTGTTTAGGGCTCTTGAAGAAAACTGCAAGTAGAGCAGATTTTTTTGTTGTTGTTTTTGTTGGTATTGTTGAAGGTACTTGGTGAGATGTAGCTAGGAAAACATGAAAATAAAAGTATTGCAAAGCATACTCAAATGATCAGGTGGGTTTGTGCCCAGCTCAGAGGGTGTATATTGTAAATTCTGTAACTTCCATAGGCAACAAGACTAAAGGTGTATTGTAAATCAGTGCTGGTCTTGGAAGCAACTGACTCAGGACTTTGTAGACTCTCAGGTGGAAAGGGTTTCTGTTAAGTGCTCCTGCTCTTGAACTAATCAAATGCTTGAAGTTAACATCAAATTGACATCTGCAGTAGGTAGTAGACCATCCTTCGTGATGGACAAAACACCAGTAGTATTCACTTACTTTGCACACCTCAATTCAATGTACAAAGTATCCTGCACCTGTTTTTCATCACTAGAAAATGATTGAGAAATGCTGTGTAAGTACTGAATGACTTCTACTGGTGCAGCTGGCCTGCATTTAGCTAAGTTGGTATTTTTGTCTGTAGGTAAAAGTGAAAGAAAGCTTTTCAGGGATGGTTCTCACAGAACACTGAGGAACAGAGTCACTGATGTTATGGTGAGGTCTCTTGGTAAATGTATTGCCCATCTTACTTGCACAAGGTTATGGAGAGAAGTGACACTTCAGAGGAGCAAGGTGCAATAATACTCCATCTGCCTGGCTTCCTTTTCAACCTGCAGGTGAAGTGTAAGAGCTGCACACTTGGTGGATTATAGTTGAAGAGTTTGATCTAATTACAGTTTAGATGCCTGCCATCCAAAGGATTGACACTCCCCCACTCGTCTGGGTTTGGGTTTGCAGCTAGGAATTGTACTTGTCGTGTTTGGTAGTAATGGCAGAACCAGCACTGGCTCCTTGCAGATGATGCTCTCTCTGTGGGCTGGTGGTGCTCTCTATAGGAACACCGTGCTTCAGCCAAGTGTTAGAAGCTAACTCTGTGACCATCAGCACAGAGTCAGCTACAGCATCACCATCTGAGCAGGTTCACAAGCTAGTAAAACCCAATCTACCTTTCAGCTTCATAGCTGAATAAACTCAGATGAAAACCTACTTTTCTGAGAATGCTATCAGCACTGGTAATTTTTAAATTGGGCATAGAGTCACCAAGCTTTTTGTAGAACTCTCAAGATAACTTCTTTTAAAATAGTGATTTTTTTTTTTAAATATATTTGCTCTAGCAAACTTATCTACACCTGTACCCAGCTTACTTGAGAGACCATTCTATTAAATGCTAAAGAGAGAATCAGTCTGAGCCCATGTTGTAGAACAGCTTCAGTGCCAGTTTCTGTAAGTGGCAGCTAGTGTGTGGCAGGGTAGTCAAACAGTATCCTTCATATCAACATTTCTTGTTTGAGCAGCAGTGTTATTTCTATATGCTTAACTCATCTTGCTGTAAATTCTTGCCTCATTTCAATATGCCCCTTTAACCTGCTGCAGTAGGCTTCATGCCTCAGTGTCAATTTATTGCAAAGTAATTTTATTTATTCTTACTGCATTCATTATTGTAGCAGTGTGAGGCATTCTGGGAAGAAGTAGACCTACTCCCTCCAGAGCAGAGCATGGTTCTGTTTCATGCTTCTACCTGAAGTGTTTTCCCATGTATCACAGTAAAAGGAAATACCCCTTGCTTTACCAGCTCACTCAGACTCTCACAGCAAATTCCATCCCTGCCCTATTCAATTTGAAAAGCTGCCCTGCAGCTGGGCAGTGTTGAGTTGTAGATGCACATGCCTTGTACTCACCTGTAGTTACTCTGACGAGCAGTGGCAAGCCTCCAGCTTGAGGAATGCACCTGGGGCCCTCTGCAGCCGCCTGGCCCCACTGCCTCAGTTTGCAGTGGCAGCTGTGACCTGGGATGTCTTTCTTTCTGAGCCTATTCCCCTCCAAGGATGTTCTTCAGTGTTTTCCTATTTGCCTTCCCCATTCTTGTGGCTGTAGTCTGTTCCTGATGCATGCATTGAGAAACTGACTGTGATGAGCCTGTGCACCTTAGTAATGAGTCAGAGAACTGAAGTTCTCTGCCATGTCAGTGTGAAGTCATGGCAATGTGAACAGCTCAATGCTTCCTATTTATGTAGGCATCCTTACAAAACATGGCTTTGAGGATTACTTGCTGTGAATATGGTGACTCTTACATGATTATCAGTACTAGCCCAAAGTGAGATCTAGTACAACTTAAAGGCTGTCATCCCCACTAACTATAGTCAAAGCAGCACTTGGTTGTGCATAAGATGTAGAACAGGCTTAGCTGATGTGAACTGAGTGGCAGCAAGGAGGCCACCCCTGCTTTTATCAGCTACTGCAAGGCTCTGTGGCTTGGTGGAGACCAGTGCAGTGGGCAGCTATATTAAACAAGCTTTCCTTAATCCTGTAGCATTCTTCAGTTCCAGAGTGGCTCTACATGTCATCCCTCTTACATAAATATGTTCAGTGCTTTCACTGCTTGATGCTCAAGTACAATTCTATACTTCCTAGCCGCTTTTCAGCTTTACTGCCATGTCACATCCATGACAGCACACACTGATTGTAAGCACTGGTTCCTAGCTGAGCAGGAACCAGTGCAGGAAGGAAAGCCACTCCTGACCTATTGTAATTATGCAGTGTGGAAGGGTGCCAGTTATTAAAAGCTATCCTGAACTTGCTCTGTACAGCTTTTTCATATTCTTTTTCCAAGTCTTAGCTCAGTCAGTGCAGTATTTGCTGCATCTTACAGGAGCTGTCTCATGTTTTGCTTGTTTCTACACAGCTTTACCAGAGCTTTGGATTCAGCACAGGCCTAGCACCATGTAATGCAGGGTCACAGTTCATGCAGTAGATGAGTAATTTTTGAAAAGCTTAATGAAATTAAAGCATATCAAAAGACAGTCATCTAACATGATTCTGTTCAATAGGGTAGGTTCCACTAGCCATTATAAATGGAGGAAGATGTGTATCATAAGGAATTACATATATGAATTCAAGTTTGAGTTTCATGAGAAATCCAGTAACAGCTTCAGACGATACCTAGAAAAATGCTGCTGCAATGACAGGACATAAAAGGAAAAAAATTACTTCAGGGCCCCCAGGCCTCAGTTGTCAGTGTTTAATCTGTTTAGCTAAAGTATTTAAACTCTAGCTTGGAAAAATACACAAAATGAGAGATACAATGTCTTTTATTTTTACAAAAAAAGCTGGTAAAAGATGATGTAAATAAAAGTGTAATGCGCTCCTAAATAAAACTACCTCTTCCCTGTAAATACTTGTTAAATAATTAAGAACACCATCTACAGTACCACAAAACCATCAAAATAATTAAATTTTATCAGGGACAGGGGAAAAAAATACAGTGAATATGAATGTGCCTTGACCAGTTACAGAACTTGTTAGGATAACATAACCACTGTCAGCAGTCTGACAGCGTGCACAGTGCCTTCAATTAATGCATTTCAGCATAATTACATTTCTAGTGGGGCCTAATTCCCCCAAAAAGGCAGAGCTAAGAATTTCAATTCTACATTCTAAACTCTGGAATTAGAGCCCATTAAAAAAAATCACAGTGGGTAAGAGATGTATATAAAAATACTGGGTGTTCCTTTCAAATCACAGGAATTGTGGGACTACATTTTTTTTTTTTCTTTTTTTTTTTTTTCCTACAAAATGCTATTGGTTTCAACAGAATCCAGTTTGTTTTATGCTACAGACTTTGACACTGAACTATAAGTATATTGCCTGTTTGCATGTTTTGGTAGTCAGTTTTTTTTTTTTTTGTTTGTTTTTTTTTCTGTAGTCCCAATTCCTTAGGCTTCAGTTGAGTCATGAAGATGCATATACATGTCTTCAAACCCTGCAGGCTACTCAGACTGCAAGTACTGCATGTGACTACCAAGAGGGAATGCCCCCTTCTCCTCATAGCTTTATACACCTACTGTTTTAACAGTGCATTGCACAAATTTACATGAAAAATACTGGTTTTGCTCTATACAGTTTCTAGAATATATACAGAATAAAATAAGTTAACTTCTAATGAGAATTGCTGATGGGCAGCATATATCTTTAATATACATTTTAAAGTCTCTGCAGGCAGCTACTTTTTGGTTAGTTGTTATCAGTATTTTAACATAAGCACTGGTCAGAGAACTGAGCAGCATTCCAATAAAGTTAACAGATATATTATTTCTTTTAGAAACACTGGGAAATCCCAGTTTAAAATATTATTAAATGTCCTAACATTTACACACTATGAGGATTAGATCTAATAAAATAAAATTTCTTCAAAAATAATCTTGCAGCTCTTTTAAGCATGCTCTGAGACCTTATTTAACAATCATCCATACCTTCAAAAAAACAACTGTCACATAGCCATACATTCTAACTCACACACATTATTTCCTTATAACAGACAACAAAAGCAAATAAAACACTGAGAAGTCAATGGTTTTTGCAGTCATATATCATTCTACTCATGTTTGACTGCACATTCTTCATGACATTGCAAAGTGTCTCATTAGGTGTTAAGCTGATGGTTTTGCTGCTGGAAAGTCAGGAAGCCTTGCAGGTCTTCAGCCAAAATAAACCAGCCTTGATTTTAGCCTCATCCCACCTGCGATATTGAGCCAACCTCTAGAGGCTGTTTTTGCAAACATCCTTTATGGTTCTGTTACAACAGAAAATAATGCATATGTATGCATTATGTTTAAGCCCTTTTCCTTTCATGTAGTTTTTATACATAAATTTAATAAAAAAATACTACTGCCACACAGGCTGCTGTGTAGAAAGAGCAGTCAAGTAGGATGTTCACTTCAATTTTCAGGGTTTTTCTTGTGATGAAACAGTTTCTTGCTGTGATAAAAGTGTGTCGGTTGTCAGGATTGCTGGAGGTTTGTTTATGTTTTTTTTGTGAAAGGTGCTAAATAATAGTCTGAAATGTCTTCATCATCAGTTCTTTTCTAAATGACAGCTGTTCAGAATCCAGTGGTCACAAGATTTATTCCTGTTTTGATCTTCCCTAGAAGCTGACAGGATTGCACCATGCGGAGAGACTCTCGGATTTCTAGATTAAGTTCCATCAGCTTTGAGCTGGCCTCAGACATATCTTGGTTGGAGCCTACTACTGCAAAGCTGCCAGTCTGGCCAAGTGTCTGATGACGGAAATAGATGTGCAGCAGTGTTTGAACTGGGTCATCTTCAGAACTGCCGAAGATGTCGTGGGGCCAAATAGATCTGTAAACACACAGTTTGGATTTAAACATTAAAAAAAAGAAAAAGTTTAAATGTTCTTTTAAAAGATATTTGAACAGAAGACAGGAAAATGCAAGGGAAAATAACGTGCAATTTGGATTTAAAAATCAAAAGTTTAAATACTTTTAAGCAGATACTTGAACAAAAGACAGAAAAATGCTAGAGCAAAGTTTCTTCTACTGAGTCCTGGTAAATAACAGTGTAATTTCTCAGAGATAAATTCTAAATAAGTATTATTAAAATTGCTTTTTACTTTTCTTAAATTACTGAAAAGAAAACTCTAAAACTTGTAATGAAGCAACAGTGCTTGTCCTTTTCAACAAGGATATCTGACAAGAACTGAAATAAAAAAAAGGAATAGTGCTTATCCCTGTTTTTAATTTAAAACAGTCTATTAAGAAACTCAAGATCTGAAAGCAATCCTTAAAAACTTACCTGAAAGCCTTGACCTGTGCCACAGCTGACACAAACTCCTTGTTTCTCAGGGATTCAATGAGGGAGTGAATAGCTGTTTCTGTGCTAGCTTGGGCAGCCTCTGCAATTTCAATTTCTTCAATACCACTGTCAGACACTGCCTCGGCCTCTTTCAGGCAGCTCTCCAAAAGAGCAAGTTCTTCAGACATGTTTATTACCTAAAACAAGTATAATTTATCTCTTTAGTTTAAATGTATTTCAAGCCAAAATAACTTTCAGAAGATAAGGTTTTTATTTTTCATCCTCTATGCAATAAAGAGAAATAGAAAAAGAACACCCAAAGATTTTCTGCAGATTCTTAAGTATACAGTTAATGGCCCAAGCCTGCATGTCAATTATTTGGGCTTTCCCTGATGAAGTTTCCCTCTTAGTTCTTTTAAAATTTATTTAAAAAAAAAATATTTTCTCCTTATGTTACTTAATAAGAAACTGAGAAGAATAAAACATTTCAGAAAGGTATCACAGCAATGGTGCCATTACAAAGACATCTTAAATACAAAGGAAATAATCGGGAAGACTGGTAACCCAGCACAGAAACAGTAGTGCAGCCAGTGTATATAATAATATCTTTGGCTTTAGCTGCAATGCACAAGTAAACCATGAGGCCATCTCTCAGAACACGGTTCTGCATCTGACTAACTTAGGCAAGAAGTGGGACTGATGTGATGCCAACCTTCCACAGTGTTCTTCAAACACAAGCTTATTTGCAGCCTCTCCAAAAATCTGGAAATACAAGTGAGGAATGTGCACATTTTTTGCACTTTCAGTTAGGATCTTCCTCCCTAGTATATCAAGCAAGACCAAGCCTACTTTTTTTTTTCTGCTACCACTGTTTATTGAATTCCAGACCCAGGGGAGAACTTACAGAGGGCATTATTAATAGCATAATGCACACAACTCAGTTAACATCACATATGTACCACAAGTGCACAGCTGAAAAATACATTTTACTTCTGAAGTTACTACAACTAAAAATCAGGCATAAGAGATGCTTATGCACTACTAACTGTGCTTAGGATGGAGACTAAGGTTGCAGAGTAATTGAATGGTGCCTGAAGTGACACAGTTAAATGAACCAGTTGGTAGACAGTGGTGGTGGTGTTTGCTATAGGAAACACCAGAGCTGTGGAAAGGTTCAGCTCTTCTGAGTGGACTTGGTATGCCTTGATTGTAGCTTGATTAGAATACACCAGGAGTGCTACTGAAATACTTAAAATACTCATCATTAGACTCCCTACGTTCCTGTCTTTTTTTAAAGAGCTTTCAAGCTGTACAAAAATCAACACTGATAATTGAACATCTCAGAAAATTCTTGTAATCTCTACTTAAATATTTTATTAATTGGGTATAAAACAGCTGGAACCCTCTTCCAGTTTCTAAAAGGATGTCCCACTGATGAAAATGTTATCAAAATGTGTTTTAAAATGTATTCTTTTAAAATGTCAACAATTACTAGCTGAATGGCATGGTTTTCATTACCTCTGCTTCTTTTTTGATTGTTTTTACTTGACTGATGAGTTTGCAATAGGCTTGGAACAGAAGCAGCAACTGGAAATGCAACTTGTATAGCCTCCGACACAACTCCAGCTCCTACAAATGTAAACAACACTGTTATATTCAGGAAGTGCAAACCTCCTACTATCCAGTGCAAGAGACAATAAATCACAACTTCTTCAGTAGAGTGTGCAAAATTAGAAGTAGTTAATTTTGGCTAATAAAGAAAATGCCAAAAATATTTAGAGGCTAACATACAGTAAGCTAATAAAAAGCAGGTGAAAGCTTCATTCAGTTCTAGATTTACAAGTAGCTTCTTACAGAGATTTGAAGTTCACTTTTTACTAAGTTACATTTCCAAGAAAGGGGGTGGAGTGGGATGTGAAGTGATTCAAAAGGCATTTTGAAATGTCTGGAACATTTCAAGATTTCATGTCTTAAAACTAAGAGTTTCATAGATCGCTTACTTTTATTGTTGATATTTTACTGTTTTAAATTCATTTAATATCCAAAAGAAGCAGTTGTGGTCCATAAGTATAGGATCTTTCATAACCATTAATATTTATATTGTAAGCACAGTATATAACCTGGCTCTTAGCTTACACTGCCTGACCGAGTAGGAAGAGAATAATTCCATTCCTGGAGGCAAGAATAATGTTTTCTTTATAAAAGGTAGCTCTTATTTTGCTTTAGAAAATAACACATGATATATTCTTAAGGAAATGAAATAGCAGTATTAACTTACACACTGTCTTGCTTCCATTTTTATGCCTCTAAAACACTAGTCAGAAATGCAGACAGTGTTAATACTGCTTCACATACAGACATAAAAGCTAATGCTAATGGAATAACCTTTATAACATTCTACTAACTAGAGGATCCTATTATCTACAAAGGACCAACAGTCTAATGGGTTAGATGATGCAAAACTGAAGCACACAGCATTTCTGTAATAGTCTAGGACAAGACATCATTATTTCACAAATGGACAAGACAGATGGAGACCAGTTTGGTGATTGGCATGGTTAAGTATTTGATAAATCAAGAACTGTCACTTACTGCTAGAATTTCCATTTGCTAAGCAAGAAGATGAGCAGGTCACAAAAATACAAAGAAAGAAAAAAGAGCAAGAATTAGTGTAGGAAATAATTTTAATTAGGGTAAAAGATGTCCCAGGTAAAATGGAGGAAGAAATACAAGTAACATGCTCCAAACATATCCTGAATGTAAAAAAAACTAACAGGCTGAATTTGATGTAAAATTACTTGCTGCTATAGCTAAAGATAAAAAGTACTGGCTTTGTTGTCCCATAGCATGAATAACACTCTTAAACCCTGTCTGATCTTTGTACATTGTGTAGTCTAAAAGGTGCACAAATTTAAGGTAATCAAAATCAAGGACACTTAGATCTGAACATCTGTACAAAGCTTCTTTCTTGTTCTGTATCCTGTATCACAATAGTTAAAGCAAAAATAATGCATTTTAAAATTGGTGATGCAAGGTTAATTTGGATTCTGAATCAGTTTAGAAATTCTTGGGTTTGCTAAACTCAATTCTCAACCCCTCTGAGAGATTTCTGTACTGTAATTGCACTTGGTTTCCACAAGCCATTTCAGAAAAAACATTAGGGAGAGAAGCAGTCAGAAAATGTATGTGTCAGACTAGGGATGTGAACTTCACCACGTCTGTGCTTTGTACAGCACTGAGCATACTGATGGCACTTAGTCATGTACAGTGGTCACAGCAAACCAAATCACAGAATATCCTGAGCTGGAAGGGACCCACAAGGATCACTAAGTCCAGCTCCTGGCCCTGCACAGGACAACCCCATTGGAATCACACCATGTGCCTGAGAGCAAAAAAAAGGAATGTCAGTGGATGTCTGGCTCCCAAGAGACAGAAGCAGCTGAGCTTTACTAAGCACACAGTTGTACATGGTGTTATGGTAAGTTATATACCACGTGCTTCCCAGGTTATAAACATTGCATGGTTTTGTTACACTCCATGTTTTTGTTCTGCACTCTGTGCTATTATATACTCAGCACAATTACCATATTTCTGATGCATAGAACACTGAAGACATAAAATCTTGAACTGCAGAAGTTAATATGACTTCGATGAATCACTTTAATGAAGCACAGAGAATCAGATTTTGAGAAATAGCAGGGTTGACTATTTAATAATTTTAATCATTAAGTTCCAGTGTTCCTAAAGCCAAGTCTCATTATTACTGTAAGCCATAATTAATCCCTTTCCCCCAAAACACACCTTTCAAAAATTCAGGAGAGGTTTTCCTTTAAAAATGGCTTTGTATGCTTCAGTGTCTTTCACATACATGCTTACTTGAGAAATAATCTGATTTTTCTACCTGCCTGTCCTGTAGAAACAGTCAAGCCAGAGTCCAGATGCATTCTTTCAGGCTTAGATGTACTAATAGCAAGAACTGAATAATTAGATTTACTTGCAAGTCTGCTGGCAATGCACAAGCTGGAACAGAATTAATCTCGCTATTCCTTAGCTGTATGGACCACAGTGCCAAAAATTAGTAAGAAAATCTTATTTGTGTTAGTGAATGAAAAAAAATCGGTATTTCTGAGCAAGACAACACTTACACAATTTTAGCATTAATTGGTTGACTGCTCAGACTTAGCAGCCCCACACTCCATTTACAAGAACTTTTGAAGAATTACCAGCATGCCATCCTTGCAGGGTGGATTAAAACTCAAAATCAAAACAAGTCCCCACAAATAATCATCAGTGTGATTAAGTGTGAAAGGTCTCAGACTCCTTTTCAGAGGCCATCTTCAAACCCTGCAGAAACGGGGAAGAATAGGCCAAACTGCCTTGCCAAGGAATCATGGATTTTCTCTGTACAAGCTATCTGAAAGCCTGCATGTTGTTTGTCTTCCATTTTTTAGTTTCCCCAGCTACACAGTAGGAACATAACATTTACCTTCATGGTAAGAATGCTTCTATTCTAACAACAAAATATTAGAACAGAAGCACTGGTGTATGTCAACAAAATTACAAGTATGGACTGAAATACATAAATGCTGCTTTTAAATTAATATATATACAGCATTTACTGTATTGTAATAGTAAATGTTATCTATTTCCAAAGATATACCAGTCAGTATACAAAGACATATACTTAGTGTAAAATACACTAAAGCATGTGTTCATAGGCAAGCTAAAAGTCCTTGCAAATAGTAGCAAATTATTTTGCTGGTTTTTTATTATCTAAGCTTATTCACTTGATTTTTTTTAAATGTGCAACTTCAATGCAGTATAAAAATTAACATAAATTACCACATTTTACTACTCTAAAAATTCAGGTACATTTTGTGATTACATTAAAAAGCCCCAAATATATATGTGTGTGTATATATATATATATATATATGAAGAACAGCAAAAGAAAACTATAAAAAAGAATAGTCCAAAGATACAGTAAACATTTCTCGTGGTGAATACTACACCTTCAGCAGCAGAAACATGACCAAATGTATCAATGAATGGTTCAACTGAATGAAAGAAATGAAATTCCTCCTTTTCCAGCTTGGATTTGAGATTTTTGTCAAACTCTGATTGTGAAAAGGTAAGTTCATCTGCTACCTGCAGTTCTTTCTTGCATCTTTCACTGTCCTTACCCCCAGTACTTCAGATGGCAGACTCCTTTTACCTACTAATGTGGGTTTTGGATTTGCTTTTTTTACTGTATCAATATTATGCAGCTATTCTATTTAAAAAAAAACCCCAGTCCTAGTCCATTTTGTGAAAAGCTATCACTTATTACAGCAATTAGTAATACTAAACATGGATGAGTGCCATGCAAATACATACAAAATATTCAACTATTATTAATGGTTACTTAACCTATTGTTAGATGATATTTTGATAGTTTAATGAGCTTTTTGCTATACTGCTACTTTACTCCCTGTTACTTCTCACCCAAATATTGGCTCCAGAAAGGTATTACGTAGTTCTAAGTTTTTGAGTAGACAATGTATCTAATATAACTAGAATTTTAATCTTTTTTCCTTCTAGAAACAGCAGCAGAAAAGCAGACTTGCTGGTACACAGATGGTATCTAGTCTGCTTATCTACTCAGTGTTATTAAATCTAGAACCCTAGATGGATTGCCAGCTTTTATTAAGACCCATTTTTATTGCCACTTCATGAGACTCTGAGTTTGCAGAAGATAGGATGATAACTGAAATGAAAAGCTTTTCATAAAATTTTAATATCACTACAAATATTGGAATTTTTGTGCAATAAAGATTATTTTTAATCTCATATCCTGAGACTCACAAATGACATACACCTACCTGGGCATCTGTGCTAGTCCCATGAATACCATCATCAGTACCAAACGTCCTTTTGCAGTCTTCTAACCACTGCAAAATAAATATAAACAAGATTGAATATCTTCTGAAACAGCAAACTGAAGACTGTGCTAAAACTGCTTAAGACACTTTGTCTTGTACATTCCCGGATAACGTAAGAAATTGTGGTATGAAATCAATAGTTTACCGATGTTTGCAGTGATGATATCCACTCTGATAGATCACTTTGTAACTTTTATTTCCTCTAGCCTTCATTACCCAAAATGGAGATAGTACACTTCAGCATAAATACTAACCCATGATTGAATTGATACTGTTACAGGAAAATGTATGAGAGGGTAGAAACAGAAATATCTCTCTCTTTACTTTCTGCATGAGTTTTACACTAATGTGATTTATCAGCCTTTAAAATATAGCACTAATTCATATTCATTCTCATTCTCCTTAATTAGAGAATAAGCCTATTACATTTCTTGGGACTACTTGAGAAACAGAAGGAAATAGAGCTCTCCTGTGTAAGTGCAGGTTTACAGGATGGAATGAAAAAACCCAAATTCTCCAGTGGGAGTTTAGCATCACCTCCAGTTCATACAAGCCAAGGAGATGAAGTATTCTTGCATTACACAATGCAAATTCGCAGGTTCCATTCAGGTCTGCATTTAACTTCACTTCCTGTATCAGGCAATAAGTTTAATAATTTCAGTGGGCAGTCTCTTTTTCTACCTTTAACCAACCATGCAAATTTCTCAAAAAATAACCTCTATGTGTACTGGCATTCCCATGAATTTCTGTGTTACTATAAAGCATTTATAGAATCAAGTATGTTCTTTTTGGACAATACGACCTGATCACCCCACTGATAAATTTTTCTGTACAGTGCAAACAATTGCAAGCATGGTTATTACTGAAATGGGAATGCATCATGTTGAGATAAAGTGCATAATATAATGTGAAATGAAGAATAGCCTTTATACATCCAAGGAAGAATAATTTAGCATACTGCTTATGTTTGGTATCTTGAATCTCAGAGGGAATCTTGGTGACCTTTTTCTAACCTTTGTCTGATGCAAGAAAAAGAAAAATGTGATTTCCCATCTGCTCAATTTAATAAAGGTTACTTAGTGAATTAACTAGGCCAGTGTGCTCATCAAGAGGAGAAATGGAATTCTCTGAACATCGCAGTGTCAGTTTCAATTAGTGACATGGATACCAACATCCACAGCAAATCTCATTTTTCTTTTTATCAGCCAGCCTCCATCAGGAATGATAGAATAGGTTTGCACTGCAACAAACAGGAGCAGCAATTGGGAAGCTAGAATTTCTTTTCACACACCACCCTTTTAAGATCCTTTTTTAAATCAGAACCAGTCTCAATATGGGTGTGCCTAGAATGCTGTGTGTATAAGCTTGCACTTTCCATTACATTTATCTGTTTCAGTATCTTTGTCCCTAACACACACATGAAGTCTAGCAGTCCCCTTGCAAGAAAATAGAACAATAGCTCCAAAAAGGTGACAAAATTAATTTGTTAAGAATTTTTACAAAATATATGTTCAGCATGGTAGAAAGATATATTTTTTTTCTTTAGGAATACTGTGAAGTATAACCTTCTTTATGTGTTTGCTTTGTGTCAATTCATGTTTTCTCCACGTATCTCCTACAAAGTGTTGATGAAAGCATTACACAGGGAAGTCTGGGGTTAGTCTTGGTCATAGCACAGGTTGGTCTGCCAGATTACACCCTGAACAGACATGCCAAACAGCCTATACTATAGGTACCTTTCTGTCTTATCTTGGTGTATAGGTAAGTGTTTCAAGCAACTGCAGCCCAAGCCTTTTATTTTTTCAATTTGATTCATGTGAATGCCTGTACACCACACAGCACTGAGAGTGACAAACATCATCTGTTAGGGTATAGTTTAAACAACAGTTTTTCATTAAAGAAATTTACATACAGATTCTCCCAGTGGTTGATTCTAGAGGACACCAGATTAACATGCGAAAATATCTTTTAATTTTTATTTACTTTATTACACAATAGCCCAACCACTTAATTTGGTCATTTTTCTGTGTGTTTCTATAAAAAAGGCAAGGGTCTGCATTAAGTTGATTAAGCATTTTGCCTTAATACTTTCAGATTTAATAGGATACATAGCACAGCTGTGTGTAGCAACAGAAATTCAGATTTTACTTGTGGAAGTCTTGTTCAATCTTTCCCTATACTCTGTTTAAGAGGACAGAGTAAGAAAACAATAAAACATATATCTAAGATGTAGCTTCGAAGATTCATAGTTTACATTTAATATAAAATATACCTTAGGAAAAGAGGGCCAAATGCTAAAAAAATACTTCTAAAATGTTTTAGAAAAGTAAAGTATTTGAGTAGTCGCTACTTCCAAATTAACATGCTCAATAATCACTTAAATAATGCCCTAAATTGTCTAAATGACGTGCTATCAAGAGTCAGAGATGACTGGTCAAAGCTAAAAGTTTCCTCCTTCTCAGTACTCCTTCTCCTTCTTTTTATTTATAAATGATTAAACAAAAAGAAAACCCTGACAAAATGCTCTCAGTTGTTTCAGAACAATTCCTTTAACCCTGTGAACCTTCTTCCTGCTCCAGTCACTCACAGATCTGTCGCATAAGACAGGCTGACCACAGAAACATGTTACTGGACTCCCTTTTTGACAGAAAAAACAATTCCTTCACTATGATATAATGACAGAGGCCATCAAATTGATGTATTTGTATGTTTACCTAGTAAAATAAAATACAAATAAGTTCTTATTATCCAGCATGGATTTATATCAATATGAAATGTGGCAGTGCAAAATTAAATAATAATACCTTTAGTGAATTAGTTGCCATCTGAAAGGGATGTAATTTTAGTTTACTATACTTTGACAAATCAACAAAACAATACCATTGGTTATTGTTGTGATAAACTAGGCAAAATGGAGAGTTGATGTAAAATTCCTTCATGTTTGGACGGTCATCATTCTAATGACAAACACACACAGGGCCCTTTTTACCCTGTCACAAATCTTCCTGTCTGACCATGGGGCAAATCAGTTACACCCTCTGTGCCTCAGGGCTGCTCTCTAAAAGGAGGAATGAAATATATTATGCTTTTACAGGAGTGCTGATAGCATCCTGCACTGAAGATTGCCAGACATGAAATATTACATTGAGTAAAATTATCTTAGTCATTAGGTGAGCACTTGTTTCTGATTAAGCTTACATGGCAAAATGTAGCTCATTATATTAGATCAAATAAATTGTTATTACCACACAGCAGGGCAAATAAATGCAGCAACTCCTTAACAGAAATGCTGGCCTGGATCCTGCCAATTGTTTGTCTTCATTAACAGTGCTGTGTGGCATACTTTAGCATCGGTTTCAAGGAAACCACTTTTCTTTTGAGATCCTTCCCACAAAAAAGTGCATGTCTGCTCTATTCAACAGATGAGCTGTCAGCAATCTTTGCAAGGCAAAGGCCATAATTTCCTAATAAATTCAGCATGATCAAGCCATGGAGCCACTTGTGCTGCAAAACATCTGCCAAAGCTCTGCCAAAGCATCATGGCTTGAATTCTGGTTCTGTTTTGTATTACTCAAGCTTCCCTATACGGCCATTGTCACAGCCTCAGAGGCTGCTGAGACCAGTAAAATTCAGCATGTTCAATCTTCCTAGGAATCATCATCTCTACAACAAAAACCCCATATATTCTCCCTTTCCCTTTATTTGCAAAACTCATTGCAGATCCATGTTTTCTTTTGGCTCTTGAAACACAAATCTTACCTGTGTCAGTTTTCTGAAATTAGTATCTTACTTTCTGAAATTCACACACAGGTTCACAAAACCAAATATACAGACCCTTACTACAGAAATTTTCTAAATTTCTTCTAAACTGCATTTCTTTGGAAAAAGGATATAACCACTAACATATACCTTGAAAACTAAACTGCATTATTCTAAGCAACACAGAAACATCATCCTCAATGAGATCCAGCTGTAAGATGAGCCCTAAATTTGTCTCTGTGTGACACAGCTGTAAAACCCTCATTAATTGTCAGTGGAGATTCAGTCACCAAAAAGAAGTCTAAAGAAATATTCAGCTAAACAAGTCAGTATCTGTATTAAAATAAATGCACTGCTTTTTTGATTCCTTTTGATATATTGACCTGATCCTTGAATATTATGGGTGTTATTACACTTGGAATTCCAGAAGGATAGTTATCTGTAAATGTCTAAATCTGGAGGTGAATCCCCAGTCTAATAGAATAAGTAGAACATTAATTTAAAAACCCCCATTATTTATTCATATTCATGTTAGAAATACTTGAATATTTTAAAATTAGAATGTGCTTTTCCCACTGTTAGTGGATTTGTGCAGTGTTATAATTAAAAATCAGTTTCAGAAATATGTGCAACAAAAATGAATCACACATAATAAAAACCCCTCAGGTACTGGTTACAGTAGTAAGAAAAGGAAACAGGATTTTATTTCAGAAATGTTTTCCCACAGTTTACCTTTAGATGCCTTTGATGAGAGATAAGGACCTGCAACATTTTTTTGATGAGTTGGTTCTAATAGTGGTGTTTTGAGATCTCAAAGAGACCTCAAGAGAGATAAGAGACTCACCTGTTCTGCTGCCTCTCTTTTGACATTATAGGTATCCAAGTGTTCTTGGAGCTCTAGAACACTGAACTTCAATGTTTCTAGCAGGCCACAAGACAATAGCTGGAAGATAAAAGCAATCAAACTCTGTAGTCATGTAATATCTGACTATAATCCATACAGTCTAATATCTAAATTACATAATAGAGAATCCCACATTCACATTTGGAAAAACAAATTAGAATTAGCTGGCCATGTAATTTGTGACTCCTTTGAGTAAGTGAATTAACACATGTAGCTCTACCATTTAAACCAGTGAACAACAGTTTTATTCAAAAATAAGAAGAGTAGTGAACAAC
Organism: Haemorhous mexicanus; assembly: GCF_027477595.1. Taxonomy (NCBI): domain Eukaryota; kingdom Metazoa; phylum Chordata; class Aves; order Passeriformes; family Fringillidae; genus Haemorhous; species Haemorhous mexicanus. Next base: position 51,309,821 of record NC_082344.1, on the reverse strand, counting down.
AACAACATGTGAAAGAGAGATTTCAAAGCAATTTTTAGGTCTTTCATAATGAAGAATAATATTTGATACACACATACAACTAGTCAACTAGTGTAAATAAAACAGCCTGTAGAAGGAAGGAAGGGTACTGCTGCTGGATTGCTCCTGTAGCAACCTAAGGAGTATCCACTGAGGGTTACTTGCCTCTTCTCAGTATACAAAATATACTACCAGAAAAGCTTCTGCAGTCTGTAAGAAACAGGACTTGGTCAAAGCAGGAAAGAAAATGAACTGGATATTTGAAGACTTTTCTTCTATTAATGACTGCCTCTTTTAATGTGGTTTCAGAATCTCTTTCTCCCTTGGGGGCTGCTACCTCAGCTTTTTTCTACACTATTTCTCCCTGTAGTTTTACTTTCACTTAGGTTTTTTTATTAGTCCTTCTTCTGACACTTTCTGTAATAATAATCATCGCTAACACGATGTTTCCTCCCTCACACTGGTCAGTCCTTGCACACAATAACAGCTCTGTACTTTATCAGCGAGAATTAATCTGACAAACAGGTTCATTTAATTTTCATTATTTGGAGAGGAAAGATTTATTTATACGGTATTTGTCAATGTAACAACACTATTGTGTGTATGTCCATGTACAAATGTAAGTATTTTTATTTATTTATATCCTTTTTATATTTGTGTTTATATAGATTTGGTTTTTTATTTTAAAATACACACAGTGTTTTAGTTAGACACTAGTGTAACTTTTCTTAAGGCTTCTTATCTTAAAAATTTTTTTTTGTAAATTTTTACTGCTTTTAAAGTGGCGTAAGTAAAACCAAAAAACATTACAGGTGGTTCCGTTGAAATGTGCTATCTCTATCATGCTTTTTCATTCTCATATTCTTAAGTGAGAGCTTAAGAAAGAGTTGCCCCTTAGTACCAAGGGAAAAAAGCACGTCAGGAGAAGTGTCTCACACTGGGCATTAAGGTCAAAGATCCATCTACCTCAGGCCTGCAGCTGACAATGTCTAATGGCAGTTGTTTAAACAAGGGCTAACGTGGTGATCCACCTGGCCCAGAGTGCTTTCTAAGCCTCTGTCAATGTGTTGTTCTGCATATTTAAAGGATCTGTCCACAGCTACTTCTTCCATGAATTTCTTTAGTGGCTTTTTGAAAACATTAACAGATACCATAAAAAGTGACAGCATTTCACAGTTTGATTATGTACCACATGAAGGACCTTCGTTCTGTATGTTTTGTAAGTCACTGCTAGCTTAATTTGATCACCCTAAACATCATTTAAGACAAAAAGAAAACATTTTCTATCACTTAACCATGATAAGACATAACTCAGTGATATTTCATGTTTTGCTGTCTCCTTTCTTGATAATTCTAGCACAGGGGTTTTTCTGCCTGCTGCTAAACACTGAGCTGACTTGTAGGATTAGTATCTATTATAATCAGGATTTCAACTTGCATGACAACAAATAATTCCAAGTCTTCCCATTGTATATTTGTAGTGAGAATGTTCTTCTCATGCATCACTGAATATATACATAAAACAATATAACAGAAAAAGGCAAAGCTGCTGCTAGATAAGTAGTCTTCCTTTTTCTTACTTGTGCAGAGAACATAGAATAAATATGAACAAGCAGGGAAGGTAAAGATTAGTAAGGGAATTAAAGTGATATCTACTATCAGTAAGTTTCCTTACTGTTCACTGTTACAGCTGGAGCCTATTTTTTACGAAAATGCATTTCTCAGTGGTGGTTTCCAGTGTTTATGATACATAGTGGCCACTTAAGATTTTATTTCCCTTTGATTTCAAAGAATTTCTTTTTTCCACATATTAAAACATCATCTTGTATGTTACATGAAATGTTTAAGCAGACAGATATTCCAACATGCAGGTTTGAGATTCTTACCGTTTCTGCATCCACAAAGACTGTTGGACATTCTGAACATAACATCATCACTTCCAGAGAACTTTTAAACTTTGTTCCAATGCGCTGTAGACTTTCACCCAGAAAGCTGACTGAATCATTTGTTATAGATACAAACTTTCTTTGAATGGTCTAGAAGTCAAATCAGAAAAACATTTCTCTTACATTGTGTTTTACTACTCTTCCGGCTTTTTGGGTAAGAACTTCAAAGCAAATTTCTATCCTGACAAGTTTCCATTACATTATATTTTTTCATTAAATGAAAAACTAATATGCAATTTTCTCTGAATAGTTATGTAAAATCAACTCTGGAAAATGCAACAAATCAATAAAACCAACCAGTATCTATAGAGACAAGTACTCCTTTCACATCTAGGCCTCTAGCCTCAGTATAGGTAGATGACTATTTGCCTTTACACAGTACAGAGAGTTCAATTTATTTTCAAGTGTTTGTGTTGCAGAAAATTAGAGTTTTATGGGTCAGTATGCAACCTGCATAGCACAATCTGTGTCCAAAACTGCCACCTGCAGGGTTTCTACCTTCTTCAAAAATCAGTCCTGAGTTTATCATGTTTGATTATGCAGACTGTCAACTTAGCCTAACGTAACACTGCACTCTGCTATTTCATTAATCCTGGAAGTTACATGTAGAATAAAACTATATAAAGATTATGCAAACAGCTGCAAAGTTTAACACAGGAAGAAAGAGCCAAAAGGCAAAATGGAAAGGTCCAGTCAAACAAGGCCTCCCAAGTATCATTTGATCATATTAACCCTCCTCTGTACCCAGTAACAACTCTGCAGGAACATTTTTTGTCCATGTTTGAACACAGGTTTGCTATTGTGAAGAGTATCCAACTTTCCAGCCATTAAGCCAAGTTTCATCCTTCCTTAGCTCCCTCATTAATGAGCACAAGAGAATATGAGCTCTTGCTTTACCACTTTCAGGGAATGAATGAATGTGTGGACACCAACTGCAGCTAAGCTTTGGTAAAATACAGACAAACCAAATCCCTGATGTCTAGACAAAGCAAAAGACAAAAATCTACAACCTGTAACAGAAATTTCATGGCACTGTGGCCATGATATTAGTTTAACATAAAATGGAAAATGGGTATAGATGTGAAAACAAATTATTCCATAAGAAAGGCAGATTATGAATTCATCACATCTAAGTTACTGCCCATACACGGGACAAAATATGTGCTATTGTGGGTCTTTCACTGAGAAATTTATTATGATATGCCAAACAGCAAGCAAAATTAATAACAGAGATAAAAGAAAGGGCTGGAGCCATAAAGCCTTGTCCTGAATATTCTCTTAGCTCATTTGGCACATTGCCTGTACATAAAATGAATTAATTATACTTATTCTACCCCACGGGAATTTGGTAAGAAGCATTACTTTTAAAATGTAAAATCTCATTCCCTTTGTATAGGGAGGAGGGAGCCAGAAAAATTAAGCCATAGGCATTTTGTGCTGGATAGCAGATCTAGGAGGTAAATATAGTTAAAGAGAGGCATTTGAAGCATCCAGCTCCAGTGGATCTCCTGGTGTTTCAATTACTTCTCTGCAGAAAGAAACCTTTTTCTCTCAAGACAGAAGCAAGATAAATTCATAAATGTTTGCATGCTGTGATCCCATAATAATGACTCCCACAAAAAAAAAACAGGAGAAAGCCTTTAATTCTGTAATCATCACAGAACCCGAGTGATGTTCAGAAAATAAAAGAAGGGACACAACCTGGACTAAGAGCTTGCAAGAAACACTGAACTGATTTTTTTTTATGTTTTCTCAATTTCTGTTTATTTTCTGAGTAGGTTCACTCCTAGGCAATGAATACAGCAGATATCCTATGGGAAAATAGGGTATGACAGTGTAACATTACTTCAGCAGTGTTTTTCTGGTCTGGACCAGTTTTTCTGGTCTGCTTTTCATTTGCTCTCTAAAGCTTCTTGCTATCATAATCTTGTGGCTTTTGCAGTTTCAAGGGGAAGAATAGTTTTAGAAGTAGGGGGAAAGGATTTCAGATGAGCAATCATACATGGAGAATTCACTGACCTGAAACAATCTTGAGAAGACATGAAATGTATAGACAGCACAAGATCCATCTGTGTCTGACAGCATTTGATTGACGTGGCAGCGCCAGGCTTGCTCTTCATCATCGTATGCCACGGGCTGGAAAGCTGCCAATATGGCAGAAAGAAAGGGAGAGGGAGGAGGGGAAGTTTGCACTTCTGGGAAACCATCCTGGTCTTCCTCATCTTGGCTACAAACAATAAATAACAGAAATTACCTCCTCAGCAAACTTTTTAGGAAAAAAACACCTTTATTTTGGCAAGACGGAAAAAAATAAGGATTTTGGATTCAGAATAGCATTTTGTAAAATAAATAACAGACCAACTAAGGTAACTATGAGCCAAGAAAAGAGTAAACAAACAAAAACTTTTGCTACTGCAATATATTAAAAATTGCTTATATTCTCCAAAATTTGCTACTGCATGTCAGTTCTGCACAAAACTACAGACAAAGAGCTATCTGGAGGTTATATACAGGTATATACAGCACTATATATATATGGACACCGCTTAGAAACAGGCATCTTTTTCTTGCCCCCAATAACTGAAGTAACATCCCATTTCTCACATTTTTATTGATCTGAACAGATGGTCCACCAATATCTGCAACAAGTTTTAGCCTTCCTTAAGGGAAGCACCAGAGCTCATTTAGCAATGTAATAGTGCTTTATAACTGTCTAAAGTAACACAAGCAAATGGAGATAGAGCGAAACACTCACTTTTATGGGCAATCAGTTTAACGGGCCTTTGTTCACAGAACAGTCTGCTGTCATACTTTCCATTAGGCACCAAACATCCAATAAAAATATCAACTATAAATTAATCAATGCTATTACTTCCAATCATTAAAATAATGATTAACCTAAAATATTTGTATTTCAAGGGATGATACATTTTGACATTTCTTCTTGTATAACTGTATGTAGGCAGCACAAATATGTGTAGGAAGATTCCAAATATACAGATAGTTTATTAAAATAATCTTTTAAATCACATACAGTTTTTCTGTATGACATCTGCCTCATCCTCAACAGCACTAAGTACACCTTAAACAAGACTTAAAACATGTCTTAAACAAGAAGTATGGGTGCTGGTTTTAAACACCTTCATTTTAGTAGCACAAAGCTCAAAAGCTAAGACAAATCCCTTGTGATTATCATCTGTAAGCAAAGCTTCAAAAAAGTTTTTCAGATATTTCTTAACTAGTGTACCAATACTATTACCTCTGTCACTCTTTACACTAGAGCTATGGGGTTTTTTCATTTGCCTGCTTAGTGTAAATAAAATAAAACCTTGAGGGATGCAACCTTCAGTTGCAAATGAGGAACTAAACTGCTCTTAACTGGTACCAGCCTTGAATTCTCACAAGCCATATGCAGTATGTCACGTATGGGATCACAAGAGACAAGTTTCTGACTCTCCCAGTAAAACCTTCTCAACCAACTTCTTTTGCATCTCCTGTTGTGCTCTTTTCTGAAAAAGCCTCCTGAAGAGATCTCTCTGGAAGAACAGATGTCAAGTATATGTTCCTATTTATACCAAGTCTCTCTATTATTCAATCTAAACTTCTGAACAAATTTTAAATATGAACAACCCTATGATCAATTTGGATTGTGGGTTTTATTTGTTTGTTTGGGGTGGCTTGTTCCTTTTCCGTCCTTCTTAGACTGTTACTTCCAGGGGACTTAGAGTTTCACTTTAAATGTGGTTCAACCAGCTAGGACTAGCTTTAACTTTTCCTCTTGGTAGTTATTTTTGCTCTCCTTATTAAAATGTCTTAGAAATATACAGGAGACTTATGAACCTTAATAATGAAAATAACCCTTGAGCAAATTCAAAGACAAACTGATCTGACTGCTACAGACTCTTTGATTAAAAAAAAAACCCCACAACTTCTTCTCCTGTTTTTTTCATGTCATTGGGTACTGCTGTAAGTCAGAGCAGATAAAGAGCTTTTCTGTCCTATTGATGGTGAAGAAAAGTGCTAATTTCTTTTATTTGAAAATTCTCATATTTTCATGCACAACTGTTTTCTTTCTATCTGAAACAACTGCTGAAAAAAATATTGAGTTTAGGTGCTATAACAGGCAAAACTGATCAGCCATTATTTCAGATATGCAAACCATTGTTTTATATTTTTGTATTATGGGATTAATGGAAATCTCCATACCATAGAAAAGCCTGTTTGATAATGCACTGATAAGATGTCATTTCTGTTACTTATAACCAGTATTAATCTTACCTAGACAAACCAGAGAAGTCAGCTTCTTCTTCTTCACATCTCTCATCTAGCTCTTTCAAAGCAAGAGTGACATCCTCTTCACAGACAGATTCAGAATAGCTTTCAGGAGCTGCTGCCTCTACCAGTTCTGGGGTCTCTTCCAGCTCCAGAGATTCGTGACAGACCAGACAGTCTTGCTGCTCATGTAGTAGGTACGACCCAGTGTCTTCACTAGCAGTGCTAACCTGTTCATCCCTTACTGCTGAACTGCCTTCCTGTGAATCACACATCCTTTCATTAGTATTACTGTCAGCTTTTCTTATGGTAAACTAACAGTTATAAAAGATTATTTACAAATATTTACTCTAACTATTCAGGTCTTTGGCTCGTTCACACAGTTTTACTTGGGCAAAGACAGGCAGCCTATTTGTAATGCTTATAACTTCTGGTAAACATTAATATCCTAGAATGTGACTTTTTTAGAGCAAATACAATTTCTCAAATCCATTTAATTAAATCTGTTAGAGAATACTGATAGAAAAATATGCAAACCACCTCAAACTTAGTGAGCTCAAACAAACCCCCAAGACTTTCAAGGTTTACTTTTCTAGGTAAGGATCAAAATGACTGCCTCATGCTTGCCTTTGGAGTCTAGAGCAAGTATCAGAATACTTCTTCTCCTTTCCACTATCCATTTTAACAAATTTCTAAAGCATAACTACTTAGCAAGAGGGTAATAGATAAACAGTGGAAAAGGGACATTCCACTGTTTTTATTATTTTGCCATTTCTACTAATATGGGCTTCTTTAAGGGTTTTACCCTGAATCTCTAAATGAAGGCTTTCATTAACAGGCAATTACAGAGAGAGGATAATTAAACTCATGTAGGTAATATTAAAACAACCCTTTCTCCCGTCCTCCATTAGCATTATTATATTCATTAACATCACTATATTGAACAGATGAATTAAGATTCAATTAATTGATGGTGAATTAATTTGAAACCTTTATACTGGATTCCTCTGTGGAATAAAAATAACACTTGCTATTTCCTAAAGACATAAATCACCACATATTTTCATTCTTAGTATGCTGGTCTTCCTCTACTGGCATATCCAAAACTGGTCAAGGAACCTTTGGACAGCCTCTAAGCATACACATCATTTCATGGTTTTCAGGAGTTGAAACAGATCCTCTGACAGATTAAATAACTGTATACATATTAGAAAAGACAATTCAGCTTTAAAGAGAACCACATAATTTTCTTTCACAGGGATCCTTGCCAAATCTCACATTGATTATGGTACTCCTCAGTGTGACACTGCTGCCATTTGACACAGCTAGTGACTTCACTTCTTATGCTTCTTTTGTTTAAGTAAAAGCTGGATTTTTTTTCACAGAAGAGTCATTTTTGTCCTACCGAGCAACTGAGGCACATGGGAATGAAGGACACTTTTACAAAACATCAACAAAATACTTTGGGTTGAACCAATGGCCCATTTCTGTTACAGGTGCTGACACAGGATACAGAATTGTACTGATCATGACTGGTAAATATACACATGAGAGATGCACTTCTTGAAAACACGCTTATTAATAATAAATTTACTGCCAAGTTTAAGTCTTCATAGTGCCATGACTCCTGATTCCATTTTCAGTGTGTCATTGGACATTACTACCAGTATGAATATTCCTTAAGTATCTTAAAAAGCTGATTTATATAGTTATATGTTTACCAATGCCACAGAACCTTGGGAAAATTACTTCTACTAAACTACTCCCTCACAAATCTACAGTACAAGTGAGTAAAACAGAGAATCATCTTAGTCAGAAACTTTCATATGCATTAGCCTGTAAAACATATTTTTGAACAAAATTATTCTTCTCAGATGGACAGTAAATTCTTAACTGGAATGTGAAATATCTTTTTTGCATTTTCTGGGAAACAGCCAAATACATTTAAGCAAACAATTCATTTAAATACAGCATCCCTATGAGACAAACAAGGAACTCAATTCATCTAACCAGCACACTCCTGTTTATGAATAATGGCTTCAATTTTCCCCATTTTGTCTTAAATAACTTTGATATATACTTATTTATATTAAAAATATTTTGATAACTGGCAGTTGGCATACAATGAAATGCTTGTGCTGAGAGAGCTTTATATATAAAGTACAGGAGCACAGGAAAAAACAACTGCCCTATGCTACAAGTTGTACAGTATAAGTATTTAGAATACAAATAGTTTTACTGGTTTCATAAATATTTCAAGATGAGTCAATAGTGTGCATATTTTCAAGCTTATTCTGGTAAGAAGCATAAGGCCAGCTCACTTTTTGGGCAACAAAATCCAACCAGATAGCTAAGTCTTGCAGTGTAATAACCTTGAGTGTTTGAATTCTGCTTGAAGAAACCCCTGTATTTGTCCAAATCTCATATTCTAACAAGCACAAAATAAACCTGAAACACATCATATCTAGTGAATGCATTTGTATGCACCTGCAGTATTTTGTTTTATATACAGCAATTTGTTCTGAATGCTGCCTAGTCATAGAATTATTTTACAGCCCAGTTTAAATGTTTTCAATATTTTAAAATTACAGTGGTGCTTTTTTGAATGAATATTTTCACCTGTATTGTAGCAGTATATAGTGATTTTATAAAGGGAGCTGCAGAAGAACAATGAATTCTAAGGGCAGTCTCAGAAAGAATGATGAAAATGTAAAAATTAGTTATGGCTGAGGATGTACCACACGCCAGCAAGGGTCACAAAGGTTTTTTGAGGTGAATTTAATTCTTTAAAATTACAGCTTATATATTGCTTCTTGCTCCTGAAATCTTAATATAAATCATCTATTCTGTGTGCAAAAAGTTCATCCAGATTAGGTGTTCTTCCTCAAACAAAATTCTTTTGGATCAAAAATGCATGTTGTAGATGAGTACAAGAAGTGACAACAATTTGTTGGACAATCTAAGTAAACCCAGGTGCTCTGCAACAGCTGAGACAATTTATCAACAGCAGTGTAATGAAACACTTTTTTTAAAAAACATATAGATAATCATAATGGGAAAATAGGAAAAAATGTGGGGAAAGCATTTTATGAGCATCACAATATTACACCTGCAAAAGGTGAGGATTTTATTACAGGAAATCAGCCACTCTCCCCTTATTAGTCTCTTTTGTTACATTTTCTTCATTAAATATTCACTACATTTGTGATCTGCCTGTTAGTAAGAGCAATTTATTCTAGTAGCAAACAGGTAAACTAGAGCCTTTAGAAACTTGAACTAGCCCTGTCACTTGAACTAGTCAGTAGATTGTTTGAACCAGGTTGGCTGAAGACTCATTCTTAAGTGTCAACAGTGCACTCACTGGTTAGTCAAATACACATAGGAATGGCTTAATTTTCTGCAATACTCAATTAAACTGCATGCATAGTTAAAGAAGGGATTGGCTATGCAAACACTATGCAAATAAAAATAAGATTGCTAGTAGCATAAATAATTTTAAAAGAAGAGATAAGAAGTCCACCTAAATCAAGCCACTTAGAGCAAAATTGTAGCAGATGACAGTTTGTTTTAAATTAGGGGTGTCTTTAAATTTTAAATTATTCAAACATTTGAAAACACATTAAACTGAACATAGTAAACTGAAGTACTCACAGATTTGCAGGCGGCCATTAGCTTGAAATCTGTCTCAGTCCACATGGGCCTTTCCAAAAAAGTATACCACTAGCATCTGTAGTCCTTACTAAAGGATTATTTTATGGAACCAACTGCTAACACAGCTGGCCTGAGGTTTTATTCCCATATAGCACCAATCACAACCCAAAGAAAGCAAAAAACAAAAAGTGGGGGACAGGGGGAGGGAAATAAAAAAGTATTGGAAAGAAAATGTCGCTCAAGAAGGATTTCAACCATATAAAGTAAAAGCATTTTGAATATAAGCCTGTTTCATTCTGCACCATGAAATGATCATGATCAGCCCTTCAAAAATATTTTTAACCTGTGGTGAGTTCCCTCAGTCCATCTAAGAAGTCTCCATGCTGAGGGAACATTTTGTAAGAACACGCCAACAGGTTAGAAATATTAAAAGCAAATCAACTAATCAGTGTAACAGATGAAAATTCAGTTGAAAAGAAAGCCAAAGTTGCCTCTAAAACTAGAAGGAGCCCAAATCAGCCATGCACCAGCCCATATTTCTCCCCACCTCAGGCAGCTGGTTGCTAGAGTTATCTAGAGAAGAAGCCTCCAAACTTGGGGTCTCAGTTCTGATTTGAAGCACCTCTTCTGTTCCCACACTGCTAGTGGAATCTTGAGACTGAAGTGATAAACCAGCATGATCTGACACCGTTTCATCTATGGCAGAATCACCGATTAACTAAAACAGAAAAGAAAGAAACAAAATTCTTCAAAGGAAACACGAATTTCAGGTAAAGAATACATTAGTTTCAAAATAGGTTTTTTCAGTATTGTTAGCTATTTGAATTTATTCACATATTATGAATTTCACAGCTTTACACTAGAACTATTACAAAGCATCACATGCATTTCTACAACATTTCTGTTTGAAAAAGAAGCTTTTCCTTTAAGGAAAATTATTTTCCTTCTTGCTTTAGAAGTTCTTTTTGCTAGATTGAAACCCTTGAAAAGCAGAGAATTTTGTTGGGAGCAACATTAATACAAGCTTTGCCTAAAGTCTGAAAAGCAACATAGACATCAAGCTGCTCCCCCCATCAAGTCAACTTTTTCTTAATTTTATTTATGTAATGCAGAGAGACTTCTGAGCAGCCAGCATTCTTGATTTTCCTAAGTTATATGTACACAGGCTTCAAAATCCATAATTAATTTAGCAATTTCTGGGCTTAGACCTCCATAAAACCACTTAATGCTCTTGATCTTATTTAGCATTTGGAGTGGTTTTTTTGATCTAGAAATCCACAAAGATACACACTTTAGATATAATAGATCCAATTTTGTGCTTATATTTTAAAAAATGTAAGTGTAAAGACACTTAATAATTAATAGTGTTCTAAAATTATAAATCTAAAATTATAAATTATGTACCATCAATGTCATAAAGTAACTTTTTTCCTTCATTCATGCTGTTGTGAAAAAGAAGCTTAGCCACATTAACTTAGTTCCTTACTATGTCACTTAGGCTGAAAGTGTGAGCCACACTTATCCATTAAAAATGCTAGGGAAAGCTTAAGTTCTCAGATTTCTTCCACAAAAAAATAACCTACCATCTGTGAACGAGACAGTATCTGACTTGCAGTCAGTGCTGCTTCTTCCTCTGAAGACTCATCAGTGTCCTCCTGGTTGGTCAAGTTCAAGCTGGGTGTGCTACCAGAGTACTGGCACTCCTGAAGGGACGGCGTGTCTCCTTTGTCAATGCTGTCAAGAGAGCGCCTGCGAACGCCCCAGTTGAAGTTGTCCATGCTTTCACCCTGGAATAGAAAAGTTTGCACACATCTGGTATGTACAAGTTTCAACATAATTAAGTTAATACACAAATGAGACAGAGAAAACATGAGCACTGAATGCATCATGAACAGAGTTTCAATCAGCCCTTTAGTTTTATTAAAATTTTAAGTACCTTGGTAAATGCTTGTAAATAAAATATATGGCAAAGGAAGTAGAAATATTTTGAATATCTTCTTGGAAAGTAACTCTATGTAATCTAGAACTACATCAGTATTGATTTTATAATCTGACTAGAAAGTACAAACACATCACAGACAACAACAGATGAACAAGCCAGGGCACCAGGCTGCAACTTACCTGCAGCTCCTGGTTAGCAAAAAGGAAAACACATATAATTAGAAAGAACGAGGACAAACACTTAAAGATACTCTAGAGCCAGGGAAAAATGTTTTATTACATAGGATTTGCCAACAGTAAAAGACTGATTCAAGCTCTGGAAAAAAGCTTTAGTCAAAAAGCTAGTATTTAAAATAATGTCTCTTTCTAATGAGATTAAAAAAAACCAACAAACTGATGACAAAACACTAACATCAGCATGCTCATGATACATTTTCTCTAACATAACACGTAAAGCAACTGTTCCAACAAACACTGATGAAGTTCTTTAACTAACACACACGAATCTATACTGACCACATCCAACTGACAAAACACTATCAACAATAATTATATACAGGGTGTAGAAAAGATGATGCTGTTGCTAACTATTTTACCAGCTATTTAGTGTCAGTTTTATGAAGTGCACTCTGAATACCAATATCCTGGATCCATGCTTGTGCATTTTCAAGCTGAGATATTTGGGTTTCAAATATCCATCATACTAAGTGGCATCCATATCTTAAAAACACTGTTATTTTAATTCACAAGTACAATAATGATCTTTGATTTTCTCAAGCACTTCATCAACCTTTAACAATTCAGCTAAGCAATACAGAAAAACCTGGTGAAGTTTACTTCACTGGTCTACAGTTATTATAACACCACATCTAGCCCCAAACACAGCTCCAAAACTGCCTTAAAAGTATCTTTTGTGATGACTCAAGAAATCACCATGACTCATTAAACATGCAAACTAAACATTTTGTAATTCCTTTCTCTCTTGGTGATTTCTTTTTCTCAAAGGAGGATGAAAAGTTATCACAAAGCAAAATAATTTCAAGTCCAACAAAGCATTACTACGGTGGGTTTAAGTGCTTAAGTTTAATCTGGATATTACTCAGATGTTAAAGTAAAAGCCCCAGTTCATACTGCTGGCATTTAATCACTAGCAATAAAGAACATTCTGTATTTTTGGTGAAAAAATAAGCCAGAGCTCTTATACCAAGTGCATGATTTTTATGTAACACCCTAAATCTGTACTATCTGTGGTCTTATTTTTTTTCTCTAGTACAGCACTACATGTTGCATTCAGGCAAATAATAAAGAAGAAACTGTCTTTTCTTAATTATGATCTGCCACTAAAATAGCACAGAAAATGAAGTTGAAGGTTAACTTCATTTGGTGAAGTTTTCAACTTCTGCCATCCTATCTGCCAAGTCCTGTCTAGTGTTAAAATAATGTTTTAATACTACTGAGACTCAATTCTAAACTTGTATTCAATACAGGAAATGGTGTCTGAATAGTGTGTGCTTACATCTATGCAATAGAGGATAATGAGCCTGTACTTTTCCTAGAAGGAGCGGATACTGGCTGAAGTGAAGCAATACACAGGAAGCAGGAGGAAAGTGAGATAAATCTAAAGAATTAGGGGGGAAACCCTATAAAGATGTCTACATAAATCAGGAGAAGAACAATGCGTGTTTAGATAGGTAGATATTCTTAGTAGCTTGTGGACTCATGACCAGCAAGGATTTCCATTATTAATTCAATTGTTTGCGTAGACTGTAACAAAACCACTGCAAGAAACTATAAAACATTTGACTTTTTCCTTCCCAGTCCTTTTATAGTCATACTTTTAAGCTTCAGCAAATTCTGGTCTGAAGCATTTTGTTGATCTGAAACAAGTAACAGTTGTTAACAGAATCTTCAATATTTCTCAATACTGAATTTTGTTTTACCTTCCCTCTCTCTTTTTGACAGGAGAAGTAGAGGAAATACAAAAACTGCAATATACTAGATATAATGTAAAAGTCAAAGCAAGCAATTATAGAGAGTAAGTTAATTGTATATAATGAGATAGTATATCATACAGTTTGTTACTTTGAAAGCCTTTCATCAAGTTCTCAAAATCCAGAAACATATGAGAAACAAGGATTACGCCATTTTCTTAACACACTGTTCCATAATTAAGTTTTCTCCTGCATGGTGTTCATGCTGACATTGGCTTACACTGTCATATCACTTCACTTTCAGATAAAGTCACTTAAATCCCTCCAAAAAACCCTCCACTCTTCCCTCCGAAACCAGCCAACAATTTGCAACAACTTAACCCTGCAAAGTTTTTGGCCCAGGTTTCTCTAACTAAGCTCCATCATGTCACAAATTCTTCTGAATTGGATTAGCTAGTAGGGCTGCCAATTCCTTAGAATTGCACCAACACAACCTTATTTTTAAAATGCTCTCAAATGGAAATACACAGAAGAAACCCCAAGGTCTCACCTCCGCATCTTCCAATTCAACATCTAAAAAGTCAAAGTCTTTAAAAACTCCAAATTGTTGTTCACTGGTATTGTCTTCTACAGCCACTTCCTCCTCTTGAATTACTTCTTCTGTTGCTGAAATTAGACTAGTTTGTTGATCTCCAACTTCCAAGTCTTCATTAGAAGAAAACACAACCTGCAGATATAGGTAAAAACAAAAGTAGAAGCTTCCAATTTCTGCGACTCCAAAAGTCAGCTATCCTAATTCCTGCCATTTAATGGAATTAGTGGCAGGCAGTGTGTCTACCCCTGTACTGATAACACTTTGCTTCAAGACTAGTTGGATTTTAAACTACATCTTGAAATTAGTGGTATCATTCTCTCCTTAATGTAACTAAGAGTTACAAAGATATATAGAGAAAAACGTATCACCCAAACTTCATTTTCATAATCTCAATACCAAATTTAAGAACAAAAGAATCCATCATAATAACCAGCCACATGACAGAGACTATATTGTTTTTGTTAGAAACTAGTTACATGACAAAGGTCACGTAGACATGCTCTGGTTAGCTGACCAAGAGTTAGAAAAGTACTGGACCCAGCTAATCTGGGTCCCTGCACCTGCAAGGCCGCCGTGGCCTTGAGTATAGCTGTAGTCTGATAGCAAGATGATGTAGCCGAGAGCAAAGCATGAGAAAAGAGAGATCTAAGTCGTAAGGAATGAGGGAGCAAGATAAGAATTGATATTTATAGTATAACCAATAGACTACTTAGCTTACAGAATATGCATGAGCTTATTACTTGTTGTGCATAAATGTTTGATGCTCTAATCAATAAACAAAGCTTGCTGAACTCTCATATTAAGCTGTTCCGAGTCTTCCCTCACTGCGACATGTTTTCACCTACAAACTTCTGTGGAAGGACTGTACACCTTTAAAAGGGATCCAATACTGTGACCTTCACAACCTTCACAAATGACAATATTCTGTTTACTTCCATACACTGTTTTTTAATATCTCCAGTTCCAGCTTTCAGGCATCTATTTTTATTTTAGCTTCTTCCACTAGATTCAAGATCCTTCTCCCACCAATATTTTTCCCAGGTAAGAACTGTTATGCCACAATAAAACAAATATGTTCTAGATGATAACCAAGGTAGGCTGTCCACTTTATTTTAAAAGCTTATTTTAAAAGCACCACCATCAAGTATAGTATGCCAGTGGGGTTCTTTTTACAGAAGTAAAACCATCAACCTATTTTTACTCAACAGTTAAGACTACTGTTCCTATAAATAACCACGCTTCAAGGTATATGACCCACTGGTTATTTTCAATGGATTCTATGATATTTTCAATACAGCATCAACACCCTTGCAGTCCTCAGCTACTGCTATGCCTTCGCTCAAAAGCATCTGTAATGGTAGAGATTTAGTCAGAACAGGGGAGACCTAGTTCAGTTCTCTTTTCTAGCTAAGACAACCATGCCCACTGGAGTCCTTGAGGACCAATAGTAATCCATTACTTCTGATTCTTCTTTTTAATCTTTCCATTGGATTTGTGAACTGCTGAACCAAAACTAGCTTGTCCAAATCCACTGTTCATAACTTCACCAAGCATTGGTGCATTCTGCTAGTTGAGTTCAAAAACCAAAACAAACCACCATTACCACTTACCGAAGGATTCTTGGGGAGACCAGAATCTGGACCACACAGAGAAAGCACATTCATTAACTTCTCCCTAGTCCTTCTCTGAAAAAATATACCAAAGAAAATCACATAGCATGGCAGCTGCTGGAGGTCCAGGTAAAAACAGAAAACATTTGCATATTCAACTAGTCATATTGCATATTGACATCCTCTAAAAACAATCTTAAAATTTTTTACTTTTCACTATTATCAGCTTTTAGTTTATGCTGTAATAATTTACTGTTTTGCTATGACATAATACAAACTTCAAATAACACTTCAATACATTTTTTTAAATACATTCACAAACACTGTCTCTAATATATGTATAAAGTGTTTGAGGCACGATGTACCTGAGATGGCTGTGGTCTCTTCCAGCTGACAGGAACCAGTGCATTTGAATTGGAGCCTGATGAAGTTGAAGAAGTGCTCCGGGTCACAGCAATGACTTTTGGCTTTCCATTTCTACCAGCTGCACTGTGTTGATCACCATATTTATTCCCAATAATTGGTGTCTAGCAAAGATAACAAACACTTTCTTAAAATTCAAATCTACATTAATAAAGACCACATATTTGACTTTAGAATTTAGCATTATATGAATTGTAGGAGGGTTGGTCTGTTTCTAAGCATTCTGTAAAGCCCATGTCTAATCCACTGAGCCTTGGCTCATTGGGAAATACAAAGCTGAATACTTGTACCCTATGCAGCAAGGGCCATTCTGCCCACTTGTGTGGCTTTGAATTATGCACATTTTATGCTGACAATCCAATTATATTTTTAAACACACTTTAAAACCAAATGTGCTATAAGTTTAAAAGATGAAAAGCTTCTCTGTAGAATCATTCCCTGACATGTACAAATTGTTTTCACAGACCAGCAACTTTACAAACACACACACACACACACACACTTCTGAAAAAACAATTATCAAATTCAACTCTTTTGACAGCAAATGCTAACCCAATGAACTCTGTAGGAATTTATCTTGTCTCTCAGGTATCCACATGTCCTGAAACTTCAGTAGTGAATGTACTTGCCAATTTAAGTAATGTTCCTAAGACATCTGTATCTCCTATCATTATCTAGGGTTAGCTTCAACCAGGGGCTCTTACTTCTGATCACTTCTTAAGTTTCTACAACTCTCATGTCTCTACATTACACTGCAGTCACTTGGCCATGCTCCCCTTTTCAGATGTGGAATGAGTATCATTGGTGGCAGGGGCGATATTTTTAACCGCAGGAGGTTTTTCTCCAATTGTATCCCTCTTACATTGAATTTCCTACATTTTGTATCCTATCCCCCCCTTTAAATTTCCTCCCCCTTCCAAATTCATGCCAAAACTGCAGTACAGGGTTTTAATCCTCTCAGCCCTTGAATGCACAGCCCTTCATTTGTTGAAAGCCTGGTCTCTTCAGCTGCAAGCAGCAGCCAGCTGCATTGTCTGCTCTCTGACACAGATGAGAAACCCTTGAGAATAACCTTACTGACTTTTAGTAATTCACTCTCCAGATATTCAAAAGGGGGAAAAGGCAAACAAACATCATAAAAGAATTTGAAATTTATCTTCCAGTATCACTCTCATTTACAAGTACATAAAACTTCAACCTCTGCAATTTTTAAAAACTGTACTTATTCAAAAACATATAAATGTAGAAGGCTAACAAAAAATAACATCTGAGTTTGTAACAGCAAGTCACAAGTGCATTGTCATCTAAATATAATAATTACCTCTGATATATCAAAATGAAAATCTAAGGTCTTCCCAGGTAGCTCCTTGGAGACATTATTAAAAATTTTCGTGAAAGAGATTTCTGGAGAGCCTATGTCACCTCCATAAGACTTTGGAATATCATTAGGCACAACAAGGCTTGCTGATCGAGACACCACCAGTTTCAAAATATTAAGGGCTTCCTTCCAATATGGACTCTGAAGAGAACATACACAAATCATACAACAATCCCTTCAACCAAGACAGCAATTTTTATGTACAGTAGCATTTTGTAAAAATCCCCAACCCAAAACCTCTGAGCTATTACCCATGGCTGAAGGGGCCAGCACAGGTGGGAAACTTCAGACCCTGAAGTGCCAGGAAAGCAGTGGCCATCCCATGGAGTGTGGTCAGGTCCAGCCAAGCAGGCTCGTAGCTCCAGCTCACGGGGCCAGCCACAACCAGACCACAGCCCATGTCCCTCCATCCCTGTAGTTACACCATGTTTTTTACCACTGTCTGAAGCAACTGCCCTTTGGGACCCAGGAGACAGAAACTGAGAGTATTTTACTATCACTTAACTACAGTAACTGACAGTACTCAAATTAACAATTCCAACTCTGGCAATATTTAATCATTTTACAGTTACGGGGAGAGTAAATGGAACTTGAAACAAGCAAAACTATTCCTTGAAATACATGAGGAAATACAAAAAATCTTAACTAAGAAGTGAAAACATTTACAAAGTTTCTAGTATCGAATCAATGGAGTGCTTAAGAAATGCTACAGAAGTGTGAGAATGTAAGAGGCAGAGCCAGAGTTAAGTGGACTTTCCTTAAAAAAAATGATTAGGACAATGTAAATAATTCAGTGGTTTCAATTACATGCATTATGAAAAGGATCAGAAGAAGAGACAAAATAAAAGCAGCTTTGTGCAAAGATTAAGATTTACACGCCCAGAAATGCAATGATTCTGCCTGAAACTTAAATCTTCCAATTTTTGAAATCAGCATGATGTCTGCCTTTTTTTTTTTTTTAATTAGGAGGCCATGTTTGTCAAACTATTACTTTATTGCATTAAAAAAAGTAAACACCCCTTTCAATCCACTAAGTAGTATATGCTTTATGCTTCTGTGCAGATAATGAGAGTCTTCAATAATCTCCTCCATTTCTGTGCATCATAAGCATAAAAAAAGCACTCTCAAACTGGAACTATCCTGTAGCAGCTTAGATTTATTTACAGCCATTGTCATTGCAGAGGACTGAAAAGACCCAAAACTTAGTAGAAAATTTACACAAGACATGATAATTTATGATCTTTTCTTTTGTCATTTATAGTAACACATTTTATTTTATCAAAAATATGTTAAGACTTCTCTGGAATGTTTGTTCACTAGTACCATCTTTTGATAGCTTACATCTAATTCAGATTACATTCCACGGTAGTGTGGGCTTGCATAGAAAGCTCAGAGAGGGGTTAGAGGTGAAGCAAGAAGACACCAGGCCATAAAAACTATAGCTAAAAATGCTAATCATTTTATTTTGCCTAATGCACTCTGACAGGAGCACAATATCTAAAGTACATATCCATCAATAACAAACCATCCAGGGAACATGACTTTCCTGGTTAATTATGATTAAACCATTTGACTGAAATACATTCGGCAATAATGGAATTCAGAGAAAAAAAGAAGAGAATGTTGTGCACTGAAATGGTTTTATGCTCCAGGCATTTTTATAAAATCTTTCAGTAAGATGCTAGACTTTCTTCTGCGAAATAGATTTTCAGTAAATTTGTGTTTTGAGTACAAAGGCTTAAACTACCTTGGGCAAAACACTGTGGTTCATCTTTTGGGGACTTTCTTTAATAAAAAATGTACTCAATTTTATAAAGGTGCACCTTAAAGTCCCTCACGGATATATTACTGAGAGTGATTTAAATATTCATTTAACCGTAAAATTTTCTTTTTAAAACATATACACATAAATAAACATTTGTCCAGCTTAGCAGTAAACATTTCCTTGTGTTTTAATAGTTGAAGGATCATCTCTAACTACGTATGACAAGTTGCCTACATCCATACATAGATGCACATTCACCCAGATAACGTGTGCCACCAGATCCAAACCACACTGGACAAATACAAAAGCATCTAGTGAATTAAGTACATAGGAAAAAAATCCCCAACCCTATGAAATCTGACTACAAGCAACTCTTTCTATATCTGAAATAAATTCCCCCCAATATTCAAGTGTAATTTTGATACCATTTTGATAATGAACAGACAAGCTTTTACAGTTCTTCAGAGTACCTACCTGAACATATTTACCAATAACTTTTATGATTTCCAAATTAAACTGCTTCACTGGAGCTGTGGATAGGTCAATATGACTCAGAAGACTGTAAATGATCTGCAGCAAGGACTGTTGCATACTGGATAAGCCTTTCTCTAACAGCTAAAATGAGGTTTTTAAAATACAAAATTTAATTAGGGCCTTCAATGGTAGCAAAAAGTGAAAGCAAACATTAAAATACAGCTAACTTCTACACATATTTATTTTTCCCTTCAAGAAACTTAAACGTACCACTTCCTATCTTTCAAATTTTTGCTTTAGCACTAAAAAACAGTAATGTAACAGCAGAATGTTTTTTTGTCCCAATTAATTTTTCCCCTGAATTTTGACATATTTTCAGCAGAGACTGAAAGCATCTAATAGTAAAACACTTTTCACTAAATAAAAGTTCATACCAAATTAAAATCTTAAAACAGTATGAAAAACAATTACAGCAACACCTTAAAGAAGGTTGGTAAATGCAGTTTTACAAACAAAAAATGTATATATAAAGTCATTTGTAAGAATGAACAAATTTTTTAAAATGCCTCCATCAGTTTAAAGTGATACACTTCAAGGACAAGCTCTACAAGCTTTTCATATGAAGTACTTAACAGCTTTCCTGTATGAATGGCCAGCAGAATAATATACTGATATATCTTTTCTACATTATGCACTACTTACAAATGAACTTTGCAATTAATTTTTGAAGTTGTGATAAAGACATGTGTACCTGACTAAAGAAGGTCTCTTAAAATTTTAAATTAAGCTTATTTTGCTAAAGCCAAGACAGTGTATATTCGTGTACTACAGAATATAAATATCTACTACCAAACACCATTCTCATAAAAGGAGATCTGTCATTAGAGGGATTCTAATTTCAAGGTATTTATAAATTACTCCACTCCAAAATATCATCTTTTCTACATTCTAGAACATTTTAGTAATATTTTCCTGTTAGAGACGATATGCTGTATTCCCCCTGATATGCAGAATCATGAGAAAATAGTAATTGGCAATGAATTGTCATGAGATACTTCCAGTAAAAATTTACCTCTGCAAGATAAGTTATGAGGTTAAATGTGGCATCTGAGAAAGAGTCATGCAAGTATCTACACACTACATTAATCCAGTTAGAACAGTCTCTGGAATAACTGTGTGTACTGTATAAACTCATCATATGAGCCAGATTGGCAAGAGTTGGTGACTTCTCCTCTGCACAAACCTGAAAAGCAAAATCATATTTAATTATATTAGAAATATTTTTTTAAAATCCAAGCCTTCCTGAGTCATTATGCTTCTCCCAAATTTCACTCTAAGATTTCACTTCTAAGATTTCACTTCAATTATTTTCTAGTAAGTGAAATCAAACCAATCACACAAGCCTGACCTACAGTTTCTGTTGAATTTTGGTACTGTGGCATCCATGTTCCAAGTCTATCTATTCATCATACACTTGGTATGATGGACCAATATCCCTCACTTGAGTAATACAAGTATTTAAGGGCAGCAGTGATTTCTGCACTTGCATCAGGCACATACTCTTTGAGTGTACAGCCTCAGTCGTTTAGTGGTTCACATGTCACAGCCTGAGCAGCCAGAAGTGTATGCCTGCATCTATGCCAGACAGCTCTTTTCTATTCTCCTTTCCACATTCTTCCTTAAAAGACTCTGTCAGGACAGTGCAACACCATCCTGGCTAACAGCTGGTGTGCACCACATACTGCTTTAACAGCCACTGCAGTTCAGAAATATTTCAAGGTGTATTTTACTGTGTACAATGAAACCTTTTCTTCTCCACCAGTAAGAATCACTTTCTCCTTGTCAGAAAATTAGGAAGCATGCTTAAAATGTGATTAGGTTGACATTCAAAATTACAAGCAGAAAAAACAGAGAAGTAAGAAAAAGTAATTGATATAATGGGTAAGAAAATTTGTTCTTGAAATCTACATTTTACACAACAAACTAAAGAAACAAACTCAGGGGTTGATACAAGGTCCAGGTATACAAATTTGACTGAATCACATCTTTAAAATATGGCCTCTTAGAGTTATGTGTATATTACTATTAGAATCACATAGAAGCATTAAATCAGGGACCCCAAAAAAATACAGAAACAATGCTGGTGTATATATCCTCCTGGACAATTCTCCAAGCATCATGTTACATACCTTTGCTATCCTGTCAGCTGTTTCTTTACAAAACTGAGTTGGGTTATCAAAATGTTGTATCAGATGAGGAAGTAGGCACAAGATGTTTAGGGGAAATCCTAAACACATACATAAACAGAGTTATATGAGTCCTTAAGGTTTTTAATGACTTAATTTAATGTGAAGTTAGCCAGTATTTAAAATTCTGACAGCATGACACATACTTTCACACAGATATATAAATTATACATACACATACATTTACCTAAGTATGTATGTATGAACAATGTATATAGATAAGTCTGTGTTAGGTATAAAAATGCATGATGAAAATAAAATCATCACTGGACCAATTAATCAAAACTACCATGAAACCATAGTTTTAGGCACTATGTCACATTGTTTCTAAAAATGTGTAAACAGGGCTAATTGAGCTAGTTAGCATAAGATAATGAAAAAAAATACACAGCTCTTAAAACTCACTTGCAAGCAATAGTCAATGCATAAAGTTCACATGCAATCTTGCTTGTGAGATAATCATCGTCTGTAATGTATTCCCACTATGTAGCAGTGTAATACAGAAAACTGCAGAAAGCATTTTACAGGAGTGTTT
This sequence comes from Haemorhous mexicanus, assembly GCF_027477595.1. NCBI lineage: Eukaryota > Metazoa > Chordata > Aves > Passeriformes > Fringillidae > Haemorhous > Haemorhous mexicanus. The sequence goes on along the minus strand of NC_082344.1, from coordinate 51,287,036 downwards.
CTTTAAGGCAAATGCACAATTACTACTGATTTTGACTCTACTTAATTTGATGAAAAAATATATTTTTCACCTTAAAATATATTTAAAGGTACCTGCTAACTGAGAAGGATCCACCAAAGCATGCCGGGAAATTGTGATGAGTTTACTGAGGAGATGAACTGTCATTTCTTGTGTAGAGGCTGAAGTAAAGCCTTTCAGAAAAAGCTGCTGAAGGCCTGGAAAGTTATTCCATTTCAGTTTATTCTGCACCTCTTCTATCTTTTCCCGACTCTCTGATTTATCCAGAGGCATGTGAATAAGAAGCTTGTTGAGTAGCTTGAGAGCCAGAAGGTATTCATACTCATAATCTGACTCCAGCAACGAAGCTGCAATCCAAAATATGGTGGCCATCAAGTTGACAGGGTCAGTAGTGGGCTGCACATCATACATCCCTCCCTCTCTCAGGGAGGAAAGGCTTCTAGTCCTTGCCAAACTTCCACCGTGATTTATCCTTCCATCCATTATATCCAGTGTGTTGCTCCGTCGCCGGTCACCTCTCCGCTCGCTGATTAAATTCAGTCTCAAGGAATTACTCCTTGTATTGCTGTAGTATCCCAAACAACTGCCACTATTAATGGGACTTGTGCTTAGATTTATCTGTCCAGTGCTTTTCCTATTAGCTGCATACTTGTTTCCCATTACAGAATCATGGTATGAGGTTCTAAAATAAAATCAGTATTACATAGTGTTACAAGCAAAATACTTTAATAACAAAGAATTTAGAAAAGGGAAAGAAAGAAAGAAAAAGTTACAATAATCACATATACATGCAGTATATTCTGTTTCATCATCCTAAGAGCATTATAATACATGCAAATACAGGATATCTGTATCTATTATTAAAATATCCTTACGGCATAAAAACAACACGGCAGCATCCTGTTATCTTTTCTATCAAATCTGTTTGTTACAAGCCCAGAATACCATAAAATTACAGTAAAATTGGAAGCATTAGCCCATAGCATGCAAAAGATTATGTGTAAGTGATGATCTAGCATCCCAACTTATTAAAAGATGTGATAAAAGCAGGGAAATAAATGAATTAACACAATTACTACCATGTATTTCTCTGAGGTATCTGACCTTGAAAACCCAACACCTTCCTATTCTGATACTGAGAACCTGAATGTATTCCTACAAATCTCAGCATTTTCAAAAACTTTGCAAGGAAATCAAACAAATACAGATGTCTGTACATTTAGAGATTTTTTTTTTCAGTTTGATAAAAAGTCATCAAGGTAACCACTAAAACTGTAATGAGACACACAAATGACTCAGACTGTTCAGTTACACTTTTTATATATGGACAACAAACTTGAGGCCTAAGACAGACCAACATTTGCAGACCCTTTAAATTCAAGAAGTTTAAGAAGAACTGACAATATTTCAGAACTGAGCCATAAAAAACTCCTTGAACACCATTTTTACAAAATTAAATTGAACCCAAGAGGGTAAATCAGAAAGGCAATATGATATCCTTTTTAGGAAATCTAGATTCTTACAAGTTTTGCTTGAAGCAGAATGATAAAAACATACCAGAGCAAGCAATTTTGCTATATGGATACAATTACTCTGCAAAGATGACAAGAAATTATTTAATTACATTTATAATACAGATTTTTGATAATTCAAATGTACAAAAGTGCATAATAAAGATAGACTAATAAAAGAACTTACTGAGAAAGGGCAGAAAGCAGATCATAATGCTTCATGGTTTCAGCCAATGTATCAATAGCAGATTCTAAAGTCAAAAGCAGCTCTATGACAAAACCCTGAGGAAAGCCACAGGCCATTATAAATTATGCAATATGCACAGGGAAGATCACAGAAAATCTACTGAGTAGTAATATAAAAATACAAAATCAGTAGCAGTAACTAAATTATTTCATGCTTCAGTTAGAATACAATCCTCGTGAGATGGTTCAATTTAGCAGTATAGCTTCAAGACAAGGAAAAACTTCAATTTATTTATAAGCATTTACTGAATTAATTCTAGTTTGCATTATTTTGAGGGATGGATTGAAGGACAAAGTCATTCAGACTTATTTTGCAGTATTAAAATATTAGATACACTCTTAAGATGTACAATGACAGTAAGTTGAATGATTGTTAACACTTTATCAGGTAAAGTTCTTAACAAAAGAAAACAAAAAAAAAAGTTTCTTATATGACTGATCTCAGTATTCTCTAACAATGAAAGAGGTGGTGTCTACAGTAAACAGATGTATAAAACTCTCTGAAAGAGCCTCTTGCTGTAGAAGAGAATGTGAACAACTTTTCCTCAGTTAATTAGGTGAAATTCAGGAAGCCATGATTTAAGTCATGATTAAAACTGTTTCATATTTGAAATAGTTAAAAATAAAAAACAACTATACAATTTCAAATACCTGAGCTTCTTCTCCTGCGTCTCCAACAGTTTCTACTAATCTGGAGAGAACATCAGAAAGTGTAGATGGAGTGAGAGGCTGCTTCAGAGCCCTGAAAATCTGAAAAGACCTCCCAGCATAATGGCGAGAGGAGCAAGAAAGAGCAGTTTGCAAAGCAACTTCACTGAGACGATGCTCCAATTGATATCCTCCTATGAAGGCAAATAAATAGTCAAGTATCACTGGCTTATAAAAAAACAAATCCACTTGAATTTACAAGTGAATTGCCACAGTCAACCCCAAATTTTAAATATTCTCACATCCTCTACATTTTTCTCAAGAAGTATTAGTCTCAAAAATCTTTACAGGAATATAAACATGCATTCCAGATACTTGATGCCAGAGAGACTTGCAGACAATAAAACATTTATGATAAGAATATTAACTGTTCACAATAAATTACTGAGATATTTTATCCCGTTCCTAAAAGATTATATTTAAATCTGTCATAACAGAAACATGAACTGAAGTAAGCAATACACAAGAAAACCATTATTTAGAAGTAGTAATTTCCTAGAGTGATTTTATAGATAACCTATGCATTTACATGCCTTGAAAAGTATTTATTTAGTTCACAGTCTTGCAGATTAGATCATGTACTGTCTGTTTGCTAACATACCTGAGCCAGACTGTTTAAATATAGATACCACATGCTTTAAAAACACAGTTAACTGTTCAGCACTCTTTATATTAGGGTTCTTGGCTGAAACATCTTCATGATTCCAAAGTGGGCCTCTTTTCCTAAAAAATATAAAAATAGAGTAAGCAGAATATAAAACGTAGCCTTTGTCCTTAATATTATTTAAATGAAATTTAAACCTTAAGGTTAATTGCAAAAGAATCTACTATGTACTACATAAAAGAAACCATCTAGAAGTGCAGGCACGAATTAGAAGGAATTTTGACAACTGACCAATATTTTACAATATACAAGAAGTTAAGAACAAAGTGAAAAGCAGTGTATCAGTTCCAATTGAAATAACTGGGTAAGAGGATGGAAGAGATGTTATAGTATCTAACAGATATAACAGATGGAAGGTACAGTTATAGTATAATAAATAGCTCTCTAAGAAAGAACCAGTACAACTACCACCATTATGCACTTCCTAACTTCCTTCCTTTCCAATTCCTTTCCATCTATACACTACACAATCACAAATTTAGGCTGAGGTCAAGAAAAAGTATCAAAGCATGGAGAAACAGGTAGGATTTCAGATTAACACCATCTTGAAAGCTTAATATAAACTATCATACAAAGTGCATGAATGTGGATGATTTTACCAATGTCCTGTGCAACAAATTCATCATTTTTGAATAGTCAGCTCTCAACTCCTAGGTAATCCCTAAACTGCACAAAAATCTTGCAGCTCTCTAATCATCTCAATGTATTCTTGCCCTAATTCAGAGTAAAACATGGCAAAATACTTCTAAACAGATAGGACTTGAAAGAATGGTCAAAATTCTCTGAAAGTGTTGTAAAGTTAGAGCTTTTCATATGTGTATCACATAAAAACATTTACTGGTGATAAATCAGAGACTGAGTTAGACAATATGATGCTAAATAGTGAGACATTTGCCATTTTTCCACCAAATATGTGTCTCAACAAAAATAAAAACTGAAATCTTACCTTGAGGTAATAAATTCTATAAGAGTTTTCACTTTTTCATCCTGCTCTACTGAAATGTCAACCTCATTGAGGATTGTGGTGTGCAGTTGAGAAATGGCAGCACTTGTATTTCCTAAACTGATGCTAGAAGAGGTAGAACTTGAACTAAGCCCTGAGTCGGTCATTGGGGAGGGCTGGTAATCAGGTATAAAATCATGAACACCTGCTGAAATTGAAACAAGATGATTATGCACTTTTATGTTGACAATTAATATTAAATATATCAAAAGAAAAAATAGCCCTCTAAAAAGATCAATAACTTAGTAAATGTAATGAGAATACTTTAAAGAGAATAAATTAATGGATGCAATAATTTCAAAGAAATCAACAAATCTCATATATCCAAATTCTTCATATGATTTATCTGAACTTTAATTGGGGACTGCTAGATCCCTTTTTAAAACCCCCGTATTATCCTTGATTTTGTATTAATAGTATCAGAGCTCATCAGCTTCTGAGGCATCTCAACTTAATTTAAAAAATTATACAGATTACTTCTTACTAGTGAGCAGACTTTTTTTGGTAAAACCCAGTCCCACTGTAACTGACAGTACTTGAAATCAGTGGACACTGAGTATTATCTAGTGAATGGACTCTGAGCAGAGCCTCTGTGGCTGCACAAAGTTTCTCTGAAGTTAGCTTAATCTTGTGGCCAGAAGATTTTTCTCTCACATATAAAGAATCACGTGACAATAAAATACAACTGCAGTGACTCCTCACATTACCCTTCTATCCATCTATGAAGGGCTGAGGGAAAGTAAACTACCAAGGAAAACTGGCAGGGCCTTTGCCTGTAGCACTTGTATTTAAACAAGCTTAAGATTCACTAACCCACCACAAATTTTCACTACAGAACCACAGAGTTTGGACGTGGGTTTTTGAGCTTAGCCAGCTCAAATAAAAATTAAAATTATCTTGTCCAACCTTGTGCTAGGCATGCATACCTGTAAACACCTTATCCTAGTCCCCAGCTGGAAATGTTCAATGCTGACCTTACTCTAATTACTATCAAACATCTTTGTTTTACTGTGTCCTGTTTAGACAGTTTTATCCAAGCCCTTAAAGATTAGGAAGGGAATGGTTTGTATATGCCACTGTGTAGATGCACCATTAAAGTTCTGCTGAACAGACTCCTATAAAATAATCCTTCCACTATACACAGTGGAATTTAATTCCTCATTGCTACAAAAAAACAAATTCACAAATCAGACAACTACTTTTGCTAAGTAATAAAACCATTGCTGATGCGAACAAAAGAGAACAAACAACTGTATAACAATGTGCTGCCACCTACTGAAATAATATGAAATCCTGAATTTAAAAAAACCTACAAAGAACTATTTCAATAGAAACTACAATACAGTCTCACCATCAGAATATTCCCTTCATAAAGAGTTACATAGAAATATAAAGTATACTGTATAATTACAATATTGTAAAGTTAAGGGGAATATTAAAAAGTAGTATCTCAAAAAATATTCTGATAGCCAATAAAGAATGCAATCACAGCTGACAAAACTTGGAAATTTTAACTTGTTATAACCAAGTAAGAGATGTATCTTCTTGGTTTTTATTTTCAAAGGCATCGTGAAAACTGCATTAAAGTTCCAAGACATAGATCTCCCTCTTTGATTTCCACTACTATTCATCATATAACTCTGCTCCCTACTCTGATGACTGAGCATGAAGTGCCAGTGAGAACTCTATTCATTTTGACTTCATTAAAATCCAAAGAAATAAATTTTAATGCCAAGGCCACAGGAAAATATTTCAAACAACAGAAATTTTATTAATGCCTGTAAGAAGAGGTAACTTCCCATGTTATTTTAGCAGGCAACATGTAATAAATCAAAAGCATACCTGTGAAAGTGTAATCTAAATGGGTAGTTTGCTTGACAGTAAGCACCCTGGACTCGTTGAACTCTCTGTTTCTGAGTAGGACAGAAGCCACAGACTGGACATTACTGCCAGAGCCCATCACTATCAGTAGATGCAAAAGTAGTCGTTTACAATGCTCGTAGACTTCAGGGTGACCGTGGTCAAAACCTAACACAAAAGGAAAACAGCAAGGCTTTACGATATTCAAAGGGCATGTTCAATTACATTATTTAAAAAATTGCAGTATTCAAATCGATCTGCTATACTTTACCAAGCAACAGATATAGAATTCTCTAAACAATATTTTTTCAGTGTTTCAATACAGAAACAATAGCATATAGTTTAACAAACTGTATGTTGATCAGATCTCTGACAATCCCATGCAAGGTTAAAGTACAAAGTAATTTTAAGTAAGAAGAATTTTAAGAACTTCATTTTTGCTCTGTATGAAAATTATTACACTTAGAAACAGAAAGGAAAACATTGAATTTTACTGTGTCTTCTACAAGAGGTAAAAGTGACTCCTAAACAAAGTGCCTTAAACAACTCCAAAAAAATCTACATTATAGTAATTAAGCTGAAAGACATTTCATTGAATTTTTAAAAATACTGTAAATATTACCAAATTAATGGGATTTCAATACAATGGTAAAAATTAATTTAAATATCAAAAAGAACAGCTGAGAAGTCCTCAAGTTACTATAAGTATTTCTGTAAGAAGTTAGTTACCTATAAAAATTGCATGAAGCAAAAGATGCAAGTATCCTCCCCATTCCACCTTTACACTGTGGTCAACTATCAAATCAGTCAAAAGAATCACTGCTATATTGCATCTAAAACAAAAAAAAAATAGTATGTTAGAAGAATGTAACAGGAACTTCACAAAGAGCTGCAAAGAGCTTCATATGCTTCTAACTTGTATTCTTCAGTCTATAAACATTCACAAAGCTGTGTTATAAGGGAAAAGATGAAGGCTCATAATAAAAATAGAAACACTTTAATCCTCCAGATTAAAAGTTTAAGTAATCTTGAATTGCTAGACCTGTGAGTAAACCCACAGAAAACAAATGTATTATTAACTGCCCTTTAATCTGCTATCTTCAAATGACTTATTTGTGCAACACAAATGAAAACATAATGAACTGCCACTGGCAATGCCAAAACAGCTACCTGTGAAGTGACATGCCCGGAGGAGAAGTTTCAGGCAAGTAATCCACCAGTGGTGACCAGCAACCTCCAGAAGGTGGGAAAGGGAGAGGCTCTCCTTGATTGTGCTCCATCACCTTCAACCGCCAGTTGGAATAGAGAGGCATTGAATCACCTAACAGAACAGAAAATTAAACCAGAAATATATTTACAATGCATGTGTATGTATGCTACAGTCTTCTGAAGAAATATTTTTAAATTCTTGAAAAGGTGAGATCTAGGAGAGGGGAAGGGGAGCCAGCTGTAAACAGTAACAGTTGGACACAGTTTTTTGAAAGAAGAAAGTGTTATTTCTTTTAGTAAAAGGATGATGCTAAAGATGCTACATAACAGAGTAAGATGTTTTTGAATAGGTTCATAAAACTTAGGATAAAAGGCAAAGTGATCTAATGTAATTTACTTGAATTTCAAACCTCATGCCAGATAGGTAGTTAATTAAGGATGGGCCCTAAGATTTAACTGAACTCATCTTGAAGACCATTTTATTATAGGCTAAGGAAGTATTCATCAAGAGCACATCTTTATAGGTCTCACAACAAAACCCCACCAGTGCTATCTGCCAGATAATGCCAGCCTGATCCATGAGTAACTTGGAAGTTGCCACTTTTACAACAGCATAGCTCAATCCCACTGGTTGATAAAAGTTACTACTTAGAAAATCAGTAAATTTGTCAAGAAAGCACAGAAAGACATTTAGTTTTTCATTTAGCAAGCTTCAAAAGTGCAAGAGAAACATCAGCTGTTTGGTCTGAGCATGTACTGTGTTAACACACCCAAAATCCTTTTCTGGTTTAAAAGTTGTTTTGGACTTCAGAACTATCAGTCAAGACTAGAAACAAGAAAATTGCCTCAATAGTTTCATGTTTCAGTGGTTCTACCAGCTCTGTTTGGAAGTATAGCTGCAGAAATTTCAGATGTTCACACATGTTTCAACTCATTATCACCTTCTCCACTGGAAGTGACAAACTCCTTACTGATGGAATATGGGAAATATCATCTAGTTCAGGATACTCAGTGCTGCTATCACAAACAGCAAACAAATCCAAAACTGACTGCAGCTGTGATTCTGGATAATGCCTATCCATGCAGTAATAAACATTCTGGCTGACCAGAAGCCATTAACCTGTTACTGACCCAAAGTTTAGGAGATTCTGCATTAGTATGTCCAGCCCTTTCAACAATCTCTGTAGAGGACATTAGGTTCACCTCCTCAACAGAGGCAGTAAGAACTACATATCCAGTCTAATCTTCACAGTGTGCAAAGAATCAGTCATTGAAGAGTGTATTAGAAGATCCTCAGGGACTCTCATTGCTTCAATACAGCAGGGACAGGATAGGTTCCATACTGACATCTAAAGCTCAAAATGCAGAAGTTCACCTCCTGCTGTTCAGTCATACAAGAAAATTAAGGAAAAGGCAGTTTTGTACTGTGTGCTGTAACATACCCAAACTACTTAACCAGTAGTAAAATCAACAGTCAATAAAAAATTGAGTGAAACCTAAGTCTATGGGACCACTTCCATGACTGAACTATATCTGATTATCCCATGCAGGGTGAAGTACAAAGTCATTTAAATTACTAACACTTAGCTGAAACAAGAGTTTCAGTGAAATAATTCTTCTGACTAAGCACACAGAACCCACTAATGTAGCACGTCATTTACTGTCTGACCACTGACCTCATTTTTGCCTGATTACATGACCTGCTTTGCTTTCCATAGCACTGCCATGGTGATTTGTATCTTAGGCATTGGTACAAAAGTAGCCACAGTTAATAAGCCTTAAGGAAATCTTTGCAAATGCATAATGGAGTTTCAGAAGAAATTTTTATCTCCTTCCATACCTCTGCATCTCAGTTGGAAAAAAAACCAACATAAGTCACAAAAAATAACCCAAGACACATTCTCAGAACAATCTTGGAAATTAGATGTACATAAAGAGAACCTTTTTCCCTGCTACATTTTCCCTTGTTATGGATTCAAAAAGTTTAGTACCCTTTTTTTTTAATAAGTAAAGGATAGAATGCTATCCTTTAGAAGAACAATTACTCATAATTTTCTTTTAAAAAACTTCTTTTCCATCACATTTTTTAAAATCTCATCTTCATCCTGCTCATCTCTGTTTCTTGTGCCTAACTGTCAAAGGAAATGGAGTAAAACCATTTCATTCAGGAAGATGTTCACAACTCATTCAAGAGGATAACAGAAAGAACAAAGCATATTATCTTCCTGGAATATTTTATTGCAGTCAAATGTATGCTAGACTTCAACAGCTGTAATAAGATGAAGATAAAAAAACCCCTGATTTTTAATAGATTTATGCAAAAAACATTGATAATGCTCATTTCTTTATATTCCACAACCTTCAGCAGAAATATTGGCTTGTGAAAATTATGTATGCTATTCATAGAAGTATTTTAAAATAAAGAATATTACTTTTTTCCTCTTCATATGATCCTCCAGAGCTGCTGCTGTAGCGAGATTCCAGTCTGTGGTGCTGGCGGTTTAAGTTGCTGTTCAACCCGCTGTAGATGTCTAGGTGTGCATAGCTGTAGGTGCAAGCAAAGCAGAATTAGTAACTGACATTCTGTGACAAGCACTAATCAGGGTCTCTCAGAAAAACTGAATTTCAGCAAAACTCCTGTCCAAAAACCAATTCATTTTACAAGGATAATCAACATGATGCCAAAGCACCTCAGCCATGCAAGACATACCTTCTCAAGCAACACCAGACAAGGGGATTCGAAGAGATTATCCACTTAAAATTGTATTTCTGTTCCATCATTTTCACTAGCATTTAAGCACATTAAAATAATTGTTACCACTTTACAGAAGTTCTTCTCACTCTTCAACAAAATAAGGAAATCCATATGAGATCTGGCAGAGACATATGCATGTATACACACACAGTGTGCAAAATCCTACCTTGCTGAACTATAAAGAAATCAGAGAAATTAGAGTGCTAAAAGCACCATTTCCAAACTGCTTCTATGTAAGTTTCTAAAATTCTCTCCTTCTGGCAAGTCCAAGATGTACAGGGTACATCTTATCCAGAAGCTTATATCCTGGGGAGGTTTGAGACAACCCTACAGTATATGGGAAAACTCAGAGACTTTCCAAACTGCCTTCTTTACTTTACAAGTTTCTTCAGCTTGAGCCTCCATAGCAGCCAAGTCCTTGTCTGTGCATTGCTAGGCTGAATTCTGAATGAAACCTTGCCTTCCAAGTTTCTGAGATTTACTATCATACAGCTCATCCCAATTTAATTTAAGTATTGGGGTTGCCTTTACCAATATGTTTACTATTCTAATTATATTGAAATAATTTTCCTAGGGAAGGAAAGAAAGTGTCCAACTGGGAAATTATATCAGCACTGTAATTATTAAAGCTCTCAAACAAGTTGTCAGAAACTCATTTGCGAACTTATGACATAGTTGCTACTCGGCAGTAATGGCATACACGCACACTTTTGCTCATGCTAGTTACAGAGTCTCCACTCCCTTTTCACTTGAAAGTTAGCTATTCATATTAACACAAAATGATAGCATGCCCACAGTCAGTTATGCTGAGCTCCAAGTACACAGCCTAAGACTAAGTCTGTACCAACTGTTTCCTTTCCATCAGCCTCACAGTGTCTGCCAAATTTCTCCAAAAGATTATGTTTAAATAGGTCCAAAATTAGGGAGGGAGAAATCTGTTTTAAAGTTAGCTGTAAGGTATCTTACACAGATACCAGGCATCCAAATACTCCAGTTAAGGAAAATAAACTAGAAAGACATAGGCACTGTTCATTTCCAGTGAGGTAATAAACCAACCTGCGAGTCATAAAAACACCTAATTACTTGAGTTGGAAGGGACCTTAAAGATCATCCGGTTCCAACCCCCCTGCCATGGGCAGAAACACCTTCCACTAGACCAGGCTGCTCAGAGCTCTATCCAGCTTGGCCTTGAACATTTCCAGAGATGGGGCATCTTTTCTGGGCAATGTGTTCCAGAGTCTCACCAACCCCACCCTACAGTACAATTGCCCCCATGTGAACACAGAGTCCAGTGTAACAGTAGTTACTTTAGGCACCACCAACAATATAGCTATAAGCAATACAATGCCTGACCTGGACTGGAGTTGAAACTACATTTGAGTCTGCTACTGTTAATCCCAAATAGTATTCCAGTTCTGCTGACATGCATGCCATTACATGGAATGTAATCCCTGCAATGATGACATACCTGGAGCTGCTGAGATGGGAGTATTTAAAGTACCTAGAAGGAATTCCTATAATTCAACTAATAACTGCACTTTGAGGAGATACTTACTTCTCTTCAATACTGTCTTTCATGTGTTTACTGTCAGGGTTGCCATCTGTGGGAGCCACCATTGTATTGCTACTAGAAGTGGTACCTGTGAATTATGGACAAGGAAAAAGGTTGGTCAATAAAATGGAAAAGTAGTCTTAAGCACTACAAGATCACCCTTATTTACTGGTCCTTGCCCAGAGCCCTAATCAGGTTTATTCTACAGCAACTGGCACAATACAAACTGAGCCATACTTTCATGTGCAATAAAGGACTGTGAGCTGCTACCAACATTTCACTAACCGGAAAAAAATAAAAATTATCTATTCCAGGAATCTCTAACTCTTCAATGTGAATTAAAGTAGAAAGTTTTTTAAGCGGTACCTAGAGGCCTATTTCCTTTTTTCCTGTATTATACACCTCACAGCAATCTGTAAAATGGACTTTGTTATCTAGTTAATTCAAACCACAAACTCATTAAGGATTAAAACCTAATAGCCTGCGGTGAAACTTTTAACAATTTTCTTTTAGGAGAAATTTTCAAGCATCACATTGAACTGACAGCCCCAATTGGAAGCTATTTTGCACCCTTCTAGCCTTTGCTATTCTAAATTACATAAAGTGCAAGAGCCCCAGAATTTTTTTCACATTTTTCAAACACTTCCAAGAATAAGTGCCAATGCATCCACCTTGTGATCCAGATAATACCATATGATAGGTACAGGCTGCCTCATAATATTGACAAATTTTCAGGACAAAAATTGAGGCCTTGCTTAGATACCCTCCCCACATCTGTGTCTTTTGCAGCTCAATTAGACAGATGGAAACTCCACCAAAAGAAGACTGCTTCTCCCCACATTTCTCAGCATGTTCTTTGACTGAACTATGAGGTAGACACTTTTGGTATGTTCAGCACTTTGGGGGGTTTTTGATGATTGATCTATTGTTAATAATTTCTAGATAAATTCTCTTAAGTAAGTGAACTTAAATCCTCTTGAAACAATTCCTATGGATGCAGTTTGTGTCTGTAACAGAATTTTAAATGCTTTAAAATTATATACATTTTCCCCATAGTTTTACTGACTAGACATAAAAGTCATATAGTGAGGGTAAACAGTGCAAGGTCTCCGAACACAGATGAAGTCTGATGCACATATTAAGACAAACCCATCCCTTGTGAACCTATCAGATTTCTTCAGTAAGAACTCTGGGTACACCAAAATCTGCAGATACTGTAAAACAAACCTTTAAGCTGTTTTTTAGAAACAGAACCTTGCACTCCTATTGAATATTTTTACAAATGCACTGCAGTAGCATAACTGATTGATAGCAGGATGTTTATAATTATCAATAATAACAGTTTAAGTGAGTTAAGTCAGTAAATGCTTACCTGACGTGACAGAGGGGATTTTGTAACTGGATGTAATGCGGTAATATGGTGGATTATCCATATGGGTGACTCCTGAACTGACAGGATCCGTAAGCTGAAGTTCACTCACCAGCTCTTCTAGTAGTTGCATCGTTTTGTCTCTACCCAAATAAACAATGACTTTCTTTACCTGCCATAAAAAACATATATATAAATATTTATATTTATATTTATATTAAAAGATTTGAATACCACAACTTGTTAGAATCAGTATCTATCTGCACTGCAAGCGATGATGCATGAAACTTACTCCAGTTCTAAAAGCAACCAAAGTTGCTTTCCTAGCTGTCAATAGCAGGAAGCATGGAAAATATATCACAACAGTAAGAAAGTAAATCTTCTGAGTTTGAAAGTACGCTTCTGAAAATTATTTAAGCAAAAGATTTTCTTACAAAGGTTTTAGCAGCACCTGAGATCAACACTGGAATGAATGTATTCTGATGTAATTTCTTTTTGATATTTCAGTTATGTTCTATACCATTTCTTTTCCTCCATATTATTACTTTTTTCTTCATGCTATCCTGCAGTGCTCTCACATACATTTTCACATAAAACAAAATTGGTTTTGAGGGTGCTTGGGATGGTTGGTGAGGTTTTTTTGGTATAATACTGGTCATGAAAGAATGATGCTCTGCAGGGTATAATTGGTGCTTTATTTTCCTGTATTATCTATCTTTTTAGGAACATACTAAATTATAGCATGGGAAAAAAATTGTTCAGTGTGTATTCTTAAAAAAATTAATCCAAGTTTAGCTATCAAACTCTTAAGATTTCTTTTTATGACAAGAAAATAAAATGCTAAGACATATGTAGAATTTTAGTAACTCTTTTACATTTTTTATTATTTAATCACTAAATAATGTCTATGGTCTTCATATAGTCCTACATTCATTCCATGAATGACAAATTAATTGGTTTAATTGATTGACAAATTGATTCTGTAATTTTGACATAGATGTCCAAAGTAAGGCAAACAAAAGAACTGAATTTGATTTGTTCATAGTATTAGTGGTCATAAAATACAGGGTGGAGATTTTGATACTATAAATCCTACCTCACATTTTTATTTGGTGATCTTTGCTGCTAGACATACTAATTTTTAAAATATCAATAAGCACCAATGAGAGATCTGTCACATACTCACATAAGGCAAAAGGCTGGGTTCACTGTTCACTCCACAAATACTGATCAAGAAATGCAAAATTATTTTCAGGTTCTTTGGCCAGCTGTCTGCCAAAGTAGTCCAGACATTTTCTATCTCTGACCAAGCCACTTCATCACCATACTAGAAAACAAAAAAAAATGTATGTCCTGAAAACTTCATGAGAAAACACTGCACTCAGATATTACCTGTATGATCAAGTGAAACAGGCTCTAGAAAAAAGAGACATAAATCTTGTAGGAAACTGTTGCCTTTTTAATGTTCCAGAATGCTGCACTCACATGTATTTTTAAAAACATACTCTGGAAATAGCTTTTTCTTTTATAGATATAATTGTATAAAAATATATCTAAACATATGTGTACATATTTTATATCCCATTGATATATAATACATTAAACTAAGGAAGCTGGGCCTTTCTAGTCTAGAGAAGACTGAGAGGGGAAGGTCTCATTAATGCATATCAATATCTCAAAGGCCAAAAGGATGGTGCCAGGCTCTTTTTGGTGGTGCCCAGCGACACGACAAGGAGCAATGGGCATACACTAACACACAAGAAGTTCCACCTCAACCTGAAGAATTTCTTTCCATACAGGGTGGCAGAGCACTGGAACAGGCTGCTGAGGGAGGTTGTGAAGCCTCCTTCTCCAAAAATCAAAACCCCACCTAGAAAAGTTCCTGTGTAACATGCTCAGGGTGACCCTCCCATGGCAGGAGGGTTGGTTCTGAAGATCTCCTGAGGTTCCTTTCAACTCGAACGATTCTGTGAAATTTAATAGAGACCCAGTCTCCCAATTGCTGACAATACTGAATAAAACTCCATGGAGCACACACTGACAAGAGCTTTTAACTGATAGTTCAAAACCTGATGTCTCATCACTAGGACTCTGACTGACAAGAGCATTGCATGTGAGCAATACTTCTCTGTTGGAAGTAGCTATGATGGGAAGAAGGAGAGTCAATCAGGTAGCAAGACAGGTTCCAAAACTCCTTGAGATCATAGCCATACAGGCAGTTAGGTATTCTCTATCCAGCTAGACACCTATATTGCAAAACTTTAGTTATATACTGTCACAACACATAACAATTACTATGACATTTATGTTACATATTGCGTATTTCTTAGAATACCTCAAAACTATAGGGTATAGTTTGGGTATACAAAGCACCTCCACAAATATGAACAGTACTTCTTGAAAGCTTGGCGACATAATATCTCTGAACAGTATTTTCCTGCATCCTAAACAGAACAATTCACTAAAACAAGATAAGCATTTAAGTAATTAATTTTACCTTTGCAGTCATGTACATCAGATTGTTCAGAACCATAGCTGTAGCCTGTGGTGATCCCCAGCCTTCTCCTCGTAGCCATCGTCTACTGTTCACCATCATTTCTCTGTCTTTCAGAGAATCTTCTTCATCTTCATCTTGCCGACGAATGGTTGGCAAAGGTTTCAAGTCCACCAACTCAATATTGTTCATCCATGGCAGCAGATAATGCAGCATCACCTGTCTCCCAGCTGGGTGAGCTGTTTGGATTCTTTGACTCACTTCTGCCATTCAAAAATTAGGTACACACACAAATTCCAAATCAAGAATGAGAACTGGCTTGGTGGTAACAACAATCATGAGCCCAGCACACCATACTGATATAATGTCATGCTGATACAGATGCATTTTTTTGTTTAGCTGACTAGTGTCATTTCATAATGATTAAGTCCACAGTCTTCAGCAGAGCTAACTGAAGAAAGTGCTGACAAACAGTATGCTGAAGAAATCACATTAGTATGCATATATGTGTGTGTGTGAAAAACTTTTCTTCCTTATATTAGTCTTAGTAGGTTTTTTTTAATTTATGTAATAGGTTATTATTCTGCAATTGTTTAAAAATGGTACAGAATAATGCATTTAAGCAATCTACAATAAATAACACACTAAAGGGAACAATGAAAGAACGAATTTTTTTAAAAATTGTGAATTATTTCTATAATGTGATTTTCCATGGTTATCAGTAAGCCAGTAAAAATATTTTTGATTCATGTTCTTTTACCCTGAATATATTTCAAACACAAGTGAACAAAAACTGTCACTTAGTAGGCTTTTTTGTCTCTATTCAGTATGATGATGTTGGTGTCCTGATTTTAGTGAATTACATATAAATCAGTTATTGAAAAATAAGAATGACACATTTTGTACAACACTTTTGACTTGATGAAGTTTTTTGTTTTGTTTTAAAATCGTACCTGAGAAGATAGCAAGTGTCAGCTCAGGATAAGTCCTTGCTAATTCTTCTGACAGTTGATAATATGACATAGAATACAAATGTGGTAAAGGAGAAGGCTGTCCCAAAACCCCATCCATCCGCTGAACTTCCAGTTTGTGAGCATAACGGAACATCTTTGGTTCCAAAATCTGCAACAGCAATGTTCAGAATTTGAAGCTAAGTATAGAGCTACTGTAGAAATTTTTATACAAAAATCACTTCTTAAATTCATGTATCTGTTCTCATTTAATGTTTCCTATCTATGCAGATCTCCAAACATCTACAGCATTTGCTAACACTGTGGTCAATTAATAGAAGACTAACTAAGATACATTCCACTTGAGTTTCCAGCAATAAAGTTCCAAAACCTGCTTTCACAAAATACCATCTTAAATACAAATTTATCCATAACGAAATGCGAAATACTATTTAACATCTGCATTTCTAAACAATATCAATTTTTGCTCATCTATGAGATATGGACAGGAACAACATAATCTCTTATGTGGTAGAGATACAGCAGGAGGCTAAAGCACTCTGATACTTTAAAAATAAATTTGGGATGATTTTAAGAAGTAGTCCACATGAAAAGAAAGATGGGGATGATGTATCAATAAGGGTGTGACTTCAGTGAGGACTTTGCTGTTTAATTTAGCTGACAAAAAAACCTTCAAAAAAACTTTCAAGACTTAAGGTCTGAGCTACTCTCAGCACAGATTTTTAAACACTAATGCTACCTTTAAGTTTATCCTTAAATGACCTCAGAAAGGAACATACAAAAGTAAATTAAATAGGTAACAAGATCTTCTCTGCCATCTCTCCACAGACAGATGAAAAAATGTTTGGTAATAGTGCAAAACTCAGAAAACGGACTGCTACCCGAGCAAACAGCAAAGGCTGGGGAAACAACCTGCTTCTCTCTGAGGTGCTTTTGGACAAATGGACCTATATATCACTCTGTTTCAGGGCCAAATCAAGAGAGTCCTGATTTAGGTTGTTTCTTGAAAAAGCAGGCATTATGAAAATACAGGTCTTGAGTGCACGGAAAGAGACAGACTTTCAGGAAAGTCTATTTGTGCAGGTAAGGATCTGGTTTAACTATGTACTAAAATAGAGAAGAAAAAAAACAACACTGTATTTCATTACTGAAGACATCCAAACAAAACCAGATTTTTTTTTTTAATATACAGGACAATTATTATTTTAAAAGAAAAAAATAATAATCTGAATTAGTTTACAAACCTGCAATAGTTGCATAGCAACTTCATAGATAGCCCTAGTAGAATCAGCTGCTTTAAATAGTATCAGATTCAGGAGGGTCACTGTATCACACTGGTAATCCCTAGGAAAAAATGGCAAGAATGAAAAAAATAAAATTACATTTGGTTTTCTAAGTCTTGAATTTATATAAGTTTAATTTACAAGGAATATGATAGGGGACAGAATAACATTTTGAGAAGCTTCTCTAGTAACACAAACACACAAACAGTGATGATCTTGTCTCTCTGTGGAAGCAAACCCCACAGTTCTACATAAAAGCACACTGAAAATGGAAGTTTTAAAGCTTTGAAAAATGCTGTAGTACCTGTTTTGGAACACGCTGGCTATGGCTTTAAAGCAGCCAGCTGCTACCCGCTTGGAACCTGTGTAACACCGGTCAACGGCCCAGTACATGAGGTTACTCTGGTCAGGATTGAGTTCCAAGAGCAGCATGACTGCCTCACAGCCTAGCTGGTGAACCTAGGGAAGAGTAAATATATATTTAAAAATGTATAAAAAAAAAATCAACATATAAAATAGGAAACCAACTATTTAAGAAAGCTGAAACCTTTGGGAACATGAAATCTGTTCTATCCAAAACCAATGACACCATAGCCTAAAGTGGCAGCAGATAATTCTGTCACATTGTTTACTGTTCAACTTGCACACAGTCATAAATTATTGACACAAATAACTAGAGTTCTACTGACTTTTTTCACTCCCCTTCAATTCCAAGGCTAGTTTGAGCTATTTACCTTTTTTATGTCTTGCACAGAAACACTGCCCTGAAAGCACTAGATACAAAGAAGCACTTAAATACATGCAAAAATTCCAGTGGGATACAAGGGATACACCTGCATGGAGATTGCACCTTTCCTGAAATCAAAGTAGCCCCCAGGAGCTGTATTTTTATGTCGTCCTAGCATTATAGGGCAGTAGAGGTCCTGCCTTTAAAGCTTACCATGCTGTTTAGATGAAAAGCTTGGTTTTACTAACTCCGAAGGACCCCAAGGAACTCTAGAGTCTCACAAGAGTTCATGTTCCAAATCTCACCTCCTTTAAATCTGTGGAACACCTGACTTATTACTACAACTTAACATGGCTGATCAGTTGGATATAATCAATATACAGTGCTTCACCCCTTGTCCTTTCCTCTTCCGTTCTGTTTCTCTGGTCTGATTAGGGATCACCTTCCTCACAACAGGGTGAATACACACGAAGGACAGCGCAAAAGCCTGCTCTACTAAAACAGCTTTGAGCTTAAGTAGAGCACTTATGCAAATCTGTCTGCAAACTTACTAAAACATGTGTTTAAGGCACTGATAGTTGCAAAGTGATGTTGATATTGCTTGTATTACCTTTTTATCTTGTGAATCCAAAATATTATCCAGCCATTTGTATAAATAGCCATCAGATGAAAGCCCAACGTTGTCTGCAACAGGGCCACAACACAGTACAGCAGACATAGCCTTTGGAAAGCAATTGAAAAACACATTTTAATAACTCAGATACAGGAATTGCTCTTATTCAGATAACTAAATTCTGTTAAGAGAGAAAGACCAGGGGTAGTAGAAAATGTTTAACATTTTATTAAAGAAATTAGGAAATCATATTTTTCCCAACTTTCAAATACAAAGAAAGGTCAATACTAAATTCTGACATATTGAAGAGTTAATACACCATTAACCAGTTTCATTGCTAATGTACATTTAGATGAAAGCCTTTAACTTAAGCAAATGAGAACTAAAGTCAGAAAGTGAATATTCAGTAGTGATTGTAAGAAATTTCAATAGCAAGTCCAACAGTCACAGTATGGGAAAAGCTGAACTGACATAAATACACATGTAAGCAGAAGGAATAAAAAGGTGCTAAAACATGGATGTGAAAACCACATCTAAAAGCCCAAATGTTAAATTTGCATCATGCTGACATAACAATCTGTTTCCAAAATTCAGAAGTGTGGAAATACCTTTAATGCACAGTATTGGTGTCTGTTTATTCGCATGTTTCTATCACTGTATCTGTCCAGGGGAGTAAACATGATGCTAAAAGGGCCTGCCCAGTGACTGAACAGCATAAACAGACTGTGGCGCAGACTCTGCTGCGGAAAGACACTTCTTCTCTGGTGAACTGTAAGAAAAGCACACAGTTATACACACTCCCCTTGCAATTCTTTAAGATAAAGCATGTAACACAAACAGACCCAAACTATGAATATAAAAGGAAAAATCCATGTAAAGACTATTATTTTAACACCATAATGCCTGGATGTAGGTTGACTATTGTCCTGTTTAATGCAAATAATGTACAAGAATAAGCTATTTATTACAGAACTACCTATTACAGAACTCAAATACATAGACGATCAACAGGACTTTGCCAAACAGTACCAAAAATTTCTTAAAACTAATACTGCTAAAGTTATATTCAAAACTCATGTCACAAATTATTTTAATAAAAGTATTCTGAAAGTTCAGATAAGAAGTGCCTTTTTGTTTAGTTTCTGTTTGGTTGATTTTGTTTTTTTTAAAGGTACTGCATATTAAATACAGTAATCAGAAGTTACATTTTTACATACCTGGAACATTTTGTATGATATTTGCCACTAAGGCACTAAAATGGCATCGGATATCTTTCAATGTATCAGAGTCCTTTTCATTTTCTGCTTCTAGGAGTTGTCTTGTTAGATCAACATACTCAAGTAAAGTGTTGTTGAGGGAATGTGTTTCATTATCAAGGCCACCACTTGCACTGAACATATAAAATAAATTTAGAAAACCAAAGAGCATGGTAATTACACACAACATTTGAAAATCATCCTTATGTTTTTTATCTTTAAAAAACCCTACACCCTCCTCACTGCAAATACTTAATTCAAAGTAATTTCTTCATCCAGCTTTTACTTCAGCAATACAGTAAAAAACTCCAGTGAAAGCAAACTTAGAATCAAACCTAATTATCTGAAGTCACTTATCCTTCCACTGAACTAGTTCTTATACTGGGGACAAGTGTTAAAAATATTAACTAAAATCTCCAAACACAAAGTCCCTTCCCCCTCCCCTAGTGAGAACCTTAAAAGATTAGAAAAAGAATGGTTTTAATAGTTGGACTCTAAAATATCAGCACGCTGATAGACATTTCAATGCTTCTGGGGCAACATTCTGAAATACACTTGAAGATGAGAATTTCACACATACATTGTTAAGGCTGACAAATACATGTCTAAGCATCATTGCCAAACAGAGTGGGAGGAAGGGGCCAACCATCTCCTAGACTACTTGCTCTTATACAATTCCACATGCATAGGAAAAGATTTCCTAGGGACTTTTGTAAAACATATGCCAAAACTACTTCTTTCAAAGTGTCCCTACCAAAGCAGGGTAAACTGAGGAAAAAGCCCTCAATAACCAAGTTAGCACTCTCCATCCTTCAGAAGTCCAGCATTAATGAGCAGTAGCCTTCTCTGCATAGGATATGCTGACTAGCACCAGCACTCCAAGTAAGGCAGAAGTTCCTGAATTATCACAGAACAATTACAACTTGCACAAGTGGTGCAAAGTTTGAGCACACACAAACAAAAGGGATCATGACGTACTGCCTGTTCAAAGAATGGGGAATAGTAACACTTTAAATAAAACATAGAACACACTGACAAAGAACATGGGAGTGAGAGGGATTAGAAAGCCAGCAAAATTCTGAGTTTTATAAACCCATGTCTATTTATTTAGTGGTATACTGAAACTCACTGATGAATTTTGCATGCTTGTTATACTGAGTCATAAGTCTATCAGTGACAATTCATGAACACCAACAACTTCTCATGTGTGCTGCCCCTACCTGTGACTAATGACACCAGCATCTGCCAACAGTTCAAATATTCGTACTAGTTGTACTCGTAAAATATCTCGACGCCTGCGCCGTTTCATGTTCTGTCCATCAGAGGAAACACAAAATTACATGAAGCAGAAGAAAAACTAAGTAGAAAACCAGAGTAGAATATTAAAGTATTATTATATCTGTACTACAACTGGCATCTGTTATTAGAGGCACTAATCTTTCAAGATAACTTACCAAAATTGCTAACAAGTTTAATAAACCAGAGCGTGAACAAACGTTTTCCCTGCTGCAGCTCTGAGATATACCAGGTTTGCTATTACATGTATTATTCAGTCTCTTGTCACAAAGTGCAATATATAAAACAATGAAGTGCAAAAGGCAGTCTCCTCACATATTTTGAGGGAGGTGATCCTGTCTCTCTGCTCCACTCTCATGAGACCCCTCCTGAAGTACTGCCTTCTGGGGTCCACAAGCACAGGAAGGACATGGGTATATTGGAATGGGTCCAGAGGAGGGTTGCAAAAATTATCAGAGGGCTTGAGCACCTCTCTTGTGAAGAGAAGCTGCCAGAGGTAGGGCTGTTCAGCTTGGAGAAGAGAAGGGTCCAGGGAGATCTCATTGTGACCTTTCAGTGCTTAAAAGGGGCTTCTAAGAATGATGGGGACCAACATTTTAGCAGGGCCTGTTGTGATACAACAAGGTGCAATGGTTTTAAACTAAAAGTAGGTAGATTTAGACTAGATATAAAAGAGACACTTTTTATGATGAGGGTGTGAAACTCTGGAACAGGTTGCCCAGAGAGGTGAGAGATGCCTCATCAGCAGAAACATTCAAGGTCAGGTTGATGGGGTTCTGAGAAATCTGATGCAGCTGAAGATGCTCCTGCTCACTTCAGGGTGGGTGGACTAGGTGACCTTTAAAGGTCCCTCACAACCCAAAATATTCTATGATTCTATGATTTTGTGTATTGAGTCAGGCTTTCTATGCAAGCCTGACACGACACACAACAGTACAGGAACATTTTGAAACAGAAGTGCTTTTCCTTTCCGTCATTTTCATTAGAACAGTCAGGTGAGTTTAAAAACTTTTTCACTGAAAACCACCACCACCACCAGCAACACCAAACCTCAACAAAGTTGGTGGACAGTAAAACTCAATTCTATGTCATAGGTACTAGTAATTGTGGGAATGTCACTGATGATATAAAAAAGTGACAATTGTGTAAAACTATGATTAGGTTAAAGAAATTAAAAGAATGTGGAAAAGGTTACTGCATTTTTTCATCATTTGAAACAAAACCTCTTGATAGAGGAACAACAGAGAGCTCAAACATGAAGCTCTTCTAATGCAAACACTTCACAATCATTTAAAAAAGCAATATTTCACCTTTTTTTCTGTTATATTGACTGTTTTTATATGCATAAATTAAGAAAACAACTAATGCTTCCTCTCTGTGAAAAGACAGTTAAAACTGTACCGAGTATAATGGAAATTAAATATTTAATTACCTCTGGCCTTCTTTCAAGTGCTTCCTTAATTATAGGATGTAATTCTTCTATTAGTTCCCTGAATTAAAATAATTAAAAGGATAAAAACAAACAGTAAATTAACATCTCAACTGAAAGATGTTTCTCAAGAAGTGGTGTTACAACAGAAGTTAAAACACCCTCGGGTTTTCCTTCTCTACCCGTAGCCTTTAAAAGCGAAGTCTCCTAGAAAGATATTTTCCTAATTTAATGCAGATTGTTTAATTAATGTCCAAACAATTATCCCTAAATTTGCATTCTCCAAGTATTATGGCTTATTTCTATCACAGATAATTTTCATTTATTTTCATATTAAGAGTTTAACAAAGCCATGTGGTGCAAACAGATATCATTAGGGGGGGAAAAAAAGTTGCTAGCAACTTATCATACAATGCCCTTTCAGCTTTTATGATGCATTTAGTTGTTAATATTGTTTCTTTAAGTCCAGTAACAATACACTGACAGAAGTTAGACCAGTCTCTTTGAAAACTGAAACAGGTTTTGAGAGTGTGCTTACATATTCCCCATTTGTTCTGAAGCTCCACAGTCTTTATCACTACTTGGTTCCTTCTGCCAAACTAAGATTCTCTTATGATTTCAAAAAGGAGGCAGGGAAAGGAGATCAGTAGTATGAAAATATACAGACAAAATACTAAGGTAAAAACACATTTGGTTTACTTTCATATTTGTTAAAATAGTCACTACTGCCTCCAGATTTGTTGGAGTGGACACATTCCTCTACTTCCTGTGGTGCTGTAATTGAGATATATCAAAAGCATAAACCACTTCAAGTTTTCATGGTAATGACTGACTCCTCTGATACCTCATCCAAAGTTCCTCCTTCAGAGAGTAGGTCCAGGTGATCAGAATGCTGCACAAATGTTGTGGTGTTCTCATTTACAAGAAAGCTAAGCATGGTTAGATATTGTTATATATTTTCTTTCAAACACAGAAAACACAGAAAATAATTTGGAAGAAACTTTTTTGCATTAAAATACAGTAAAGGGTCAGCTTACAATGGAGATCAAGAGTCCATGTGATCAGTTAAACAAAACAAAAATATTATTCTAATAAATTTATGTAAATTACATATATATAAAATATAAAATGAAAAAAGTTCCTGAGCAAACATAACAAGTGGGGAGGAACAGTGCCTAAAACCACAAAAGCTAAACACCAAATCACTGCAGAGCAGCAATGGTGAGGAGTAGGCTAGAGCTAGCATCTGGTGTGAATACATGCACTGGACAGAGAAAAAAGCTGGTTTTAAAAAAAAACAATCACATTCTGATCTGATGAGGATCAGATCTCTTTTTCTTATTCAGAAATTTTCTAATTCAGAAATCAAGGATTTCCGCTAAAATTATCTCTGAAAGCATTTTCTAGACTTCAGAGCTGTTAAGCAGCTCTTCAGGATCATGGCACCAAGTCTTGCTTTACTCTTGGTAGCAAATAAAGTCAGATATCGTATAAAATTATAAGATTATCAAGGGATATAAGACAGAATATGACAACTGAAAATTAATATCAATATTGACTTGTTATCTATGATAATATGGGACAAAAATGACTGGAGAGAAGCATCATCTTATTCAAAACCAACAGTATTAGCAATTCCTGGCTCCTTCTGCAGAAGCAGAGTTGGCTGCTGTGTATGGTACAACTTTATAATTCTCATAATAACTCTCATAATCTCAACTTTATAACTCTCATAATCTCTCTCAGCAGCAAAGACTGGCTGCTGTCAGAGAACATCCAATGGCCTTCCCAGGAGGTTTTCTTGCCCTCAGATGCTCTTTCTCTTCATTCATCCTCATAAAGAGCAATTGGCAATATCAACGAGGAAAGTTTATCAACTCCTACAAACTCGATTGTAATTAACACTTCAAATGTTATTAGTTCACACAATCTGTTCTTTCAGATAAGGGCAGCTTTAAATACCAATAAGCTGTTTATTCTTTCTACTAACTTCTTTTTCTTTATGCAGGCATGACCTCCACATAAAATTCTTACAAGTTCTATCATGCCTCTAAATGCTAGAAAAGACAATGAGAATCAGTTGTCACAGCTTTTTAAAAATTCTTAAAAGCAAAAAAATAGAATTTTACATATATATATACACACATAAAAAAAGCTTCAATTCCCCAGCTTTGTAACCAATTAGAATAGAAACAGATGAAACACAACAGTTACCTAAAAGCTCCTGGGTTGGTCCTGCCAAGTCCCAGGACAAGAGATTCTGTAATTTCCATGCTCTCAGAGCGCATCATTGGAACTATGTGCTTAAACAGGGAGGAAGGGGATGGAATGCCAATAATCTAAGAAGAAAGCCAGAATAAAACACAGTGAAGTAGCTACCACAAGGTGGTGACATGAAAACATCTGCTGTAATTTCACAGTCTATACACACTGGACCAGTAACTCAAAATGATAAAAGTGAAATTTATCTTTGACATTGAAAAGATTTCCTGAAATAGTAAAGCCGTATTAACTATTTCTCGCATTACTGAATTTTCCTAGTCAGATGACAATGAATTAAACAACACGATATACAGATGCTCTGCATGTGTATATATCTGCCCTCCTTGGGGAAGAAGTAGATTTCTGGTGCCCAACCCCTTAGACTCCCGTGTGGCTCTCAAAGAGAACAAAGCTTTCAGTCTATAGTTTATCAGACTTAGGGAAAGTATCTTGGTAACAAACAAGTGGAACAGGCTGCTTCTGTCAAAATCTGCTGCATAGTCCATGAATTATCTTTATGTCTACTGTATCTTTTTCAGGAAGCCAAAAAGGAGATAAACAGAAAGACACAATGAAGAGGGGAAAAAAACAATCTGAAGATAATATGAAGACAAAAAAGTATCTGTGATTGGGAAAATACAACAAGATACATCATGCCTGAATAGGTTCCTGTTTCAGTTATTGAAGTGAGAGGCTATTTGCTCAAAACTACAGAAGTACAATGCCAGCAAAACCACCCCTTTAACAGCAAACAAAGCATTTCCTCATTACTGCCAGATAAGATTTTGAGATTGGGTAAACGTCTTCATTATGCGACTGGATTTGCTTTAAAAACATACCACAGATAGGGAAAAGCAAACTACAACAGTATTCTAAACAGATTTTAAAAAAAGGTATCCTAAAAATATTTTCAGAGAAATGATACCAGTTTCTAATCATGATAGTTATTATAGGACACCTCTGGTATTTCTATTTTCAATAAGATGTGGACTTATTTACAGAAAGTATCAGAAGAACCTACTCTTGAATCAATGCTATAACCACTGTCTGGGGTAGACGCCAGCGTCTCGGGAGGGGAACATCTCACAGAGCCTGTGGAAGTGGAGGAGTTTGAAGAGGATGCTGCACTGCAGCAAAGAATCAGGTAGTTTCTCCAGAGCCCAATATAGGAGTCACTGCTTGTAGTAGTATTTACTTTCTTTGCATTGATAGGGCTGCTATTAAAAAAGAAAGAGAAGAGCTCAGTAGAGTAAATGAAGCTTACCACATTTTACTTTGGTTTTCTACTGAATTTATTTTTCAATTATGCATATGTCATGACTTCCCAAATTGTTAACATAGTAAACTGTGAATAAATTATTCAGAGCAGACTTGTACATCAATAATGCATGCTTTTATATTCCAATCCGCTAAACTACAATATGGCCAAAGGCATTAATTAATGTTAGCTGTAGCTGATATTTTAGGTAGATAAATCTGCTTTAATTTTTTGTTATATAAAGCTGAATTAAATCCACAAACAATATCAAGAATTTATGTTACCTCAACGAAACAATAATGACACTACAATGATGATACATCTTGAAATATTACTCAATACAATATAGTGTATTTACTTTAGAAATAAACTTACTTGATATCCACTTGTGGAGACAGCAGCTGAAGTCTTGTATAAGCAAACGTCCAAGCATAGCTTACAGCTGTTGGGCAGTGTTTTGGAAGATTTTCCTGCTTCATGAAACTTGAGAGGCTTATAATCCATGGATCTTGGCCTTGAGTCACATGTGCAAATATCCAAATATGTGAGGGACTGACCACATCAAGGTGGTGGCTGATTGGGGAGGAATTCCAGTCAGCCAGAGTTTGTAAATCTATTGAACTGGGACAGTACAGTAAAGTAGTCTGTGTGCACAGAAAAGACAATGAGCAAATATTTAATACCCATGTACTTTAAGCAAAAATATCTTTTGTTATATATCTAATAAAGTATCAGTATCAAAAGCATGCCTGTAACAGAGAAAAAAGTAATTTATGGGGCTTTTTACAGAAGATCTTAATGTGAACAGCTATAGAAACATGTTGTTTGTGAACAAATGGGTATTACGAAACAGCAAATCCTAGAAAAAGACCCTTTCATGCATAAAAATGTAATTCTTCCAAAAGATTTGTACTCTAAAAGCCTTACTACTGGATTCCAATTTGTTTCTTAATCCCAAAATCAGAAGTTTCCTTGATACTTAGGAGTTTATGATAAATACCTAAGTATGGAATTCAGCTGATATTCACTGACAGTTATTACAGCATTCATCATGGAAAAAGGGCACATTGACTGTTATGACACTTTATTACTGCAGAAAAAAGCAGTGCCCTTTGCTTTTAAGAAATTGCAGCCTGTGAGCAAGATGAGAAAAAACAGATAAAGACACAGCTCTCAGTGTTTACATGGTGGTGATAACAACACACTATCAGTCAGAAAGTTTACAATGGTAGAGTCAACCTCACAACATTCCTCAGATTTTTGCCTTTTTGTTTGTGGTGATAAATTGCTGTTAAAATCAGCATGAACATAGTGACACTCTCATTTGAAATACATATTTATTTGGGATAGCTTTACAGAATTACCTCATCTTACAAGCAACTCTACATAAGAATGGTCCTACCTGGTCAGCCCCTGTGAGATGTATGAAACTCTCCAGGATAGTAGCACTTAGTCTGTCCATTACATCTATAGCCAACTCATCATCACTCTACAAAACACAAAGCATAGCAGGCTCAAAGAATGTCAAAATAAAAGCAGTTTCACCAGGCAGCCTAAGAATGGGTCATCAACTCTTACCTTTGAAATTTCTAGAAGTGTGAACAAGGCCCTTATTTCTCTGAGAACACTGACAGCTAATCTCCTGGTGGCAGGCCTTGTGCTGCAAAGGATGACCAAAGCAAAGCCTTCCACCACATGGAATACACTGGAATAAAGGGTCCTCTCCAGGGGAAGGGTATGGGCAGCCCCATTGGATACACCACGCTAAAAAAACAACACATAAGTTAGGCAAATAAAGAAAAAGTAAACACAACTAAGACACAGTTCCATTATTGGCAATGCAGATTTAATAATGAAATATTCAGATTTTTGGCTACTGGTCAAATTTTGCATTATGAGAATGACATAATATTAGTCATTTCATTTTTTATTACCTCTCTGAATTTAGTCCAAACAAATACTACAGAAACATCTTTATTTCACTTTCTCACAAGACGATGCAATGAGAGCAAAATTTCAAAAACCTCAGGCAATACTCTTTTGTAAACAACTATGATATTAAATTATTTGGACCCTTTCTACATGGTGGGTTTAGTTCTACTGTTTAATAACTCCTACATCTTTCCAGTAACACATGATGACCTACAACGTAAGCAAAATGTCATCATGAATTAATGTTCACATAATACTTAATAATTTGGAACTAATTTTATTTTGGTAAAAAAATGTTAATTTAAAATGAGAGATCTAGAAGTCTTCAAGTGCTGTAAGAAATTTAGCTGAATTTTTATTACTTAACAAAACCAGTAAAGCCCACTACTAAGTTTGTATGTAGGTTCTAAGTACGTTTTAACATCAAAGGACCTTATAGAGATATACCTGAGCATCTTGGGTTTTATTGTGCATTTGGGCTGCTTGCTTCCACTGATTTATGAGCTGCACTAACATTTTTACTGCATTGTCAAGAAGCGTTGGGTGGATGTCAGTCACTTCACGCACAATAAAATAAACAAATCCTGAAAGAACATCTTCCCGCCAATCTGGAAAATCAAGCATTAATGCTTGGAGCGTATTGAAAGCCAAGGCACGAAGTTCTTCATCCATATGAATTGTCAGCCTGTTTAGAAAAAATACTGGTATCATCACCCTAGATAAGCATACTCTTAACCAGCCTTTATCATTTAATGTTTGGTGCTTACTCTTCCTTCTTTACTCCACAATGTAGAACAGTTCCTGAGATTCTTTTTCTGCACTGAATAAAACTGAAACTGGCTAGTAACAGAAGGTACTTCTACTACAGCAAAATAATGCAATGTTTCACAAAACTTAATACAAATTAACTGTGTTCAAGAGAGACTATCAAGTGTTTAACAAAGGTGCATCTTTGCATGCATCTGAGCTCAGCAGACCAGCACCCTGTGATGTATAGGCTATT
This sequence comes from Haemorhous mexicanus, assembly GCF_027477595.1. Taxonomy (NCBI): domain Eukaryota; kingdom Metazoa; phylum Chordata; class Aves; order Passeriformes; family Fringillidae; genus Haemorhous; species Haemorhous mexicanus. The sequence goes on along the minus strand of NC_082344.1, from coordinate 51,257,617 downwards.
TTCTTCAAATTAAAATTGAAAACAACACGTTTGTTTTGTAGTTATTGACTTTGGACACTGGACTTACAGACATTGACTGTGGATATGAGAAAAAATTCACAGAAAAATCCTTTGCACATATACTTAAAAATCTGTCTCAGCCTACTATGATAGAAGACTCCTATTCCAGTATTATAACACTACTTAATAATTTCATGTCTTTAATATTATTTTAAACATTGAAGAAAGAGTGTTAGAAAAATCTTATTCTCTTAAGTTATCACTAACTTTTTATATATGTAACTCAACCCATTATATGAAAATGGATTTATAATTTCAAAGCTATATGTTGTCCTGTATTGCTGTGCCAGATTATCCTCACATTAAAAATTTTTAAAAAATCTTCTCAACTATTTATCAGTACTGATAAGGTACATTCAATTTAAATGGAGATAAGAGATGGAAGAATATGGGTAGTGTTGGATCACAGAAAAATGGAAAAACAAAGCAGGATTAGTAGAGAAAAATACTAAAGTTTCCCCCAGGTGCCTGTCTCAAATTTTGGTAATGTCAAACTAGAATGACTTAACGAAAATTTATAGTATTTGCAACAGAAAAGAAAAAGGAAAAAAGTATAGCAGTAACAAAAAGATAAAAGAAGTTCAAAAAAACAAAGCAACAGAGATAAATTCCTAGTTCTCAAAATACTCTCTAAAATTAAGTGCAAGGTCTGCAGGATAAATTTACCTCCTCCGGTAAAACCTGACCAACTGCAGAAGGTTGGCAGGAGCAGCGAGGACAGAGTCTGCATGCAGTGACTCACGCTGCATAGTGAGGGCACTGACAATCGTGCACACGCAGCATTTGAAAAGGAACATCCACTAAGAGCAGAATCCCTTTTCTCTTACCTTGCAAGCAATTCAATGAGGTCAGTCCTACTCATGCCATCTGGAATCAGTCTCGGGATAGCAGCAATGCAAGTTCTGAACAAATCTATCTTAGGTTTTCTCTCACCCCTACAAAAGCATTTTATAACAAACAAAGAGACAGGAAAATCTATTTCAGTACACTAAAAAAAGTATTCTCAATTTCATGCCACAACTATGGAGGTAACAAACTTTTTATCAATAATTAATGAGACTAACATTCACTTAATAGTCCAGCAAAAAACCCAGAACTGTAACACTTTAATGATGGTATCTGCAACATTAGAGAATAAAAATAATGTGATGCTACTGTGACAGCGAAAATGCTGCAATTCAGTACATACGTAATCATGTCTTCTGGTTCTTTATTGGACATCTGCACACTGGTCATGCACATGGGCCTTCCAACTTCTTTGTCCAAATGCCTAAGAATGCTATCCAGTGCTTTTCTGACTTGAGGATAGTATATGGACATGCCTGAAAAGTCAGAGTTCCATCAGCGTCTTTCATATTTTTATTAAAATTTCTGCCACTTATTCAGGTTAGGACAAGCTTCTTATTGCACAGATGACATGAAATACATATTTTAAGTGTCAAAACAAATGCATGCATATATGAAATATATATCTATGTATATATGAAATATATATCTATAAAAATAAGACATTATACAAAAGCAGAAGTTTCCTGCAGGAGAAACAAAAGCGATGAAGTAACCATTAGCTGCTTCTTCATTTTTTCAATTCCAAGCTTTTTAGTTCTAGTTTAAATGTGACATGTTGAAACAGTCCTTTGAAGATGACTACCTCATTCACAGAAGATCAACAAGGTACACGGATCAAAACTGTCTTACTCCGCTCAGCTGTGAGACATCTGGGACATTTTAGAGTGACATCAAGGAAAAAAACTTGCCATGCTATTTACCACACTCACTGCACTCAGGCTTCTTTGTGCTTACTTTGCAATGAGTGCAAAACACTTTAAGAAAATGCATGGGTTTAGTCTGAGACACCAGAGGGTCAATACTGTCTAGCAGCCCTCCTTAAGAATCAAAGTAATTCTTGCTAACAATTAAAATAAATACATAAATAAAGTTACATTAATGTACTGATGAAAATAATTGGGAATATATACATACATATTAAAATGCCAACTTACAAAAGAATGCAACATACCTATAACTTTTGCTTCCTCATCTGTCAGTGTTTTATTAAGAAAAATTTTCTTCACACGTAGAGTATTTCCTGACGGAAGAACAACTCCTGTTGTTGGCATTGGTGGTTCACCATCTTTTTGCTGCAAGCTATCTGCTATGACAAGGAAGACTCTGAGGCCAATATTCATCCTCTTCAAGAACAAAAATGGGAGGAAAAAAGGGAAGAGAAAGCAGAAAAAAATTACAATATTGAAGTCACACAGGGACAAAATACAAATTGCATTTTTCCTCTCTTTTAAACAGACAGCAGGACAGACCTTATTTAAATGTTACATATTAGGGTAATGAAAGTAACAGGAATAGAGCTTAAGTTTTCTGTGCCACTCCACACTCTGATTCAAGCCTGATTTGGCCCAGGCTAAGATACAGAATATTTTATAGTACTGAGCACTCCAGGACTTGATATGACCCTCTAGAGCAACACACTGAAGACAGACATTGCTAAACATCCCATCTGTTAGACCGGGTCTTGAAGAGCTAGGTATGACTCTCCTGAAAAAATGCTTTACAGTTACACTGTGCCAAAAAAAACATACTTTCTGAAATTGTTGTTGAAATGAGTCTTAACTGTAGAACTGCTTGCTCACCTAAAATCAAACAGCAACAGTGCACAACAATTGCTTTTTTAATGTTAGCAAAACACTCCTTCAGATACTCATTAATCTGCTTTTATCCTGGTGCAAAAACAGTTAACCACTTCCCCCCCAAAAATCCCCCAATGCCTTGTTCTCATGGCATGCAAGTAATGAGCATTTATTACCTCTGGATTAATAGTGAAGGTTTTAGGTGATTTTCCAACACTAAGAAGATCAAATATTATTTCTTTCATTGCAAAATCCAAACGTTCCTGCAAACAAAAATTATATTTGTATGATCATCTCTTTTCCATTAATATGCATAATTTCTTGGCTTTGCACAGCTACTGGGTATCATGTTGTAAAAGTTTTTAAAAAATTTTTATAAAATATTTCTTTTTTCCTTCTTATGACTTTTTTTTTTAATCTAGTACAATTCAACAAAGCTCATCCCCTGATATGGTTGAACCATTTTTCCTGAAAAAATTCCCAGAAAATTCATCATCAGATCAAACACATTTCTACAAATAAGATGAGCTGTTATAGAAAAAAAAATGGGATAAAGAGAAGACCTAAGGTATAAAAAAATACTGCAATATAAATACAAAAAAATATAAACAGTGATGAGTTGTGTATCCTGTCTCATCCCTGTATGACCAAAAGCAAATAGTTTTGGAAGCTGAAGCACAGACAAGCTATTTCTAAGACAGGGAAAAATGTCTCAAATCTATAAAGTTAAAGATTAATGAGAGTTCACCTTGTATTTTGATATTAGGACAAGAGAAGCACCTAAAATAATATAAATCATAATGTAATGTTGACTATACACTACTGTATTCATTGCATACTTTTTCTGTCTATTGAGGCCAGTCTCCAGGCTAAACATAAGTAGGTATTACTTTTCTAATTCTTTGTCCCTTATAAAAATATCATAATGGATATAGTAATTATATTACAAACATATATAAATATATATATACACAGCCCCCAACAGTGCAATACAAATGTAAATACTAATCATCATAATGTTTATACATAACAGTTTGGGAAATTTAAAGAAAAAAGTTTTGTCACCACTAGAAAGAGAATGAATTCTTTCATTTGTTACACATATTTGGAGAAATTCTACTCAAGATATGAGACCACTAATTCAGTACAAACATTTCAAAAACGAACTTTAAACTTACATTTCTTCCAAATAATGCTCATCTTACTATCCTGGCTCTACCTAGATGTATTCTTACCTGAGCAATGAACTGAATAATCTTCACAAATATATTCAGAGGTGTGTCTCGTGGGACCACGCTGCGCGATCCTTTTGGGAAAAGTGCTGATACAATGCTCATGAGACGGCTACAAGAATTTAGAAACAAAAAGAAAAAAAAAGATCTTTGAAAAACAGATACTTATAACAGCACAGATGTTACAGTTCAAATCTAGAAGTGTGTGTGTGTGGAGCTACTATGAAATAATATGGTAGGACCACGTACAGGAAGCCCAGCACCAGCTGTCACAGGCAAAAGGATCATGGGTTCCCCTATGAACTGAAAAAAATCCTGTTTTAAACCAGTTACTTATATAGTCAGGAGGAGGGGCAAAATCTGACTGATTATTACAAATTCTCAGTATACACAATTATAAATAAAACCTTTTTTATTTTCAGTCCATACTTAGTGATGGACACTTCATACCCAATTTGTTCTGTCACCATTAGTGCCTTTTGACTTTAAAAAATCTCCTGCTCATCCTCTCTGCCTTCTTCTATCCCTGCAAAGACAATTCTAGACTTTATTCCTTCTCTCCATCAAAGTACTCAAGGGCTTTTGTTTTTCTCTACTAAGACAAATATTTACTGCTTACTTGACTAAACAATCCCTGAGCTGGCTTCTCTGATATCACTAGGTTGGAAAAAAATCTCCATCATCAGTAGTTTAAAATACTTTGCATAATGAACTTACCTTTGAGTTACAGTGTTGCTTTCACATTTAATTCTAATAACATAAACCCACAATAACCTATACAAAGATTCCAGTGCAACTCGGGACATTTTGGGATCTTTATTCTGTAAAATAAATTTAGAAATACAGTTATTGTTGCCTGTGAGACAGTGACAAAATTCTATTATAATGTTTATTTACTTTTGAAAATAATTTTTTTTAACAATGAAAACAGATGAGTTTAATACTGACTACAAGTTTTTGATATTTTTTCAAAAAACCAAGGCTGTATTGCATATTTCCTAACCTTACATTTTAAACTACTAACTCCAGCTCATTTTACACACCTCTAACTCTGAGGGTAAGTAAAAAGCAGATATTCCTCTTGAGATGAACACACCAAGAGTATATTGCTTTCAAGAACTTTTCTCAGAATGCCATTGATAACAAATACCGACTTCATAGCAAACCAATTTATATTTTGTCTAAAACATTGGAGTAGCTGCTTTGGATCAAGCACAAGGTCTCATTCCATCACTCAGCCTGTGACAGAAGACAACAGCAGGTGCAGAAGAAAAGAATGCAAAACAGGGAAGGCACACAAAGATGCATCTCTGGGTGTGGCTTCACACAATGCAGACACTTCCCGCAGGCTGTATTAGTGTTTGCCCACTTTCAATGAATTTTTATTGCAACAATTACGCTACTGTTTCTTGAATTAATATAAAATCTAGCAGCACAATTCAGTTTAAACTACCTACTGAACGCAAAATGATTTCTGTCTTAAAGCTGCTACTATGAGTTTAGCTTTGCTCCTCCAAGCTCTTAAACTGTGTAAAACAGTAACATTCTTTGTACCAGCTCCAGAAACCTCCTTTCCAAATAGGGATTCTTGGAGTACTTACAATCTAGAAGTGTCCAGCAAGATTCTTGGACCTGGTCGTAAGTATAAATTTCTGAATATAATAAATGATTCCGAGTTGTCAACTTTTTAGGCATTATCCCAATTCAAACTAATAAACCCAAACAAAACCAACTAAAAAGCAAAAACAGAACCCCAAAAGCACACCTTCCCCATCTCCAGTGAAGTCTCTCTGTTTCAAGACATATCTATATGATGACCTGAACATAATTAATTTCATATTTTGTGCCACAAGCCAGTGAGTCAGAATAGCAGATCATTTTGTCCTTCCAGGACAAACGGAGTGCAAATTCACAAAGGGTCTAAGTGGAACTAAAAAACCATACTGTTCAAAAAGGGGTGGTCTCATTCATGGTTGTCTCTCCCACAACCTCAATGCTCCCTCTACATTAATTCTAGCAGTAAGAAAGTCCAACTTGCACCCATAAGCTGATCAAAATAACCTCATGTCCATGTCTGTGTAAAAGACTATATACACAAAGAAGAGTAATTTTGGTGGCTTAAAGACAGGTGTGTCCAGACTACTGGTGTTGGCACTAAAAGCCTATCATGGAATCACAGAGGCAGAAGTGGTATTTCAAAGTAGGACAGACAAGTAACAGACAAGACTGAATACCAGAATATTAGAGGGAATAACTTAACCCACTTTACATCAGTGATAATGCTGTTCTATCTCCCCTTCACACATCAATGTGTGCTGCCATCACCTCTGAATTAGCACCTACAGTTAGGCAGTGGGTAAATTTAGGGAAGTGATCTGGACAAAATCTATCCAGTAAGAAGTTACGCCTGTCCCTGTTTACTATTCACACTTATAAATGTCTCACTCTTCAGTTAATTTACCTGCAGTGCTACTGTGAGGAACAAGGAAATGTAACTGTACCAGAGGGTGAGACTGTGATAGCTTTGATTCTAATTAGCTTAAACAGCAAAAAACCCACAATATTATTTCTCATTGTATTTAATTTACAGGCCAACAATTACTGATTGTCAGAGCAGGTTGGGGAATTCACTGATACAAGTGTTATTGAAGTCTATCTGAAATGCATCTGGAAATGAGTAATGCTTTAATTTTCTAATTTCTGATATTCTACAGGGGAGCTTAATTTACAGGTCCAGAAGTAAACAAAAAAAATTATTGATGGCTTTCAATCATCTAATAAAAAAATGGTAGAGGTAGCAGATAGTTTAATAATGTGTAAACAATGTTCCATCTGTTAGGAGGCGCATCATCCAATAGAGCTACTTCTGAGTAGTTATGACAAAGTTTGCTTGTTATAAAGAAAAAAAAAGGAGCATATCTATAGAGGCATCCACGTTTTAAAAATAGTTAAGAAATAAATTCTGCAGTATTTTTATTATTTTAAGCATTGAAAATTTGAATTATCACTTCCTACAATGAAGAGTTAAACAAATATGCTAGAAGTAAATTGCTTTTGGGGTCTGAATTACAACACTGCATGTACACCTGGTGTTAAGATGTCAGTATTTATTTTCTCTTAGATATTAGAGCAACTAGAATAAGGAATAGATGGCTATGTAATTCAACATCCTTGCATAATTTTTGTCTTTTTCAGATGACGTCTGTCAGATTTTAAAATACTGTATATGTTTGGGTTTTTTGAAACATAGTTCTGTTTAAAATTCTAAAACTATTAAACATAAATTATGGTATCAGCAGACTATGAAAAAAGTTGTCAGGAACAGTATCTGTTACGAAACCAAAAAGGTAAGAGCAAATTACGGTAGTTTTACATGACACATTAAAATGAGTCAATGAAACAAATCTCAATGATGGCAAGAAACAAAACAGCATTTTTTCCATGTTAGTCAAATGTAGTCACTTACTGAAGAAAGTACTTTTTAATACTGATGTTAAACTTTTCTTCTGTTTTGAACTAAAACAATTTCTACTTTTTAAAACCTGCAAAACCAACAGTGTAAAAGTCTTTCAAGTTAGTGCACTGCAAGTTGTTACAGTAAATCAGTTTCACGTTTTTTTATTGTGAAAATGTTTTCAGTTTGGTCACATGCAAGACACTTTTTGAAATGAAGTAACAGAAAAAACCCATACATCTGAATAGGTAGTTACTTCCAGAGGAAACATGCACTGCTGTTCAGGGAAACCAGCTGTGATATTAATAATCAATCTCACAAAGCCACACTTTCACCCCCAAGGAAAAACTGGTATTAGACAATTTTCTGATCTTTCTCCTTTACTCCCTGGCAAGAGAAAAACATCTCTGAAACATTAGCTATTCTTAGTCCTATTGCTTCTAACAGTACTAACAGCAATTTAACAAAGAAAGGAAAGCACAAAATACAACAAATAACATAAAAAACCAAAACAAAAGTATTTACATGAGACAAAGCAACATTTCACTGAGTTACAACAACATATTAACTCACCTGCAGTGTTTCTATTTGTTTTCTGATACTGTTGTTAGATGGCATCTAAATAAAGCAATGTGAGACAGCAAAACATAACAAACATGAGAATGGAAGGCACATGCATGTTAGATGAAAAAAAGCTCAAAACCAACAGATAGCTGTCTAGCAAGGACTCTATTCAGTAGAAATAAAGGGTTTGCTACAGTGGCAGAAAACATTCTGTCGACTTTCAAAGGTTTTGTGGTGACAGACACTATGGTAAACTGTGAGGGAAAAAAAAAAAAGTATTCTTTTTCCAGCCAACAGTGGTGCAGAATGGCAGACACTGTTCTCTCCCATTTCTCCAGCTTTCTAAAATGTTTCTTCCTCCCTCCAGAAGAGGTAGTAAAGATACCACAACTCAGATTCATCCAAGAATTTATCAGATTTCTGACAAACTTGCTGGAATTAATCTGTGTAAATACTAGTCAAAAAAAGTAAGCAAAGTGTTTTACATACTGACCCAGCTTTACTGTCTGCTGAACAAACTCAGAATTTTGCCCACACTACAATGTGTAAAAAAATGCCTGCTGGGCTCAGTGCTGAAACAGCAGCCCAAGAGATTTGTGGGACAAAGCTAACTATATATATACCAGAAAAAAAAACAACTCTTTTGTACACTCCTGGTCTATACTGACTCTTACAGCTCACTCATGTGCTAATTGCACTGGTCCAGACCACTAGGTTTCCTCCTCTCAGCAAGGCTAGGATGTTCTCCCCACATTCTAAGCCTGCTTTGAGGATAACTAAAGGTGATGTGCACTGAAACCCAGCACAAAGAGTTTACAAAGACCATAAATACTGCCAGGTTTAGGATCCAGAGCACTGTCAGGAGCATTATCAAATTTAATATAGCACCAGAAGGTAAGGCAGGGTATGAACAAATTGTACCCCAGGTACTTTGGGCCGCTGCAAGGGTGTGAGCCTTCACACCATGGCAAATGGGAAATGGCTCATTTCAGTCACCAACATGCAACGTGGTGTTCATGGCTAAGGAAGAGTTTGTACTGGGCACTCACCAGGGAATAATGAGAGCACCATGAATCCGTGCCCTATATTACCTCTTGGTGACTTCTATTGTGCCTGTACTCTTCAAAGAATATCCCTGTGACAGACTCCAGGTGTTATCATTATTTCAATTCCTAATTTGTTAATTTCACCAAATTCAGTAGGGGTAGATGAATCCTATTAGTGCTCTAAGTATCTCCTAGTAACTTTCAAAATTACTTTATTAATAACAAGGACACTAGAGGTAATGGATTTGGAATTTCTTATTTCATTTTACATATTTAAATAACTCCAAATAAAATAATTTTAGTCATTAGAAAATCAGGAAATACGAGGGAGGGGAAATCCGAAAGACTAAACTGCTGTGAAATTCAGATTTGTAAATTAATGAGATTACTTATTACAGAATGCATGCATTTAATTAGCTTCAGAAACAAAGGAACACATTAATTCATAAGACACATCAGGACAGTGGGGGTGTATTTTTCAAGATTAAGCTCAATGAATTTTTTTAACAAGGTAGGCACCCAAAAAACTTGATAGTAATTGGTGTGCCAAATTAAACCAAGCCATAAAATACCCTAAAGGACTCATTGATGGCATAGCATCATAACACTGCAAATTCTGAAGTGCAGAAACTCATAAGTGGAATTTCTGCTGAATAGAGCCTTACAGTAAATGTGTTAAGCGGTTAGTGGTTAACAAATCTAAGTAAAATATAAAATGCATGCTCAGGAAATACCAGTTAAACTCACTGGCATTTATAATCTTAATACATCCATTACCAGCGATGGACATTATGCCAGAAAAAGGCAACTCTTAGATTGTAAGGAGTTTTTTTAAAAGCTTTAAAAACAAAAGCACAAGCAGCCTCCATAAGCAAAATAAACCACAAAACAAAAATCAAGGCAAATATTGCAAAAGAACTGCAATAATGTTAGATGAAAAATATACAGAACCCAACAAGCAACAGAAAGGTGTGAAAGATGTTGTAAGAACAAAATGACCCAAAACAATCAAAGCAGCTAAACCGTTTTCCTTTTGACTTCATGCTGGTTTATGAATTTTACAAATAAGCTTCATAACTGTCACTCATAGCTAACCAGAATCAGTGTTGCGAAGGAGGATCAAAGAATTTATTAACATTATCAAAATCAATACATTAGGCAAAATCATGAATTATGTTAATCATAATCAAGGAAAGAACATGTACAATAACTACAATAAAGTGACTGATTCGTAAATATCTTGATGTCTTTATCAAACAATTGATGGTTACAATGATATCAACAGAAGGCACAAGTTAAAGGGACACTGTAATTGGTTTTTAAAAATTTGTATCACAGGCTGTAGATGAAACATTTTTTCTGGTCTCACAGTTCATCTTCTATTCCCTCAGTAAGTGAACAAGAGATAGAAAGTTTGCACTTCCTATACATTCTACTTATAAGAGCAGATAGATAAGTCACTTATTTTCTCACATATAATTTGCACATAAAGAAATACGGTTTGTATTTTCTCTGGCATTAATAGCCCTTATTAGCAGATACTTCTGCAGATTTTACTCAATAAAAATGATAATCCCCAAGGGGACCACACTTATTTCCAACATGATATAGCACCACAAAAAAATTTACTACTAGGTTTAATACAGAGACTCGAAACATTTAATTTCTTTTTAGAAAAATATTTCAGTGTCCTTTTAAACAGCCAAATATTATTCATTGTTTATTTGGCACAAGAATGCTGAGAACACATTGTAATAAATGCTAGTGATTTGCAACAGTTCTTAAGTAGAAAGGATTCTTACCTTCAGATGTGACAAACAGTTCTGCAGGAAAACGTGCCAGTTATTTAAAAAAAACTGTTTCTGACTGACACACAACAGGCAGGTGATCAATGGATACAAAGCCTATGAGTAGGGGGAAAAAGAATTGATCAAATTGCTCTTTGCAGACCTCCTATGTGTTGTACATTGAGAATGAGACACAGTTGGTTGCTGCCTCTCACTCTCACAGTTTTGGCACTGCATGGCAGCCTCTCCCCTGCCCTGGTACACTCGCGCCAGGCACAGTGCCCTGGGTAACTCTGAGTGCTGTAAGAGCTCAGGGGGTCAGACTGGGGCAGTGGGACCAAGGTGAAGCTCATCCCCCAGCAAGGCCTGATATCAAACAAGGACTGAGAGATGTCTGACCCTTCATGCAATGTTCAGGCTTTCCTTGCAACCACAAGATTCAATTCATGTAGCTCTACATGCCGGGCAGGTGAACTGCCTTCAAGAATATTCAGGAAAAATATAAACTCAGTAAAAACTCAGACAGACTTGTTGTCTGAAATGCTACTTCTACTCAAGACCTACTTTTAGTGAGGAATGAACCGCAATATGTTTTATTTTAAACCTTTGTATATGCAAAGTATGATTTAGCTCTGCTTTAGTAAGGTTAAGATTTGCTTAAGTACCACATACTTTAAACACCTAATGGTGATTAGTACCAAATCTGACTGCAGCTTTTCTTGTTATGAAGCAAAACTAAAGGATGAGTAGGTAAACAGTACTCTTGATACAACATTTCTAACTTCATAAATAAAATGACATTTTTAATACTAATATCAACCACTCAATGTTACTCTTACATAAGGAGTTTAACCAGTACAATGATATATGCTTCATATGTGCAGAATACTAGAAAGAAAAGTTCATCCATAACATGAAACTAAAACATTTTAAATTCACTTGCATTTACTGAATGCGCCAACTGAAATGCAAAAATTAGCTCTACATTTTCAGCAAAGTGAAGTGAATTGACTTGAAATATGGCTGCCACAGTCATAAAAAATAACCAAATACTGCAAAAATAAGAGATAATAAAAAAATATTGGAAAAAGAAAAACAAGGTGTATGAAGAGAGGAGAAAACCAGGCAGAGAAGGGCTATTAAGAGGCTGCTATTTTACTGAAAAAGTCTTGTCTGGCATTTGCATCTTTTAATTAACCCTAATTTAAATATATTCATATATATGCAAGTTTTTTACTAAAAAGACTTAGGTTAAATAAGTCTGCTAACACCCACTAAAATAATCAAAAACAAGCACTGATTTCAAGACAATCTCACATGTGAGATAAGAGCACATATCTGCACAAAGAAACAAAGCAAAATTAGAACAAATGCACATACACTGTGGGAATTTAATTAAACTAAGATGTTAAGATTAAAATTCATATGGCTTGATAAGCTTTTCCTCAATAATGTACTATCTTAAGAGCCTAAGATGAGCAAAATGGAGAAGCTGAAATATTTCTTTAAAATACCAGCGAGTGCTTCTTTCTTGAACTCAATTCAAAGGTAGTCTGATAAAGCATCTCCACAAAATTTTTCAAACATGGCACATTCACTTCATTTTTAACAGCCTATTAAAAAAAAAAAAAACACAAAAACCACAAGTTAATGGGCTTAAAAATTTACAAAGAAGGCAATTTTAATACACATTAAGATGTTTATGAATTCAAGACCATTCAGAAGATAAATTTCACATTAGCAAGGTATTTGAGTGTATTTAACTGAAATATAAACAGAAGCATAAGAATTCATGCCATACACGACAACCATATGGTTAAAATTAACAATTAAAGCAAACATACAAAAAAACCTCCACCCCAACAGAACAGCCCACTAAAATAAGCTGGTTTAGGAGCATGGTCTCTATTCCATACTCAAAGAAGAAAATGTATTTGATACCAACTAGCAAATAAAAACTACACTGAAGATCTTCAAATGCATATTTACATTTATTCAAAAAATTAGTATCTTTAACTTTCACAGCTCCCCTCTTAACTGCTCCTGTTTTCTTCTTTGTTTTAATACTGAAAACTGGAAAATTAAGAAATAATCCACAGGATTACCAGTCAACCAATCATGCAAGTCATCTTTGCTCAGCTTTCAGAATTAACGACACACACATGAAGCCCTACACCATTCTGACCCGCTCTGTTCTTGCACATAGAATAGGTTTCCTTCCACAACCCAGGCAACTACCACCTTCTTTACTGAAACCTCTGCAAGCCTCAGGCTTCTCTCTGGATCCTCAGGATGGTCTATTTAAAGACTTTTCTCAACCTACTGTTTTAAACTATTTCTGCTGTATTTATCAAATTGAGGGGTGGGGGTGTTGGAGACTGAAATGGCTTTTTGGAAGAGGTCCTCTATACATATCCTTATCCTTACAACATAAGATAATTTTTGTTATCTTTATTATTTACAGTTATTAATATTACACAAACATTATATCTACTAACACTACATAAAGAAAAATCATGTCCATCTTGCTATGAACACTCTAAAACCTTCATGATGTAGAAGCACAAAAATAGCATGTATCTCTGTAATGTGTACAGATCCACAAAGAAAGAACTGAGAAAGTAGTTATGATTTAAATCACTTCCTATCTACCAAATTATTTATCTTTTGCTATTCTTGGGCTATAGGTTGATTAGTACTCTGCTAGTTCCACATGAGAAATCAGTCAGTTGCTGTCACCGCAGCACTGCTGCTTTGGGATACAACCTTAGGCTTTCAGAGCAGCTGTAACTTCCCTGCTATAAAATATGCCATGATTCATCATACCTGCAGGGTCCAAATCAGGTCAGGTTTCTTAAAATGCCTGAATGACTAAGCAAGAAAATGACAGTAGAGAAGTCTCAATGCTGAAACCCAACCACTTCCTCACTTGAGTGATTTTCTGTATCCAAGATACCAAAAAATCTACATTCAATTCCTTCAGCTGCATCAAAAATATTCAAACTTGCATCTCACATCTTCCCAGAGAATGACTAACCTGCTCAACTGCACCTCAGCCTGGGAATGAGCTCCTCATTTCTATTTAAGAAGCTCCATTTGTATGAAATGATTAGAGACCCAGTGAGTCAGAAGGAAAGATCAAGCCTCCCTCCCAACTGTCTGAAGCGCTGATTCAGGCCGGATCACACAGCACCACAAGTGCTCTGCACAGCCCTGTTCGTGCCTCCACCCTTGCCAAGTGCTGCTTCTACCTCATTATTTCAAGGGCAGTTTTCACCACGTTTATGATTCTGCAAACTAATATTTGCATTTACCTAAATGCTAAATAGTTTCACTCAGCACTCCCACTCCAACTGCCAAGCGACTATGGAATTCAAAATGACAAAACGTGTTCACTCTTTAATAGGAAAGAAATTCTTCTATTCTTCTCTAGAAGAGTGTAAGCATGCCTGGGTAAGATCAAAACTTCATCCCATAAGCAGTTACTACTTGAAGCACCTCTTTCTAATTCTGTCTTTTTAAATTACAAAGGAAGCAACCTGAAGAAAGATTGTTTCCTTTGTAATTTAAAAATAATAAAAAAACCCCAAACCCTCAATACCAAACATAACCAACAAACCAACGGCAGCCAAACAAAAAAACTTAGACAAACCCACAAAAAAACCACAACCCTCCCCCCCAAAAAATCAACAAAAACAACCAACCAACCAAGCAAAACAATAACAAACAACCCCGCCCCCTGAAAAAACCAAGACTGAGACCATGGAAAGGAAAGAAGCATTTGCCCAGGGCAAGATAAACCATTTAAAAGAGGATGGAAAGCTCAGAGAGAGTTATCTTTCTTCTCCTATAGTCTTGCTCAGATGGGATGCCCACCCAGCCTGCTACTCTTCATGGATCCTATTCTACAAAACAAGATCTGCATGTCCCAATTTTCCATATATAGCAAGATGTGTCCCTATAGTCGATGTGGCATATCAGAGCCACAACTGGCCACTCTTTGGGACTGCATGCCAAACATAGGCCTGGCATCTGCTAATACAACTAGCATTTTAGACAACAATCCTAGAAAGTATCAATCTACTATGAAGAAATTAACTGAATTTGTCAATGGTCAACTTGAATTATACTCAGGTGCCACAATTTCTTCTTGACCTGCTGAATAAGCTTCACAAAACCAAGCAAAGCAGCCTGGTAGGACAGAAAGCCTGTCTTGACTAAAAGATTCTCACAAGCAGTGTTACAGGCACAGTATATCCAACACTGGGAAGATAATAAGGTTTTTTTCCTTGTTCATGGCTCCTGCGTGAAATTTCTACTTTTAGATTTAAAACACACATACAAGATGACTGACAGCTCTTCCACTTGAAGGATTAAATCCAGTGGACATTCACCTCTACAAATGATTTTTATTTAATTAGCCAAAACCTACATTCTTCCTTCCTGCATAAGAGTTCACAGTCTCCTTATCAGATTGTAAAAATGTTGCACATCTCAGCTTATTACAGAAAGAACTTAAAAGGTTTCAGCTAATAAAAAAAAAGTCAACTAGACCCTTGAGCAAACAAATATTAAACCAAGGAAATTTCAAATTTTTAGAGCACATATAAAATTAAACAATGCTCTGGTAATAAATGTGTCCAGAAAACAGACAATTTTTTAAATTTCTGAAAAAACCTTGGAAATGAGCTAACACACAAGCCAACCTATTTCCCTTTAAGACTATGAAGGTGCTTGAAATCTATGTAACAGTCACAGAAGAGTTTGTGTTGGAGGTTGCTCAGAGTCCCATCCAACCTGGCACTGAGCACTTCCAGAGATGGGGCATCCACAACTTCTCTAGGCAACCTGTTCAGTGCCTCGCCACCCTCACAGTAAAGAATTTCTTCTTAAAATCTAATCTAATCCTACCCTCCTTCAGTTTAAAGCCCTTCTCCCTTGTTCTATTACTACATGCCCTTGTAAAAAGTCCCTCTTCAGCCTCCTTGTAAGGCCTCTAGGTACCAGATGTCCTTCTGAATCTATAAAAATGTAATAATTTGAGGATTAATTGAATAATTTTAATAATGAGAGACCAAAAGAAAGTAGGAGGCAGGGGGGATTAAAATACTTACAGCAGCCACAGGTATGAGAATTTCCACAAACAAACCAGCAAGTGCATGTTTTATATCCTTATCTTTTACTTCCAGGAAGTACTGAGCACACTCCTTAGTAAGAAAACATTAGAAAATTATTTAGAAAAAGGAATACAAACATAACTATGTCATAAAAGCCACTAGTGTTCTAACATTAGTTGCCTGTTTTAATTTTAAACATGTAATGTGTTTGAGTTAGTTTTATATTCCTTAACAGCATCAACTTCACAAAACATAAGAAACTTTAAAACATGTTTGGCCAGCATTACACCTCACTGAACTGAAAGGAGAACATTTGTAATACCAGATGGCTATTTACTTTTTACTCAGAATATAAAGAGTACTCAGAATACAAAAGAATATAAATATGCACATTTTCCCTCAGATTATTTTGAAGCTTAAAAAATTTAAATGCTTACCTCCATTAAATTTATTGGAAAATTATATTTTATTTTTATATACTAATTTTCATTTTCAAAGGACTTTGATGCAAAGAAAATTTAAGATAATTAAATATTCCATACACAATAAATAATCCATAGTGAAGTGTTTGTAAAGAAAAGTATGTCTTGACTTCTCATCTGTTAAAAAATTATATATCAAATAATTATTTTCCCTTAATACACTGCTTTTGTAAAGAGAGGAAATTATTTGACTGCTATCCATTTTCAACCAGTCTACAGGTTTGCCACACTACTAAGGCAATTGTGAAAGGCTTCTCCTGATGCCAGGTTCTCACAAACTGCACAGAAACAAGTAATTCACACCTCCGAAAAATTAGGAACTGAACAGAAAAGGATGAAGGATGGCACACAAGTAGAGGGAGTGACCGATCACAGCAAGTGTCATCGTAGCTTCATGACTTTAAACGTTTAAAATTATACTCATTTCAGTTTTCGGTAGCATTTGTTTACCTGCATGAACTGAAACGATGCTTCAAAATCCTCCACAGGATACATCTTTACTCGAAAAAACTTCATTCCCATAATCAAACTGATGATACTCTGTACTACATGAGGACTCTGTTCTTTTTGCCGCAGTTCCTTTAATTCAGTGACAAACTTCTTCCTAACAGCTTGAAACCTGAACAGGGATACAGATAGCAATTATTTGCATTCTTGTAACTTTTGTACGAGGTCTATAATTTTGAACCAATTTCTTTAGTCTGTAACAATAACAGCAGCTACTGCATGAGAAATGCAAGGAACATGAACCCTGCTACTTCAAATCTAGGCATTTACAAGTGCCTACAATGATCAGTACATTAGAATATACCAGTTAAGTAGACAACAGCTAACTGGCACAGGGCCTCCTTTCCCTGCCCCTACAAGCCGACTGCAAAGCAATTGTACTAAAGATTATTTCTTGTGTTCCAGCACAAAAAAATTGTTCAATTTTTTTGTGCTGGAACATCAGACAGACACAACACACTACATCTGACTACATTTGACTTACGGGATTATCTACTGGGGACACAAATAGATTCTGCTGTATCAAATAGTCTTTAAGTCTACATTGGCCTGTCCCTAAACACAAAAAGTCAGAGACTAAACTTACTTTGATTGAGCAAGAACCCCTGTCACTTCTGCATATAAGTCTGCAATAATATGAACATTCCCAGTGTTGGTTCCTGAATACCTAAAGAGGAAAAAAAAAAAAAACCAATAAAGGGAAAAAACCTCATTTAATACAACTTTGCTCTTCTAAAACCCAAGCAAGTTTTTAATTACAAACAAAAAATTTGTCCCCTAGCAGGCAAATTATTACCATAAAAACAATTAAATTTAAATATGAAATGCATGGGTGGCATTTAAAGTAATGTAGTTTCATTTCTTATTTCAAAAGCAACATATTCTGGATAGAAATTTTACTGTATTTATTCAAACTCAGACTTTCTTTACTCCGTCTGAGGATGCAAATCATTCTGTATATTCAAAGCAAAATGAACTCAGTGCTACGTTGAACACAGTTGTGTTCTTTCAAGATGTGTTTTCAATTTAAAGACATTGGCTCGTGTTCATTCACACTGGTATTATCACCAACATGTTGCGTGTGAGGCAATGAGAGCAATCACAACAAAAAAACACAGGCTGGTAATTCAAAGTATTTTAAAGTACACAATTGAAACTTACCCTTCCTTATGTTTAAAGTGCTTAAAAGCCAAGTTTAGAACTTCATGAACTAAAGGATCTGGCACTGGATGAACAGGTATCTGAAAGGCACATATCACTTACATGTATGTAGCACCTATACATACATGCATGTATGAAGCAAATAAACAGTACTGTGAGATGCCCTGGAGAAATCTCTCCCACAAGTGTCCAAGGACACATCCTTTGCTGCCATATATCAAGCTAATTCTGCCATATATAACTTTTACACAATCTGCATTGGCATTCTCAGCCAAGTAAGGATAATTCTAAAGTGACATTTTAACCTCATTATGCAACAATTTCAACCTGTATTTCAAGAACATTTAAGCCAACAAAGGGTACTGAGCATAAATTAAATGTTATTTTTTACAGTTCTGCTTTTTGCAGTACATCAGCAGCTTTCCAAGACACATGAACTGAGATAATGCAGCCATGTAAAGAAAAGGCAGGAGAGGCCAAAGGCTTTATGTAACTGAGAGTACAATTACAGCCTTGCATATGCTCATCATAGATACATTCTAGTTTTTAAAATAAAAATTTAAAGGAGATTATCAAAACCAACATTACAAGCAAAATATTAAAATTATTTTGCC
This sequence comes from Haemorhous mexicanus, assembly GCF_027477595.1. Taxonomy (NCBI): domain Eukaryota; kingdom Metazoa; phylum Chordata; class Aves; order Passeriformes; family Fringillidae; genus Haemorhous; species Haemorhous mexicanus. Next base: position 51,238,948 of record NC_082344.1, on the reverse strand, counting down.
AAAGCAAAAGATCTTACCTGTTTTAGAACCTCTATTAAAACTAAACAAAAAATGAAATCTACAGCTAAGTCCCTCCTTTCAAGTAGATAATCTCTTTCACGTTGTTGGTCATCCCTAAAATAAGAAACCAAAAACACAGCTATCAGACACAAAACTGAACACAAATATTGCAGGGACAATGACTGCATTATTTTTCATGTAATCACTGTTGCAGATTTATATAAAATGGATAGGTGGAAAGACTTAGGAGTTTGGCACAGTACTGACATCTTGCCCCCTCCTCCTAAAAGGTCCTGCCAATAATAAAAAAAAAAAAAAAAGGGGGACAAACTAGCTTCGAATTACCAGTATCCAACTTCCTTCTGTATATCCACACCAAAACCATTAAGTCACTTCATGTATATCATCTACACAAGTTAAATACACTACCTTAAAGAAGTTGGTGTTTTTTTTACACAAATTTATGTAAGGACAAATCCAAATACAACATACTTTTTACAGAAGTACAAAGCACACATTTTCTTATGAGAAAGCACATAAAAATCAAACAGACTTCTGTGAGGAAAATTCTTACCCCTTTGATTTTGTGCTTGACCGAGGTCTATACTCATAAGATTCATCCTCTGTTCCATTTTGGCGCCTGTACCAGTCAAACAAGGTGCGTAGTAAGGAGGGGAGACAGTGCTCTGCTACTGAGCTCATAGAGCTTATCAACTGAAAGAGTAAGAAAAATACTTTAGCCTGATATAGCAATGAAAATCCTGGGGTTTAATAATTCTTTTAAATTGTTTTTTAATGTTAAAAACCATGTCTCACATAACTTCACGAAGTGGCAAGTTAATATTCATTTTCACCTAGGACAGTTAACTGTAAATATAACATACTGAGTCCGTTATTATAATAAATTTAAGTACAGTGTTCCAAAGCTCACAGGGATCACAAAATGACAAATTTATAGACATATAACATGTATAAAATCATTGAGAAAACAGCAGAGGTTTTAGGATGTCCCTGAATGTTGCCGTATGCATGTCTGAAGTATACACACCTTCACATCACAAATGACAAGAGCCAACCCTCCTAAACTGAAGCTTATAACTTTTAAAAAACTTGGTTCTTTGGTTATTATATAAACAAAAATAAGAGCCTTTTAGATATTCTCCATTGCCTCTACTACATTTGACTGCCCTGGGTCTCAAGCTACATTTATTTTTAGTATAACTCCCCTATCTTCTGCTTTCTTTCAGAAAATCTGTATGAGTAGTAAACTCATGTGTGCAACAGATGTGGCAATAGAAACCATTATCGAAGGAAGACTTTAAGATGTTATTAAACTTAAATTATCTAGGCTTCCTTTAACTAAAAACCTTTTGGAAATGAGAAGAATGACTGAAGACAGCAAAATACCATTATAAACTTGCTTCCAGGAGGCAGCAGGGAGCAAGCCCATTCCCTAAACACAGGCTGGAATGGAAGAGTTACCATGTTGCTTCACTGATGCCATGTATTACTTACCTCTTGGATCTTTCAGATAAGGTTTTAATAGGAGCCATGCTCATGCTGTAACTTATCTATTATTCACTACTCCAGATACCATATAATATTATACCATTATATGTTCTGATATAACATTAATGAAGTTATTTCTTTTTCCTCATTTGAAGCATCTTGGGGTTTTAGGTTTGTCAAAGGGATAGGGAAAAGTTAACTACAGGGAAACTTCAGAAGGACTTCTTTTAATCTTCTGAATACAATACTCAGATTGCTAATTAGTCAGTTATTCAAGTCACAAGAATTAAAAAGTGCTCTGAACTGATGGGTTTATTAGCAGAAGAAAAAGAAGCAAGCTGCATTTTAAGCTTTAATAAACCTTTTCCTTAGGTTTTCCTGCAAGTTTACACAGTTTATCAATACCAATACCATTTATAAATGTTCATAAAGGTAGTTAGGCAATTTACATTGCCTTCTAGAGAAAGAAACATGTATCACACACATTGAAATATGTCACTGCTAAAATGCTAAAGCCAGAAACTACTGGCATAATAAAGCATTTTCCTCTTGAAAAATAAAAACCTTTACATAATGATTATTTTTTTCCTGCCAAGTTTTGCATTCTCTGTATTCTAATGAAAAGGCACTGGAATCACCAGGAAGATGATATCTTTGCTACTATTGCATAGCATCTAAGCAGAACATCAGCTATTTTTCATTTAAAATAATTACTATACTGCCTAGATACTAAATTCAAAATAATTTTATATTTTAAAAATAATTTCTTACATAAAAGATATATTTCTCATACAAGAAAACTCTTTTATTTTAGCATTGCATTATGCCTAGGTGGAAAGCAGCAATCCAGACAAAGTGCTCCTGTAATACCCAGGAGGACAGGGCTGCAATAGATGTGACGTATACTTCAGTTCCTCAGAATGAAACCGCAAATCCTGCTCAAGTCTTAAAGGCTGTAACATATTGCTAATTGCTTTGCATGCATATCCAACAGCACAGTGAGAAGTAAAAAGAGAGAAGCAAAATTATAGTAAGATGCTAGAGCACAAATTGCAGCTTTGGAAAAAATCCTGGTCCTGAAAACATTGCTCAAGTTGTGCCTAAGCATGAACAAGCCTGAACCTCACGTACATCTGCTTTCAGTCACTGAGAAGGCCAACACAGGCTTCTGTGGGATCATAAAATTTTGGTGTCTTAGGACAAGAGTAGGAAATTGCCAAGCGTGTTTCCTACAACGAGCAAAAAAAGAAAACCACAAGCTATTTCAGTTTCAAGCTGTACAAGCAAAAATATTTTAGGAAATGCAATATATGCTCTATAAAAAACTCCCGTCTGGTAGCTTCCTGATGTGCTAGGAATGGTGAAGGGAAAGCTCTGGTACTAAAATGCTAACATTATTAACACTTCACGAGTGTATCAACATAGACATTTTGTTCTCTTTTTCCAAAATATCACCTCTTTTGGCTAAATTTATATTATTGCTCCAATTAAGAAATCAAATGACAAAAGCCATTTATTTTTCCAATTTGTTTTAATAGCCCTCTTGGTCGGGTTATGTTTCTAATAAAAATTACTTATAATCCCATTAAATGCTATTTTACTTTTTCATTAGTGGAACAGGCAACACTACATGCCTTCCTCCTCCACCCCTCTTCTCTTCTCATCACTTACCCAGCTGAGAGAACAAGTCTTAATTAGATACCACCTTAGTCCCAGGGCCCTCTTGTGTTCCAAGCATGCTCTCTTTATTCACAAAGTACAACACTTACTAGCTCAGACCCCATTATCAGTACAGGTAAAGCCATTTTTTAGTCTCAGATTCCTGGCTCCATAAAGACCTCTGGGTGAACAAGGTTGGTCCAGCAACAGCTCTAACTTCTCTGCTGGATGCTGTGGCTGTGACCTCTGGATCCTCCTCATTCCCATATTTTACCAATGACTTTTTTTATCTGTAATCTCCTGCACTGCTGGAGAATTGTTCCTAATGAGGCTTTTATACAGTGAGCAACAAACAGAGAGACGCAATCTTTATTCCTTTTGCCAAACAATGTGCCAAATTCCCTAACAAAGTTCATAATCCCAGCCATTCAGGTATGTCTAAAGCAGTTATTCAGTTGCATTAAAGTTCAGATCTCAACTTCAAAGTAGATTACAAATAACAAAAGAACAAAATAAGAACTCACACATATACACACACAAACAAAACTTGTTTTGGAAAAAAATGTATTTTCAGGAGAACTAATGTTGTCTTTATATATGATCACATTTTAGAAGTTATATGCTTTATTTTTTATTTTTCTTCACTCAGCCTGTTTTTAGAACCTCTCTGTAGACAGAACACTAAGCTTCATATAGTAGATGCTATTCGGGAACAGTCAAGAACAAGAACAGGCAATTAATTGGGCTTCCTCTAAACACTGCTTCTCCACTGCAAGGAAGTAGTTATGAGACAGAAACATCCCTACACTATTGAAGAATTAGAAATACAGACAATAAATATGAATAAATTGAGCAGAGAGTCTTTCCAGACACAGTTCACTGAGAGTAAGTGAAATGGAATTGCCTAGCAGTCTATCTACATTCTCAGAAAAGGACAAGTAACAGTTTAGTAACACTTCGAATCCACCGTATACCTTCTGCCATAGAATCAAAAAGCTCAGTAAAAACCATGTTCCTGAAATAAAATTAACACTATTTGTTTATAAAAACAAAATAAAATTAACACTATTTGTTTATAAAAACAGAACCCCAAACAGTCAAACAATAAGTGATGTAGAAATAAATAAGACTTTTTGTCCTCCAGTGTATTTCAGAGTCTTTCTTCCACCAATTTTCACTGCCACCTCCAAATAATTACCTATTCCAGTAGTTTATTACTATCATATTCTACAATGGAAAATAAGGTTTAACATTCAGAGTCTAAATCTTCTGACACAGGTTCAGACGTGGATGTTCTAAGTTACTACAACAGTGGAACCACTATTCTGTATAAAAAAAGCCCACCCTAATCCAATGAAAGTTGACTTCAATTATATGTCTCCTACCTGATCAAACTGAAGATCTTCACCTCTTTGAAGAGATCTGGACAAGAGCTTTTCCTGTAAAAAATAAAAAGAAACATACATTTCACAATGTCATTGACTATTATCAAAGATAGATTTGTTCTTTCTTTGTTATATTACAGAACAAAGCAATAACTTTTAATATAAATATTTGCTTTTTTTTTCAGATAGAAATATTTCTGGAGATGTTAAGTATATTCCCAAAAATTAATTCAGTAGGTAAACAATAATAACATTTAAGACTGACAAACAAAGATGTCAGAGGTCAAATGAGGATTAGCTGGTGGTGTCAACTGTAACTTGGAGGGAAAGCCATTCCTATCTCAATTAACAAGTTTATTCATGTTCATACACCGCAATTATTCTAAGTTACAAAAATGATTTTTTAAATGTCATCACAAAGGCAGAGACAAGTGTTCAATGCATTTCCAATCTGCTCTTCCCCTGAACTGCAGGGAAACACAGCTAGAAGACAGTAAAAGGAGAATGTGAATAATCACTTGCTTTAACTTGAAGTAACTGTAAGGAACAAAAAAAAAAAAAGGCAATATTAAAAAATAAAAAGGTGGAATAAAAGACTAAAGGAAGAAGAAAGAACACTGAATCCTGTGGACTGGCTCTGAGGGTCACTGATTTACAGCAACCCAAGTGCCTCAGTAACATATGTAAAGATCTGCTGAGCATTTCCTCTTATTTAAAAAAATTTTAAACTATCCTTCACTTGATAATATAAATGAGTCCAAAATGTTACCTTTCACAAGGAAAGTAAAAATGTACCTAAAGAGTTAATAGTTCACATTAAATTGCAGTAAGCAAACAAGGAAGTTTTATGGAGCAAGGTAAGTCAAGTAGTTAACTTGCCTGGTCTGGCATGCAAAGGAGGTGTGAGCAATACTGATAGCCAGTTCTGCTCTCAACAGGTTGTAACTCAGCACAAAGTAACTGCTCAGTAGTTTAGAATGAGACAACACCCATGCTGTCAGGCTGTTGACAAAAACTGAGAAAGTCAACATTGCTTGGTGATTAACACTTGCAAGGCTGCAAGAGACAGCCTAAGCCTGTATGTTCAACAGATAAAAATTCATTTTGTATGTCCCAAATCCAAGGTTTGAACTGGCAACCTATTTTATCTTGTCGTAATTGTAATCTTGAAAATGCAGCACAGTTCTGGCGTTTTCTCCTGTAAGTGCACCTGTATTTGGTGTTAAAAAGAAAGCAATATCTGGCAACTATTACAGCCTCTGAAAACTTGGATTCAACACTGCCCAGGCAAAAAGGACTTGCCTACTCTGAAAGTATAATTTGAAATTATAAAGATGCCAATGTACAAACCATTTTCACTTTCTATAATCCAAAGAAATCCACTTAATTATCTAAGAAAATACTACCATTTATGTTCACTTCCAGTATGCCCAAATTAAAAAATATTTTAAGAAGGGGGTTTCTAGGTAAATGCATTGGTTATTCTGAAAAAGCTCTATTTTTTGATCAACTGATGTAATAGTTAATGTTCTTTCACTGTCTATTTAAAAGCAAAGGGGAAAAGGTTTCACTTTCTTGTTTCTTTCAAATTCATGTAATTTTACATGTTAAATCTGTTCAAAACACTGTTATGAGAATTGATATTTTGAAGCATATACTAAAAGCTCCAGAGAGCACTTGCAAAGCCAAATTTTCTTTTAGCTAGCAAGCCTGCCTCCTTTTTTTTTACACAGAAATGCCCTGCTATAGATGAATTCTTGTTATCTGTACAGTAGTTGCTAGCTTATCTGTAAAGCAGAAATACAAGAAATGTTCCACTCTATACAAACATTGTATCATTGCTAAGTAAGTTAAATGCGAAAAACTAGAAAACTATTTCCTTACAAGATGGAAAAGTGTAAGAAAATGGGAAGAAGTCTTCCTGTAAAAAGATGGGAAAAGTCAGGTTCCTTAAATCTCCTTAGGATACAACATCCCAACAGACCATGCTTCCGCCATAATACTACAATGCTATTATACAGGCGAAGAAACCTTGGGTTCACTATACCCACTGCATGTGTCTAAACCCAAAAATTGCTAAAGAAAAGAATGACAAATCAAAGAGAAGTGAAATAATCTCTAAGTCTTTACCCAAAGAAGTTGAAATCTATGTCAATAGAGAGCAAACCAGTTCTGAAAGTTTAGCTTCCCTCCCATAATCCATACTAATTTAGATACTTCTGTATATCAAATGATTAAGATTTTAAGGTCAAAAAGAATGAAGACCTTACAAGTTCACAACCAACTCTATTATGTTTCCTCAGCACTAAGGATCTTAACTGTTAAAAGGTAAACACACTGTAGAGTTAATGTAACACTAACCAAACAAACCTGACATAACCAAATAATACTCTTGAACCCAACACAGGTTTATCAAGGCCTTTGAATTATTTGGCTTTTAAATCTAGTTTCTTTCAATGTCTTTTTCTACCTCTGCTTTGTCATGGCTGCAGTCATCTCACATGATTTAAAGAAATCTATTCAACAGCATAAAGTAAAGGTCTGGAAACTCTAACTGAATAATTTAAGATTTATTTTCCTGGCTTCCTGAAGTTCAGAGAGAGATGAAAATAATAGGTCTCCATTTATCTTTTACAAGTGAAATGAAAAAAACCCAAGCCGCTATTGCATTAAGCAAAGAGCAGTTTGCATCCATTGTGTAAAGGAGAAATGTCAACATATGGCAGGCAGCAGGGATCAGGATATGCATGTGCAGTGCAAACAACTACACCCATGGAAAAAGGTACCACCCGCTGGCCCCTCTCCAGCATTCCTGGCACCATCCTCTGGTGGCTAGCACACCTCAGCAGGGTGGCTCAGGTGTGCACTGCCAACCAGAGTGCTTCTGGCTGTGCTCCAAGCTGCAGGGAAGAAACCAGACAAGGGACGCTGCCTTGCCCTGCAGCCCCAGGGCTGGGCAGTGCATCCCTGCCCCAGGGGCAAGCAGAGTACTGTGCTAAACTTTACTTCAGACAAACTTGTGAAAGCACGTGCACTTGCAAAAGTGCACAGTGCTAGTCTGAGCCATGTGTAGTATTTCCACAGCAGAATAAAATCGCTTGTGTTGGTAACAGGCATAAGTACTCTTGCTAGATGTGACTTCAGCATGAGACTAGTACAATTTAGTACCTGGCACCATGTTAAATTCTCTGCTTAAATTCTAACCATCCATATTTACATGAAGCTTGACAAAATGCAAAATAATTGAGTTTATCACTAATCTTTTTAACTGGTATGGTTTATGTCACATTTTGGGAAGGCTGGTGTCACATTCCTCAGTGTCATCCTTCTCAGCTGAGAAGGAGTATTTTTTAAGCTACAAGACTACTCTTGGGCTCTTTTTTCCTTTAAAACTATATACTGCTCCAAACGATTTAGCACAGCTGGTTAAAAAAAAAAAAAAGTGGTTTTATTTCATTTATTCACTAAAAGGATGATCTTCCTTCCTGTCATTACACTTGCTGCTTTCATTTAATCATTTATTTTAAGCATTTGCTGATGAGCTCTGTCTATAACTTTGAAAACGCTAAGGTATTACAACTTTGCAAGCAGAAAACTCTTAATTAAATGAGTAAGAAGAAATAAGGTAAAAAAATCACAGCCAGAGAAACCATTCAGTTAATTTTTGAAATCACAAGTCAGTTACCTTTAAGTGTAATCCATGCATTTAACAAAAATGATACTACCCCTCACCCACAGATGCTGTTTTGATCTGCAGTGACTTTTTTTTAAATTTATATTTTAATTAATTTTTGCTCCCCTACTCTCATGTTCAAGTTTTAAAAACTGTCTAGCTCCTAATTTTTATTGCTCTGGCTTTAAATTCTCTCAAACAGCTTCACCCAACAGCCTAGCTCCATTAAAGATTTATGTCTCTCTATATATATTCTTCATACTTTTGTTTGCAGCCAAGTCATTCCATAAAATCAAATCACACTAAAATAATAAAGGGCTTTCCACTCTTCCATTAAAGCCTCTTATCCAATCACAATCAGTGCTTTTCTGGTGCTCTTCCAGCCTTTTTATCTTTCTTTTTAAATTTCATACACTAGAACTGAATGTTCAGTACTTCCAATCCTACATACAGAAATAAAGCTGCTTCAATACTTCAGTATTTCCTTTCAGTTGGATACTTAAGGATTCCCTTCTACCTCTTTATGTTATACAGGCTCAGGTTGTTTCACTTTTCCCCAGCTTTTGGCACCTCTCTTAATTTGCTTATTTTTATACAGTCCTTCTCACCCACCAATATAAAATAAAGAAAGCTGGCTATACATGTTAATTACATTTGTTTCCATTAAAATACATTTTGTTTAAAGGAATTCACCTCAGCCAATGAACCCAGAAGAAACTGTTTAAAACCTTTATAAATCACTACTTAAGCAATATTTGTAATTTCTTACTTTATCCCAAAGAATTTTATACACACTGTATACACACAAAATACTGACTTCATATTCTTATCAGTAAAAAATCTTGACTAAGGTAGACATCACGCAATCACCATAAAACCTCACCAGGCAACAGAGCTGGGAATCACTCTTCTGTGAAAAGTGAATTATTTAATTAGTTTCATGGGGTTTTTAATTTTTAATCTGGTGAGACGTTTCAATTTTGTATGATTAACAGATAAAAACATTTGTTTAATTAACAGTCAACAGCATGGAAAGGAGACACAACCTGGGATTGATGACAGTGGATTTATTTTATCTGGTCTAGGGACAAGTTTTGCAGCAAAAGTGAACTCCAGGGCTATTATATTTACCTTGTTCACATTATTCTGGTTATATTTGACTCCAAACTAGCTGTGTCTGCAGAAAAAGCCCTCTTGAGCTCATCCCAGTTCCAGGCAGTCTGTCCCTCTGGCCAAGCACTACCCTCCCTTATCTGTTCAGTCGACGGATGGGAATGGGGCTGGAGGAGCAGCACTTGGCACACAGGTGGACAGTGGAGCTACCAGTCTTTCCTCCCACAGCATCACTGCCACTGCAGCTCTCCTCTCATTTTCAGCCAGGTACCCTTCATCACTTGTGTGCCCCTTTTGCTACAAAGTTTTTGTGCTTTCTTATAAACCCCTCCTGAATACATTATATTTTGGATATCAAAAACAAACAGACAAGTTATATTTAAGTTGTAAACTTGCTTGGTGGTCACAGACATATATATATAAAATAGATATAAAGAAAAGTTTCATTTTCCTCATCCTTTTATTTACTAATGGTTGTAGCTGAAGATGATTCCATAATCCACAAAACAGTTTCAGCCCTGCTTTTGTGTTCTTTTGGACTGCTTCCTAAGAAAACTTTTTCCTGAAGTTTCAAAACTGGGGCTCAAAAACTCACATATGCACTTTCTGCACACTAGCACTTTGGCAAGCAGCAGCTGCCAACAGAAGCCTTCTGTGAGCTGGCCTTCTGCTAGCCACAGCATCTCACTTGCCCAGTGAATTTCCAGGTTTAAAAAAAAAAGAAGTTGGTTTCGTTTGTTGTGGTTTTGGGTTTGTTTGATTTTTTTTTTTTCCCCCAGAAATTTCCAAATTAAAAGAAAACTATTTATTTCAAAATCACGAAGTCTGGATCACCAGTGAAATTTTACATTTTTGCTTAATCTGCAATATATGCAGACTACTACATTATTCCAGGTGTTAGTATCATTACTTCAGAAAACAAACCAAATGCATCTTTTCTTGAAAGTATATTGCCTAAGTATTATTTAAAAGAAACACTGACAGGAAACACACTTCACAGTATTAATGAAATAACATTTTTCGTTGCTCCTATTTCCTTTAGTAACTTCACAGACCTCAGGGATACACTAAAGAGGTCTTGTTTCCAGTAACTACTAGGTAACAGTTTTGACACAAGTCAATAAAACAAATCAGGGAGCAACCCTGTTTGCAGAAGCTTATTTATTCCTGAAGTAATCTCTCTGAAAAGTCAACAATATCTGGGAGTGCTTTTTTCAGTAACCATACATATGATCAATCAGCCTATTCCAGAAAAAACCAAGAGCATTTTGAGAAATACTAGGAAAAAGAAGGACTTACCAAAGGTTCAGCCATTACAAGTTCAATTTTCTTTTCAGCTTGAACAGCAAATTCAGCAAAGAGGCTTTTGATGACATACTCGCCCGGTTTCACATCTGGGTCAATAGTAATGTTAGACATGATGATGCCTCTCTTTTCCCAGGTGGAAACAACACTTGGAGAAACTCTACGTTTATTTACTCTGCTGGGTGGTGCGGAGGCTAAAGGTAAAAAAAACAAGAAAAACACAAAGCTATAAAGCAGAGCTTCTAAACATGGTGCCAGTCACTGTATATTTTCCCATTCATCACACACATTTTCACACATTAAGTTCTCTAAAACAGAAGGAAATAACTGTAACATACAACAAGAATTTGTTTTAGTTAGGTCGGCATTTCTACGCTTAAGTTGCACAAGGGTTTACAATGTAGGTCACACCTGTTGTCAATGAAATGCTCTACAATGACCATGATTAACATACAGTAGCTTCAGTTCAAGTATGACTAAAAATCAGAAGGTTGAATGGAAAGGGTTATCCCAATAGTATGAGAAGCTTTTTTTGATTCCATTTTATGGATCATCCATTAAGTTCATGTTTCTATTTAGTGTCCAAAATCCTTCAAGAAAAATTCTTCTTTGGAACTATTTTTGTCAATAAGCTGGTTTTCCTAACAAGAATGCAAACCCTTTTTAGACATGTCATGCTAACTGACCTCCCATGTTAAAAACTTGTTCCTTGTCAGAAATATTTATTAATTAAAAAAAAACCCACTGTATGTGTCAGTCTCATTTTCTAAGAATTAATTATTTTGCTTTTATACCGAAACCGTCATATACAAACTTTATATATAGTTATCCACCTTTAATTTTTTTCTCCTCAGGCATTTCAAAACATCTATTTATTGTGAAAGATGCTAGCAATGGGAACTGCAGTATGGAAAATCATGCTTCAGAATTCACACACAGAGGTTTTAATACACAAAACAATCAGGATAGATAATTACAATTCTTGTCTTGCACACTATATATCAAAGTAACTGCTGACACCTCTTAATGATGACCCAGATGTACCAAGGGAGGTCTGATATTTCCCTAGTGTATTCCATGACTGCAGATGTTATTTTTCAATTACTATTAGGAATTGATATTAACAATTCTTATCTATTTATATTAAGATTTTAAGACAGTCATGCAGGGAGTCTAGTTCCCATCTGTTTTATTCTGCTATATTTTGTGATGTGTTTAGGTAAGCTTTTTTAAGGCTTTTTGCAGGTAAAGTGTGAGGAGACACATTTGGTTTATTTTGCTGAACCTGAAAATTTTTTTATATTATCTCAGTTTTTACATGTGCAAACCCCTGTAAGCTAAATATTATCCACAACTTTTTCTCAAATTTTTTTCAACTCATTTATGAAAAAACAACTTTTTTCCTGTTGCATAAAACATGAAATAAATATAAATTGCAGAACCCTTTCTTTGAAGCTGGAAAGACTTGCATAAGGTCACAAAACTGAGTTCCTGAGCACCAGGGGGAACACCAGAACAACAGATACACACTGCATACGTCATAAAAAATTTCTAAACATCCTCTAACACTTCAATCCAGCACTTTGATCTCAGTAACAGAGGCCCTAAAAGAGAAGAGCATGTCCCACACAGCCGGAGACAATGGGACATCACAGACACTGCCATGACCTAAATCCCTATGGTAGAAGCTCACTACATATAAGTACATAAAAGCATTAAGAAACAGAACAAAGTGCAGGCTGCAGAAGGAAGATTACAACCCAAAAGTCTCTCATCCCACATCTGATGACTGGCTCATCCTTCAGTACAAAAACATGAACATTACAGGGACTTTAAAAAAAAAAAATTGTATCTTTACAATGCCTATGTTCTTCAGCATCTATACTCTTGCCATCCTGAAGCGTCAATGTTTCCAAAGGCAGCGCAGAAAATGAGAGAGATGAAAATGCGTCAAGAACAAGAGCACAGAGGTTTGAGAATAGGTGAAAGAAGGAATAAAGACATCCTTCATAGCCATAGCAGGTAACAAACAGAAATACCAAGCATGGGATAGGCAAAACAGAAGAATGCTGCAACATGCAGATTTTGAACAACTTTCCTTTCATCTCCATCAGATAAACAAAACAGAAATTTGAGTAGCTAAGGACCCACAAAAGATACCACATATTTCTAATACATGCAGTTGCTTTTATCCTAAATATAAGAGTTTCTAGGAAAGCTAAAGCTTTGTTCTAATTACAGACAAGTTGGACTGTCTTATTTTAAAAGATATTAACGCTAACAGGCTGGAAAGAAATGAGTATCATTTCTTCTGAATATCATTACTTGTGTCTTGTCAGAAGAAATTTAGCAAAGCAGCAGCTTCAGATCATTCCAGATTTACCTACTGGATATGCCACAACTGTTGCATGATCTGGACTGAAGCAAACATGCCAGAGGAGCTGGTACTCAACCAGCTCTTTTTGCTCTCTGGGGAAACTGAGAAAGATCACTGTGCTCCTTAACCCCAAACTATATTTAGATGAATACAACTAGGTAGGCAACTCTTAATAGTGTGATTACGTAATACATTTCTGTCTTCAGATTTTAAAAGATCACATTCAAAAAGCCCCTGTCACTCAAGAATCAGGAAACATTGAGAGCTGATCATCTTTTAAGTGCTATCCTTACTTAGTGCTAGCAATTCAATCCTCAGTAAAAGGGACCACTTCAGTGTGTTAACTTTTAAAGCTATAAGACAGCTTCCCTCACTAAGGATGAAACTCCAAGGCTGTCTACACTGATCTAAACACAGGTAAATTCCCTCCTCAGGCTCAAAAGAAACCCATAGGAAATGGATAAACTGGGCAAAAAACTTATGCTGGCAAGAAAAAAGAAGTAACTGGACTATAATCTGACTGGGTCTTGCGAGTGCTGCAGACATTTCAGTACAAGGCAGAGGTCACGACCATGCAGCCAAGGAAATGTGGTGCCAGGGTAGCCTTACATCCACCAGAACTAGCAAGGACCCCTCTCTCCGCCTATAGTTTCACAGAGCCCCCTTTGGAAGCACACACTGCAGCACTGTCAAGGGATGCAATCTCTTCCAGCCAACACAGAGTCAGTGCAGGAACAGGGCTTGCTTTTTTACTCTTTCAGCAGCTAAGCAGAGTCAAGGCTATCCTACAGCCATTCATGTTATTAATCTCTGTGTTCACACGCACAAACTCTCCAGGTGGCAATGAACTTACCCTCCCCCCCCCCCAAAAAAAACAAGGGAAAACTGTCATAATGAAGCAATTATAAACACCGCCATGAGAGTATTACAAATACCTTCCTTTTCCTAAAATGTAAGAGTATGTAAAAGGAAGAAAAAATTATTAGGATTTACTTTCATCCATGAACTTGCTGAGGACTCTAATTCATAACACCACTAGTGGTTGACATTAGCATCAAGACTCTTGTCTTCCATATGACAATGTTCATGGTTTTATCTGCTTTGTAAAACCAGTAATCTGGTTAAATACACACAGAAAAACATGTAGGAGGGAAAATGGAGAAAAAGCTCAAATATTTAATAAATATATAAGAGTTTGTTAAAGAAAAGTCAAAATCTATTCTTAGATTTCTTAGCTAGGTCAAACAACATTATTATCTGGTATAATTACATTCAGTGGGATGCATTTACTCATGAATTTGCAATCAATAAAATTGTAAGAAGGATCGATATGAATTTAAATATGCCTAATGGAAAAAAAAAGTCATTGCAGGACAGAATTAAATAATTTTTTTCTGCTATTCAGCATAAGCCATTCTTTACTCTTAGCTGCCAGAGAAAATGTAAGTCTCAAACATCGTTTGGAAGCTTCAAAACACAAAGAATTCTACAGAACTTCATATGAGATCTGAAGCCAGAAACCATACAACTTGCAACAGCTTGAAACTAAAAAACTACTTTCACAAATCACTTGAAAACAGTGAACATTATTCACTTGAAACAATATCCTGTTTGTTTGCTCTGATGTGAGCTACTGCTACATGGGAAATCTGGGAGCAATGCAGTAAGGAAATCTTTGTTAAACAGTATTGTTTGGTTGCTAGGGCTACACTGAATTGTTTGGATAGTTTCAAGGAACAGTAAAACAATACAAAGGGTAATTAGACAGACAACACACTCCTAGGTCAAAAGGCAACACGCCCTGATGTATGCTAAGTGAAAAACAAAGTTGCTTCATGTTAAACACAACCTTTCCTAGTTCTGGACACTTATTTAACACCCAATTGGATAGTAAAGAATGTTACTATTTTATCATCCTCTTTCTCTCCGCATAGGCCAAATGCATCAAGTATTGGAGGCTATAAAGTAGCATCCTATTTACCAATGAGACTATTCAGAGTTTAAACATACAAAGCAGGTACTGAAAGGTAATGGACACCAGCCAGTGACAGCTGATGAGTTCATTTTACTTCATGGCTAATACAAAACGATGATTTTTAGCTTTCAGACTTTTTGGGGTACTACTTTACAGTTAGCCAAGTGTTGGCACTTTATATGTGCCTTTTTCCCCAAGTTTTTAATGGTTTTTGCTTTAACTGAAATTTGGGTTCACTTGCTGCTGTGTCTCAGGAAGTTGAAATGGCTGGACTGAAGCAAAACTTCCATCAGGTACCTCTCCTCTTTCCACATACCTGAAAACACATCTGGAATTATTTTTATAGCATTTTGAAATAAGATACTCAACTATAAAATAAACATGCTCAACACAATCTTGAGGGACCTCCGCAGTTTTCATCAAGCAGATTATATTCTTGGTTGCTATTTTTATAATTAATTGCTAAAGTAGTACATAATTTTACATAGCTCACATTTAGCAATTAAGCTTTTTACTGTTATTTTGAAGCACATGCGCTTTCAGAAGTACTTTATATTTCCTGTGACACTTGTTGCAGAATAGGGTTTGCATGTCCAACTGACAATACAAAAATCTCCAATGACTAAAAATATTGCGTGTGGTTACTTAAAGGAATTTTAATTAAGTTCCTTGCCTTCTACTCTGATAGCATCTAGAACATTTTATCCTGCCTCACAGAAATGATATTAATATACATGGAAACTTGTCTGTAGTGATTGTTAGAGTGTTTCATAACAAAAAGTCTTTAGCTTTTTTACCAAAAGAATTTTTTTTTCCTAAAAAGGATGTCAATGCTCAAAAGACATGGCAATCTATCCAGAATCATCCCAACAAATTATGAATAGAGCCCAAATATTAAACTTAGGTTTCTCATGTCCCTGATCAAAACCCCATTTTTCAGAGCAACTTCCTCACTAAATTTATCATTACTTTACAATTCTGAAAATCCTGTTGATCATCAAGTTTCTACTGTTTCCAAATTCTGCTTTCTCCTACCAGTCGAAAAGAAAGTCTTATGACTTGAATGAACAGAACAGTGAACAGCTTTATGAACATAATGAAATTCAACAAGCACTGCTCTAGTAACAGGTGCACATTCCAGATCTTAGCCTCCAACCTATAAGCAAATACAAAGAAAGAGCCATTCTTCACTCAAATCTCTTGGATTTGCTTCCACAGTAGCGATGGGAGGACGTGGTTTACCTGGGTTGCTGAAGCATGTGGTGGCACAGCAGACAACCAGGTCTACTTCACTGGTTTTTGCTCCAACTATGTAGCACTACTGATAGTGCATGAAGCCTGTCTGAAAGCTGGATTCATCCCTGCCTCACTTGCTCCAGCTGTACTGAATCCCTGCTGATGTCACGCACACCCAGTACTGCGGCACACGTGGCTGGCTCCTTGGCTCACCAGCGTCACACAAGTGCTGGATTCAGCAGTCCTGCAGAACTAGCAGACACTTCTGCATTATACTGCATTTATCCAGATTTTCTCATTTATTTCACTAACACTTATTTACCAGCAAGGTGGTACAAATCTTAAATAGTGCTACTAGATACAATAAAAGAGAAAAAAATTGCAAACTCATAAAATACACATTCATTTTATACAAATGCTATTCTGATTTTCTTGGTTCTGTAAATTATTCTCAATAATATGTTTGAACAGATCAAGAAATTGAGTTTCTGCCAGATGCCCTTTTTTGAGGCATTCTAACGAGGCCCTTAAAAAACCCCATACCTAATATGAATATTAATCTTGATACTGGTATGAAACACTCAATGCCAAGAGAGAGGCAAAGCGGCCTCCTGATACCAGAGTGATGTCGTGTTACAAGATAACCTAAATAGTGTGAACAAAATTCACAGTCTTTGACAGTGAAATTAAGTATCTATTATGGGCAACTGACTGCATGTTTTCATAGAGTCTGATACCTAGATATTCCTTTGCTTTTTATAATACATATGAACTGATTTGTGGTAACACCACAAATACAAACACAGCAGTAGAAACTGAAATCAATTTGAATACATTAGAATATACATGATCAAGAAAACAAACTTGCACTTTTTGCCCTATTTCTCATACTTTAGTCTGGATGTATATTCTTGATGCACAAACTTCCTATTATTTTCAATACAGACTACACAACTAATTCATCCAGCAACACCATCTATGGAATTCACTCTTCTTTCTCTGTGTTGGCAGTATACAGTGAATTTTCTTTGGAAGATGTTTAACAAAGATTTTGGCTTCATACATGTGTCCAACTACGCAACAGGCAAAGAAAAACTATTATCTCATTAAGAGGTCACATGGACTAAGCCCAGAGTGCAAATTCTTACCTCACCTCTCTCAATTTTTTACTGGTTTTAAGGGACTTATGGAAATAATTAAGTAACCAGCAATTGTAGCTGGTTCCTGTGTCATGCATTTATGATATGTCACAGGATGACAAGATGAATGGATTACCTACCTGTGAAGTAGAAACAGGCTTAGAAGTGGCTTTGTTCAGTGGTACGGTTCATGTAAAGTTTGTAAAGCCAAGTCTAACCTTTCAGTGAGAGGAAGTTTTATGTGTATTGATAACTTCCCCTCCACGTCTAAATTGGAACTCCCATTTTACTTTTGCAGCAGAAACACTTCCCTATTAAAAACTTCTCTAAGGAGTCTCAGATATGTTTAATTTCAGCCAAACTCTGGGACAAAGAACATAAATGAAAGCAGCATCAATAAACAGAAGATAAATTCATTTCAACAAGTAGTTAATTAACCATATGGATGTAACATGAAGGATAGCCTGAGAGAGAATACAGAAGGTATTTCTGAGTTTATTGAGGGAACTGGTGCTATGACAGCTGAGCTTTCATCTGGACTAAAAACATCCCCACAGAACAAAATCTTCACAGAAATCTTTGAAGTTTTACTGTAAAGATTATTTTTTTACCTCCAGCAAATATGAACATTCTTTCTTTAGGGAAAGTTGACTCAACTGGGAGAGCAGCTGTGAATTTGTCTAGTTACAGGTACTCACATGAAACTTGTTTTCTGCTGTCAAAGACTCTGCAAACACAGGCAAGAATGGTAATAGAAACATTACTTCTTGCCAACACAGCAGAAATTCTAAGGCATAGAACCTTGTCTGGCAATATTTGGTTTTCAAGGTATCTGGGCCAGATTGCAATCCCTTAGAAGTCTTGCTGCTACAGATGATCCTCAGATTTCGAGCTTTGCCTTGTAACTAAGTAATTTAGTCCTTCCAGAGATTCAGTAGCCTTCTTCTCCACTGTTGTTAATACCTCTGTCACTTTCATTCTTAAAATGTGATTTTTAGATTTTCATTTCGCATAACTTTCTAGAAATGCAACTGAACAGTCTCCCACAAGAAAAGAAGCAAAAGGGAAGTAATATTCCATCAAATTTGAAAGTGATGTTTTTATTATTTAAAAAAACCCAACTCCAACAAACCACAAATATTTCAGTTTAGAATAAAATTTCTCCAGCATCTTTTCCACACATATAACCATTGTCCGGGTTGTCTGAAGTAAATTCCCCGTGTGTCAAACACAAAAAACGTCCTTGAAAAGTCTTTTTCCCTTCTAAACTCCCCATCACCATAATTCTCTGGAGACTTTTTGCTATATTCTCTGCCACATTGTTCTTTTACTTCTTTTTTGTACTAATATTCAGATGTTCTTTGAGGAAGCATTATGAGGAGAACAAGACGTTCTTTTTGTCTAGCTTCTTTAACGGCTTAGCAAACTCTAACCAGCAAATACTCCAATTTATGTATGGGACTTCATCTCTTATAATCCCTTCCCTATTTTGAAAAGTCCAAAATAAAATAGGTATACGATTTCTTTCCTGAAACTCTAGAACAGATAAAAAGATAAAATGGATTTCAAATAAAATCAGGGAAATTACTTTTAAATACTTATTTTTCATAAACTCAGACACATGAAAAGAGAGAAACCAGGCTTCAAATTTCTCCAAGTAAATCCTACTGGCTTTGCCATTATGGACTGTGGCAGTCATCCCTCTTACCTTTATACATAGGTGAGAAGTAGCAGCTCCACTAACCATTCTTTCTAAACCTCTATCCTCAAAGCATAAGAGGAGCACCTGCTTCTCACAGAACTGTGGCTGAACAGGACAAACAACAGCCACGTACATAACGCACAATCACCTAAATCAGATGGATGAGCATTTTTTACTTACTGGAGTAGAACACACAAAAATTTTTATTAAGAAATTTAACGGTTGAAAAAGAGATCAGATCTGACATTCAGGATAGTGTGAGGATACTGAGGGCAGTAGTACGAAATATACTGTAAGTTCTTACTGAGCTCCCTCTGTCCACTGAGAATGTTGGATTTGAGAGCATCAAAGGCTGCTAGAAGCTCCAAAGATAATGCTGAAGATCATCTGATCTCTAGTGCTGTGTAATTCTAATGTAGTGTCTGACAGCAGGACAGACTGTCCCATCTATGGCACAAGCAACTACCATGGCAAACAAGAAATTTAAAATTAAATATTATTTTTTTTAAATTACTAAGATGAATATAAGATAAATTTACATACACTTTAAAAAAATCCTCAACAACACAGTAGCTAGGAATAGATGGGAAATACCGGCTGAAATTTCTACATGCATATGCAAGAAGTGCAATTCATTTTGTGACTCATTTTACAGAGCTTTGTATGGTAGACCATGCATGTAGATTATTATCAGACAGGAAAAAAAGAAAAATTAAAAAATAATTTTGATAGCACGAGATGCCAAAAGAGCAAACCATACACAGTGGAAAACAATGTGATAGAACACAAAAACTAGAGGGGGAAGAGGAAATCAGTTTGAACTCAATTGTCTCAAGTCCTGCCCAGTCACTCTTGATTACGGCATGCTATCAGGATATCCTGGCCATTAAAGTGTCAAATCATTAAAAATATAGTTTATGTAATTCCTTTTCTAGAACAACAGCCAGAAAAGAAAACCTCTTCAAATAAAGTACTTTAATTAAAAATAATATTTTTGAATTTCACAGCAATCCTTATTTAGAAAGAAGCGAGATTTAATTAATAGCATATTTCCAAATGACTGATTTATTTAACATGCTTTGTTTCACTGTCAGAAAGCTGCTCTCATGCAAGATCAGCTTCAAAGAATGTAAAGGATAAGTCTCATCGGTCCATAATCTAAACATAATCCATCACATTTGGAAGCAGGATAATGGCAGGAATGTAAAGGTTCAGGGCTGTAAGTTAAATTCCCAACAGTAGTTTTCAAAAATGCTCTTAGTGTCCTGACACTTTCTACAACTGGTTCAATTCAATTTTAAGCTGCACATACAATAAAGCAAGCTAGACTTTAATACATTAATTTCTGCTTGAAAACGGTTCTGTAATCAAGTTGCAAACTTCTCAGAGAAACAATACCACCCCAAGCACGTATCTGGTACCTTCAGTCTCCTTTCCCAGTAGACTTTGTGAAGACCAACATGCCCTTAACTATCAAACTACTTTGCACAGCACAAGCAAAGAATGTAGGTATCCAGCCTGGTATCTCAGCTTCCTTCAAAACACCAGACTTTAAGAAATGAACATACATAACTATCAACATTCACTCATTTAAAAATTTTGTGTTCCCTCAAAAGAATAACCACAAAAGTATAAAAAAATCCCTAAACTTGTTTCTTTACTTCCTATCCTCATTAGCATGAGGCTTCTACAGCATTGCAAGTCATACTTTCATTAACGATGCAAACACAGAAGCAATTTATTCCAGTATGATTAACTTGCAAAAAAAAAAGCTTACAGTATTAATTTTAAAGGGCAGTATCCGATGCTTATTTTTTATTTAACTTTATTTCTGTAACAGGAACAAAGACATCAACTTCCCACTGAACATGGAGAGCAAAGACAGAATTGCATAACATTTGCTTGTTCTGTTAGTTCTTCTGATCCATCTGCACTCTGGAAAATGTAAACTGAGTCCCCACTAAGTCTGAGCCAGTACTATTCCCTGCCTTTCATAGGGGCTTATAAGTTCAGGGTCACCACCATACCAGTCAGTTACCATGCTTTTAGATGATATGTGGATTCATGTAATGGCTGAGAGGTCATAATGCATTAGTACTATTTCTCCTTCAGTTCCATCTCCTGGAGTTTTTTTATTATTTAAAAGAAGTTTTCAAGGGGGATGCAGATTACTACAGAGCAAATTTAAGCTTGCTGAGGGCAGTTTCTCATCATTCCCTCTCCTGGCTGGTGGACTCCCATTTGAGAGCCAGATACTGATGGTCAACTTTTCAAGCAACAGGGAAGCGCATGCTGGTAAGTTTGCATGCACTCATGACCTTTCTGACTGGCACATAAAGTGTGCCCTGCACAGTCCATGGGGTGAGGGAAGTGGGGCAGAGAACAGAACTTACTCCTCTCTCTTACTGCTAAGACAGGAACCCATTTTTGCCATCAAATTGAAGGCTGCACCAGGCTGGAAACACACTAATGCTCGGAATCCTGCATTAAGCATGACCTAGCAAAGGCAATAAAATTAAATCAATGCCTGGTTAAATAATGTTAAACTAAAAAGCAGAAGGGAGGCAAAGGCAGCAGTAGAAAGATACACTAGTCAGGCCTGGGGAGTGAAAGAGTAGGAAGAGAAGGAAAGAGAATTTTATTCACTAGTGTTTATTCCAGATTTCCTTATACACTGATCTGTAAGTTAAGAAAACATATATTTCCACAGCAATGATGAGAGCGAACCTACTCTGAATAAAGAATTCACTTCCATGGTATGATAACTACATGAAGATAAAGAAAAACACAAACTAAATCCAAGTTTTAAGAAGTAGCGTTTAAAATGTTAAACTAAGGCAAGGATATAGCAGCAAAGGAATACACATAAATACAGGCTGCACAGACACTCTAACAGCTGTCACTGCAAACATATCACTTGTGATGATGTTTTATTTCCTTTCAATATATTAAATGACAGGTATACATCGCACAAAAAATGCATCCTGTAACAAGGTCAAAGTGACCACAGGCATGCCTTTGTTAACTAGCAAACAGAAACTTAAATACCTTATCTCATCTTTCCTAATCCACGGTTCTCTGGAAAAACAAAACTTCACATCCTCAGTTTGCAGACTTAAGGATATAAAAAACTCTATTGGTCTACTGTATTTGAAGAAAAAACAATGTCAAAATACTCAACAAATGTATGCTTAATCTTATTTCCAAATAAGATTGTGTCAGAAGCCAGCAGCTTTTGCAAAGAGGTCTCTTGCAGAGCACAGCCCAAGGTAGTTTGTTTAACCTTCTCTCACTTCGCTGCCTGCTTATTCTTTCCTTGTGAGAAGAGGGCAATTCCAGCTCCTAGTTCAAAGAGGAAAAAACTTTTCCTCATTATCCTCATTATCCTCAATTATCCTCATTAGTGTCAAATTGATACCTTTCCTGAGAAAATGCACAAAAGTAATGAATGCTGGCAGTTTTGCTCTAAAAGATTATTTCAGAAAAAGACTCTGGAATGTCAGTTATAAAGTAACCAAGAACTTCAAATAATGTATCATTTTAAAACAAAATTTAAAAAAAACCCAATACATTAGCCCAGACTGGGTCCTCTTAGAGAGCACCTTCATGTCTTTGTAAATAACTGTCTTGTGACGTACTCAGAAATACTGTAATAGCATTTCTGATACCAAGGTATGTTTTGAAAATTGAAATGTTAGGTATATATACACAAGGATTAAAAAAAGCAAAGAAGAGAATAAATAAACAAATACAATCCAGCACTGGAATATGCTCAAGCATACACAAATAAGGGACAGAAAATGTCTCATGCATTAAATATCAATTTCAGAAAAGAACAACTGTTCCATGCTCCGATTCTGTCAGTTTTGCCTGGTAATCCTCCATATGAACATATGAGCTGAAAAGGAAAATATACTAGACTAACTCAATCTGCCACATTTAACACAAACATGTCATAGGAAGAAAAACAGAAAAAGCGAACCCAACATTTTCAAAAGCATATTCTTAGTAATTTTGCCGAGGAATAAAAAAACAAACCCCTTTTTCTTTTCAAATCCAGGTAACTACCTAAATTTAACTGTAAAAAAAAAAAATCTGGTAATTTCCCTGAATGAAATTTTCTGCCCTGAACTCAGGGGATCAGCTCTTCTGGAAATTCAACTCCAACGAGTTTCAGTTCCCAGCAGATATTACCAAAGAGTTATCCGCACATTGGAGAGATTGAGTATTGCAAAAATTTCCTTGTGAAGGCACAAACACATCTTATAATGCCGTTGTAAGT
The DNA here is from genome assembly GCF_027477595.1 of Haemorhous mexicanus. NCBI lineage: Eukaryota > Metazoa > Chordata > Aves > Passeriformes > Fringillidae > Haemorhous > Haemorhous mexicanus. Next base: position 51,215,593 of record NC_082344.1, on the reverse strand, counting down.
TCTGTTTTTAAATACATGTAGTTAGTTGTCTGTGTTTTTCCTGCTTATCAAATGTGCTCTTCTGAGCCAAGTCCTTCTTTCATCAAATTCTACAGAAAAAGAGCAGTGTCAGCTGCTTAATTTATTGATAGTCTGGGACACCTATTTTCTTGGGAAAAAAGTTTTATGAATATGAAAATTAACAAATATATAGAAAATTTAGGATTGTTCACTAGGACACTTATCCAAATTTGCTTTGCATGTGTGGGTTAGTGTAGGTATTGTTTTTTGAGGTTTCTCAGTGCTTTTTGAGTCTTTAATAGCAAAAGGTAGTGCTGAGTTCACATGAGAACCTAGTTAGCTTTTTTTTTTTTAAGAAAAATCATGAGACACTTGTATTTCTAATCAGTCTTTTTGACTAAATTTATCTATGCTTACTGCAAATAAAAGTAAACTAAATTAGGAAGAATTCCAAGTTGTGCAATTCCTTAGGGAAGCAGATGACAGCCTACAGAGCTTTAAGTCCTCAGACGAAGCTCAAGGGCATAACACAAACTTGGCAAAAAAACGCCACCCAGCATGCACACAGCCAGCACTCACACTGGACTTCTATATGAAGACAATACTCAGTGCCATGCAGAGCTATTCTTAGCCACCATAAACACACCAAGGTTTCAGAGTTAACAGCTTCTTTGTCAGTTTCATGGGAGGAGAATAGTCACATCTGAAATAAAAATAGGATGTCATATGCTTGTCCATGAAACTACAAAATACATGGCTAAATTGGTCATTTAAAAGATTTGAGCTGCATGTACTGGTATCACAAGGAAAAAAAAAAACTTTTTTTCTCCTACCTCCCTCAACTTTCTTTTTATGTTTTTACCTGATTCTAATTTACTTCAAAAAGTAGTTTGCTCTCTCTGCAACAGGAACCTTTATCTGGTTTCAATACATTCTTTTAAGCTCTAAAAATCATTGCAGAGACCTGTAACTGAGAGGCTGAGGCTGATATGAATGGGAAGTTCTGGCTGTGGAGGCACCAGGGAATATGCTGCTTTCAGCATGGCCTGCATGAACAACACCTGGCTGAGTGGGTAGGAAGATCCCCTTGCACCCACCTCACCCATCTGTAGTTTCAAAACACACCCAGATCTGGAGACAAAGAATCATGAAATGACTCACAGAAGTGAGACAGGATGGGCACACTGAACAGTGACAACTTCAAAAACACTGCTTCAAAATCTGTTGCCAACCAAAAAAGAGCCCAAGACACACGAAGAATGTTACACCTGACATTCCTGGCTCCCTGACCATGACCATACATTACAGATGTAATAGCTTGACACAAGCATTGTGGTGCCTTTTTGCTGGACAGACACCTTAAGCACCCCTTATCCTAGTGCCTGGCTGCAGGGTGGACCTCTTGGACTCATGTGCTTTGCTCTCCTCAGTTCACAGTTTAAATAACATCTACTTTCCCTCCTACAAGATATCACATTTACGTCTGCTACATAGTTTATATATGTTGCAACAGCATTTCCTACACTGTTTTGTGGTAAAAATCCAATAGTGGGTTTTGTATTTGTGTAGGAAGACATGGAAAATATCCCCAGTCTATCAGCAAAGAAACAGATACGCTGGCCTACAAGCTGATGGACAGGGATAAATACATGTTTATACATTAATCCATATTTTAAAGAGAGCATCCTGTTAAGGAGGTGAGACAACTGTGTCATAGCTACATTTAGATCTGCAGTCATTCAAATACTACCATGTTTTGAGGCTTGAAAAGGAACTAAGTATCTATCTGCATGTGCTGACATCAACTATGGCTGGCCAATCATGACAGTAGTACTTGCACGATATTTAGAAGACTACACAGTTCACACAAATATAAAAATGAGGAATATGCAGGAAAAATTATAAGAAACTATTCATTTTCTGATTTAAAAATTCTCCATTGTTCATCCCTCTTTAGGAAGAAAGGGTGAAATTTCCTAGTAGAGGATATCACAAAACATATAATGGTCTGATAATCTATAGCATTCCTTACTACTGCTACATGATAAAAAAAAAAAAACAATTAGGTCACTTAAGTTTCCAACCAGAATTAGTACAGACAGGTAGTCAATGCTGCCATATCCCAAGCTGCAATATATAAATATATTGGCAACATTAATTTTAAAAATGAAGCAATACTTTCTTCATTCTTGCTCAGGTATACTGTTAACAGAACTGATATTTTACACAGCCCAGTTATTCCCACTTAACCCTGGAAATCTCAGACTCTCTGATCAAGGTTTTGGAGCTCAAGCTTCCTCAGTATACTGAAGTTACACCGGCAAATTCTGTACCTGTTCTAATAAAACATTACCTCAATAATTACTCTCCAGTAATCAAACACAGATGAGATGAACAACTGACCAGCTTCTGGGGGGAACAGAAGCAGAGGCGCAGTTTGGGCATGGTGGGGGGTTAGGGCCTCAAAGCAGGGAGGGCTCCAGCCCTGACACCTGGAAAGAGACCAAATGCAATCCACCAAACGCTAACAAGCTCTGGCCTCGGCAAAGCTACACTCTTGGCCAGTGACCTGGAAATGCGAGTTTCATATGCAGAGCTCATCGCTCATCTTTTTCTTTCAGGATGTGGTATTAAGCCTGTTTGGTCGCATATTAACACCACCATAAAACACCGAGATGTTTTAATCATGTCAGGATGGCACAGCTGCACCTCATGGGCCTCTTGTCACCTCTCTCAGTCCCAAATAGCCAAAACTGTCCCGTATTTGCAATTGCCTTCTGGCAGTCAGTCCTAGTAACCTCAGTCTTAAAACTGCAAACAGTTCTCAAGGACTTAACATTGTTTTTCTCAGCATCATTAGACAGATGGTCTCAGCAGAAGTAAGCACGCAGGAAAAACATACAAAAGCTTGAAAAAAAAATAGAAATTAGAATAGAAAATAGAATATATGTTAAAAAAACAGTATCTAAATTAAAGTTAACCAAGGACACATTACTTCCTCACTTCAGGTTTTCAGAATAAGAAGTGCAGTGCATACTTTTTTTTTTAAGTCTTGAATCTACAGCGAGACACCAGTTTGGCACAGCAAGACTGACTTTTAGTGATGCTGAACTTCAGCTTCAATACACTTCAAAAAGTTTTTGTGCTCAGTGGTAGCATAACCCACTATCATTTCACTATCTACTACATTTTAGATAGTGAAATCCTACAGGTTTACTTCAAATAATATAGAACCAATGCCAAGGACCTCTCAGGCTCTGTCCTGCCATCCTCTCCCCTGTTGGATTAAACACATTATGTTGTTTTTCCTTGTCTTCTCCAAGATGAGCACACCAGTTTTCCAGTTACAGCAATGTCTTTAGGGATAATGTGGCCATAAAAGATAGGCATGAACTATAAATTAAAAATAAATACATAAGTAAAAATTATTCAAATAAACCTTTGAACAATACTACACTGATAGATATTAGGAAAACTTCTAACAGTATAATCACTTTCCTTTTGTCCACCTTTTGCCATATTTGGGAAACTTGGGGTTTATCCATAGTTTTCTTAAGGTAGTTCTTTCAGAATTAATGATACACTTTTAATTTCTTCCTATGGAAGAAAAATTCCAACTTGAAGTACTCTTTCAGAGTTTTTTTAATCATTATTTAAGAAGAAAAAAAAAAAAACAAAAACAAAAAGACTGCAAAATCTTTGCCATCCATGCACTTCTGCTAGGTTATTTCTAGGTTTTGGGTTCCTCCTTCCTTTTTTCCTACCCAGTTACTTTCTGAAGAGAGAGAGATTAAAAGATTAAAACACCCCTACAAGCAGAACCCACCTTAATATCCCCAGCTTAGTCTATCATGGGTTTCTGGACACAAAGTTCAAACAGCTACCAAAAAAACCTTTGAACGTCTCAGCCAAACCTCAGTACACCTGGCTTAGCTTCTTTCTTTCTTTACTTCACTGTCATAAAAATGAAGTGCCAGTTGCCAGCCTCCCTTTTTTCAGGATAAGACCTCATTTGTAGCTGAAAGAACAGTAAAAATCTGGTGATATTTGGCCCAGCTCCTGTGTCCTGCTGACAGCCAGTACAAAGCAAGATGTTGGAGAGAAAAAGGAGGCAGATTTCCACTGAGATGTCAGACACAATTTTCTAAGCACAATATGGGCTGCACTAAGGGCTGCTGAGCTGTTACTGGCCAGTGACCCTGGCACCCTCACAAACATCACTGTTCCTAACCTGAAGATCTTCAGTTCTAGTTCAGCAGTGTGAACAAAGGCAGTGAACAGGGATGATGAATAAAAGTAGCAAAAGGAAGAAAATGAACAACCCCCAGAGCTACTCACACTGCTTTGATAGCACTGTGAATGTAACAATCCTTTCAAATATCCAATAATTAGTTAGCATTGATTTGCAAGCACTTAAGGCATTCATACATCTTTCTAGACCACTATTCTTGTCTGTACCTGTTGTCTGCAAAGAAAACTTCAAAATATATAGTTGAAAATATCTCCAATTCACATGCCAGCTGTGCCTGATGGGCAGAAGCACAGGAGTTATTTATACCTCCCATGCTTTCCTAAGATCTCTGTACAAAATTAACTGCTTCTAGAACTTAAATGAATTCTTGAGCAAGAAACCTATAAATATTAATGTTCTAAATTAAAAATTTTATTTTTGAAGATTGAAATGGTTGTTTTTTAAACTCTTAGCAGTCTGTTTCTGAGGCTACATATAACTGATAAAAAGTACTTCCTTTGGATTTTCAAATTCTTGATTCTTAGAAGAAAAATGAGAAAAGGCAAAGAATGAAGAAAATGTTTCATATGTCTGTTGTTTTCTACTACTACTTTGAAAGCATTTAAAATATATATACATATATATTCATTAGTAGAATTTGTCCTAATCTGAGTAAAATCAGTCCTACACATCATGCTTTTCTTGTTTTTTCTAACTATACCTACTTTGGGCATCAAGTTTAAATTTTGATGAAAATTAATTAAAGACTCAGAAACCATGTAATTCTGTAACTGTACTGAAACACTTTCTACATCTAGCTTTTTGACCATAACTGTATTTTTAAGTACTTCTAGATCAGTTTATAAGAGACTCTTGGATTTGTCTAATGAGAGTTATTAAAGCTAACTCAATGATAAAAAGTTTATTTCGTTCTGTACCTTAATTTTGCAATAATTAGTATTCTAATATTAAAAGCAGTTAAAGCAATTCTATGCCTCAACATTTTATTTTCTTCTGTTATTGCAGCTTGGTAGCCTATTATACACGTCATATTTCATTTAACTCCCCTGACATCTCTCACAAAATGTAGTTTCCAGCAGCCCTACTAATATAAACCTTTGCTTGTGGTGTTCATACAGGCAACTGGGAATGTTAAGAGTTCAAAAACCTAATTCTTATTTACAGTAGCATGGCCCAGTTTCCTTTAGGTTCTGAGTGTCCTTTCTGATTTAAAATGGTCTTTTCCTCTTTAAACAGCCGCTTATTTTGCACTGTACCTAACAGAATTTAACAGCTCCCTTTGACCAGCCTCATTACTCTTTGTATAGGAATGAGGAAGAACATTTATTTCTATAAAGCAGAAAACTTCTAACTACATGTACAGAGGATATAACATAGCAAAAAAAAGTTGGCAATCCTCTTTCCAAATAAATAAATGTCGTTGTGTCAGTTATCTCTTAAATGCTACTAAACCCCTAACGTCTAAACCTTTCCCCTTCAAATACAAAAGCACCAGAGCTAGAGTGCAAAAAAAAAAAAAAAACAGTCAGCAGAAATGGGGTATTTGATATGGCTTGTTGCAATTGGTTTATCTGGAGCTTTCCTGAAGTCCATGCAGAGCAGGCAGTTTATTCCAGCAACAGTAGCTGACAGAGTGATTTGCATTTGGTGCACTTTCTCCTTTCAACAGCATCCTCTTCTGCAATTTGAATCATTACAGAATCTAGTTATGGGTTTAGCAGAAAGTCTATCACTTTCATAGAAAGAATTTCACAAAGGGAAGCTCATTCTAGCATATCTATGTCTGATGAAGATAAATAATGTATATCCCAACATATAATGTACTACCTACAACACAAGTATTTTATTAAAAAATTAATACAAAGAACTTCACACAAAACAATCCTCAAAAAAATTTTTGTTTTAAATAACAGTTCCATATTTTCCATCTTTACATGCAGAGAAGCCCAAAGTAAGGCACAAAACATCATATAACCTTAGCTAATTACAACTGGTAAAAATCTGGATTGATGCACTTCCCTAATGAGCATCCACACCCTAATGCCCAACTTACATGGAAGGTGTTACAATACAGACTGCTGGCATCAAATAGGTAAGGCAGGTAAAAAGCATACAAATAGGTATGAATGCTTAGCAATAATGGAACATAGACCAACTCCAAAACACCCAACCCACTCCCCCCATCTTCAGTCACGCAGAAGAAAAAGGAGCAAATATAAAAAGGCTTCTATGCAAAAGACAGGAGAGCAAGACTCAAGGATCCAGCTGAGCAGAGATATCCATACAGGCCCACCAAGAGAGGCAGGCAGCCTGTCACATTCTGTTACAGGAGCCTCCTTCCCTTGAGACCATTCACTTATCTATGCTGGGTACTCTTCAGCTTCAGGGTGGTACTTGGCTTTGACTAGTCTGGATGGTATACGTACAGCCTTGTTACCCTCTTCAAGCCTACATCCACTGATAGACCTTGTTGTTCCAAATGTACCCAGAAAGAAAGAAGGAAGGAAGAGGGGAAAAGAATCCCCACCTATTCTTCTCTTTACATAGCAAATTTTACTACACAGAACATTACCAGCACCTCTGTTAATGAATATGCCAACACACCATATATCTGGAAATGCAATGACTCATTATGTACCTCAAGATGTACTGCACAAGAGGCCATCATCAAAGGCCACAAAAGTTCATAAACAGAGCCAAATATGGAGGTCACACTCCACAATACATTAATACATTGATACATTGACACTGTATTGGGTAATTAACTACTGACATAAACTTGCTTTTCCCATGACAACTTGAAGACTGTGGAAAGGTCATCATATGTCCCTTCTACAGGGGAAAAAAATTGCTGCTCGGGTAGTACAGGGACCTATAACTACATTTACTAACACAATTACATGTAGATGCTTTTTTCAAAAAATCAGAATTTAGTAGTTTTTCCAAAACTCAATACATTTGGATTCATATTTCATTTAAAAAATTCACTTTTTAACATGTCAAAACAGTTTTGGAAGATATAATAATAAAGAAAAATTCTCTAGAAAGTGCCTATCATATTTCAGCATACAAGGCAACACTACTAACTGATGTGATCCTTTGAAGTCAAGGTTACAATAAAGAAAAAGTTTCTTACAAAAAAGACTGAGCATATTATTGTTTGAGATGCTTAACACTAGAGAAATGAAGTTAACACCCTACTTAACACTGTACTTATTTAATAACTATTATTGTTTTAGAGGGCACCAAAAATAGTATCTCATGAAAACAGGATTTCTCTACATTGTGAAGCAATACTGATTTTTCCACTGGAATATAAAAGCTGTATGAAAATTCTCTCGAGCACTGCCATGCCACTAGTAACTCTTAGCCCAAAGGACAGTCTGAAAGAGAAGCAATCATGTAATGTCTGAGATCAATTTTTTCCTTAAGTTTAATTTTTCTTTGCTCTTTAACAGTTAATGGGAAAAGAAATTGATATTTATCACACAACAATGACTTCCAGTATGTTAAAAACTGGTGCTTTAATTACTTTTAAAAAGTATAATCCACTAGCAAGTAGCCACAGAAGCAGCAAATCTGTGGTTTTATTAGAAAGCCACACACACCTCCATGTATGTTCTATCTCACTCATCTTCTCCTAAAGAATAAGACCATCAAGAAAACATTTGTTTTCCCAGAATTCTTCCTATGGTCCTCTTTCATATACAATCCTATCATGGCACTTTAACACGACCTTTCTTACTTGGATTACAGCTTCACTGCTGTCCTCAAACAAAAAGTCACAGGACAAAAATGAATCCACTACATCTACTTTGTTAAATACTGTATTAGCAGAGCAAAAGCTCTCTTGAGAGCCAAGAGTTCATTTTTGGTTGGTAAAGGAGAAAGTAATCTTTAGTCAAACTAATCCTATGGGATGATAAGTGACTCTTAAAAACCAAACTCCAAGTGGTTTTTTTCATTCACAGAAAGAATGATTCAAAACTATCTGTCAGGCAGCTCCCCAGTTTTCATGTGCTCATCAGCACCTGGCAGCCACAGCTCCAATAATTTGGAGCTTTTAAAGCTGCTCCATTTCTTTCTGATTTTATAACAGTTTCCAAACCAACTGCTGTACGGGCAGATACAGCCCACTTTCCTGGCAGGACTTTGTTCCCAGGCTCACAAGTCTCAGTAACTTTGAAAATCACTGTGACAAACCTTTATCAAAAAGAGGCCAAGGGCAACAACCTCAATGTAGCTTTGGCAGGGGCACTGTCAAAGTGCAGCCTTGTTCTCTGAACCAGCATAAGTTCTTGAGATATATGCATGACTTCTGAATCAAGCTGAGCAAGGTGGTATGGAAAATCTCACAAAGTACCTCCAAAACTGATTCATCCAGAAGAAGATAGGGATGAATTCAAGGACAGAGAAGCATCCACACGACAGGTGTACCCTTCTGTTTACCAGATAGATACAGCACAACTGCAGCACAGCTACAGAAAGCTGTGTGATAGCTTTAAGAAAGACAATACATCCTATTAAAAAAAAAAATCCAGAAATAATTCTTTATTTCTAAACAGGATATGATTACTAATACAGTATATATCGGAAACACAAAAAAGCTTTTAAAAAAGCAATAATGGATTGTACTTGTGCTTACTGGAAAGTCAATGTTCCTGTCCAGACTGTAAGCCCCAGAAATACATGCCTAGTTTTCATTAAAACTTGTGTCATATCTTACAGAAAGGTATTTATTACTTAATGCTTTTCACTGTAAGCAGCACCATATTTGGTTTTTGAACCCACATACTGCATTACTAAAAGCAATTCTCATGGCATCCAGACCTCCTTATCCTTAAATGAAGGTCTTAGTGGACAAAATAAAAGAACTTTGTTACACCAAGCAACATAAATATCAATCAAAATTAGTATTTTTCCTACAATTTAGGAACTCAGAAGAACTGCTAGACAGACCACATACTGAAACTGCAATGGGCTAAACAACAGAATCCAAGAGCACTGAGATACATCATCACAACAGAATCCAAGAGCACTGAGATACATCATCACATCTAGGATTCCTTAAATACTAAGGAGCCAAGGAACCTTGAGGACAGGCAAGCATAAAGCCCCCATTACAGTCACAACTTCAGTAAGCAAACAGTTCTTCAGCAGGAACATCCTCAACTCACTGCTGGATTAAAAGAACATTCCTGACTCCATTTAAAAAGAAGTAATGCCTAAAATTGTTGGCACAGAGACAGGATTCTGAAACTAGGCCGTATGAATGTCACTTCATTGTTGTTACTGAAAGAAAAAAGATCAACTACAATAAAACCTTAGCCAGCACTGCAACATAATGCCAGCTAAGCAAGCCCTTAACCAGACAAATGGAGCTTTGCTGCCTTTCTGTTAGACACTTAAACACTCTCTGCAGATGCTTACTTTTATGTACATGGAAATGCATGCAAGCACACCCACTCCTTTTCTGACATCCTTCAGCATGGAAAAATTTTAAGTTATGATAAAAACCATAAAAAGTAGTATTTGCACCAAAAAAATTTATGAAAACATAGCAAAAACTTTTCTGAAGTAATTTCCTAGCATATGGATATTTCCTGAATTTCCAAGCTCATCCTCAATACAAATATTGTGTAATTCCTTGCTCTGCACATACTGCATCACTTGAATGGACAATGTTTTAGGAACAAAGCAAATGGCTTGCCCACTTCAGCTCAACTCACTAAGGTATGCATGTGAATCACAGTCCTTGGAGCTGGCACAGGCTGCACAGAGGGCTCTGCTCCCGGCCAGTCTGCACAGTGCCATCAGAATGCGACTCTCGCACGCTCAGGAGTAGACGTGCAGCTATGCTGGAATCACAACCATTCTCACAAATGGAGTGACAATGCTGGGAAAAGTGAAATAGTTCCCAGCTATCTCACCAGCGCACACAAAAAATTGGTTTGTTGGTAGATGATCCAAGTGCCACTTCCTGATGAAGGAGTCAGGAAGATCTTACTCCATTGTGCTTACATAACAGAGGGCATAAAGGAGAAAACATAGCATCATATATAACCGCTTCTCAGACAACCTTTTTATTATTATTACATTCTATCTTGTTATTATTATCACTCTGTCTTGTCACAGCTGACAATTATCTAGTCGAGAAGCTGCAATTTATCTCCTTATTGATACAATTATATATCTAGTTGCAGACTAAATTTATTGTTACTGATTGTATCCTGCTATTTATTTTAGTTTGGAAACAATATATATGAATCGATATTAAGGATTATTAATCATTTTCATAAGGTATTTTCAACTTCTATTATAAAATACTGGAAAAATCCTTCCGGTTATCTCCATTGCAGCAAGCATGTTAATAACTATCAAGTACAATTACAAGGTATAATTTGGAACAGATACTGTTAATCTGCAAGACACAAATTAAACTAAAAAGCAAAACCTATACGGAAAACCTGTTCTGAAACATAAATTGCTTTAAGTTGTAAGACAATAGTCTAGAAGTTATCAGTCTAAAACATGAATTACAGCAGTTAATACAAAAAGCAAATCAGGTCTGAATGAGCTATTAGGACAAACTAAGTATCTGCATGCTCTCCTAGCACTGATTAATACACTGTATAATAAATAACTTGCTACTAATTCCTTCAAACAAGACAGGTGAATAGATACTACTGTATTGGGGTAAAAATCCTAATGGAGCTATTTTGATGAAGTGTATGGTGAGTAGAAACTGTGCATCCCAGTACATCTCAAGCAGCAATTAATGAAAGATAAAGCTGAGATACCAGTTACTTCCAGATCTTAACTTTTTTCATTTTCACATATACAAGAACCTTAAGACGTAGGAAATACTCAGTTGACGTTCAATTACGTCATCTTTGTCACCTCCTGGCATCCTGTCATGAAGTTGCTGTGCTTATGTTAGCAAAGCCTCTGACACAATGTGAGGCAGCTCCGGGCCCAGACCCTGCATTGAAGCATGTGTGAAGGGGTGATGTGAGGACAGACGGGTTATCTTAACCAAGAGCAGCATCCTTGCTTCGCTGGTTCAATTCAGACAAGGAATCCTCCTAGAAACTCTCCTTTCAGGACATTTAGAAGATCAAAGTGGGCAGTTTTTGTAGGCATAATAATAGGTTTCAGGCACAAAAACAATATCCCCCCGTAAAATACACTGTCCAAGGGTGACTGATTTGCTTCAAAGGAGCATTTGGAGCTTGACAGAACTAAGACATCATCAGCATCTGGGAACTCCGCAGAGATGAGCATCTACTGTCACCTCTCTTGGACAGCAAAGGATGCAAAGAACTTTACCAGACTGAAACAACTGCAGTCTGAGAAAATAAAATAATAAACAAATATATACATACAAAATCTTTCATGAGAACTAAGAAGGAGATATATCTCAGACTGACTATGCCAGGTTGCACCAGCACACAGGACCAGAAAAACCCTGGTTTTTAAAGGGCAATTTCACACGGCAGCATGCAAAAAAAAAAAAAAAAAAAAAAAAAAAAAAAAGAGAAAAAGAAAAACGGGGGAAAAATCCCCTCAAAAAGATAATTAAAAAAGGATAAGATATCTGCTACACTGCTGTGATTCCGGGTGCAGCGACATACTTACTGCTGCTGCCGCTCCAGGATTTCAGCAGAGACTTAATGCTGATCTCGAAGAAGAGGGAGTCCTGCAGGCTGAGCATGGTGCGAGCAGGGCGGAGCGGGGCGCCGGCCGCGCCGCCGCCTCCGCCAGCACCCGCGGGAGGGACGTGCCGGTGCCGGTGTGACGCAGGGCCCGGGGGGCGGCGGGCGGGGGCGGCTCCTGCCGGGACCGACCCCTCCTCGCCCGCCGGGCCCCGCCCCGGGGCCGTTCCCGCCTCCGGGGTGTACCCACGCTCCGGCCGGGGGATGCTCACAGCGACCCAGGCACAGCGACCGAGCTACCCAGCCCTTGGCAGCCGAACGAAGCGACTCCTTGCAACTACAACCAAAAGGTGCTACAAAATGCTGTTTGTGCTTTTCCGAGTTTTATTTAAACTTCCAACCGATCTGTTAAAATCGTGATGAATTAAATAAACTGCCCAGCGTTGCTCTCAGCAGAGCCAAAAGCCAATCAAGCCGTCTTCGCTAAAAATCGTCAAAATCAAAGGAGGGGTGGCGGTACGGAGGATGGGAAATCACTAATGTGAAAAACATTCACAGTGGAGGGCAGGAAGGCCGTAAGTAATCCTACTGTGGATGCCTGCAAGAGAACAACAGCCAGTGGCAGTTCTGGACATCCCATCCCCAGAAGAGTCAAGGCCAGGCTGGATGAAGCTCTGAGTAACCCAGTGTAGCGCTAGCTTTAAGGCCCCTTTCAACCCAAATCCTTTTATGATTCTGCTAGCTCTTTGGAGTTTGCTTGGTGGTGGCTGTTTTCCTTAATGTCTTTTAAAGGACTTGAGCTGGGTTGGGGATTTTTTTCTTAGTGTCTTCCAAAGAACTTTGCACAATTTTGGTATTTCTGATAGTTTACTCTGTCCAGTATAATCTCAAATGCTACAATGGAAAGTCTCTTAGAAGTTACAGTTCTGGGTTCCAAGGGATGTAATCCAACACTGATTACCTAAATCTGCTTTAAAGTGATTTTTTAAAAAAACACAGCTTCAAAACTGCTACCCATACTGTACTAGGAATAAACAAACCAGGAGGAGAAAATAATACCTGTGTCCTCAGACAAATTAGAATTATCTGAAGTTGTAGGAAAAATTTAAGAACAGTGTACAAAAATTTTTTTTCAGGTTTGGGGTTTATTTGTGGTTTTGGTTTTGTTTGTTTGGGGTTTTTTTCATCTCTCACCCCACATAGACAAAAGAATTATCATTAACAGAGAGGTAACACAAACCAGTTGATGTAAAACTAAGTGGTTCTAAGTGACAGGTCTAAGACAGCAGCAGAACAACACTGGAGAAAGAGGGACAAGCCTGCCACTGCACTAGGCTTGTTGAAGCAACAGTTGCTGTCATTTAGGAGATGAACAGTTTTATTAAGAGAGAGACCAGTAATCTCATTCAGTTTTCATAGATTAAAAATAATCCAAATTTCCCCATACAAAAAATATTTTTCTGTAATTAGATACCAAATTGCCACCTATATCAAAATACTATGTTTTTTCTTCCCAAACAAGTTACAGCAGAACATACATCCACAGAGTAACTCTGGGACTTCACATCACACTTTCTCTCATAAGCCTGTTTCAGGTAGTACTGCCTACATAGCGGGTGGGTAGTGTTACCTCATATTCCTTTTCATCACTCCTTTTATGAATACATTTAAAGTTACACTTCAAGCATTCCTTTTTCCTCTTACTAAATAAGACATAACAGAGGTTGTATTTTGTTACGAGTACGATATAAAGGTCAGATTTTGGAACCGGCTGATGAATTTCCCCACTAATTTGAAAGACTGTATTAATTATGGTTGGTCTCTGACTGTCTTTAACACTGGGCTACAGAGACTTCTTCAAAGGAATCGTTGTTAACAGTGTGCATTCCAAAATCATGAGCCAACTCTCTCAGCACCTCAAAAATAATGACTTTTAAAAATACACTTTGTGTTCTTTGTAGTTGCCCTTCCCCCCCCTCAGTTTTTATTCTTTAAGTTATCAGTGCCAAAAACTTACTAAAAACAATCATCCCAGAATCTCTAGGAGATATACTAAAACAACCCTACAAAAATACGAGTCTCCATGTTCCACCTTTCTGGATTCCTGTTAAGAAGACATTGAACAGAGAAGTTGTCAGTATTTCTGTAAAGCAGCGTTTCAAAATTAAACTATTATCAGGAAATCTTTTTCAAAACTTGCATTTATTTATGACGTTGAGGTGCTTGGCCAAGCAAGTTACACGGCCTTTAACCACAGCATCTGAGATTTTGTAGCACTGTTATTTATTCATAGTATCAACTAATGACCACAATAGATTGGGTTTCCTCAAGAATACTAGCAATTGTTATTTTAAATTATTAACAGAAAAAATATTAGCCCATTAACAATTTCTAAGAAATGAGAATTGTATGTACCAAGAGTATAAGCTTCTCCTTCTAAGGATTTCAGTAGATGCATTGAAGACTGGGAATATAAAATATTAGGCATCAATATTTTGAAAATAAATATGTTCTTGTAATACTAGATAAATATGTATGCTCTCATACATACATGAACAGACATAGCAACTTTGATTAAATGGACATCACTAATTTATTAGACTTAAAAATTATTTTCACAGTCCTCCCCTTCCCCCAAGAAAGGCAAAACCAAATTATCAGTACAAGTCCATTTCACAAGTGGAGTAACAAGTCTGTCAGCATCTTAGACCCATCATATAACATCAGCATCATAGGAGTTATCTTATTGTACAACTGTGCACAAGTCTTCCAACAATTCTTCTTCCTCACAACTCAATTTAACTGCTTTACAACCAAAGGCGTGTTAGTAACAATGACTGCCATACCAGACTTCTTGGGTTTTGGTTTTCCTTTGAAATGAGTTAATGAAACAACCTACCAAATATTAGAATAAACAGAAGATTTCAGTATAAACCACAAAGTTTAAAATGTAACCTTTTATTTTTTTATCAAAACAAGAATGGTAAAAACAGGAACGAAAACTATGGATTACAAGCCTCTGAATCTTGGACAAGCACAGACAAGGCTAATTCTTTGAGAAGAGCCCAAGAAAACTCATAATGCAGAGTTACAAGATATCAACATCATGTATTTCTAGAACACTGTTAGAAAAATGTCATTTACAATATGGATTTTTTTCCAGTTCCTCATTCTCAGAGAGGAAAATGAAAGTCTTCTGGAAAGTACACTATGTCTAAAACCGAGAGCAACAAGTATGACCACTAAAAATACCTATCAGTTTGAGTACTTATAAGAAGTCTTCCATAAGATTAATATTTTACTGTTTTAGATAAAATGGAAAATAAAGCACTTGCATTTAAATATCAGCAAATAGCTTTCATCTGGAGATGGTTCATGCACGAAAAAAATCCAAAGAAGAAAATATTAAATTGAAGATCTGTGCATACTTTTATAAACAGGCTGAACATTACACAATTCCAATAAATACACCATTTATATACTGATCTCAGTATTTGTATACCTTTTGATTCTGGATCAATTTCACTTCTAAAGGGAACAGACTACTATAAAGTCTATTTTTGAGACTCTCAAGAGCCAAGGTGAGGTATGCATGAATAAGCACACTAGTATCAGTAAGCTCTAAAAAGAACAAGACAAGAATTGGATTGTAGGTGCAGTAAAGCAGAAGTGCTCAATCTGCAGACACAAGCTGTTTGCACTCTACTAAAATGATTCATCCAAGTGCCCCGTCCACACCACGCTTTCTGCTCTGATATGGAAAACTCTTAGTAAAGAGGATGGCCAGAAGCAAATAGCTCAAGCTGCTTCAGCGACCTAAGTCAGCAGACTCCAGGCTGGAAATAGACTGATACATTACAAGATCCACGCACTGTAAGCCCAGCTGCTCCAGGAACCATTAGAATGGCCATTCTTGGTACCATTCATCCACAGCACGCTTGACCTGTACAAGCAAAGCCCATTCAGCACTTCCACACATACCTTTTAGATGGCATTTTCAATAGATGTACAGTAAGCCCAGTCACAGGACAGACAAGATTTGCTTTGAGCGTTTTAATAGCTAGAGGACCCAAGCAATGTAAGAGATCAGAAACTTCAGCACTGTAGATAGTACAGATAACTTTTCTTTATTTGCAGCATTAGGTATTTAATAAAAATATTTCTGAAAGGATCATTATCCATAATAGGATCAATACATTTACCAGAAATGTGTATGCAAAGGCTATCTGCACAGCTTGAATTCAAGTAACATCATGCCGTTTTCTTGGAGATGCCCAGATACACTGCTGGCAACTACTGTGAACAATGTACATGAAGTGCCATATGCATAATACTGCTACTGCAGTAACTGCCAGAGATCTGGCCTGTGGCAAACACTGACATGTAAGACCAAAAAAAAAAAAAAGATTCATACAATACTGGTTTTGCTTCACCTCTACAGACTGAAAAGGTAAGAGGGGTTTCATGACTGAAGATATTGCTGTATTTACTATCTTAAAAGAGCAATATTTAACTTCAAAAAGTTTTTGCTTTTAAATGGCAAAGAAATAACATTTATAAGCCATTAATTTGTGTTTCACAGGGAGCATTACATATTTTTAGCTTCATTTCCTTCCCCCCCCCCCCACTCCTTTCATTTGAAGCATTCTTCCCCAGTTCTACAATAGCTTCATTTCTCTAGGAGCATATTCATAACACACTACCTCCCTCCCTCAAACCCCCAGTGCAGCTCTTGCTTTTTTCTAATGACATGGCCAAGATAACAGAATATGATTTTTCTACTTATCCCTCTGCAAAATAATTTAGATTATTTTGAACAAAGCATTCTGGCATTAACACAATTAAAAACCAAAGCTAAAGGCATTCTTTTCAGTTACAAAAAACATGCAGCTACTCTTGCTTCTGGAAGTTTCTTTACAGTTTTCAGCCCTACTACGTTTATATTCAGGATAATAAAGACTGACAGAAAATGCATTCAGAACTACAAATAATATTTCCCATTTAAAGCAAATTATGAACTTTCCAGCTAGTTCTGGAAGGACACTGAAGATGCACATGCACAGCCTCCTCACAGAACAGAGTCTTTGAGTAGGATCAAAGAGGATACAGTTAATATTTAACTTTTCATTAAGTTAACAACATCTAGGTTGAATAGTAAGTTTGCTGTAAATGAGGAAAAAAAAAAAAGGGAAGGAATACCCCACAGCCTTCAAGAGTAATCAAATCCTGAAAAATCAAAACATTTTCAAGAGTTAACAATGGGCTTATGAATTTTGTAAGAGTTTACAGTGAACAGATATCCAGTCCTTCCTGAAAATCTAGCTTTCCAGATCAGCAAACACTGTAAGACTACAAGGAAATAAATCAGTAATAAAAAGATGTAACATTTCAAAAACTACAATAGGCAGTTCTGAGATGCTATTTAACCTATCTCCCACCAAGACAAAATGAGACAGGTAAAGTGATACCCAAGGCTAAAGTTGCTACCACATCTTCTAAGTCTGACAAATCCAAGTTTCTCAATTGTCATGAGCAACCCTGTAATTAAAATTCTGGGAAACAGTGATTTATTCCCTTCTCAGATGCTAAATTTCAATCTTCAATGACTGCAAATAAAACTTAAAGGTAAAAAGCCCAATTAGGATAGCTCAATGTCAGACAACCTGAAATAACTGCCTTAAGGTCTGATCTGTCCAATTCTGTACTTTGTCAGCCTCCTCACTGTGCTTCAGCACTAACATACCAATGCACTGGGTCTGGGGAAGCGGCCCTCAGTTTTCACCAACCTTTTAAATGAGACCTGGAAACAGTGATGGAGCTACACAGAAAATAAAATCCCTGCTTAGTTGCTGGGCGTTTAAATGGATAGAGTAAGGAAAGGCTTAACTCTGTTACCCTACAAGGCCTCAAGACAACTGCTACAAATCAGTTATGTTTCTATTTTTGTTGTTCCTCCCAAGCTGCTGATGTCTGTGCCACTTTTACGGGAAACATCGTATTTACATTATGCAAGGATCGGTTATTCCATCCCTATGGAGAGCATTGGGGGGAAAAATAAACCACTGAGAGCTTATGATTCATCTGGGAAAACTTTAAAGAAGAAAAAATTAAAGAAAAAAGCTACCTATAGGGATAAACTCAGCACAGAAGCTGCAATCTACTAAGCCTCACAAGCGCAACAGTACTTGAGCAGAAAATATTCTCGGACGCAGATTACCACTAAACTCAGAGAGCAGCTGAAGATCCTTGTGTATGTGCTCACCCTGTGCCTGGAGGTGAGCTCCTGCCTTCCTCCCTGTGCCATAAGCAAAGCAGAGTGTTTGCTCCCAAGCCACTGTCACTGCAGACCGCTCCTGCTCATACATTAAACACTATAAAGCCCTGCATATGAAGACGTGTCATTCAGCCACCTCTGCCACAGGGCACTTAAGAGTAGGCAGAGGGATGGGCAATGGCACAGTGACAACAGGGAACTTCTGCAGGTGTCTCTGTAAAACCTCCTCACAATCACAAGCCTACCAACTTATTCCACCATGGCTTCAATCCTATGTAGGCGGCAGCTCTGCACACACAGTATAAGGACTTGGACAGTTGTACTTGAGAGTCAGAAAAAGGAAAGCAAGGAGAGGTAAGGCATGGACAGTCAATTTTCTCTTGAGGTTTCAGCTCCTAAAACTGCCTTTCCTGATGTTTCACTTACACAGGGCAGGAGCACATGGAGCTCCACCAGTCAATATAAAAAAAATAAATGGAGTCATTACATCAATATGGCATTCTTCACAGTTGAACTAAAATGGCATATTTCTTTACTCCAAAGCCAGAAAATATTTACAGCACCTTTCTTTAGTGCTTTAGCTACCAGGATTTGAACAGTTAACTGTTTATAATGCTGAATTTTGCAGCTCTCCCATTTCTGTGAAACACATATTCTTGTAGGAACCTGAAGAGTAAGTAAAAAATAGAGATGCTTTTAAGATTCAAAACAATAATTAAAAGGTAAAATATACATTGTTTTGCAAATCAGAAATAAAAGAATTCATGAGTGTCTTTTCTGAGCCTTTATCTTGAGCAAGCATGTTGTTACACTACAAAAAAGCAAGAAAAGAAATACAAAAATCAGAAAGGGACAGAACCAGAAGTAGTAACAAACCAAGGGCAGCTAAACGCAACAGTTAGATACTAAACACCTAACACACACTAAAACTTTACAAGGCCATGTTTGTCTGGAAGTTGTGCAAATAGTCCACAACACAGAGTTCCTTAAAGTGCCTTAGCTAGTGGACTACAAACTGGCCTCTGCCAACAGCTGCACACAGGGCAGCAGCTGCAAAGCCCAGCATTCCACCTGAACCATGGCAGGCAGCTCTGCATCCACACACCTGCATCAGGCACAGCACATCAAACGAGAGCCATGGTGTCACCCCACTGCAAGCCCTACGAATTACTGAAAAATGAACAGCTGAAATCAGGTGGTAACAAGATGATAACATGAAGTGGACAACGTGCTTTAGCTTCTTCTGTTCATTCAACTGGCTCTCCCCATCTGTCAGTCATATTATTCATTGATAGAGTATTTGCACGCTGTTCATTTCTCCCAGCAACTGATATGAACACATTAATTATCCAAACATACAATGTACCTATAAATGTCTATAACTTCCTCAATATCTGGGCAAATTAACCTACTCTGCTCTGCATGGCTCCTTCCATGAAACAGAATTTGCGGAAACCCCAATCAACAAAGAAAAAACTGTTTTAAACTAACTCTAACAGACTGAAAACAACACACTAGATAAATACAATATTTTTTTTTTCTACAGCACGTCATCCTCTCAAAGAACTAACTGAGACAAAGCTCATACCAGTGCATTTTTAAGAGGTACCAAGTGACACCAGACAGTTTTGAGTCAGTCTCTAATATGACCGTGCAACAGCATCCTGATGTTAGAGTATCTGAAGCTTATGTTGCCATACGGGTCTTGTCAATGAGCATTGAAAGTATCCAAAGCAATGAGGGTCCACAACATACATGTCCCTACGTACCTTTTTAGACTAATCAGCTATTTTTATATATTCTTGTAACTATTTTTATATAGTTTTATTTTTTTAACTATTATTATGTATGTAGTATCGCCCTACAAAGGCATATTGCACAGCTCATGAAGTGAGGATACACCAAGTCCTGAACATCCAGAGCATGTCATGAAAAACTGCTGCAGTCAGAAACAATCTCTTGAGAAGGTTCCACTGGTAAAGTGACATGGCTTTCTGAAAGTTTTACCCATCTCTTCAAAACACCAGTGTGTTTGGATTTCTCATAACAAAATCCTTCTTTTATAAATAAATACAAGCATCAAAAATTTACAAGCATGAGTCAAGAACACTCCTGTCTGGGAGGGTGGGTCCTTGCTTGAAGGGACCTTTTAGAACTTGGCTGGAGAACAAGAGGATGCATGTCGAGTGAAACAACCAACGTCACTAACACTGCTTCCCAAATCACAGCTACTCTTCAACAGCATTTGCTACCTGAAAGAACATATTCTTACTTGATGAGCAACTAAAGGCAATATATTCAGTGCTGAGTCAGAGACACCAAAAATAACATATACTGAAAATGGAAAGGCTTTCCAAAGTAGCCTTTGATTAAGAAGATGTAGTTGAAGTAGTAGCCTTTTTCCTCCAGTTTGGATTCACACAATAAAGGAACACATATAAAGTTAGAACTCACAGGGTAAGAACTATCCTGTTACTGAAGAGCTTAGAACAAAAGCAACTAGAAACTTTGTAAATTTACAAAGACATAAAACAGTAAAAAAAATGCAGCCAACAGAAACTACCAGTCATCAAAAATATCAATTACTGAAAAATATCATATCTGACTCTTCCACTTACAATTCACATTTTCATTAGAAACAGAAAAAAACATGCCTAAAGGAGATTAAAACTAGTCTGATCACCTACAAACTAAAACTTTTCCATTTGAAACACAGACTTCTTTTTAAGTGATAATTTAAAAGCTGTTTTACAATGTTCCAATTCTAACCTTTCTGTAACTTTAATCTGAATTGCTGGTATCACAAGCATGGCATCTTCATATGCAGTTGCTGAATTAATCCTATTAGTAAATACTATACTGACCTTTCAAATAGATTCTTGAGCATTAGGAGGATATTAGTTTAGATTTTTTTAGCCCATAGATCAATTTTAATGTTTTAAAGGATAACAGTTTTTTTACTTCAAAGAAAACAGGTCCTTAAAAATAAGCTGATACTTTTGTTTTACCTGCTATCCACCCTTTTACATACTCTGCCTTGGGATCACTAACAGACATTGACAGCAGATAAAGTTTTAAAATCTGTTCTATGTGCAAGATATTTACAGTATCATTCAAAACAGGAACAACATGCTAAACTATTCTGTCTCTCTCAAAATGTCACTTCCAAGGCCTGTGGACACCTTAGACACAAAATTTAAAAGAATATTTTTGTTCTTCTATTACCAGTATATCACAGATAGAACAGTTTTACAGCAGCAGATATTTTTGCAACAAGTTGCTCCACATCTTGTTGACTTCATCACTTCACAACTCTCCTCAATCAGCTTTTGTAGAATCTTCTGAAAACTTGTTTTTCTGTCTATGTTAAGTTTTCTCACATCCCCCACATGTATCATGTCTCTCTCCCCCTCCTTCAACTTAAAAGCTTTGTTTTGTCCCTCTCACAATTACCTTAAAAATAACTGTAGATTGGAAAGGTCAAGAGATGTTTGCTTAATTTACAATTTTACCACTAAATTTTATCTGCATTATTTCAAAGAATTAGCCTAAAGATAACATTTCCATGAATATTTGCAGCTAAGTATTGTCCAATTTCACTTTTTATTTTTTTCCCTTAATAAGCTGGAGATTTTATTACTTCTTACTTTTTACCTTACAAATCTGCAGGACAGACAGTCAAAAGAACAGAAAAACAAAGTCCAAACAGCAGGTTTACTGACATTAACTTCCTAAATTTCCTCTTGGTTATTTCTCACAGTGTTCCAGTTTGCTGCCTATCCACTGGTATTGAAAGGGAAGAGTGATTTCCTCTGGTTTAGTAAGTAGAATAGTCTCACCAAAGATAGACATGCAATGGGAATACCAAAAATGAATACACAAGACAACTACACAGGTGGAAGGGTACAATCTCCTGTTCACAACACTGAGCCATTACATTGATTCAGCTGTCACATGAAAGCTCATACTAACACTATGTGTGAGAAGACCTTTAAAGCGCTTGAAGTCCAGAAGATGCATAAAAAGAGACCCTGCAAATGCGATACAAAGATAATCTAGTAAGTGACCAACAGCAGTAAAAAAATTGATAAGCTCTCTTCACCATGTGTCAGAGGAAAACAAGTAAATTACCTCACTATATATGCATATACTCCACACATTTATTTCAATATACCTCACATAAGAAGCTGCTAAGTACGAAGAAATACCTTGAGATCCACCTTTAATTTGTACTGATACACACCTTGTATGAAGCACTAAATTTCAATTACTTCACCACTTGACTAAAATATATTCATTGTAAAATTATGCACACATTCTTCAGAAAAAACCCTGAGAAAAACTACAGCAGAAATATATTAGATATATAGTCATGTATGCAATTTTAAAAAAAATCAGATCTTCAATAGAATTAAGTAAAAATTATATTTGAGATGTGCCTGACAATTAAACACAACTATAGCTGATTTTCTGTATTAATGGTAAAATAAAGAAGTCAGAGGTGTACCTCTTTGCACTTGGGCTTAGTTTTAAAAAGATTTGCTGGACCTGATTTCAGTTCTTTATTGACTCCATCTTAAGCTAATGCCTTTCTTAAGAAACATTTACCCAGTGGTCATTTTATCTGCTTATAAGCAGCAATAATAAAACCTATCATGCCTGCACTTAAAATAAAACTCTGGAGAGATGCTTGTTTTTCCATTTATCTAAAATATTTAAGAGTTCATTTTCCACAAATCAATTAAAACAGAGGATATCCAAAAGGTGACTGCTACTTTTGGTAATGGTAGGACATCTAATGCTGTCCCCACTACTGACCCAAAAGGCCCTTTCAGCAAGTTGATTCCCCTTGCCGATTCATTTCAAAAGTGGCCCTAATACATTGGAACATTTTCCGTTGGCTTTGTGAATTTAATCAGCTCAGGGAAAAGCCACACCAGAACTCAGGAGAAGATGGGGAAGGCTGCACAGCTGTGAGTGAGATTGCCCTTTTCATTGACAGCAAACTGTTAGATCAGCCTGATCCGCTTGTAAAACTGCACTCAAAAATCGAACCAAAAATCTCCTTTCCCTCCCTTCTGTTGCAAAGAGCTCCAAGCACAGACTCCAAAGGCTCTTAGGAGAGGTTCACTTATTATTTCTTATGGAAAATATACACAGAACAATTTCCTGGGGCACTACTCAAGCAAAACACTGTTATCTACAGTGATAAGAAAACAAGGAGAGAGGTTAGAGGCTTTTATGCAAATAGTATTCTGGATCCCAAACACTATTATGGAGCAGTCTTTAAACACAAGCGATCAGAGATTGTGGGGGAAGCCATGGTATTGAGCTGTACACCAACCCCTCCAGTCTTTTCTAACCAAAACTCTGCACTTGGGTACAGAAACTGACTTTTATTTCATGTATAAACACCAAGTCCCAGGTCATCCTTTGCTGTACAGGGCTGATTAGAGATGCAACTAGGAACTGAATATGCCCTGCAGAGCTGCTGATATTATAGGTTACACACTGCTCACAGGTACTGTATGTGTATCCAGCCCCTGCTGCTAACCCCTGAGGCAGCCACAGCTACATTACTTTACCACCAAAGAACACATTCCTGTTGGTGTATTTTTACTCTCCTAGCAGAAGCACTTGAAGTGAAGTAGGTGTTCCATACCCAGAAATAACATGGGGGCTCTGAGCAGTGAGAATACTCACATCACTGATAAAATTAACATCTCTTCTACAATTCTTGCAGATTTGACTCACACACCTGGCCATTAAGACAGTTCCACAGTATTAGCTACCCTGCCGTGTAACACAATGAAAGCACAGATCTGCAACAGGAGAGCACGTTTCACACACCACAGGTACAGCTGCCTTTGCCAGTTCACTCAGGGCAGTTGTGGCACTCCCCTTTAACGCCACAACGTGAAATTTCCATGCTCAACTTTGAATGTTTTGTTTGGATTGTAGATTTTTTTTGAAAAAAATTTTTACAACTGAGAACATGCCCACTCAAACTCTACAGTAAATTTTAAAAAACTGCCAGTTCCTTTACTAACCTCTGTTAAGCATTGTGATGCACAGTCATGTACAAACACTTCAAGTCAGTTGTGGTTTTCTTCTACAATTGTACTAATCTTATCCATCTAAAGACATTTCTGAAAAGATTTCTAAAATACACTTGAAACCATTCCGATGGAAACTACATATTTTAAAAGATGTATCACAGAGCATGTATTTTTAAGGTCCTATTTTCAGCTCTAAAACAAAGTATATACTGAGTAAATATTTTGACAGCTGATATGATAAATATTTTAACAACCAACAACAACAAAAAATTTCACCACCTGAATTTCTCACAAAAGTTTAGGTCAGCTAGATGCAAACCCAACTAACTGGTATTACAAAAATAATATTTTAGGATTTCAATGCTAGGAATTTTTTTTTTTTTGCTTGGTCTGCCTGTTGGAGAACTTCTAAAATATGGTTATACTTAAAAATAATTGTCAGGCTCAGAATTTCACATAAATTCTCACCAAAACAAAACAAAAAAAAAAACCCACCCCAAAAAATCTTAAACAGCAGCAATAAGGAACAGAAAGTAAAAAGAAAAAAAAATAAACACCACTTACTCTCAAATTCAAACACAGTAATAGGACAAACCACCTTAGCTTTAAAAGACGACTGAGCTCCTCAAATTCTATGGTGCATTAACACCACATCTGCCAACAATAAGCAAGTAAATGTTTACAATATTTTTTCAAATAATTCTATTGTTTTATTACCTGTTTGGTCAGCACCTGCCTTCTGCAGCATACCCAACTGGTAAACACAGTAGTTCTTCTGCTCTATTCCAGCAGAGCAGCTCATTCCATTACCAAGATACAAAAATAGAAATAAGCAGATAATTTAAAGAGGATTCAGCTACTATCTGCTATTGTAAAAGCATGATCCCAGAACAGACACTAAGTCTTCATTTCGTAAATGATGACATCACACTATTAAACAATATTAGTCAGGCACTGCTGGCTTCCACAAAATCACTCCTAATAGTCACCATTTGGCACATATTTAAGGATCAAGAGAGGTAAATTCATCTTTAAGAGTCAGAGTAGTTTATTCTATGTTTATTATCCTCATTTGCTCTATCAACAAAACACTGAAGAAAGATGAATGTATCTGTTTTGTCTACCAACTTCAATCAGCCCACAGCATTTTCTTTTAACCTGACACAAAGACAATTCTATTTCTTCTGATGTTATAACATGTGGAAAAAATATTAATTGAGAGCTATAAAGAAATTAGAATGTAGCATAAAAGCAGGATTGGTGAGATACACCTATGGAGATATTAAATTCACAGGGATATCCAACTATAAACTCCAGGGCTGTTGTAGAGCATTCCAAGTTAAATGAGGCTAAAAAACCTTTGCCATCAGACACCATGGGCGTCTGATCAGTTTTCAAGTATACAGGCAGCCATAACAAATTATTCTGTAGGCAGCCTTCAATAACCCACAGCATTAGAACATTAACTTGTTGTAATTTGCTGTGCACAGGAACCACTTGTTTAACAGACCAGAACTGTCCCTGCTTTCCTCAGCTGCCTATTTTGCTCAACCTGATGCACTGAAAAAAGTGGTTCATGTTACAATCAGAGAGGCTAAGAGAAGTCTTTCCAAGGAAATCCTTTTCTCTCACACTACCACAAGCTTAATTCCCTAACACTGTAAGTTCATCACTCAGTAAGACGGATGCCTCCATCTCTCACCACTGCAGGTAGACAGGAAAAAAATTGCAGGTAAGGAAAAAAATTTAAAAGCTGTACTAATTCTTGCAAATATCTAACCACACAGCAAAGGGCAAAAACTTCATCTGACAGCCAGCAGAATCCAAGACCATAAAGGCCCAAGACTGACCTATTTTAGCTGAAGGCAAAAAAAAAAAAAAGTAAAACTGAATTTTCCATTACCACCCAGCTGTACTATCTGAAAAAGGAACATGAACTAATTCTACTTTTTATTAGCACAATACACTAATATTTAGCCACTAACACATGGTAAAAACAATTTTAAAAAAGGAATCATATAAGCAACCTTACCCATGTTCTTGAGGTTAAAAATTCTCTAGACAATATCCATATTCTTACTTGACTTATTTACATAATACGTTTTCTAAAAATGTGCAATCTTCAAAATACTAAGAAAGTGAAACATACACAGTTTTGAGATAAAAAACACTTAAAAGGAAAACCTTTGAAAACTTAGGGGATCAAAAAATAAGGAGAGAAAAGATGACACAAAACTCACATCTTGCACTGCAGTCACAGATCTCGGTGTAGCACACTTCTGTCTAGACAACTTAGTGACTAATTTTATGTACATAACAGTTGAAAAACTTAAACATATTCTTATCCCAGAAAGAGGAGGGGGAAAAGCTACACAGGCATGCAAAGACAAGAAGTCCTGAAATTAGAAATCCTGAAAAATTGCTTCCACATAGGTCACTAACAGATGATAATGTATCAGTGATAAAATAGCTCTAAAGAGACGCCATAGTCATAGGAACTCTGATAAAAAGGCCTTTTATACTCAAATTTGTCAATTTAACAAAATAATCATGATCTGAAGAAAGCTTAGCAATCAGTTCCCACCAGGTTGATGACATGGATACATACAGTAATCAGGATGTAAAACATGTGTCTCCTCGTCTTCATCTATTGTCTGTCCTAATGAAAACAGTCTGACCCGTCTCATCTTCAGCAGCCTGGGAGAGCTTTCACGGGCTGTACTCCCAACATCCACAACATCTCCAGAAGCAGCAGCGGGAACAATTTTTTTCAGGAATTCCATTTTTACATGCCCTCTGTGTTCTCAGCAGTTATGCTCCACAGAGCGTAGCTCCCACATGAACTTCCTTGAGCACAGAGGTTGACTTCTTCTGGTGATGTCATGCTTAAACCTGGGTGGTGCCAACAGCAGCGTCAGCTGCCAGCCAGCTGCTCCAAGGCAGATTCTAAAGACATTTCACTGTGTGGACTGATAAGAAAACCAAACACCACCAAGCCTATATATTAACCAACGCATGCTAAACTCTGCACGCCAAGGAGACATTATTTAGCACTGCAAAAGTTTTAAGCCCTAAGAAAATTTACAACACATTTGCAAACTCATTTCAGACAGAGTTCAATAGCTTTTCATTTTCATGAAGTGCACAGAGAGCGTTCTTCTGTATTTGAAAGATAACACTTACCATTCAGAAAGTCTAGGCACTTTGTTTTTAAAGCTGGTGTATAACATCTCCATTCACATTCTTACATAGTTTTAGCCACTAACTACAAAAATACTAACTTTTATTATATTTATGTGCTGTTTTGCAGGGACTCTGGTGCTATTTTTACCACTTAAAATATTCGCACCACCTTCCAGAAAACTACATGTACAGAAATAACCTGTCTCTTGTCCAAACATCCACTTTATCCCTAGGGCTACTTCTCCATACATGCCTGGTTTAGCTGAATTTTTGGGTTTTATTTCGGGAAGTTTAAATGTTGTTTTATATTTAGCTTAAAGAAGCCAGAAAGATGACTTGCATTTGGAGCAGAAAGTTCAAGGACAAAACAAATAAATTATCATAGAAGAAAAATGTTCCTTAAGGCTTTCTACAATTGGGAATATGTATAGTCATTTGATTTACTGTATTCTGTTATTTACTACACTTAAGAGTGGAGATAGACACTGTACTAGGCAATATTCCTACCTCATTTACCACTGAAGACTGTACACACTGCTCAGAGGAAATACACTAAATGCTCACTCCAAACATCTCACCGGCAGCCTGCATGATTCTGTTATTTTTATGACGGCAGCAGAGTATCCAAGACATTGCTGAATGTATGCAACACAACTATCCAAACTACACATGAAGCATAGCACACTTCTATACATTCCTCAAAAGAAGGTATTTAATGTGAAATTCACTACTGTTTAGCTCTTAAAAAGAAAAAAACAGAAGTCTATGAAAGGTATGCAGCATAACATGCTTTAGGTCTCAGAGTTTCAGTTACATGCTGACAAGGGGCTGCTCAACTGGATTAAGTTGTCAGTCTTACTCAACTGCCACGTATGTTGTTCAGAATGCCACAACTTGAAAAAGTTGGTACAAGTTCATTAAAGTTGCCACCTAAGATATTTTTTCAAGTTCTGTATAGACTGAAAATATCTTTTCTATTAAATTCTGCATTAAAATCCCCAGATATCAAGGTGAGCCCAAACTCCCCTTGTAAATGAATATAAACATCTACACAATTTTTTTCCTTAGAAATGAATACAAAATTCTGACCTTATCATAAGAGACATATTGCAAAAATACCACTTCCTGCAGGGAGATCAAGCAGAAAAGTCTCCCTATAATGATTTCACTCACAGTGTTTTACCCTCAACACAAAAAGAAAACACAGAGAAGCGGGTTTACACATTTTCAGAACAATAATAAAGATAGCACTAAGACAATCTGTGATTACAACAGATCACGAGCCATTACAAGCTCAAGCCATCATTTATTCATAACAGCATTATTTTCTATAGAAATCCTTTTTCTGCCCTTGAAATCTTGCCACAAACCTACTTTGCAGTTCCTAGCATTTGGGAGCAAGAGAGCAATTCAGATGCTTCCACGAGACTGAGAATGCTTCCAAATATCCACCTGCCAAACTGGAGCTTGCAGATGGGGCAACCAGATATTTCACTTTGTACCTATCTTAAACACACTCTGAAAGGCTCAGACTAGGTATCAAAGTGCTGTGCTCCACACTGTGGAGGTTTTATTATGTGTGTGGACTCAGGTTGGAGTAGACATGTGAAGTTCAAGTACCTAGTACATCACTTACCATTAAGTGCACAAGGTGTGACATTTTACACAACAATGTTGCATATGTGAGTTAATCATGAATTTAAAAGACAGGTGTTGAAGTCACATTTTTTGTAAAATTAGAAAACAATAGCCTTTAAAGTAATAGGACACATAAAACACAAGCAACAAAAAAACACCCTCCAGACACGTGATCATATTTAAGGATTAAATCTGATAAACTAATAAAGCTTATAAAAACTAGATGTATCAAAAAGTTTTTGACTAATTTTTCCTTCAGGGTGGCTTTTGACTCTTAAGAAAAGAGCATCAAGAAGTTTTCTACAGAAGATAGCTGGGGATACACACACATATATCTATATATGTATATGGATGGCTGGAGGTTAACTCCAGGACTTCCATGCTTCACTACATTCTATGAAAACAGTATTCTCTAAAAAATTAAGGCAAGATACAAGGTTTATGTTTTTGCCTTGTTATGTCATTTCACATATACTCCTCCCTCACATTTGTTCTCACCATCATCTTAAATAGTACAATGTACAATTGTGGGTTCTATACAACCTAAGCAAGTTTTACAGATTATCTGTCGGGATAAAACATATCAGAAGTCTTACAATTGTTATACCTAAATTCATGTTTAAACAAAACCAAAACAGGCAACAATAAGCCTTATTCAATAAATTTTAACAGAATAAGAATAGTAAGAATTTTTAATTCTTATTCTGGAACCTCTAAACAAAAAGATTTAAAAAAATAGAAGACTTGCTCTTAAAACTGTTACATGCATTACAGCAAGATCTTTGATGTCTTTTCACGTGTATTCCACTTCGGTTACACTCTGATTATGCACTGAAGTGCCTGCTGAAGTCACTCAAGCTTCCCCTGCCACAGTTCTTGATGTTTGTATTACTGGCTGGCAAGATAACGTCTGAGCTCTGCACCTCTCACTAACAGGAATCCACATTAGCAGAACTTTGCATCAGAAGGGATTGCAAACAGATCATGAAACCTGCAGAAGTGGGGAACCCAGTGAATGATCACAGCACAACAGCACCTCTCAGAGCATTGTCTCCTTGGATTAGACCTTTCAGAACACAAATAGCCAAGCTGTTTGGCAGGGGTGCATTGAAAGCCATGTACATGGGAATTCCACTGAAGCAGGTGAACCTGCGGATGGAGGAACATCCGAAGAATAAAAAATACTGAAAAAACAAAACACGGTCAATGAAAGAAAGATCCACGTGAGAAAAAACTACTTGCAAGTGACTTGAATTCACACGCGCAGAGAATTACTAGAATTAGCAATAATAATAGTAAAAGACAATTGTAAATGAGACAAGATACTGGGAAGTACAATTTTGGAAGACTGCCTAGAGGGCCTGTAGCCTACCACAAACAACACATCATTTTACACATCTCTTCCCGAGCAAGTGTGCATTGCAAAGCTGCAACTTTGCAACACGAAACGTTTCCAGAACTACCCTACTGTGCCAGAGAAACGCCAGCCCAGCCCTACCTGCTGTGGGAGAGGGGACAGAAGTTTCCTTTATATTGAACGCGTAAGGCGGCAAGAGAGTGCTGGAAGGCGGCGGGAAGCGCGGTGCCGCCGGTCCCACCGGATCCCGCAAGGCGCGGGCCGGGAACACCGCGGCTCTCCAGGGAGCCCCGCGCCCCCGCTCCTGGAGGGCTTTGCCCGCAGCGCCCCCGCGCGGCCTGAGGCCGGACCCCGCTCCGCCTGGCCCCAGCTGCCGGCCCGGCGCAGCCCACGGCCCTCACCGCGGGCTGGTTCTAACTTGTCAGGGCCGCACAGACCGCCCTGGTACAGGAAAAAGGAGAACTGCGCCAGATTACACAGGCCCCCGCAGAAGGCAACAAGTTCAGGGGAGCTTGTTTAGCACGGTGGGAACGTGTGCTCCAAAATACAGCCATGTTAAGGAAACTCCCAGTCCGCCCATCCCGGAGCCACTCTGCCAGCCACCCTGGCACCACCTGAGCTGGGATTAAGGCCCCTTCGCAGCTGCACACCCCACACTCACAGTCAGACGAGGTTTCCTGTAGGCTCTATCCCAGGGTTCCCACAGCAGAGTTTCAGACGTCCAGATCCTTAAAATAATTTAAGGTGATGCAATAATTAAATCACAATCACAGCTGGAGCTGGTGCCTCAGAGGAGGGACCCCGAGCAAAGGAACCCCTGGGCATTTATACCCTCCTCACAGTGCAGATGTAGGGATGATTGGGGTCTTCCAGCTGAGTCCTTGGCCGCCTGTCTCTGAGTGTCCAGTGCCCTGGCTGGCACCACAGCTCCCCGTGCCCTTCGTTGTGCAAAGGGTCACCAACTCACGTTCTCTTGCCTCGGGCTCCTGGCTCCACAGAGCTCAGCCTGGAGCTGCACTCCGGGCCACATGTGAGCAATGTATTCCTCAAGAGCCATGCTGACAATATGGCCATCGGTACAACCACGCTGGCAAAGGACACAGCTGGAGGCATTCTTGTGCCAGCAAAGTTAAAGTTCACACTGCAAACCTTGGTGGTTTAAAGGTCTTTTCCAACCTAAACGATTCTATGATCTCCCCTTTAGGAAAACACTGCTATGGGGTGGGCACACCTATTGACACACAGACCCCATGCTTTCTCCCAACTCTTCAGCCAGAGGGCAACATTAACAGGATGGAACAATGTGTTCAGGATACAGAGGAGATGGGGTCAACTGATGACGTGATTAAAAAATGGTTTCTTGCAAAATCAGTCTCATGGAAGGATGAGATGGTACGGTTGTTACATCCAATGCCATCACATCAAAAGCCAGTTTAATTCTAGTTATAATATCTTTTATATATTTCTTATCCAATCAACTACTTCCACAAAGCTCACTAGCATCTTCATAAACCAATCTTTTTTTATGTGATTCTGCCCCAATGCATGTCTTTTTATCCAATCATATAACTCTACAGAAACTTATTGCTGTATCTTCTACTTTTTACCAACTCTGTAACAAGTTCCATTACTAGACTCTAAAATTTTCTACTATCTTGCTTAGCATATTTACTTGCTTACATGAGGCATATTTCTACTTGCTTAAAACATATTTCTGCTTAAACTACAAATCTTTATTCTTACTTTGTGTCTGTTTCACTTCTCTGCTCTAAACCTTTAAGCCTCCTCCAAGGTCTTAGGTCAAACATTGTATCTATCTCTATCTCTGAGCTTGTATGCTTGAGGCCTTGGGAGCTCTTTGTGCCTGTATTTCCCACAACGAAACACCAAAAAAAAAAAAAAAAAAAAAAAAAAAAAAAAAAAAAAAAAAAACAAAAAAAACAACCCAACCTAACCAACACTCCATCAGAACAAGAACCTACAAAGCAAAACTATCCTTCCTGCTGGGACACTGGTACTGGAGGCATCACCAAAGGACTTTCAACAGGAGAGACCGAGCAGCATAAGAAAGGGTGCAAGTTTGGCCTTTTGAAAGAGTAAGCAGGCCAAGTGATGCAAAGTGGTCTATCTGTTTGCAGCTCTTCAAGAAACATTAATATTCCTTGAGATTAAGGGTGTTAACCACGCATCCCATACTGAACATAGCATATAAAACATATTAAACACAGCATTAGTGTGCACCAAATAAACATGACCGTTTTCACCAACTTCCTCATTTCAACCTGACATCATTGTTTCATGTGGAAGCAAATCTGCTAAAAAAATGGACTAACTACAATACCCAAATATTTAGCAGAAAAATCCAAGTACAGGAAGTTTCTTCTTGATTCTTAGAAGAGAAGACATATTTGTAAGACTATTTGTAATAGCTTGTCATATCCCAATGAAAAAAAACTGCTCTTAAAAAAAGATACGATACAAGACAGGCAACTGAAAGCAGAATAAAACAGTAGAGGTATAAATCCAGCCTACAGGTATAAATTAACACACCTGCATTAAACTCACGTGAGGTAGTGGGCACTGGACATCCATGTTATACCTGCTAGGCAAATAGTAGGACACTCAATTTCACACAAAAGCCTGCATGGGTAGGGAAGACAAACCCTGTTTCTTCCTCTGTATATGCTGCATTTTTTTAAATAGCAATCTTTTTTCTTTAAAACTACAACTGTCACATAGCTTTGAACAAAGAACATAGCCTAGAAAAACACACACACACAGAGGGAGAAAACAGTGTACCTGTCATATTGTAGTCTCATCTCATCTTTTGGCAGTCTGCACTAACCACTTGTAAGGACCTGTTCCATATTTAAAGGAATCAACTTGCCAAACTTTCAAACTTTAAAAATATATTTAAGAGGCCATCCTTCATGTAACTTACACTTAACTTTACAGTTAATTCCTAAGCAACTTGGCATTAATGGTTTCCTTGGTTCCGTTCAACTAATGTAATTTCACAGAAAAAACCCAACCAGGGACAAATCAATGTACAATTTTCAAATACACTCTCTCTATATCAGTGCAAATTTATTGTAGCTATTATTTTGCATACAAAATACTTTAGGCCATTTAACCTTTCTACAGTTTTGGTTTACTGCTTTTTTAAATGTAAAAATGTAAACAGTTTCAGTTATCTCCACACTTTTCTTAGACACACCTAGGTCTTTCCTGAGAAATTAAAGACACAAACAACAGTCAGTTTCTGGTAAAGTTTCACTTTTTTTTTAATCACTTAGGCTGTATTTATTTGCTATAAATGGGGCTGGAGATCCTTTCGGAACAAGTTGTGGGGCTTTTTCTTTGGAAGGTTGCAAAATTCCGGGAATGATTTGAGGGGGAGGTTTCAGAGTTTGGCCTTGATTATCTAGCATTAGCATGAAAGAAAAAATACAAATATCTGTCAAAATATATCCATCAGCAGTTGAACATAAAACTGTTATGTTCACTGACTGAATATTGTATTATTTTGTTTAACAGAAAAACCCCCAAATTTTTACCATTTATATATAAAGTTTTAACTGTTCTTATCTTGAGGTCACATGCAAGAATACAATGCTTTCCTGAACTCATTAGGAGTTCCTGAGAAGATCGAGGTATTGTCTACCCCACAGCTTCTACAATCCAGTCAGGCTTCCTGTTGCTAACCTCTTGCTTGTTCCAAGTACTGATATATTGCACAAGATCTTCCAAACTATGCAGCACAACCTGAATCATACCCATTTCCACACAAGCAGAAACAGCAAGAGAAAACATCGTTACACAATCCCATAACAATAGAAGTGGCCAGATCTTTTTTCTTATGAAATAATCGAAGTGAATGATGACAATCTTGATGTTGATATCTCTATATAAAGGACCTCAAAATAAGCAACATTTTAAAATCAAAGGTTCGTTGCCAGAACAGCAATGGTAATATTACAGTGAAATTGGATCTCTAAGGAACTGAGACCTGAAAACTTTTACCAAAAGCTTTTTACATTCTTTACAGAAAAAAAAGAGTTGCCAATTGTTAATGCACAGAACAGCCAGAAGAGACAGTAAGTGATAACCAGATACCAAGCACACATGTATTTCCAGAATACTCAAAAACAGTGAGTCAACATGTATTTCTTAAACAAATATTGGGGGTATTTAGTTGATGATTTTTACAGCCATTGTCACAGTCTCTTTTAAAGAGTTTCTCCAGCACTACATAAAAGTACACATCTGTAGAAGAACTTCCTCATGTTTGAATGACATGATTTTAAAAGTTGGCCAAAAGCATTAAAGTCAAACAGTATGGGACTCTATATTCCACTGTTCAAAATAACCATCATTCCAATCCCAAAACTGCGTACAGCACATTTATCTTGCTTCCCTTACCAAGCCTAACCTAAGTGTAGTTCATTGCTTAAAATTTCATACAAGGCACACATGTTTCAAATGCTGCTGACCTGGGGGAATTATCATTATCCTTTTTTTCCACTGTGACTTTTCTCCATAGCT
Source organism: Haemorhous mexicanus (assembly GCF_027477595.1). NCBI lineage: Eukaryota > Metazoa > Chordata > Aves > Passeriformes > Fringillidae > Haemorhous > Haemorhous mexicanus. The sequence continues at coordinate 51,180,630 of NC_082344.1, read as the reverse complement.
TCTATTACTTAAAAAAAACCAAACATGCTTAGTGAGCTCATAGGATAAGCTCCATTTGCAATAGCAATGAAAAAGCTTTCAATGCCTGCATTAAATACAGGTTCTGTCTTGGTTTACACTCATCCCATCTATTTCAGTTCTTCTATTCCAAAATTAACTGGGTTCTTGAAACATGGCCACAGAAAATTTAATCTACATGGCAAAATAAAAAGTAGAAACTCATATTCAACCTACTTGAAAGAAAACCCAACCTACTTGGGTGGCTGCATTCACCAGTCCATTCATGTGGATTGACATGCTCAAGTCTCTACTAATTTTGGCTCTGTTATACAGACCATAATACTAAAATTCTAAAACATACCATATGTATCAGTACGAGTATTTAACAGGTTTCCTGTTGTCTCAGCAAATGGGCTGGACTGTGAATGGAAACATCTGGGTTCCTGTCTTAAGGAGGAGGAAAAAAAATCAGTAGCAACAACCAAAACACCTGACAGAGCGGATAACGCTCCCAGTAGAATTCCACATGGGCCTATGGGCACCACAGTATTGTAGCTTTAAATACATAAACACTTACAAAATATCATTTATGTTTATCATAAAACAAGAAAAGAGGCAGAGAATTTGCACTTTTACAATTTCTATAAAGGAAAGAACAGATACAGTTTAGGTTTGGTGAGGTTTTGGTTTCAGGGCTTTGAGCACAGGAGAGGAAATTCTAACTTTCAATGTTAGATGAAATCTAATTTCCTGTTTGGAAAGATACAACATGCTTGGATGAAACAGGAGTCCAGCTAAGGTACTAAATTAGAGTTCAAAAATGTTTCTAGGAAGAAGGGGAGGAAAAAACCCTAAGTTTGAAACCAAACAATTTTTGATTATTAGCAAATAGCTAAACACAGTCGCTAAATGCACTGCTAGAATAACTAATTCTCAGTACATCAAAGTTGCTAAGTAAACAAACACACGAAGATGAAAGAACTAAATAAAAAATTGTTGAGCTGCCCAAGAGAAAACATCAACTTCTACCCTTTATGGAACATTTATGTATTTATGCACAACCATGCAGGTTTGTTTGCTAAATGCAGTCATATTATCACAGTAAAGCTCATAAAATTGAAGTGTGATAAACAAGATCATCATAAAAAATAAAATTAAAAACCCAGAAGCAATACACAGCACACTGACTTTGCAACTTCAGAAGGGCAGTGAACAGACTTTACTTAAAAGACAGCAATCAAGGAAAAGTTACTGTTCCTACACACCAGCTCTGCTGCTCAGGCATTCTGACAGTCACCTGGGGGCAACAGCAAAGCTCAAAAGGCATTCCATGTTTCAGTAGTTCTACCCAAGTACCACACCTTAAGGTGGATCTGTGGAACAGATAATATTATGAGTGGTAAATCGTAAAGTACAGACTAAGACTAAAGAGTGGTGGCATACTTTTTACTTACACATATCATCAGATTAAAAGGATTATTCTAATTTCTAATGCCAGAAGAAACATATACAAGATTAGTATGTATTGTAAAAGATTTATGGAAGTATCCTTATTATGGAAGAGAATTGTTGTATTACCTATCTGAAGGAGAGGTTAAGCCTGTTCCTGTTAGAAGCAGGAAGAAAAAAAATCACCTGCCTTTGAAGAGGAAAGAGAGAAAACTGAAAATTAAGGACCTGGCTGAAAATGATCACCAAGGAAGGGAAGAATTCCTTCATTTAAAGAAGTGACATTCCAGTCATCTGATGAGAACAGAAAGCCTAAAGAACACCTGGAGTTCTTTCTTCACTTGTGACTTTTAATAATAAAAGACTAGTAATAGTGAAACACATGAGGATTCTTTTCCAAAAATTTTCACAAACTGGAATGAATTCCTCTTAAAGGAAATATTAAAGAGGTGTGACTGTCATTTTGTCCATGCTAGGATTACCTTCCATCACTCACACAGAAGAGCCAATGATATGTGGTTAACATTAAGAATAGGAGCTAAGTACACCTGAAAGGGAAAAGGCTCCTTTCCTTACACAACCCTGCAATTCCTTCTTTAACTCAGCTGTATGTTTTAGACTGAATCCTTATATTCTTTATGGAGTGGCTCAAACCGAAGAACAGTTCTACATCAGAAGTGAGGCTTGCTGCACTTCATTCTGAGCCAGAGCATTACTGAGGAGGAACTAACCATAGTAGAAACAAGAACTTAATGGCCAGTGGTGCACTGTACATGGAAATTGCCCTGGGCCAAGTGAGGCAAGATGTATAAAGCCCTGATGAGCAAGGGTACAAGGGAGGGCAACTCAGAGTTTCCGCAGGAAAGCTCTGCAGCTACCTAGGAGGTATCAGAAGTAACTACATCACTTGTGCTTTACCCAAACCTCTGAAAAAAATTTATCATCATTTTTCTTGTCTTTGACATACTTGTTTTGTTTAAAGACAGAGTATTTTCATTAGCTGCTAACCAAGGAATAAACATTTTCCAGTTCCTTAAAGATTTCTGGTTTCCATTGCATTATATATCAGAGATTCAAACTGTAGTATGGAGTCTTTACAGTAACTTGTACAGTTACCCAACACCTTAAGGTAGAAGTTACTGTTACTTTTAAATTAAGTGAATTGCTTTCAAGCAAACAGTTGCTGGCTGCAAATAGAGAACAGCAGCATCTCCACAACCAATATATAACAGCTGCCCAACCAAAAAAAGCATTAAAAATGAGGGTTGAAGATATATATGGATAGAAATAGCTGTATATATGTGTGTATATATGCATATTTAAAAAGGGCTGTAATAGTGCAATTTTAAGCAAGAGCAAAATTACTTAGCATACAGAGTTCTTCTCCACAATATTTCTGCTGATGCATAATGAGACTGCTAAAAGAAATTCACCACAGCTCTAGCCCCTTTTAAGGCCAAATGTATTTTGTTTTAGGTTTTAAAAAAACACCTAAAGGTAGTGCCTTGTATATTACGCTCAATGCATAATGAGATTACATTTTAAAAAATGCAGTCAATAGAAAAAAAAAAAAAAAAATCACACTAAAATTTATTTTTCATTATCAAGATACATAGCTGTTCTTTATGCCAGAAAATAAAATCAATAAACAGCTTAACAAAACATTGAAAACAAAAAATTATGAACATTGAATGCTGCCTAAAAAGGAAACCCAAACAAATGAAAACAAAGCACAAAGTCCACAGAATCCTAGGGAAAGTAAGTCCTAAGTAAGGTTGAACAGTTTTTTTCCCCTCTAGTCTGACAGACACTTTTCCATTTGACAAATTAAGCAGCTCCTCTGTGTCCCTATTAGATTTCCATCTTCTGGGGTTTGTTTGGTAGATGTGCCTCAGATGTTCCACATTATTTGAACAATACGAGGCATCGAGTGTGAGGCATTCTCCAAGCCATTTGTCACTACAATTCGGTATGGTCTGCAAAGTTCTTCCGCAGAAACATACCTCTCTAGTCAGGCATCAGAGTGAGAACAAATGTCCAAATGAAGCAGGAGGCAAGGGGGAAAGCCCACAAAAAGCCTTATTAAAAGTCAGTGAGGCCCACTGAGCTATATCTTAATAGAAACTTTGTGATGAAAAAAGAACTTAAATTTCCTGTTTATTTTTCCAATATACTCTTTAGAATTTATATTGACCCAACTAATGAAACTGCTGAGCAGAGTATCAAGTGAGTAATAAGTACTCCTTTAATCCTAAATGATTATTTAAGGAAAAGAAATAAGAAAAGGAAGAATAAGAAATTTTTTTTAAATAAAATACATTAAAAAACCACTACACTTTTCTCCTCATGATGACCCTCAATTATGCTGGAAAAGAAATTAACCAAACTTAGGTAGTACACTTGCAAAAATGCTTGTCAAGTATTAACACGCACATTGTTTTGAATACTGTTCTGGAATTGCTTTTACAAAAATAGGTTTCTCAGCATAACTGGTGCTCCAGACAATTTTGCAGAGAAGTCATGTGAGCTTTTCAAGACCTGACTGGACAAAGCCCTGAACAACAAGGTGGATCAGGAAACTGATTGCAGGTAAATTAGCAACACCAAAGAAGACTGGCAACTGGCATATTTTTCCATCTGTATTATTTTTCCCTATCATGTATATTTTTAAAGGAAAGCACTTGCATAAAACTCTCTCTTCTCCAACAGGAAAGCAGACCCTGAAAGACCACTTTTCCCTAAAGTGAAAAACAAAAAGAACCCCAAACACCCCAAACATCTATTACCTGTACAAAACACAGTAGGCTTTTAATACAGGAGACAATAGACACAAGTGTGGACCCAGTACTAAGAATATTTGTTTTAAAGCTGATTTTTTAAAACCTAATTGCTTTTTCAACATCTCACAGGAAGTACAAAAAGCACAATAATTACTGAGAAGTATTCCAAAAAACTAGATCAGTACTGGACAGCCTTGTGCCCAATAAAAAAAACTACACAATTCAAACTGAACATTTGAAGTTTGTAATTCAAGTACATTTTCTATATAAACACACAGAAATGTAGAAACATACATAAGCACTAAAAACTTTTAGAGTTCGGTAAAACTAAAGTTGTCCCAAGCAGGATCAGTGTGGACAGAAGAAAAAGAGTAAAAAATTATTCTAATGTTCTCAAACCTTCTGCCTCCATTGTTCTGCTTCATTTAAAAGATGGATTTGGAGTTCCTATTCTAATGTTCAAAGATGTGCTTGCCTTCCTTGAGCAATAGCAAGATACAGTGTTTAAGGTAAACTTCTGCTGCAACAAATTTACTAAACTTGGAGAGAAAGAATGCATCAGTACAAAAATAATTATGGTATAAAATTCTAAGAAAGGACAGTAAAACAGGTCAGCATGTTACATCACTGGAAATGAAAAACAGTAACAGAAGCAAACATGAGTACATGATATACTGGAGATGTTCCAAAGGCAGATCTTATCATGCATCCAAATTCTATTTTTTTGCATACTTCTCCTGCACAGAACATATAGAATAATAAAAAATAAAGGAAAGTGAGAGCTATGAGTAAATATTATATAACATATAATATTCTAATTATTAATGACTGTTAGTAATAAACCATAAATACTGTATTACATTCTACAAAATACTATAGAATACATAAATTATAAAATTTTCTTGAATACAAAAGTCTACATAGTAAACAGCATATCAACAACAGCACTTCAGTATTTTCGTCTTGTCACACCAATGTAGCCTCTGCTCTCAAATGCCAAAAGAAAGCATGGTCTATCAGTTTTACCATTTGACTACAGAAAAGCAGTGTGTTATATTATTTTTGAAGGACAGTTTAGATGTCCATCTCATTTCAGCTCAGAAGCGCTTTAGTGACAATAGCTGCCCTGTCCTTGGCATCACTGCCTATCTATTCCCTACTGGTAGAATCCTTACATTCAAAGCAGCAAAGAAAAGAGCATCTGTACATGGCACTGACTTAGGAATGAGAACTGACTGAGGAACCAGAGGTCCTTTCCCACCCAAAGCGTTCCACGACTCCATGACTGCCCTTGCCAATGAACTGCAGTATCCGGCTGCACCCACAAGGGGGCAGTGCGAGGCGCCCGCCCGCACATCCCAAAGGCGGGAGGGCTCTGTTCCCACCAACTCCCATTTGCACGGAGCACTGACGCTCGCTAAAGGAAACTGGAGAGAACTGTTGAACATACAGAAATTACACAAAAGAAATACTAATTCAAGGCAATTCGAGAATTACTGAATGCACAGAAACCACAACTGGCTTCAGAAGTCCCCAAGACGCAGATGACAGGGAGGCTGTTTGCCCTGTTCCTGACCTCTTCCTTAGACATTCACTTTTGGCCATCATCAGTTACTAAAGTGCATTAAAACAAATGTTCTTGTTGGACTTAACACAGTACAGACAGACTTGTGTCAGACAAGGGATATCTGAAGTAGCAGCTCAAGGTGGGTTAACAGTACAACACAGACTATGAAAACAGAAAGAGAGAGATGAAAATCTATTTATGGCTCTACTGTGAGAAAGACCTTACCACTTAGAAGCCATTGTTAACCACAGATGAGAGCTATCACGCTTAGGTTGGATCCATCAAGACATTTTCCCCACAAGTCCAACGTTGTGCTTCGAGATGTAAGAGTAGACAAAGATGTAAACAGCTTTGAGTCGGCTGGTATGTAGCCAAAAATTGGAGAAAGATCTCCAAAAACAGTACAGACAAATGAAATACAGAACTCTGAAAAAGAAACGAGAAAAAAAAATCAAACCTTAGACATTTAACAGAGATGTCAACAATTTCCCAATGCTTTTGAATTCTAAATTTATCATTGAAATGTTAAAAACTATAAAAATCTATTTGTTACATTTGTCTTCAAAATTGCTGTTCTGCTCAGAAGCTAATTATTCTTAATGATTTTTTTTCCCCATGAAAGAGAAAAGTTAAAACTGACACCAAAATAACATCTGGTTTCCCACGCTCAGCATATTCTGCACGTATCCATGCCTTATAAAAGGTTTTAATTGCACTTTGGTTACAATCATATTTTTATTAATCATATCTAACCACTCTAAAATGCAAGTAATTCTGAATCAATTTTTTCATATTAGCACTTTTATTAATTTATTTTCTGATTTTTTGGGGTTTTTTTTCCATCTGCTCAGTTAGCAGGAGGATGTGGTCAGAAAAAGAAACAAAACAATACTTCAGAGCTGGGTCTTCCTAACAAAGCTTTGAGAACTTCTACAGATTCCTTCACAATAGAAGTTTGTATGCAGCTGACATACTTGCCACAACTTGCCTAGGCAGCAGTTTCTTTTTGTTCTTCTATAGTGCCAAACTGCAGTAAAAGAGAGCACTTCAGTATTTTTAAATTTACCCTGAAGGCAGATCAAGCACTTTCAACTGCTTTTAACAACTCAAGTTCCATCATGCAGCAGCAGTCCACCACTCTGGAACATCTAGTTTATCTGGGGAAGTTTTTTTTCTTCTTTTTAAAATTCGTGGCTTGGAAAAATCCAGGAATTTTAAAATTCCATAGCTTGAAAATTTTCCAGGAAAAATTTGTAAAAAATCCTGTACATCCAACATGATTTTCAGGGCTCTGATGCAGCACAAATGTAGTAGTTTCCTTTAAGTATGTGTGAACTATTCAATCATCATCAATTCTTTTATGTACAATTTGTTCTACTTCTTAATTAGTGTTTCCAAAAATACAGAAGAGAGACCCATATAAGTGCAATCTAAAAGTAAAAAGCCACATCCTGAAGATTTTAAGATGTAAAAGAGAGCTTAAAAATGGGACTGTGAGACAAGCAAGAAAATTAGATAAACTTGCAAATAGGAGGCAACCTGATGTTTATATATAAATTGGGAATGTATTACATAATTCCTTGAACAAGGAAGTCAAGTGTTTCAAAGACTTGACCAGTTACAAAGGAAAGCATTTAAATACAGAAAAAATTATGACTGTGAATTTTATCTGACTGTGAATTTTACCTGTTAAATTTTGCAACATTTTAATAAAAACCTCAACTGTTTTCCATAGTCTGTGCATTTGACAGTGCAGTGCATCAAACACACATCACTTTTACCTTTTCAGACAATTAGGATAAGTTAACATTGTTTTCTGCACAGCAGAAATGCATCACCTTTCAGCCTACCTACATCAATAAACTGTATCATTTCCTTTTTTTCCTCTTCATTTTGCTCCTTTTTTAAGTTAAAGGTAAGCAATAGTTTCTTTCAGTTCATGCCAAACCTTACATTCAGTTACCCAGTTTAAAAGAGAGTGGATCAGCTGTCCTTTAACTCCTCCCCTAATACAATCACCTGGAACAGCACTTTAACACAAACCCATGCATTATTACCCTCCCCAAAATTAATAAATACCCAGACAGAAACCCCCCTGGCATATGCTGACATTTTAGCTCACCACCACAAGCAAAACATACATTCACAAGTACACAATCCATTCTGATTAGAGGCTTCCCTGCTTGCTGCCTTCAGAGCAAACATCTTCCTTCTTTACCACACCACATTCAATCTCCCCCTCCCACCACAACACCACCCAACAGCCCAGCTGCTTAAGGAAGGAAATAAAGGTAAGCTAAGCTGAAAACTGATTCGACTGTCCAAGCTTTAGGAAGGCACTGTCAGTTCAGCTAGCAGACTGAAGGGAAAGAGGCCTCTGGGAAGCCCACAAAAACCCATGCGATGTAGTCAGGTTTTTTTGTGCACACTGAGCAATAACGAATTTTACATTGTAGCTGCTGCCCAGAACTTCAAGAATAACTACAGCTGGATTTGAATACAACCTGAGGTATTCTACGGAATCAATCTGATCAGATTAACTCAGACTACAAGAAAAATAAAGTATCAGTAAAGGTAGCAAAAAGGTCAAAAGTCTTCATCAGATGCCAGTGAAGATTACAGTAGCTACAGCATATTGCTGGTTCATCTGGCTTCATTTCCTAATGGCAGCTGACAAGTTAAAATATAACTTTAATAATACTTTAATAATATAACTTTAATAATACTTTTTCAGATTTGAAGTGAAAGGTATCACATAGGTGTAGTTTCAGTGTTTGGGGTTCACCCCTATGGAAGATTTATGAAAAGTTAAGAAGCAGAACATGAAAAAGAGAAACGTAACAAAGTTGAAAATACAAGAGGTTTGCCATCATAAGGTTCAAAAAATAGTACAAAGAAAAAACTGATGCTGCCTCTAAGTTTTCATATCTAAAAGAATTCAGAACTCCTAACAACCTGAACTGGAAAACACAAATAAAAATTTTGCCAACTTCAAATCTGATCAAGTAACAGCACATGTAACTTCTAATTACATACACTTTTTTTTGGAAGGACAGGTGTTCACAGAGCATTATTGTCAAGCTGTCGTGTTATACTCACAGAGCAGCTGCTATAATGTTGGCTACTATGCAAGATGGAACTCAACTTTAACTTTTGAGCAGCAATTAACACGCTCCAATTCAGCACATGTTGCTAAGCATAGGAGAGGGGGTACAGCAGATCACTTCCAAAAACCTCAGGGATGGGGATTAATACTAATATTGCTGGAAATCCAAGTATCAGCAACCTCATTTAAGAAGATACACACAACACACTAAATTAAAGCCTTCACAATTACTAGCCCAAAAGATTTAATAAGACAATACTTCAAAAGAAAGAAAGAAATATTAATAGTTTTAATCATCTGCTAGAAGTGGTGTTTCCACATTACAAACCTCAACCAGGCTTTAATACAGCTTGCCTTTACACATGTAGAATAAAGGCAGAAAGGAACAACATCAGTTTTTATGACATCATTTGAAAAATTACAACAAGAAGCTTGAAGTTTAGGGGCAAACATTTACACAATGGCACTATGGTCAAACCTGTGGCTGACCCATAAATTCAGCATTTTTTAGAGCTAAGTAACCTACTGTCACAAGCACTCCTGAGATAATACACTATCCCTGGTGAGCTCTGGTCCTCTTGTCAACTTACACCACTCCTCATACAGAAAGTATGAAAACAAGAAAACAACATTGTTAACTATAAATGTTAACTGTAGTTAGCACTGTTAACTATAAATGAGATTTATTATACAACATATTGACTTTATACAAGACTTCCCTGTTACAGACCATTATGCATTTTTTTCCACTAGAGCATGGGAAAATGACACCAGAAGGCTGAAAGACTTTCAGTGGCTGACCACTGCCCTTGTTCTCCCAACCTTTTCCTCAGCAACAGCATGCACTACTAGACTATATTGAGCTTATGGCTTGCTGTCCTCCCAAGTAAGTGATACTGGTGACTGACATCAGAAATAGCAAAAAGAAGAGCTTGAGAGTACCTAAGTATTACAGAAGCCACTTTTAAGCTAATTACTCCATAAAACTGGATGTCATAAGAATAAAAAGGGGGAATGAAGTTTCCCAGGCTCCTTATATTCAAATCTACTCCATTTCCTTACTGATGCTCAGCACACTGTGAATCAACAGAAGATTTTTAGTAACAACTTTGTTCTTCTGCTTCCTGTAAAAGTTTTAAGTATATTAATAGTGTATAACAATAATCAACATCACAAATTAAAAATGGTACATGATGAACTGAGTGTTACTAAATGCTGTCAAGAACAAAATAGTCATGCAATACTCTCCCAATTTCACCAGCCATCTCCTTACTGAAAAACAGCTTTTTTTCTACACCACAATCCACACAACCAGCAAGGCTGGGTGGCTGCTGATTAATTAACTGAGGATCAATTAATCAGTTGAGTGAGGAACCACAAAAGTCATAAAAAGGAGACAGACAGAGTCACTAATGCAAAAACCAAGCCTTCAGGGGCTTGGGCAGGGAGAACTTCATTAAATACAAATATTGCAACTGGAAGATGCATAGATCATTGGTACGAAATTAATGTAGGTTCAGCTTTTACATAACTGATATGGAAATGAGATAACACTCATAAGGCATATCAAGATCACCTAAAAGGATTCATGGGACAAGAAGAAAAAACTGCCTCAGTCATAACATATCTTTGGAATATAGCCAACCACCTGCACCTGAGAACTACATGTATTTTACTGGTTCAACACTTTCTTCTTCCAAGTATTACAAATAGCTCTCCATTTACAAACTGATGAAGTTCAATTGAAAATGCTCCCGTTTGTAGTGAAGGAGGATTTGCAAGATAAATTTGAGGACTTGGTACTAAACGTGTAATAATTTGACCATGATAACTCAAAATGGGTTATTTGAATTCTCTTTTCCTTAGTTAGTGTAAGTCAATCCCAAATCTTATCCGCTGGGCCAGGGCCACAAACCCTGCCTGTTCTTTGACTCTTTACCATAACTTTTTCTCTTTAGGAGTTTCATTTCAAAGTATTAGGAGTATGCCAAAACTCAGACTGTGTTTTTAGCACAGCAGAATGGATATTTCCATCTAGGCCTAAGATCTTTTCAGTTTCTCAGATTATTCTCTTTAGAAAAATTGCCTTTACTAGTGCCACAAGACAAGGAACCCACTGCCTATAGAAACTAGTGATGCAGTTATACCTTTCCAAGGTGCTAATGCCCTCTGATTGCTCCTTTACCTCTGCTATTTTCTGATTGTTGATTTAGAGGAGTGTTTCCTCAGCTGTAGTACAGAACCAAATATTTTGGGCCCCCCAAAAAGTGACCTTTACTACCTTCTATTACACCACTAATTTAGACTAGCAGTCTAAGAGAAAGTATTTCTCTGCTGCTTTTCAAGAAACTGCAACGGAGAAATATTTTCTGCAAGTGATCTGCAGAGGACCAAGAAATTACAGTTCTTTCCTCTTAGCATGAGAGGTTGTAACCAACTCAGATGTTCAGACTGACTTGAAGAAATGTTGCTTCCACCAGGAGAACAGCTAAAACTAAGTCTGTATAGTATTTACAAGAGAAGAAATGAGTAAGACGGCAGCTTGCCTAATCTTATGTCCCCTAGAATTTATCATCACCTGTGCCTTCTTATTTCATATGTGCTTGGAAGGGAAAACAGCAGACCCTTATGACGAGCAAAAACCATCATCTTCTCCTCAGATGCACTGCTGCCTTCAACAGTAAAGCACAACAGTGTATCTGGAGTGTTTGCATTCATCTGAACACCACTGCTCACCATCATCTATATTAACAAAGTTTCAGCCACAGGAAAAGTGAGAACTTCCATGAGAGTGCAGTGTAGACAAGAAGAAGCTTTAAACTCCGACCTCTGCACCACCACTAAAGCAACAACTGAGAAATGCAAAAAATGGTAAATGGCTTTGGAAACTAAACTCCTTTTGTCCCTTTTTACAAAACAAATTGCAAGCACAGTTGAACTAAAAATAAGCCTGAAATTAAATAAAATAGATCCAAAGAACAGGACCTTACATCACACCTTCAAATTGCTTTAGGCAATTTCCTAGTTTTGAAAGTATCTCAAACCAAAGTCAACTATCCCTTTTTATTCAATCAGCTTTTGGAGATCAGCATCTAGCAGGGTTCAAGCACTTGGAATTAAGGAATGATGAAAAAATCAACATCTGATGTAGAACATTTCTTCCCTTAACAGACTGTTAAGGCTCAAAACACATTCTCTTTTTTAAAAAGTGCCAAAAATTATAAAACACTGACCAGTTCTGTTACTGTATCTATACAAAGAAAAATGAGGCAATTTTTGTTAGTTATGAAATTACATTAGGAGGAACCAACATGAACTTTATGCACATTCAGTAGAAAGGTCTATATGAATTAAATAAAAAAATAACACCTCCCCACTGCTCCACCCACACCAAAAAACACCTCACCACTTTACTCCCTCGAACAAAGCAGGAAGCTGCTTTCCCCACTTCCTCCCCTCAAAGCATCTTCAATAGAGGTTAAATTAAGGTCCTATATATAAACACCAGTAGTTCTTCCAATATGCTGACCAGACAACAATGAAGTAGAACATCAATAATGTTTAATATAGCAAGCATAACATCAGCTAGCTGATCTCTTAGCTACTCAAGTTCCAGAAAAACATTTTAATTTATATATCCCAACCTAGTGCAATTATCTCTGGCCTCTGGAAATAGAATACAAATACTGCATAAAAAGCAGTAGTGCTAACTGCTTTTGAACTGCAATGATCAGAATGGGGACTTTGTTGTACCTGCAGTCCATCTCAACCTATTCTTTTTTCTTAAGCTCTAGGGTTCATAGAGTTTATAATGACACAGGGTGAGACATGAACTGTCTTTTTCACTTTAAGGAAAGGCTCAAATGAGGCCAGTCTGCATTCTCCAGCGTAACAATAACAAACATTAAAGTAGTTGAATTATTCTTCTTGTTTCTAGGCACAAAACATTATGAAAGCCCTAGTGATTTCTCTCTCTCTACTCATTCTAGTCTTCCCCCAACAATCATGCAGTAGTTTTCAAATAGCCACCTGCAAAATTCAGAATGTCTTGTGTCCCTAACATGTGTCAGTTCTTCAACTTGGAGCACTGGTAATACTGAGCTACAGTCACAAACATTTAAAGCCCTTAAACTACCTAAGTTATATGCAAGAGTTTTATATACTAGATATGGTTTGACAGGAACATGCAATAAAAGCTACTTTCAAATTATGGAGATACTTGAAAATAGAACTATTGAATCTTGATTTAAAAAGGCAAGACAAGAGAACAACTCATACTATGGCATAAAAAGGAATACACTGTGCAATACCTTCTTTAGATCCTGTCCCAGGAGATACAAGGTTGGGTTTCCAACTGGATAAAATCAGTTGCACATAATTTATCTCAGCACCACAAAAATACAAGTACAGTCTGTGCCTGATAGTTTGTTTACAGATTGTGAATATCATAGCCTGATCATGATTTACAGGAAGTGTTCATAAACGCTTTGAAATAAGGTTCATTCTTCCCCTAATACAGCAAAGGCCCAAAACTATACAAAAAGTGTTAAAGAAATGTGTAGGTAAAAACTCTGTTTCCTGCACCAAAAGCTTGTCCTGTTTCTTTTGTACTTCTGTTTACCCAGCCTGCTGTTCCCACACTTGCTATCCACCACTCTCACCCTCCCCAGCTATTCACCTATCAGTTCTGCAGGTAGGTGTCTGTAAATACATATAAATATGCACACAAACACCTGTATCAACTCCATCTGAAAAGACAGCTCTGATCCCCAATTTTATATGCAACACCTACCACCAAAGTAATTTCAAATAGGGTGGCAGTGGTAGGCTCACAGTTAAAGAAACAGAGGGAATGGGGCACGATCTCCATGATTTCTGTGTCAAGAAACAGAGTATCAGGTTTGCTATATCCAAGTGAAGATGTCAGGGAGATCTATACATACTGCTACTCCTGCAAAGAATAAGAGCACTCATTTGCAACTCCTTTCTCTTTATGGGCTCATGTGGGGTATCCAGGAGCCCCCTGAGTCACACCAACAGCCATCATAGGACCAGTGACCACTCATCACCCTATCCCAGAGAATAAACAGGCCAGTGAGCAGTCACAGTGCACAGGGCAGTAATTCTTCAGCTTTTTGGATGACATTGGTTTTGGATGATGTCTACAGAGGTAGAAATCTTAGTATTTTTGCTTGCAGCAATTTTTTTTAACATAATCAGCATTACTGACAGCTTAGATTAGCTCAATTAAAAATCATGAAAATTCTGTCAATATCAGTATGTCCAGCCGCCACAGTCACAACCCCAGCAGTTCTTTCTGATTTAGTGCAAGAGCAGAAGTGGCGTTGATAAGGACTATTCTCATGAAAGACAGATAAAAATTACTAGGAACACTTCAGCTATCTCCCATGCCAATGCCTTTAAAGAGAATCAGCCTTTGTCCATGTCTACTCTTAGTTCCAAGTCCTCTTTAGGACATGGCATTTACAAAAGAAGATGCTTCTTTATTTTGCAAAACTGGACAACATCAAGAGAGAAAGACAGTCACTCTATGCAATATCAACTTCAAATGCAAATTCCTGAGGTCTCATTTTATCAGTTCATTCCCAAGCCTTATGTTATAGATATTCCTTCACTTCTGAAAAAATTTAATCTCTTTTAACACTCTCCCACATTGAATTACTAGAGCCTTATCTTCAGGATCAAGTACAACAAAACTATCTTTATTTGTAGTTTTTATGCTCTCTCCAGCTCTTATTTTATAAACATATCCAACATTATATTCAGTTACTCTAAACAAACAAACTTAACTGCATAGGGCTGGTAAAATCTACACAATTATTGTCCTTGAGACTACTACAAAAAGCCAGCAGTGAAAGTTCAACAGCAGGAAGTCAGTGAAAGGCTAAGCAAATGGGATTGCATATGGCAAGGCAGGTCTTGCCATAACCCCACAAGGATCATTTTAGCACACAACGTTTTATTTTGTGCTCCTCTCCCTTGCTTACTGGCACACTGCTGGGGTATCTCTGAGCTCCTTGAATACTCTCTGCACAAGTATAACTAACACCATGCCCACTGGGACCCAAACTATAGTATGACCAAGGACTGTTTGCAAAAGTGATACTCACTAAAGCTGGATTTAACCTACAGATTCTCTTCCCCCCTTAATGTAACATACTTGAGCAGTAATATTTTTTGTTATAAGCTGCAGTTTATGAAGACAGAGAGAAACCTTGAGAGGACTATGGAAAGAAAACAGGATCCCAAAGGTTTACCAGCAAGATACACTCACCAGAGTATTAAAAAACCTTTAAAAATTCTCCCTGGAATTTTGCCTGGTACACTTTACAGAAGCCCGGCCAATGCACATTAAAAAGACTAAATATATGAAGAAGGCAATTACAGTATTTTAGTATGATAAGGTGAACGAGAAATCTCACCTGTACAAGAGAAAGTCTGGTTTATCTGGTTTAGCAAAATTATGCTGTTGCTCTCTAGAAACACTCAAGATAAGGGGAAACAAACATTAAAAAGAAAAAAATTGCTACCCAAGATGAAAAATAACGTTGGCAACTGCCACTGACAAACTGCTTTAAAATACAGTTGCAAATATTCCCCAAGTATCTGTTTTTTAGTTTTGAAGCAGACTTCCAATAGTTAGCTGACAAAACACACAAACACACTTGCTTTATTATCATGACCATCTCATGTAACTTCACTTATAAAAAATCTGAGAGGGGAGAAAAAGGTCCAAGCTAGGAGTCTTCTCCCATTTTCTGGAATACAGGGAATAAGAAGAAAATAGGTCACCACACTAATTCCAAAGGGACCATCTACACCACTCAAGCGGCATGTCAATAGTCCCAAGCCTACTGCTAGACACTCTAGTCTGTAGCTATTTCAGGCTAGGTCAGCCCCAGCTCTTGAAAAGTAAAGTTCTCTTACACCTGTATGGACCAGCTGCCAAAGCAGCAGCTGGAATGATGGAAGAAAGGTCCTTCTGTAACGAGGTCTGTGCAAATTCCATGCAGCTCAGCTTTGACTATAGTCACTAACCACAAAAACCAATTCACGTTGCTTCTGGTGACAGGGGCAAGAATACCCTCGTAAAGAACAAAACAATAAAACCCCAAAACTTACAGCAATGGCGTCAGGACACCAGGTCCTCGCACCATATCAAATATGTAGACATTTCAGAGAACCTCAAACTCAACTTTAGAAGTTTGGTTTGGTTTTGTTTTTAATACTTGTTCCTCTTCTATTTTTGCATGCAAACATAAATCACTAGGAAAAACTAAGGATAAATACAAAAATCCCTCAAAACTGGAGCCATGTCCAGAGCAAACACTGTTGTTCAACTAGCTCAAGGGGATTTTTTTTTTCCTTTTTGATATCTTCCACTGATGGTATTGGACACTTTCTGTTTGATACTGTATTCAGTCATTCTTCCTGGGAGGTGTTCATGTCAGAGGGAATTAGGATTATAATAGATTTGGGGGAAGGGAAGGAAGGAAAGGGAGGACAACAGAAATCTTAGAAGAGACAGAGGAGAGAGCTATATGGCAGTACACAGATACTCAGACAATTAACTGTCGAGCACTGAGGATAAGCAAGCTAAATAGCAGAAAGAACTGCTCTTTTAGTTGAATATAGAAAGGCAGAAGCAACCCTAGCTGAGTCAGTCTGGCTAGCACCTATTACTGGAGTTCATCAGGATTTAGAGCAAGACCAGACAAGAATAATGCTGAATTCTGAAACCTTCTAACATTGCAACACTTCTCCAGTCCACTGTGATTCCTGGGAGGATTACTACAGATACAAGAGTTGTAAAGGCTGAAAGTTGTTTGGGTGCAAGCACGCAGAAGCTGCACAAAGCAGCAAACCACAGCCAGGCTATGTGCTAGGCCAGCTGCCCCCCCCGCCTCGAGGATAAACTACATCAGATTTTCTACTGGTAAGGCAGGCCAGTAACCACAGGTACAGGGTCACAAACCCTGAAATATCATCCTCATTTTTCTCACAGTCACTCATAACCCATATGTGCATATAGCTCCTTCCTCTGACGTTATGTGCACAATACCTATAGTTTCTTTCAAACTAAGGCTTAAATGTAGGCAAAAATTGCTAAAAACTCATGCCACTCTAAGCTAGGAGCACATTATGAACCCATATTCTGTATTATGCAAGTCCACTGAAGTGAAAAGTTTGCCTTCACACGTCTTAAGGAGCACAGACAAAAAAATCTAAACTTGTCCTTTGGTCCTTTATGCAATTATGAAGTAGTCATCACCTGGCAAGATGATGAAGACAAAACCCTCTTAAATACAAAGCTAGATATAAAATAGGCAACTCCTGCCTGATGCAGAACACACTGTTTTCCAAGTTGTTTTCCTTGATGCATAGCCACTGAAGGGAATTATAAGCGTCTTAAGTTCTTATAAAAAGCAAATACAGACAGCATGATCTCAACTGTATTAGCAAAAACTTTCAGCATACCAATTAATTCTATCACCCCAAATTAGAAAGACAAGTATTCCCAGTAAATAATCATATGAGGACCACTTTTGAGCTGTTGATGCCTAGCAGGATGACTCTGCAAAGCGTTAATACAGTAACATGAAAAATGAACAGTTCCACTTTTTGCCTTAGCCTCTACAACCTAAAACCTCCCTTCTCAGAAGTATTATGTTATTACACGAAAACCAACTATCACCATGCTTTGGTTCACTTAGGCCAGTCAAAAAGAAATAGAATTAGCTGGATTTTCCAACTTTACCTTAACTAACCTCATGAAAGAATTAAACAACTTTTCTTTTGAAATGAAGCTCAGCAACACTGCTCTACAATATCCCAAAGCAACATACCACCACTCTGCTCCAAGGAAACCACTTCCAGAGAAGTCAGCAGAGACTTTACCCAAATCAATTTTGGAATATAAATAAGGAGTCATTCACAGCAGCAATTTGCCCAGGGAAGTTGGTTGTCTATGGGAAACAACCACCATCAAGTACCACTAAGGACCTCTACAAACCACAGATAAAGGAAGCTTTTGACACTGAAAATGTTGTTCTCATCTTTAAATACACGACTTACAAACCTGCAACACAATTTTTACGGAGTGGTTTGCTTCCTTCCTGAGATAGTGTCACAAGATAAGAATCAGCGTGGTTTTACAGCACTTGGTGTGCGATCTTCCACAAAGATTCTGAAGTATTTAGCACATATCCTCAGCACAACAGTAACAACACAGAAGCAAAGCGGCTGAAACAGCCTACTGAGGAAATGAGGAAATACTTCTGAAGAAACTACAGTAAATTTCACTCTTTGCTCAACCCTCGATCAGCAAATCACCTTTCTCATAGTACTCCATATACTCCATGGAGTCTGCAGCACAGAGATACACACTACACAAAGGAGTAAAGAATTCATTTTCTGGTTTAGTATATTTCTTTCCTAATGTCCATTTGAGATTTGTAATTCTGAAGGAAGTCCAGGTTACACTCTTGCTGCCTCATCTCCAGACTGCTTCACTATTCCTTAAGATCATATTAGCAAATTGCTTTTGCAATTCCCTCAGTATGAGTGACCACCAAAATATTTGAGGTTTGTTGGGTTTTCAGGGACTTTTTTTTAATGTTTTCCTTCTGATCCTTAGGATGTTTTAGCTACAGCTACCCTGATCGTCAGGCAGTGATTTCTGGTCAAGACACAAACTGAACTGCCCACAGAGTAACAAAAATTATCACATTACCAAAATACTAGAAAGACACGCATGAAAGTGAAGAGGGGAAAACTAATGAAGCCCCTACAATACTTACAGCTATACAAGCACGCCCATCTGAGGCGGTAAAAACTGTGGAAGCGAAACTTGGTCCTAAAAGCACCTCAGAGCGACTCCATCAGCGAGGCGCTGCACACTGAGCGCACACACGTCCCCTAGTTAGCCGCTCAAGTCTCCCAAGTTTCACCCGAAGGCGGGGGAGCGGGCCAGCTGCGCGGAGGACGGCACGGGCGGCCGGGGGCGTCGCTGCTCGCCCGCACCGCCCTCCGCACCAGGAGCCGGGACGCGCGTTTCTCCGCCGGAGCCCCCGGGCACCCCCAGGCGGGGCGGGGCCGGGAACAAAGCCCGGCTCCGTGCCACCCTCCCCGTTCCGTCCCGCCATTCCCGGCCGGCCTGGCCCGCTCCCAGCCCCGCCATCCCCTGCGGCGGTGGCTGCCCGGCGGCTGCGCGGCCCCGCTGTCCCGGGGGCGGCCGTAGCCGGCTGGACGGGTACGGGCGTGGGGCGGGAGCAGCCCGGCGACGACCGCCGCTTTACGCTCGGCCCGCGGGGCTGTGCGAGTGCCGCTCCTACGCCGGAGGCTTCGGGGGCCGCTGGCTGAGAAGGCTGGGCACGCACGGGTGGGGCCGCGGCCGGGGAGGAAGGGGCGGAAGGAGACAGAGCGCGGGCCGCAGAGGGGATCGGGGGAGCTCCGTCTCCCCGGGGCAGGAGGTCCGGAGCTCAGGTGGGGGGCGGCCGGGCGCACGCAGCGCCGCCGACCCCCGCTCTGCCTCCGCCCTACTCATGCCGGCGGGCAGGGCCGCCCGGCCACACGATGCCCTCCCTTCCGTCCCTCCCCTCTCCGCCCCACCGTAAACAAAGCGGCGAGGACCGGGGCCGGGCCAGCGCCAGGGGCCGCACAGCACAACTAGCGGGCTCCGTTCCCGTCGGGGCAAAGCGCCCCTTCCTCCCTCCGATCAGCCACGACCGGATCCTGGCTGCGCCGCCGCCTCACCTCTCCCGCCGGTGGAAGCTACCGCAGCCCCGGGCGCCGCCGCCTATCTCAGGGTGGCTGCGGTCTCCCCCACACTTCAGAGCGACCCTGGTGGGACCCAGTGAGCGACGCGCGCCACCGGCATCCCCCGCCGGCTTTATCCCGACACCGCCTCTCCCCTCCGGCACCTCGACGTCCCGGCGCGGCGCTCCCGCCCCCCCCGCCGCCCCATTGGCACGCGCGGCCCCGCCCGGCCCCGGCGCTCACTGGGGCAGGCGCGCAGCACTCACAAGGCCCCGCCCCCGCGCTCCCTCCTCGTTGGCTCTCGAGCGTCCGGCCCGCCCACGAGGCACCACCCTCCACACTTCGGTCAATCGCGAGGCGGCGAGGGGCGAGCCGAACCCCGATTGGCGGTGCCCCCCCCTCCCCCGCTTCCCGTGGCTGTGATAGGTCGGGGAAGCGGCCGGCCCCGCCCCCGGAGCGCTCCGGGCGCCGCTCCCCTCGGGCCGCCCGGGCAGTGCATCGGCCCCCGGCAGCTCCGCGCAGCCCCGCAGCGGGCCAGGCCGGCGGGGAGGGCGGCCCCAGGATGCCTCCGAGCCCCCGGAGAGAGCAGGACCGATCGCTGCCATTAAGAAGGCCGGTATCATCAAGGTAGCCGAGAATCAAACGGCTTTCTGGGCACGCAGCAGCGTCGCTGGGAAACATCAAGGAAGTGTTCCGGCTAGTGAGGCGATGAAGCCGCGCAGACGTCCCGCCGCGCCGTGCCAGTGCCGTCAGGACGCTCCTTTCGCCCGTAGGAAGCGGTCGGAAAACCCGCCCTTCCCCCCAGCGAATAAGGGCAAATATTTGTGTCTCGGCCAGCTGCACAAATGCTGAGATACCGCTTTTTTTATTTTTTGCCAGGAATTACTCGCGTTGTTCTACCAACGCGAACCGCCGGGCTTCCCCCGCAGAAGGAGCCTGGCTCCCGGGCAGCCTGCGGGGCAGGGCAGGGCAGGGCAAGCTGCCGCCACTCCTGCATGGCATATAGAGCACTTGGACTGCTCTGGCCATTGGTTATTCGCTTTGATTTCATGTCGTTCCCGCTGGCGCCAAGCTGCTAGGTTTATCGCAATGCACTGGCAGCGAGGCGGAGTAATAATTCACAACATCATCCTCACAAAACCGAGCCGCTACTGGGTCTAGCCAGGATTTCACTAATACAACAGGTCTGGTGGTTGGAAGTAACAATGTATTTCTAAACAATGCACAGATCTGGGAGCCAACGTTTACAGAAACAGTACCAGCATTAACATTTTTACTGGTTAAAAAGTAACTATATTTTCTGTTAAAGTGCCTCAAAGCCTCCAGCCTTTAAAGAAAAACGGGGTGGGGGAAAGAAAGAAAAATAAATACACGTAAAGTGTGATAAAATAACACAAGATTTGCAAAACAGTATTAGAAAAAAAACTGCAGTTAACATTTTCCCACTGTTAAACATAAGCCTGTCATCCAAGTACTGTATTATAGAAAGCATTTTCAAGAAAACCGGAAATGTGTAAAAAGTACAAAGAACAAATGCAGCAACACAACAGTTGAAAAAAATTCTATTAGAAGTTCAGAGTTTTGTACCACACTTTAACAATTATCGTTTATTTGCAGTAAAAGCCCCTCCGTGTTCATCTATTCATGTCCACGTGCTGCATACCCTTAAGACAGATTATGTACATCAACTTTCAGAAACCAGTAGGAAAAGAAAGCAGGAGAGGAAAAAAATAAAGGTATCCTGGTAGCTGAGGTTAATTCTTCCCTGTGGCTTTAAGAATTTTGTGGAGTACTTTTTACTGTATTTTAACAATTGTACCACAGTCCAAACGTGGGTGATAGAGCACCTAACATGACAAACAGGATTCATTGCTCCTGGTGTTGTGTATCATTTCAGACAATTGATTGAAGCAAAGTATGTCACAGGTTGCTTCTGATTTTGAAGTTATTCTGAGTTAGGGGCTCAGTGATCTTCCCAATAAATGCAGGTAACTGATACAAGAGCTGCAGAACCTCACCACCAACGAAAATCAGATCACTGGTATTTAACCTTGAGCACCTGAACTTTACAGGATGTACAATCATTTTCAGACCCAAATGCTCCTTTACCTGTCAGCTTTACAAAATAGCTCTAAGGATTAGTTAACATGTAAAGTAATTTTCAAAGTACATTACAGTACCAGTTAATATTAAAGGCAATCATTATCTATGTGGGTAAAGTCCTTACTGATTGAGGCTTTGACTATCAGCTCCTCAAAGACACTCACTCTTGATTCTTGCTGATGTGCCATAATGCTTCAGGCAAATAACTGATTCTTTGTTTGTCACCAGTTGTAGTAGTTACAACAATGCTCTTGTTTTGGTATGAGGCATTGTTATTTCCTCATTAGGGAGACATTTTTCCAAATACAGTCCTGTTAACTCTTGGCAGTCACCAGAACCTCTCAGCTGTTACATTTTATTGTATTGTCCAGAGCACCAAGTAAAAAACAACAGAAAAAACCCCCCACTATTCACATTGTTTTTTGTACTTAAGCACATACACTTCCAGTACTTGCTTTGGAGACTTTCCTTACCAGATCAGTGTTTACACCAACTCTTTCATATATCTAATAGTTTTAGTTATGTCTTATACAGTACTGTAAAACTTATTTGTTAGGCCACCTGTGTTTTGCAGTGGAGTTGTATAAAACCTGTCACTGGCTGTTAACAAAGGGATGAAAAAAAATTTATCATAAACTTTTAAACCACTTGACAGACTGCACAGAGCTCACCCCAATAATTCTTTGAGCTCCACCTTCAAGAGTGCTGCATATTCACCACTTTACTTTGCAAAGTACTGCAATTAGAAACCATGTGACTTTCACACCTTCCAACTTGTTAACCTAAGTAATCAGTTCGTTTTGAGAGAATCTCATCATTTGAAAGTTTTCATTTTTCTTTCAAGGCATCTCCTTCACAAAGAAATAAGTTCCGATTTCTAAAGGTTAACTATCAAGTTTTTTTGTTACAGTATTTTGAATCTCAAATATATTCTTCATTCTTACAATGATACTAAGTCATAAAAGATAAAAAGTTTAGAGACATAGATATTTGAGTTGTAATACTTGTAAAAATAATTTTGACTCCTAAAGTGGCCCAAAAATATATAACTTTATACGAATAATCTACTATTTTTGTGTTTAAAACAACACAGAACAGCAATTATAAAACAGCTGCTGAAGTGTCAAACCACCATTGTGCCTGTTGTTAAAACAGACAGTTCAAGATCCCTGACATTTTTTCTCTTAAGAACTACCCTATTGCATACATTTATAAAAAAATGGCATATTGCATAATGGCACCTGTTAAAGCAGAAAGTAGAGAAAATAGTATTCAAGAAAGGGGTTAAATATCTAGCCTTAAGCCTTGCAAGAGAACAACATTTAATGTTTATCAGAAGGACTTGGTGATGCAATCATCAATTGCAAACTGAAGTTCTCACAGTTGCATGAAAGACAGCATGATTACAAAGGAAGTTGTAAAAAAAAGACCAGAGGGTCAGAAAGGGTGTCCTTGCTAACATTTCTTTCAATGAATGAACTTCAACAACCGGTCTTGAGTACAGAGAATTAAGTGCCAAGGATATGCTCTACCATCGATGCTGCATATGGCCCTACAACTGAAGCTCTAACAAATGGATGTATGTAGCCAGGTGAAACCTTTAAGTCTCTCACAAGCAGGGTGTACTAGGAAAGATTTTTGAATGGATCGTAAACTCATCAGTTTGCTGCATTATTTTAATTTTTCCCCATTAGAAGTCTAAGAAATTTGAAGACAGTGAAGTGAGAAAACTGAATGGATAACTATTAATTTTACAATAGAGAAGCAAAACAGCAGCTCAAAGTTATTATTTTCTACAATGCAGGAGACTGATTGCCATTTCCTCCCCACTGAAGCTCCTTGTTTAGAGGAAGTGCAATTCATAAGCATGTCCTACCCCACAAAAGTTAAAGATTTAAAAACCCACTGTATTCTTTGCACAGGTAAGTGGAAAACAGCATGAAATAAGTTGTCTTAATAAATGAGCTATAGTCCCATAAACAAAACTGTCTTGAGCTGATGAGGCAAAAATCTTTTGCCTTCCAACTAATAATGTGCATCATGGATGGTCATGTATTGGAGAATGTTTCATTAGCACGGGCCCAGGTGACAAGCAGAAATAAAGACTGCCTGATAACAACAATTACTTCCAATCTCATGTAAATTATAAATGTATTTATTGTATGATGAGAGGTATGAATAAAAGAACCCCACTATACATAGTTTCTGGTTCTATCCACCTATTTTGTTTCAAGAATCCAATCTCCTCTATAGCTTTCATTAGTCCATTTGCCCTAGGCCCTTCACATGTTCACAGTATTCCTTTTATAGTTCTTTTCCAATTTCAGACCTTCAATTTCAAAGACCTTCCTTCTTCTGTCTTCAGGCATGGACCCCTTTTTCTACAGCCATCAGAAAGCAGCAATTTAAGCCTAACTCCGGGGTAAAGAGACAATGGCTTGCTGTACGAAGGGCTTAAAGGGAGTGGTACATTCCACACGCAAGTACGGGCACATCAGCACATAGTGAGCTCAAGCCATAGTACTGCGTGTTTACAAGAAAATGCCAAGGCACACCTTGCACTATCAACACCATACCTTTTTTCCCCTCAACTTCTCCTTACTTCTCAAAAACTGCAAGCACCTGCTAAAGCTGCCATTTCCACGGCATTAGCTAGAATCAAGCACACAACTTCCTAGTCTTCCACTCCAAGACAATCAATCCTAACCACCAAATTAATACCACTTTCAAGCTCAAGAGCTGCCCAGCAGACCCTTGCTTAGTCCTGACTGAGAAAAACCCCTTTTTTTAGGCAACAGAGATCCTTTCCTTTTAGGATATTCTGGCCACGCAACTTTAGCAAGCGGTTAGCAAACCCGTGGGTACCGTACCTACAGCTGGAGCTAGGCAGGGACAGACGGAAGCTTTTCGCTGCCCTCTGTGAGGGGCCCGGCCCGGCCCCAGCGCAGACAGCGCTGCCGAGCCAAGCCCGCCCCGCCTGCGGGACTGCCGGCTGCGCGCACGCGCACCGCGCCCTGCGTGCGCCGCGCGCACTTCCGGGTCACTGCGGCCATGGAGGCCGGGCAGGGACCCGGCCCCGGCGGCGACACGGCCGAGGTAACTGCGCTGGCTCGGCGTCGCTGCCGTGGGGATACCTGGCGGGGCTGGGGGCGGCGAGGCGGAGGGCTCGGGCCAGGGAAAAGGGATTCCTGTCAGCCGCTCGGCCGCCCCTGCTCTGAGCTCCACGCGGGGCCGGTGCCCTTGAGGCCTCTCGGGGGCCGAGCGGGGGTCCTGGCAGGAGGTGAGGAGGTGTTCACGTGTGACCGTGAGCCAACGATGTCCTCAGGTACCAGTGGCATCTTGGTCTGAATCAAGAATAGTGTGGCCTGCAGGACCAGGGAAGTCACTATCCCACTCTCGTCGGCACTGGTGAGGCCACACCTCAAGTATTGCGTTCAGATCTGGGCCACTCAGTTCAGGAAGGGCACTGAAGTGCTGGAGCGTGTCCAGAGAAGGGCAACTCGTGAGGAGTCTGGAGTACAAGTCTTATGAGGAGTGGCTGTGGGAGCTGGGGTTGTTTATCCTGGAGAAAAGGAGGCTCAGGGCGACCTTATCACTGTCTACAACTGGCTGAAAGGAGGTTGTAACCAGGTGGGGATCAGCCTCTTCTCCCAGGCAACCAATACGATGCAAAAGAGCATCGTATTAAGCTGCACCGGGGTAGATTTAGATTAGACATTAGATGGAATTTCTTCACAGGAAGGGCCATTAGATATTGGAATGGCGGGTTCTGGAGACACCGTCCCTAGTGGTGTTTAAGGAAAGACTGGACATGGCACTTAGCGCCGCTGTCCGGTTGACAAAGTGGTGTTCAGTCCTAGATGACCTCAGAAGTCTTTTCCAACCCAATTGATTCTGTGATTCTCGGTTCCCCTGGTGCCAATGGCCTTCCCATGGCGGGACAGGGTCAGCACCACCGCACAAACCTCGCACACGCTGGTGAAGCAGCTGGTCAGCTCTCGCTGAATTACATCCCTGTGAGCCAACAACACACCCTGTCGTCTTTGAAACCCTGAGAAATACTTCAAAAAGGCTTAATGATCTGTCAGATGTCAGCTATTTGGAAGGCTGGTTGGAGGGACCAAAGCAGGCTTTTCTAAAGTAAAGGACTGAGCTGAGTTGGGTTCTGACTATGCACTAAGTATTTCCTGCTCTCTCATGTAATTTTTAGAAGCACTGGATTTTTAAAAATTATGTATTTCATGTGACATTTATGGACAAAAGGCACTGATTTCTTAACTGGGTGAAAGTATAGAAACTACAAGGTGTGAAAGTTAGACATTACGTTCTTTGATTGAAAAATGCCCCTAAACTGTTTTGTCCATTCTTTTCTAATTTATTTCACTAATGAAAGAGGGAAGTACCAAAGCCCTATGTTCCAACAGAGGAAGAAAGAAGACTCCTCAAGGAATGTGCTGAAGAGAGTTTTCGCTATAGAGGTAAGCTCCCTTTGCTGGTAAACTTGGTTGCTTTCTTTCCACCCTTAGTTTGTTGCCTGAGGCATTACAGAGGGCCCGGGTCAATATAGCACAACAGAGCATTAATGAGCTTCATGTGTACTAGAACTGTGTCCCAGCAAATGCTGATCCGTGTAGTATTTACTAAGAGTTTGCAGCAGTTTTGTAAAGGTGCAAAATAATTTCTAAGTTGCATGCCTTATAACAAGATATCTTAATATTTTAAGTATTAAAAGTCTGAAAATAGATTTAATTACTGAGTCTCATTTATATTACTGGATTTTCTTTCTTGTGTTATTTCTGCATTTTTATTTTCAATTTTTATTGTTATCTTTAACATGCAAGAATAAAATAACTTATAACCATTGGCTTTCATCTTTATAGAGACTTGTGAAGAGAACAGTATATAAGTAGTCACTCTGTTCAGCTTTTGGAGAAAATTGCCGTGTCTCTGCATAGTTTCTGTAACCCTAAGGTTCAAGGCATGCTTGATTTTTGTACTTCTGGTCTCGAGGTTTGAAAAGACCTGATGTGATTGTTACCTGCTGTTTTATCACACACTAGTAGGTTACTGATGCTGATAGGTGGCTTGGCAAAAACCAGGACAGATGTAGAATTTAGCAGCTGATTTGCTAATTTTAGCACACTGGGGCTCTGATTTCTCATGGAAGCCAGTACTTTCAGGGACAGCTCCTAAGGCGTTGTGATTTTGAATTAATGATTCAAAGTTCTCTTTGTCTTTCTCCATTGGTTTGGCATTCTCCTCATCCACTTTTATACAAATACTTGGAAATCTTCAGCATATTTTCTAAAATGTACATTTTCTGTATAATTTTATAAGTGAAAGACGCAGGTCCACTAGTGGTACCATGATGGTTGTGGTTTATTTATAATCTCTCTTCTGGAAGACAAAGAGGAGAGAGAGTTGTTTGTTCCTGAGCTGTTCTGCTGCTTGGCAATGTAGCTCATTGCCCTGTGTGTGCATCTTTATATAGTCCCTGAAGAAACAATATGTAGGTATTACTTGAAAGCCTTAAGTTAGTTTCTTGAGTAATTTCTCTTTAGGGAGCTACAGCAGTAACAGATTTTTTTTTTCAGGGGTTGTGTACTGTGCTGTTATCTCGCTGGGAGAGCCTAAAGTCCATCACTGTTTTCTAGGTCTCCTGTCTTTGTTTCCCTGTTCTGCATATATGTACCAGACTGTTGTATTCACTGTATTAAATGCATACTGCTTGAACTCCCCTTTGCAAGAGGGTGCTTGTGTGACTGCCCTGAAGTCCTCACTTTGTATTATGTCAGCTTTTGTTATTCACTGAGGTTACTATAAATTTGTGTGTTTTCAGTTTGTTTATTCAAATTTCAAGCTGTAGCAAATTTTACTCATTCTTATAAACCATCTGTTTTGTCATAATTTCTCTTGACAGCTTCTGCCGCTAGTCATTTCACAATTCAGTTTAATATGTGATTTATTGCAGTTACTAGTTTGTAATCACATTATCGTATAAATTCTTACCCTCTTAAAAATTCACACTACAGGCTTCAACTTTATCCTGTGCCCTTCTAATCATGCTAACTAACAAAATCAAATCATACTGATAAAACTTTTTTAGGTACCATTTCAGCTCACTTATATCCTCACATACTAGTATAGCCTGGTTTTGATATCTGGAATGTTTCTCTTAGGTCTATAAATAATTTCAGACTTCTAAGGGTTAGACTGAAATCTTCTGTAATAATATTTGAACGCATTTTTCTTTATACATCCTTCCTTCCCTTGTTTTGTTGGGGGATTTTTGTTTGTTTTGTTTTGTTGTTGGCTTTGTTTGCTTTTGTTTTTCTTTTACAATCTAGCTTCAAATCTGTGCTGTTGTTTTATATCTGAGAAAATGTAGAACAGTAAATTTTTGAAAATCTAGGTCTGGAATCTCTAAAAGCATCAGATTTTTAATATCTAATAGGTTGGGAGTTTTAATTTTCTCTTCTGAAGTTTTTCTGTAATCCTACTTTGAACCAAGGAACCAATAGTTCTTCTTACAAGCGATATTCAGTCACATTTACCCTGAGATAGATGCTGGTTGGACTCCTTGCCTAGTTTAGACCTGTCAGAATTTTTGAGGGAATTAGATGTTTATTTGCAAGGTATTCTTTAATACTTTGCTCTCCAGAAATGCAAATTTTTCTTCACATATGAAGTTAATTAACAAATTGTGTGCATCAAAATACTTCAGCCATCTAGTGCTGTTGCAAAAATTTCTCTCCTAGAAGTCACTGAGCCTTTTTGTAGCATCTACATTTTCAGACTTGCATGAAATTAAATTTCTCTATGGCATATTTAAATCTTTAATGTAAATAACTTTAGCCTTCTGTTGTGTTTTTTACTTCATTGTCACTGTATCTTGTGCAGTGGTCAGTAGCTGCACAGTAATCTTCCCAGTAAAATAATCATCATTGCTTGAAAGAAGCATTCATTTTGTTTTTTGCGATCTCCAAATGCTTCTTGCCACATAAAGTCTTTCAATATAATAAAAATTGACATGAACTGTTAGGTTGGTTGTGGTAGGCAGTGATAGTCTTCCAGAATGTTGTTTTCTCTGCATTTCTGACCCTAACCTCAGGTTGTAGCTGGGGGAGCTGTAGCTCTATAGGAGTTAAACTTTTTCCAAAATTCTTATCTTAAAACATCAAGAGTTTAGATTATCAACAGTTTTTAGAAGCACTGGCCTCTATGTAACTTCCTTCTGTTGTGAAGAACTGTGTATGCCTGTCTGCACCTTGTAGCAGTTGTAGCTAGACCTGGAGTCTTGTCTGGAGAGTTTATTCCATCTGACAGTGGCTTTTGTATTTTAGGAAGCATGAAGGATAATGCAGGCAGGATGACTCATTAACTTGTACGACATAATTTGTAGTAGGTCTTAAAAACTGGAATTGACAATGTTTGATAATTTATATACATTTTGTTAATTTTATATATCTATATCCTTAAACAAATGAGCTTTGGAAGGCATAGCAACTCTCATTTTATTGCATATTTGTTAAATGTGGTAGAAAATATTAAAAATTGTATTTTAAGCAGCTTTTTTTCTTCTTCACAGCTTTTCCTTTGGCTGCAGTGAGCATGCTTGGTACTAGTTTCTTAATTAGAAAAGGTAAAGCATAAAAATACTTCAGTTTCATTTCAGTTTGCTCAGTTGAAATATCTTTCTGCTGTTAGGAAAGTTATTATGATAGTATAATGTCCAATCTACTTGCAAATAAAAGAAGTTCAGACTCTGCAGCTACATGATTTGCATTCCTCAATATAAAGAAGGAGCTGAACTTAAAATCGAGTTCATATATGTTTTACATTGTGTGAGAAGTGCAGTATCTCACTGATTATGAAATAGTATGTTCTTAGTGTGTTAATAAATGATTAAATTTGACTAAATTTAATCATTTATTAAACGATTAAATATGATTAAAGAGATAATTCCTAGATTTTTTTTAATTTTATGGGGAATTCAGATATTAGGAGGTTTTTTTAAAATTTTCTTTAATGTGAAGTGTAAAAGAGTAACCTGCTTCTACAAACATAACTACATTTGAGGTTTTTCAAGTTAATTCTTGATATCTGATTACATATATCTTATGTAATATCATATATCCTATCTTAATAGCTGATTTCATCCTCATTTTCAGGTGTTCTAAGAGATACCTCAAGATTTGGCTCTTTTATTAAAGTTGCATGTAAGTAAAAGCTATAAAGCTATATGTAAATTCAGCTTCTATTCATGCTGTAAGTTCTGGACTCTTATGCAGATGTAATTCCCCTGGGGCTGGCCAATTCACTGTGACTCAAGTTGGCAGGGACACGTAAGGACCAGAGTCCGAACTCCCTGCTCCTGACAGAACAACTTAAAACTACACCATGTGACTGAGAGTATTTTCTAGATGCTCCTCGAACCCTAACAGGCTTGGTGCTGTGTCTGCTTCCTTGGGGAGCCTGTTCCAGTGCCTGACAACCCAAAGTGAAGAACCTTTTCCTAATGGCCAGTGTGACCAATGGTTTTAAACTAAAAGAGGAGAGATTTAGATTAGATGTTAGAAAGAAATCCTTTACTGAGGGTGGTGAGGCACTGGACAGGTTGCCCAGAGTAGTTGTGGATGCCTCATTCCTGGAAGTGTTCAAGGGCAGGTTGGATGAGGTCCTGAACAACCAGGTTTAGTGAGGGGCTTCCCTACTCATGGCAGCAGGGCTGGAACTAGATGATCTTTAAGGTCCATTTGCAACCCAAACAATTTTATGATTCAGTGATTTATTCACTGTCTGAATTTGTACTGCACATTTTGCACAACTTTTGTTTATAAGGTTTGTATAAAATTGCTTGGTAAGTGTAACATAATCATTTAAGATAAAAACGTTGTGAATAGATACTGTGCAACCTTGCTTTAAATTACATTGCCAGAATACACCCACCCCTCCCTTCCGAATTTGAAGGTCTTTATTCATGTATCTCATGTATCCCATTCAGGCTATTTTAATTACTTTTTTTTTCCTGGACATTATGTATATACAATTGTAGGAAAAAAGCAATTTCATGTGAATGATTTTTGGACGAAGTATAAGCAAAAATAATTTATTAACTTAATAAATTAGCCTTTTCAATGTTATACAGGACAGTAAAACAGGAAGTTGCCATCTTGCCAATCTGTGCAGATACAGCTAGTTTATTTCAGTGGGAAGAGGGTAAACCCCATGACTTGTGGTCAAGGAAGTGTTGTTTAAGCAGATAAATGAATGTGAGAGACTAGGGCTCCAGTTGTTTATGCTAAATTCTGGTTACTTTCTTTGAACACCAAACAATGGTGTAGCACAAACATTTCTAATAAATAATAGAACGGCTATTTCCCCAATCACTCCTACACATAAGGGCCACATTCTTCTTATTTAATAGAACTAATTTATTGAAATCAGAGGGAAAAATAAGGTATAGCTGGGCTGGCCAGGATGTTCTGCCTCTAGGAATTACTATACTTTTCTCAGTGGTTTTTTAGGTACTCTCAACAATTTACTGAAACTTCTAGTTAGCCATGGCTGATTCACTACATGGAGAGCATCCTCTTCAACAGAGCAGTGAGCTATTGGCCCTCTCTGTCTTTGAGAAAGAAGGGGAAGATTCCAATGCCTCTGTGTACTTCATGTCAGTCTGCAGTAGGACCTGGCCATATCTAATCAGCTTCTCTAAGATCTTGTCACAGTGAATGTAGAAGCAAAGAACAATACCTCATTTACTGTGCTAACTTGTGGATCATCTGGCTCTTAGTTCTGTAATAAAATCAATCAAATCTAAAAATGTAATAAAATAGATAAATCTAAAAATGTGGATCATCTGTCTCTTAGTTCTGTAATAAAATAAATCAAATACTTTGGCCAATAATTGCTTTGAGTGAAACATCTTCCAGAGAGATACTTCCCCTTTTCTTTACTAGAAGGCCTCAAGAATAAGAGACTTTCTCTTCCTAATTTTTGCAAAAGAATAATCATCTTTTCTGTTAAGCTTTATTTTGCTAAATATTTAGTTTAAATTCTTCTTAGGCCAATCTAAGGGCTTGTAATTTTTCTCTTTGCACATATTTATTGTATATGAGGTGTTTGGGTTTTTGTAACCCACTAAGCAGCAGAACCCTTACATTCCTCATTTGTAAATGTCACTCGTAGTTGTGGCTGTTCTTCTCTATTCCCTTGGAAAAGGACTTTTACCCTTCTTTTGAAAATAAGACATTAGAACAGGAATCAAAATTTCAGTATCAGCAAAGCAGGCTAGGGTAAAATCCCCTTTATATTGGTTCCCAGGCAATGTAATCTACAGCTGAGAATTGCAGAGGATTAACATTACTGATAATTAAGTCTTTTCTGACTTAAAGATAATTGAGACTCTTAGTCTTCATATTTAGGGCATACTCATTGCACATGAAAGAAGAGTCTGGTCTATTTTCTCCTACAAAATCAACAAGAAAACTGTTAATTCCCACGGAATCCTTCATGCACCATTGACCCACTCATAAAACTTGAAGAAGCCAGTTGATGGAAATCATAAGTTTTAAGCCAGAAAGACCTATATTGGTAATTTATTCTTATGTCCTTTGCAGCAGGTGCAAGTAGCTCATACACTAAATTGAAACCATTTGCTTAGTGATTACAAGGGTTCACCTAATTCAGTTGTTTGCCCCCTGGCAGCCAAATCACAGAATCCTTTACAGAAAATGAGCCTACTGCTAAGTTGATTTAGACATCTCTTCATACTGGTAAAGCCTTTTCAGGATCTGACTGTTCTGATGGACTAAATTAGCAGAATTTACTGCCTGTATTTATTTCTGATTGGTTTATCATCTTTGATAGTTTATTTTGATTTCTGGATCTTGGGAAAAAAAGATGCAATTTAATTTTTTTTTTTGCCACCTTTCATTCACCACGTACTAGCTGAAATCATCTAATGCTCACAACATGTTTAAATCATTGCTTTATGTCTCTGTTCAGCTGTTGCATTGGTTTTAGTACCCTTTGTCTGCAGAAGAAGCAGAGATGATTACTGCATGGTTTTGGTTTAGATCTAAACTGGTTTTCTTTCTTTTATTCAAGATACTACATTATTTATTTGAAATTATTGTTTTAAAACAATGTTGGATATTATAGTGCAGCATATAAACCCATCTTTTTTTCTTTTTAAAAAGTTGCTGGAATGTGTGGATACCTGGCTGGAAAGATATCCTACTTGCCAATCTGTAGCGAGAAATTTAAGAAACTGAAGGATTCCCCAATAGGAGATGTTCTACGACAAGCTCAGAGACATAGTTCACCTAAGTAAGAATTTAATTATCTCTTAAATTTAAAACATATTCTGAATAGGGTATTTTAAACACTAACAGATTAATACTACTTTTGCAGCTTTCCAACACCTTCTGAGCTGCACCTTCCCTCATTACCCATTATCTCAAATCTACCACTTTCAGAAATCTGTATTTGTATCAGTTGGCAAGCTATAAAATACATATTTTGAGCTCTTTACATCAACTGATCACTTTGAGGAGTAGAAAAATAAACACTTTGCTTAGCAAACTGTATTCCTTGTAAAATTGAGAGTGTTTCTCATGGAATTTGCTTAGAGAAGTGTGACAGCACAAGTTGTCTCCTTAGTTTAGAAGTAAGCTAAATTAACTGAAATAAAATAGTGTTACATTCTGGAAGTTTTTCCCATAGTTTAGTTTGATTGAAGTAGGAAAAGGGTGGAAATGATTTCAGTGTTTATCAAAGGAAAGAGCTTAGTAAACAATATCAGTGCAGGAAGAAGCATGGTGGTCAAACTTACTGCTGTTTGTTTAAATCCTTTACATCTGTAACACCATTATGCTGTACATATGAGAAACTCATCAGGTTCTGAAAACTATTTCCTGTTTTCTTCCAGAATGTTTTCTACTTCAACTGGTTTTTAATTGCAAGCTGCTTTCAGAATATGTCACTTAAACCCTTGATTCAAAACTGGGAGGATAGTGTTTGGATAGTGAGTAGTAGTCCTCCTGTGTATGTGCTGAGATTTGTTAAATGTTTATAAAGGATTGGCTTAAATTCTTAAATACACTATAAATTCAGATTTATGACAGTTTTTATTTTGTCTGCAAAATTTACCTTTATTCTGAAATGTTTATGGTTTTATGACATCAAACAATTTCAGGCATTACCACTTCATACACTTACTGTATAGAATCAGCTGAATTGGAGTTGGACTTGTCCCTTCACCCCCCTCCAATTTCTAATATGAAATTGTCATGCTCATTAATTGTGTTTACATGAGAACTTGTTTAAGTACCATCATCTGCCACACCAATAAATTCCTTCTACCGTTAATGGCCCATTTGTATCTGTAAAATTTTATTTCCTAAGTGATAAATTCCTTTTCGTTGGTTGAATAAATAATTTCAATTCATTTCAATTGCATTATTATCCACACACGCTCTTTTAACCCGGCAACAGAAATCATTACACTTTCCTGAGCATTGTATGTCTACTAATTCATGTATTTTGGTGATTTGATTTACCAAAATATACTACGAGTTAAAAACTGATAGGGAGCTAAAAGATTAGGTAGTTTTTTAAAGCTGTGTTTGCATGTATTTTAAAAATATAATTGAGACAATAAAGTGGCTTTGTTCTGTATGTTTATTATGAGAATTAAATTAAGACTAATTGCAAATGTTTTTCATAGGAAACTAAAAGCACAGCTAAGCAGAAATTAAAAGTCAAGAATTAATAAATACTCTAGAGATGTTCTAGTGGCATTCTAGTGGTGGCATTCCTGATAGAGGGGCGTATTGTGTAGTGGCTTGTCTAAGAATATAGTGAACACTTTAATATATCTGGCACCAATTTCCAGAATATTCTTTATATAATATTATCATCTTTCTCAAGAGAAAATTCAATAATATTTTTGAAGAATTCAGCAACTTGATTAATTTTCATCATTTAATTTTCTTAAGATAGCTGTTTGTCCTCCTTCTGTTCTTCAGCCCTGATCAATTACAGCACCTTCTAATGATGAAGGGTTTTAAATATCAAATTCTTCCTAAAAGGCTTTTAAAATTCACTGTAGTTCATATTACCACTAGTTATGTGGGCACACCGTGTACTATTTGTGTCTGATGTGGAGTGTTTTTGTCTGAAGATTCCTTGAGAAAAAGGATTGTAACTTCAATTATTGTAAAGTTCAATATGTTTTGTCTCTTTTCTCTCCTATTCTGGAGGTATGAGCTAAGATTTTGTGGGGAAAGAAGGAGAGAAATTTTTGCAAGTAAAGAAAACACCCAAAACATCCCAAAATTTTTTTAAGATGATGATTCAGTTGGAAACTAAACTATTTAAAATGAAAGAACATTTTCTTGAATTGCAAGTATTTTTATAGTTCCATTTTTAACTTCAGTATTTTCGTATTTAATATTTAGTTCTATTCTTTTCCAGTCGTTCCAGTCGTAAATCTGAATTTTCAGACATGCCTTCTCAGTCATTTACTGAGTCATCTTCTCCAAGAGCTGGATTCCCACCTTCTTCTAGCTATTCAGATGATTACAGCTCAACAGATAGAGCCCTCTCAAGTTATGAGCCTGTTCCATTCAGTGCTTCTCTGAATGAATCTTCACCTACAGGAATTACTGACTACACTGTTCAAGGTGGGTCTTAGTGTTTAACAGTTTGTACTGCAAGGACTCTTGCCTTTCTTTTAGACACTGCTCTTGCTAAACTATGTATTCTCACCCTATGCAAACACACATGGCAAAATGTAGTGGTTTTGAATGAAGGAGCTGTGAAAGAATTACAAGAATTTTTTTACACAGAAGATGAATATAAATTTTATTTTGTGTTCTAACTGTAAACTAGATTCAGGATTTTCTAGCTGAAAATTGTTTTAATTGCAAATAAAGATCCTGAATTAACTTACAAAGTGCAATCTTTTGTGGAACTAAACTTACGAAAAACTCAGCCTGACTGAAAGTTCTCTTTGACTGAAGGAAAGAGGAATATGCCATCCCTTCACTGTACTGAATAAACCACAGCCTACAAACTGCCTGCTGGCCCTTCAAGGTGATTGCAGTTCCACCATCTGTGTGTGGGGCTGTCACTTTATAGTGCTGTAACTCCGTGACATTAAACAACTTCTAACATTTTTTCACAATGGGACAAAATTTTTGTCTCCTGGGAACTGAATGGATATTGTGTTCTATCCACTAGCAGTCTGATTTTCTCACAGAGAACTAAAATGGTTTTCAAGTATGATGCAGCTGTTCCCCTGCTTCCACAGCTATTGCAGGTTAAACACAGGATTCTGAATTCAGGTGTCTCTGGTACACAAAGGAAGAAGATACTGTCAAATGCAGGGTTTTGTACTTTGAATTAGTTTGGATTTTTTCAACTTACTTATGAAAAATGTTTTATTTCACTAAAAAAGCCCTTTCATGCAACTTGGTTATAATTATATGAAAATATCAGATATAAATGTGTCAAGAAAATTGTTACTGCATTTCATCACAAATATCAATATTTGGTAAAACCTTTATTAAGTAACCAAGATTCTGCAATATAAATACAGATAAAAGGATCAAATATTTATCAGGCATCATATGATAGATATTGTCCTAATTCTTTGAAAGCTAAATTTAAAGCCTTTATGCAAACCCTTGAGCTTCATTTAGATTTCTCTTCAGAAATCATATATATCTCAAATGTACAATAATTGTAAATTTTAGATAAAGTGACCAGAGCTATTTTATCCATCAACTACCACATGGTTGTTAGAATTTCTTATGGTAAAATGAAGAAAACTAATTAACAGCCAGTGTTTCAAAGAAGTTTGACAAAATCAGAAGGATAAAAGGAATGGATTGCTTGAAGACCATACATATTCACTGTTGTATTTAGAATTCCAGCTGTCATGCTCCTTTTAATTTGAGATTGAGCAATAATTAACTGGTATTCTAGAAGCCAAATTTTGGTGTGTTATGATGTCATATTTAGTATTTTTCTGTTTGTTTTGTGTACAGAACCTGCTCCAATTCCAGAAGAAAGTCGTAAAAAAAAAGGCATCACATACGAGGAACTAAGGAATAAACACAGACAGACATACGAGGTAATGCAACCACCAAAGGCAGAAACTCCAAGCAAGCTTTCACAGGAAAAACCAGCTAAGGAAGGTAATACACTGATTTACAGAAATACTTGCAAAATTCAGATATTTGCCATAATGTTAAAAATGGCTGCAAACACAAACCTTAATTCTGCATACTTTTTAAGCAATGTATATTTAGTGTATCTGCAGGTATCTCATATGTGATAGATACAGTCTGTAGTTTCCTGTTTCAGATTAATTATTTTTTTGAAAATTTTGGTAATCCCATAGAAAATTGTAATTCATTTTCTCTAGCCATATTGCTTGGTGCCAGACTGAAGAGCTCATAAGTTTTGCTTCATTGAGTATGTTGAGCAACCTCTTTCAAAAAAGAATTCTCTGAGCTCAGAGCTATACCAAAGAGCTATGGGAAAGGGGCGTGTGTTTTAGATAGCATTGTTCTCTCAAAATAGAGCACATGGCTGATGGTTTGAAGGGGAGGGTATTTATTTTATGAATAGTTTCATGTGGAATTAGTGAATTTCTATAGAGGCATTGTTTGTAGAGGTTCATTTTCTACATTAAAACCCAGAGGAAGGAAACGGTATTTGGCAGCAATATTGAGATTTGTTTTCACAGTGAAAAAGAAAACTCTACAGAGTAAAATAAGAATGCAGTGTCTTGAAGAGCAAGACACCATTCAGACAACTTTTTGACTCAGTTTTTTGAAAAGGAGACACAGAAGCAATTCATATTCAATTGCTTGCTCCAGAACTTTTTAAATTTAATATGGCATCTGTAAAAACAATTGTAGCTAGAGGAAAGTTTTACCTTTGAACATACTGATGGACTAGTCACCTTGCATTGTTTGGGTTTGTGTGCACTGCCCAGTCTTGTCAGCCATGTTGCAACAAGGCTTCTAGGAACAGCTGTTGTCTCCTATTAGGCATAATGGGTGGTAACAAGTGTAAAAGAGTGTATTAAAGCAAAACATTCTGAAGCAGTAACACTAAGCTCTGGAACATTGTTGCTTAAGAGTGTCAGTCTTTGATGCTTGTGAATTGCTTTCTGTAGATCATCTATCTTTGGACAGATCTGCAGTCTTGAAAGAAAAATTATAAACCATTTTTGTATAATGATTTTTAACTGTTATTCCAAGGATAAAAGGCTTTCTCTTATCATGTGACTGTGCCAAATGAGACATGAAAAAATTACTGAAGCTGCAGTTTCAGATTGCTTTTAAATTCCATCAGCTGACACTTCATGGGTTTACACCATGTTTCTTTTTCAAGATACTTCTCTACAAGTAGAAAGCCTAGAAATGTCACTTGTGAACCATACAAAGAAATGATAAGCAGCATTCTGAAAACCTTGCCATATTCCATGGCAAATGTGTCTGTGAAATGAGAATAACTTACTTTATTAACTTACTTTATTTTTAGTTACTTGAGGTATGTAAAAGACCTCTATAAAATGTTGATCAAATATTGCATTCTTTCTTTTATATTTCTGGGTTCTGTGTTTGAAGGCTGTACTTGGGCTTTGAGAATAAAACTGAGCAGTGTGTGAGATTTGTAAATAGACTTTTTAAAGTATCTCTTCACATTTTTAGGGAAAAAGAGGAAGGAGGGCATACAAAAATTCAGGAATGGTTTGCACATGCAAGTACATTTAAATTTGCAGTTCAGGGATTACACTGATGTTGATGACTAAGATCCAATTTAGCTTCTTGTGTCAAACTGGACATGTTACTTGCTGTGTGCTTGTTCATACTTTCTGAGTCACTGCCCCTTGGTTCATTCTCTTATCTCTGAGTCCCTAGCAAATAGAACCTTCCTTGCAAGGGCAGAAGGGAAACCAAACTGTGTTTGAACCAGCTTTAAGCAATCCCTAACTTCCATCTGCCAGTGCCTTCTCCCTTCCCTGCAGCAGCACAAATACGTGCATCTGCATAGTGATCTAGACTGGCCCATTTTCCAGGGAATGAGTGCAGCCTGTTCAGCTGCCGTGGTTAATAGAAATGGAAATCAAATCCTGCTTTGAGAGAGCTTCTCATTGTGTCTCACTGCAATATCAGTCACTCCAAAGAGATTTGTCAGGGCATTATGCTCAGTTTGCTGGTAGCTCACAGAGACAAGGACCAGGCGTTTTCCTCCATTCCACTTGTTCTGCTGCATAGTTAGTAATAAACAGTGAGCTTAATAATTAACTTGCAAGTGAATTTATAAAGGGGTACCTGACTACTGTCAGCATTCCTACTGGATCAAATGGAGCCATTCTTAACCTTTTCAGTGATGGCAGTCAATCACAGAGGACTTTGCAGCTCACTTTCAAGGAGCCTGTTTTCACTTTCTGCTTGTTGTTTGGTTACAGTGGCACACTTCTGAGCAAAGCCGTTAGACCACTACCCTGGGCTTTTTCCTCCCTGATTCAATCCTATGCTAAAGGAAGCTGCCTAATAATAATGGCTGTGTAGTTTCCTAGTCGGGATTACTGATTTCTGTTTGTTTGTCTTTGAATGTGTTTTTAACTATCCTGAATACATCCAACTGTGCATGTAACTAGATTATGTGGCCTCATTATTTATTGTAACATTCCTTGCCTGTTTCCTCCAATTGTCTTTGTTTCATTCACGTGTTACATTTGTTTTAAAGTAATTACAAATTCTGTAGAGCAGGAATTAGCACAGTAGGCCTCCTGATTGAATATTAATTCATTAAGGTAAAATGATTAGCAAACTCTTCTCCCCATTTATTCAAAAGTAGCTTTAATTACATGTCTGTTGTGCTGTGACTGACTCTCTCCCCACACACCACTTCAGATGACAGTGCACTTCATTATACTTTTTGGCACTGTATATGATAAACTTTGGCAGTTAAACTATCACATGACTACTTTTGTTTTTCTTTTGTTTTCTTTAGTTAAAGTAAATAAATATGGAGATACCTGGGATGAGTAAGAGTCAAATGAAGAACTGAAGAAAATTACCTCCTGTCAGCTAACTTGAACTTCATCTAGATTAGTCATGAGTATCAGCACCTTTGGTGTGCTCTGCCAGACACAACTAATAATAAATGAGGAGAAAATCCTGACTTCTCAGAAAATTTAAAATTGTATTTATGCTGAATTTTTTTTTAATTTTGCATAAATGAAAAGCAAGGCTACTCTGAGGTGTCATGACTATAAACCATTTGTGCTGTTGTTTAAGAATGAGAAAGGTAATATGAACATAGATCATAAGGTAAAAATACATGTAAATAAATGCAATCCCATGTATCGAGAAGGGAACAATATCAGAATCTTCTCAAATTTTCAAGACTTGCATTAAAAGTTACCTGTAGAACTCAACCTCTCCCCTTGTTTTGTCTGAAAGTGATATGTTGGGAACTTGAAATTGTCATCATACTTGGTTTTTAATGTTGGGAATACCACTAAACTGTTGAGGGGGAAAGGGCTGAAGAGCTGAGCCAGACACTGAAGTAACCATAACTTTTTCAAAACTGTTTCTTGGTGCCAACTGTATTTTTAGATTGATACTCTGACTTGCCCACAACAGGTTTCTACAGACAGTCATTTCTGAAGAAAATAATTGAGTGAAACTGCACGTATTGAAAATAGCTACATTTAAGTGCAGAAGGCTAAACATGACAAACTTTGGTAAAACCTTGAATGATATATTGACTGCTAATGTTAGGCTCTGTATATTTGACCATATTTCTCAATTTTTGCAAGTCATGACAAAACCACCATGTTTATGGAGAAGAGATCCCAATCAATGGAATATTTTGTTATTATCACCTGTAAGAGAAGAGCTACATTGGCAAAACTGAAGAGTTTCTCCTGGTGTTTTCATGACCTACTCTGTCTCTGAACATGTTGCCCTCACTTAGGGATTTTCATGTTCTCACCTGTGCAGTTTTGTCTCCCAGCACTCTGTTTATTTGGGGATTTGGGCTATAAGGGAGCAAAAACCATGATGAAGTTGATAACATAAAAGCATTCCTGACATCCTTGTTGGAGCTGAAAAACAATGCGCCTACCAAGTTGAAAATTCTCAAAGACTTTATTGATTTAGTGGACTTGTAGCAAATGGCACAAATGAGGAGGAAGAAGTGGGAAGAGGAGGATGCTTAAAGAGCCAAATACTACTTAAAATAAAACAGGAAGATTGCTTTCAGAAAACCTCATCTTCTAAAAAATTAATGTGCTAATTGGATAATCTTTTAGTTGTATCAGAAATTTACTTTGTAGAGAGTGCTTCTCATGGCTGTTATGAGGGAACTCTGAAAATACAGTCTGCCAGAATTGTATTGCTGTGATTTTCAGTGTGCTATTCCAAAGCTGATTAGCTTTATCATGAAAATATTCACAGTTTCTTAGTTGTCAGTTATGCAAGTAATAGGAGGCAGACTATTAAGATGATAATAATAGAGCAGATTCCTGTGATGGCGCCTTCCTGCAAAGTGTCTTGCTTCACATTAATATTTTTGAGTGGACAAGCACAGTGTTTTATATAAATCGTATCAGAATTTTTCTTCCTCTCTTAAAGGAGATAATAAAAGGCATGTCAGTAAATGTTGTTCTGTATTGATAGCATTTTTAAATTGAATATAAAGCTTTTATACTGTTGCACCTAGTTACTCTCAGAGGACATACTTTCTTTTGTACTTGAACAAGTTTGGTTTGCTGTCACCCAATTTTAAATTCTTTTGATTTCACGCCCTTAGTACACATTAAATACAGGAGAGTTCCCTATCATAGCTGTTAATTTAGTAGGGTATTGGGAACTGATATTTCATCAAAGTTGGATCACATTGAGTTTGCTGTGACAATGTGTATGTCCCCTGATTCACTAAGCAGCCAGGGGAATTCAATCTTTCTTCCCTTTTTCTGTTTGTCTTCCATTAGTACCCCCTAGTTTCATAGAGGGCCTTTACACTCATGGTTTCATAGCAGCTGCCCAGTCACCCATCAGTAGCTTGCTCATACTGCACTGCCATGACTTTTGGGAATTTTTAACTGAAACCAAGTGTCTTGGCGCTGACAGCAGGGTTACTGTTGCTGGGAGCAATGTTACTAAATGTATAGAACAACGGTGTTAAAAAATACTTAATGTTTTCTATGGTCTATCATACCTGTATATTTGTCAATAATTGAGAATTAACTCAAATGTTTATTGTACAGTTAAGTAAATTTTCTTTTCTGCCTCAAAAATAACATTAAAAAAGTAACTTTTTATACCTTATATCA
Source organism: Haemorhous mexicanus (assembly GCF_027477595.1). NCBI lineage: Eukaryota > Metazoa > Chordata > Aves > Passeriformes > Fringillidae > Haemorhous > Haemorhous mexicanus. Next base: position 51,138,472 of record NC_082344.1, on the reverse strand, counting down.
AACACAAGGAAAGGAGTCTGGAAGGAGTCTGAAAGTCTGATTTTCTTTGTTTTAGAAAGAACATTTCTTTAAAAACCCTCTAAAATAGTTGTCTTCAAACTTAAAAACAAGCAGGCCAGTTTAAAGGAGCTGGTAGCATTATCCCCAAGTTTATTGTAACCAACGTACATGAACAGAGAGAAGAGGGTTGCAGAAATGTGCCTCAGCTCTTTTATAGCTGGTAAAGCTACCAAAAATCCTGGTCCTGAATGTTTCTGTGTTTCCCCAAATTAGTAGGCATGTTTAGAGCCCCAAGTGTGTACTAGTCTGCTTTTACAGGGCTTTTTTCCCTGCTGCTGTTGTTTGGAACACAGCTACATGGAAGAGAAATGTGTAACTGAAAAGTGATTTGATTTGATTTGATTTGATGTGATTAATGAAAGCTGAGCAGATTTGCAGAAACCTGGGGAAGTCATTAATATTCCAGATTGAACCCATAATTTTCTTGCCTCCTTGAGATGCAAGAAGAAATCCTCACTTGTCCACTGTTTGCTGGAAGCTGAAAGACCTATTTGTTCTCCTCATGGGGACTCTTGTTTGTGGCCCTGAGTGAGGACCTTGCCCAGCTACAGGAGGCATTTCCAGCTCAGTTCCTTGGCTCCCATAAACACACCAAACCTGCCAGAAGAAGGCTTTGCTTGCAGCCCAATCTTCCTGACTCACAACCAGAATAAATTCTCTGTAATCTCTTACATGAAACAGTGGGTCTAAAAATATCCTTTTACTTTTTGCAGTTTAGTTTCCTATTAAGTTGTTAGCAGAAATCCACAAATCCTTGCATTTTAATCTCAAGGCAACAACTGGGATAGTTTGCATCCCATTACCACTTCAGACCCTTGCCCTGGGTCTGTGCTAGTTCAGCACAGCCAGTGCAGGCCTGGACACGCATCTGCCTCGAGTTTATACTTTGAAAACTAAAAAGCAAGAGCCTGGTATGAGCTACTTTCATGATGTGATGCTGCAGTGAGCAAACAAAGGATATATGATAGACACTGCACAGTCATCTGATACAATGGATATGCAATCACATAGAATATTCACTTATCCTTGAAAGGAGAAAAAAATCTTAAGATGAACAAGAAATGGAGAGTTAGATTTTGAGAGTTAGATTTCCTTTTCCAAAACTTGAGGTAAATTATTCAGGATTAAAAATTCATAGTCTATAACCTTTGTGTTGCTGTTTTTCCAGTTGCTCACTGATGACATGGGACTCCATTTTCAGGGTATGAGCTCTTGCATGAACAGCTTCTAAACCCTGAAATTTTTAATTCATTCCTTACACAGAATGATACATATTCTTTTCCACTCCTACTAACCCACAGAGGAAGCACATTTCTAGTGCATTAGGTTTTTATTTTAATTATGAAGCCAAATGTTAGTTTCTATATAAATCTAATGCCAAAATAAATAATTTTGTTTGGCTTAATTTTGTACTTTGAATAGAATTGTTAACTATTTTAGGATAACTAGCATTTTTAAACAGTGCTACTGATACAGGTAAGGGTGAATTTGGTTGCAGTGGCCAGTCCCTAAACATTAATGATGGATTATTAACAATATCAAAATAATTTTAGCTATGGTAAGTAGAAAACATTTCTGCTGGTACAGTGCCGTGGAGTCAGTGCATAAGAGCGCTTTTTAGGGTTCACTGAAGATTTTATGTAAGACTGCATGCATTTTTCCTCACTGCCCCTTCACATGCCAGAGAACGCGCAGCTCTCAGCCCGCCCTGAGGCTGCACTGTGGCCGGGCCGGAGCCGCGGGCGGGAGCCCTGCGGGCCGCGCCAGCTCCCGTTGTGCCGGGAGGAGCGGAGCGGCACGGAACGGAACGGAACGGGGGAAGCTGCCAGCTGTGCAGCATGAGACACGGGCAGGCTCCGTGCCTGGCACGGCTCAGAGCACTACGATCTGCTGGATCCGTGGAGCTAAGCAGGAGAATGGGAGTGAGTAAATGGCAAGCGTTTGCTGCTGGGAAGGGCTTCCTCTGAGTACTACAGATGCGACAGTGTAAAAGGAAGTACCCTTGGGCACGTCCAGCCCAGCCCTGGCAGACCTCAGCCTCCAGCTGGCTGAGTGAAGGACAGGTTTAAAATGTGCCTCTGGGATGAAGTAATAAAATCTCTTGCTCTGAAATACCTGAGCTTGCTGATGTGCCTGAGCACAGGCTGCAGAAAGCTCAAAATGCTCACAGGTGAGAAGAAACATTTCAAAGTTTGGGAAAGTGGGGTTTTTCTATGCAAGAAGTTGAAGTGCCATTGCTCTCAAACAATCTGAGTGCCAAAGACAATGGGAAAAGCATCCATTACCACCCTTAGTTCTTTTTCACTCTTAATCTGCACAGGAAGTCACTGTACTGTAATAAAAATAATTTAAAGATGTGTTTTCTCAGGAATCGTGAATCTTGTGCTTTCTACACATGAAGATGTTTCAGTCTCCATTTCTAGATATGACCTGCCTGGGGTTTAGTTCATTTGGCAAGGCTCTTAACTTGGTTTTTCAATAGCAGCAAGAATGTAAGAATCACCATGATGGTCACCCTGTCTCCCACACTGGCTAGTGATCCTTCTAGAAGGAGATCTTCACTGGTGCCCACTCCTGTCCTTCACTGATCACAGCTGCACAATTTCCTGACACAAAGGCCTCATTTGGATCATGCAAATGCAGGTGCTTCGCAGCCAAGTCTCTGTGTAGGTCATGTCTCTTGAAGCTGTTTTCTTTGCTTCTACCAGATCGTGTGGCAGGAAAGACCCTGATGGAATTGTGCAGTGTAAAGAAGAGTTTCTTTTCTGTTTGGTTTAAATTTGATTTCACTGAGTGTTGATTTTACAAAACCAGCAATTACTTGCTCCCAATTAATCTTTCACTCTTTTACAGACATAGTATTCCTCATCTTGAGATGTTTTCAGCCTGGAAAGTGAGTTACATAATCTCTTTTGTATTTCTGATCATTCTTTTATACTTTAATTTTTCTTTCTCCCATTTCTGTCTCTGTTGCACAGTTTCTGAGATGCACTGGAAGCACCATAATATTCAAAATGAGGGCATGCCATAGAATTGCTATGTAGTCTAAATCTGTTTTTTCCCTGGGAATTGTTAATGTTCTTCTTGTCTTTTGGATGTCAAAGACCACTGATCCTATGTCTTGCAACTATGCAAAATGACTCCCAGGTCCCTGTACTGAAAAAGTCAGAGCAATTTAAAACCAACTGTGTGATGCAGTTAGTATTTTCCTGTATGACTATGAAGTTTATTAGTCAGCCTCTCTTGCAAAGATTTTTTTTCCTAGCTCTGTAATTTTGTCATCAAGAAACACTTGTGTTTTCCTGTGGCAGATTATCTGTTAAAATGTTGACCAGATGCTCCCTAACATGTCCCCAAATGCCCTCTCAGGCATTTTAGATTTTAAACAGCCTTGAGAAGTCTCATTTATTTCCTGGAGAACCTTATTTTTTTGAGGTACTTACTAGGAAAAAAAAACAAACAAAACAAATAACCCTCCATACTCATACAATGTACAAGCTCTTAGTATTTGAAGGATGTGGTACTACTGGTTTAGTGATGTCAGAAGTTGTCCTCTCAAATGAATTTTTCACGTGTGATGCTAAAAACAAGGTGGGTGAGTGGGACAAATCAGCAGCTCTTCCACTGGTAGAAATGGACCTGAGGAAGGGGCTGCTGCTCCCAAGTTAGCATTGCTGCCACTTTGTATTTCCCACAGGGCCTGGTCCAGCATGCTCCTCTTGTAAATCCTGCCCCAGAACCTGCTCTCTTCTTACCAGTTCACTCCAGAGCCTGTTACCTGTTGTTGCATAGCATGCCCTATTCTCTCATTCTTCTCTAAAAATACAATAAAATAAGGCTCAAATCTTGTTTTTGGTAGGGACTTATGAAAACCTGGATAGTGAGCTTTCATGTCCCTTTCATTCCCAGATTTAGAATTACAGACCAGCTGACTTGCCTAGAGTCCACCTACTAAGGATTTAAACAGGAATATGCTGTTTGCAACCTACAATTGCTTTCTCTTCTAAAACACCTTTTTTCAAAATTTGGAGTGAATGCCATATTTGTAAAATGAATGCCAACAGCTAATATAAAAATCCACAAAGATAAGCAGTCTATTGCAGTTGTTTGAGGTTTATGTCACTGTAGCTTTCATCCTGCACCCTTTTTCTAGCCATAATTTCATAAAGTGCACAGAGGCTTATATGCAGCTATCCACCCTGTATGTATCACAGCTGAAGGAGGTGTTTGGTTTCCTGATTTTAACAAGTACATGGACTTCACCTAAGCTGTGATATGCCTAAGCACACAGTTCAACTCCTTTGTCTCTGAGTGAAGAAAACAAGTTCAGCTTTCCAGATACAAATGATTCACAGGAAGCTGTGTAAGTTCATTGGATTTTTTTGGCCTTTTTGTAACATCTTCTGCCAAAGGGGAAAGTACTGCCTATTATCAGTGTAAGAAAACACTAAGAAAAGTTTAGTTTACCTTTGCAAGGTCAAATGGTTTTCCCCCTGGAGACTTCTCCTCTTATTAAAGAGGAAACGGATTACCTTAAATCTTTCCCAATTTTTTTGATAGATCACTTCTAAATTCAATGTATTCAACTTCTGCTTCAATTAAAAATAAATTCTTTAACCTGCTTGTGTGGAATTCACAACAGCAATGGCCAACAAAGATTAGCTCATTAAACTGCACATAATTACTACAAAACAGCTGCTTTTAACGACCTTTGAAAGAACAGTTTGCCCATTAACTGTGCTCATGTTTCCTTTGATATGCATAAATTTAGGGCTAATACATCTTATTCACAAATTGCCTTTTTTCATACCTGTATCACAGTAACTCATGAACTTGGATCAACACAATTAGCTATTCAGCCTTTTGCAAAGTATGGAAACAAAGTTAGAAAAAAAGGAAACAAGAAATTTTATACATCAGTATATTTATTACAGAAAAATAATCAAAAGTAAAAAACAATCAAAATTTCATTTAAAGAAAAGCTCAGTAGCTAAGCTGTAATCCCAAGAGGTACCACTGACCACAAGAACAACCTCTGAGTCTGACATGCAAGGTCCTTGTCACATGCATTGCTCTCCTTGGTGTCAGCTGGATGTAATGGCTTCTCTCAGATAACCCAGGCACGACTAACCCTGGTGCAGCTTCTGGCTGTTATCTTGACAGCAGATGACAGATAAAGGGGAAGTAGCTCAGACATGTCACCACTCAAGTTTTGGTGACTATCACAGAACACCCATGACAATTACATGATTTTCACAACAGAGGCTGCCTTCTCTGTGGTTGTGTAAGCCCCTCTCCCTGGAGGCCCTGTGGAAGGCTCTCCAAGGCTCACCTGCCTGTACACAGCAGCAGCTGTGACACAGCACTGCTGTGTATCCCTGACTCCCATTGAAAGTGCTGTGAAAAAATTCTGTAGAAAAGTAATGAGTGTAAAATTGAAGCCCCTGTTGAAACAGGGGTTCTTAGTAGCTCAAGAATTCAAGAGGCTAAACACCAAGTAGAAAAGTATAAACTCTTACAGTAAAGAAAAGAACAGGGAGGCCAGTCAAACCCTTCCCCTTCTGCCTGGTGGCTGCTTGGCTAGGAAAGGATATCCAAATACTTTATCAGGGAGTTGAGTATTCAGTCTAATGACTTTGTCAAATCCAGAATATCTTTTGTGTTTACTAACCAATTAATAGTTACATTATAGTTACATTTTCCACACTATATATTTTGCTTGCAGAATTTATTTGTGCTGAGGTAAAGATGCCCACAGAAGCAAGTTCAAAAGAGAAACACTAACCACAGGCATAGTATAAAAGCAAACAGAAAAAACCCACAGAAGACAGTCTTCGTCGACTGACAGCAAAGGCCAAACTTTTCAGTAGCTGCATTTATTTCCATATGAAAGCCATCACTGTGTTTAGGGGAAGTGCCTGCTTTTGATTTGCTGAGATGTTTCATGGAAGACTGTGTCCTGCTGTTTGTAGAGAGCATGTGCCATCTAGCTTTGGTGTGTTCTCAGCATCTGGTGGCCTCAGATTTTATGCAACCATAAACTGTTCCAAAATATTGTGTGTTCTTGTTCATGATTTTGGTATCCCTGGTAAAGTAGCCCTCTGTGTAACACTGGCTTATGGGAAATTGGTTAGCACAGTAACTGCAGTCTGACAATACCCTGAATTGGGTACTCTTAAAGTACTCCATAACCAAGGGGTCAGCTCAGAGACTGGATAGCTGCTTCACTGTGCAAACCATTTAAACATCCTCACACCCTTTCCATTTGACACAGACAAACATTCCAACATAAACCACTTTGTTATACAAAGCATTGCCAGCATCTAAATACAATAGACAAATGTAATTTTTCAGCACTAAGAGCTAGATTGCACTGAAGAGAAAAAAATAAATCAATATGTGCTGAAAAGAGAGGAGTGTATTTCAGAGTGCATTTAAAAAACTACTAAACAAAACTATGTAACAATATGCAACTATTTCAAATAAGTCAATCTATATCAAATCTAAGAGATAGAATCACAAAATTATTATTTCTAGTCTACAGGAAAGTGCCTTGAAAGAAGATGGTCCATGAGGTTTTTAATTGCGTTCACCACATCTGTAAACAGAATAAAATGACCTGTTATTTATGTGTCACCTTGCTTTCAATGTGAAACGTGGAGCTTCTTGGTGATTTCTCTGAGAACATTCCAGAGCCTCTGAGGATAAAAGACATTGCCTTTGGACTCCTAAACATGAATACAATTTTATCTGAGTGGTCTTCCCAGGTACTGCCAGATCTTGCACCATATGCTTTGCATGGATAGTAGCAAGATGTGCTCAGCAGGGGCTCTGCACATTTTTAGAGCACAGCATGCTAAATTAAGATTTTTTTATTGAAACACAGAGGAGGTTTAACAACACAGAAAACAACATAATGCTTACAGTACTTCTTTTCCTCGGTTTTTAAAACCTGTCCATCAGAACTGATTTGTGGCAAATTCAAAATACAAGACTGGCCCAAATATAATGGCTTTTTCATTACAGTGATTAAAACTTGAAAGAAATACACTTACCTTACATTTGTTTTCAAACTAATTTTTTGACTAAGCTTTCAAGCCCTTTTAAAAACCAAACAAGAAGATCTAAGCTACTGGTAAAATGTGCAGCAATCAAGGTCTTTGATGAACATGTGAGCTGGAGCAGGGAACAGGTTCCACAGCAGAATTTTCAGGACCCATTACAAGAAGAAAACAAGGAGAGGGGCCTGTGGCATCCTGTGTTCTTCCCCTTTAAAAGCTGCAAGGCTCCTTTGTATTTGAGACAATTTGGCATTTATTTAAAAGCTAATTGGTACTCGCATACCAGAAAAAATATTGTCAGCTCACAGAGGAAGGCTGAAAAATAAAATGTGCTTGGATTGAAGGTTCAGCAAGCTGCAGCTCTGACATCAGCAGAGGTAAATCCCATAAAAAATATTTGATTCCTCTACACAGGTAATCGCTAGTAAATGACCATTCTCAAATATTATATGCTTTGGGGTCCTTATTTGAAATAAGTGAGCCTACGTAAGCATTTATTTAAGACAAAATCTTCAAACGCAGTTAATCAGCACAGCATTGCAAGAAGTTAATTAAGCTCAGAGGTGCTAATGGATTTAGAGTGTTTTTTATTCAGAGTTATCTAAGTCTGGCTCACTTCCTCCTTCATGCTGGCACTAGCAAGAAATCCTTCAGAAAGTTTTGGGAGATTTTTTACCCCTGTCCTCATACCAAAATAGAGCAGTGAGGTGGCCTGGAGTGCCAGCTCACTTTGTTATCTCTACAGCTGGCACAAGAGAAACACTGATTCTTTTGGCACCTATTAGGTGAGCCTATTAGGTGAGCCTAAGCCAAAGTGCATTTTCTGCTAGTGGCTGAGCACTTGCAGCACTCGATAAAAAATGCTGAACCAGTGGCAAAGTTGGTTAAAATCATGACTTTATTCTAATGCCTTCTTTAAGGACTCTGAAAACTCTTTTCAATCCTCACTGTCACAATGTATTGCTGCATAGTAAAAGTCCATCAAAACCTCTCATCTGGGCAAGTGAACAGGTTCTGATAGGATATCCCTCCTTACAGGCTGTCTGTGGGCATGCACTTTGGAGTAAGAAAGGCACCATTACCAATATCCTTGTCCAGATTCGTACATTATATATGCTAGACTCAATCCAACAATTTCTGTGTCAGACCTGTGTTCTTAGCTGTATAAATTCCCAAGGCAGGGTTTCAAACAGGCCCTCTCCTCTCCTCTCTTGCAGGCAGCCGAACTATTTGCAAACACTTTCACACATTCTCCTGCCTGTGGGAAATGTAGGCCAGCTTACCACAAGCAGACAGTGTGAAAGCTTTCTTAAAAAACCCAGCTGCTGGCCTGTTTTTCATAGAGTGCAAGTCCTTTTAAACACTTGCCTACCTTCTACCCTGTAAACCCTCCTTTTCCACAAAGGGAACTTCCCTCTTTCTGGGGTAAGAACACCACGTGAGCCATGTCCCCTGCCCCACCACAGCAGACTGCTCTTGCACGACTATTATGCCACCCCACTAAGGCTCTAGCCAAATTGTAGAACTGAATGCAAAAAACCTACACCTAGTTGTGTCTGCTTTTAGTTCTCAATATTTCAATGCATATTTAAATATCAACAAAATCCATAATTATTTGATTCTTAAGTAAAACAAGCTGGAAATTGAAAGGAGTTGTATTTGTTTTAATACAAGCAGTCAATCCAAATTAATTCCACTTAGGTCGATCATCAATACTCAGCTACAGCTAAAGAAAAAATTCCACAGAGATGGGGGATTTAAAATTAGTATGAAAGGCATGTAAGGTAAACATTAAGAAACAAAATTAATCAGGAATTACAAATACAGAATATTTCCTTGAGTAATTCTTGCATTTTGATCCACTGTTAAAATCTGCACTATATTGTTCAAAAGAAGAATACCATTCACCATGGAAAATAACATGAGATGTAACAAAAAAATTACAAGGTTGCCTACCTTGCACTAAGCTGCCGAAGGACTTGAACTTTCTTTCTCACTCGATCCCGATTTTGATTTACATTCTTTGCAAGTATGATGACACTTCCTACGATATTGAAAGCAAATAAAACATTGAAGAATTTTGCTGGATTTCTTCTAATACAACCATAGAGCATGATGGTAAAAGTTCTTGAAGAAGTAATCTCCTGCCTAGATTCCCCAATTTTTGTAATATGGGATATAAACTGCAAAATATGACATCTAAATGTCTCAGCCAATAAATGCCCATTAATTAGTAATAAGTACTCCTTCTAGCAATTGCTAAAATATAACAGGATTTTCTAAGCAGCAAAGGACAGTCCTTGCCTTTGCACCTATGAGCAAACCAAGCTAGGAGTAAGGTGTATAACATTTCATGTAATACCAAGTATATACTTTGTTATGTGGGGGAAGAATACAAGTAAAGAAATAGATGAACAATGAAGAAGCTTCCCATTATCAGTCAGGTACTTTTATAGGCATAAAAGCTCATGCTGGTCTGGGGGAAAGATGTGGAAAGACAAAGGAGAATGGTTTTTTAGATAGGATTTTTGGAAATGTGTTCTGTGAGCAAAAGGTTTATACAAGAAGCCATATTGAGAATGGAGAGTACAACAGGCAGCTGAAGGAGGAGCTGGGAAGGAAGTCAGAGTCTGATTTGATGTGAAGGAGTACTTTATGTGAAGTTAAGAAAACAACGAATAAAACATGGAGGCACCAGGCGACAGAAGTCAACCACTGAGATCTATTCTACAGTTAGAGGTGCAAGGTGGAAAAAGCACCCCCTCAGTTTGTGCTTTTCATGGTTTGGCATGAAAGCATGAGGTTGGGCGAAGCCATAGAGGAGAGGGAAGTTGGAACACGAGCTAAGATTGACACTGTTGTTAAAATATGAGAACATTATAAGAAAATCTGTAGCATATTTGGCCTGAGGTATGTTCCAAAGGAAGACTCAAAGGATCAAAGTGATAACATGGACAATCATAGCAGTATGATACTAGATGAAAAGAGAATGAGTAACTGTTGTCACATCACACCTAAAAGTACAATAATTTCATTTAAATAATGGATATCCTAGTAACAGGTATTACAATGAGTTTAATTTGCATTTTCTGAAGAGTGTGTTGTAGTTTCTAATACTGAGATATATAGTCCAAGACTATAACAAGTACCTCAGGATCTAATCACAGAATTTAAATTCATAGTTTTGCTGCATATGATTTTTAGTGTGTTTCAGACTATTTTGATATAGGCTTAATAATTTAAATTAGCACAGACCTTTTTTGTTGTGGACCAAATGGTGCAATACCCATTTTCTGAAACTTTTGTTGGCATTCTCCCATGTATGACATCTTTCCAATGGCAAAACCCAAGACACCAGCAACTACAGAGACAGATAACAAAACATAGTTAATACAACAGCTTAAATCAGGAGTGTGCTATTGGCTCCACTTTAATCATATAACAAATTCTGTACCACATCTTCTCAGAACATGTCACAAACACATGTGAAGTTATACAGGGGTGAATTCAACAACTACTGAAAACTGGTTACCTATCATGAGAGAGAACAACTGTTCCAAAATAATTGATACAGAAAAAGGATATAATATTTCTGTGTACAGGAAAAGGAGATAACATTTAAAGGACCAGATTATAGAAAATAAAACTAACTCACAATGTCAGCACTAATAGTTCTTGCCTTTGATTGCACACCATGGTTTACTTCTAATTGATCACACTTTTAACACCAACTTCTCTGACCTTCTAAGAAGCTGGAACATCAGCTTGCCATACTTTTGCACTGTGGCTTTCACTCACTAAAGTCAGAATAAAAGACTACTTCAATGTCCTCGATTTCCTGCTGAATTTCTGCTGGAGAGGGAATCTATTTAATTTCTTGTCATTTACGAGCCACCTCACTGTACAGTACAGTTACTGTGCTGCTATCTGTTTTCTTTATCAATCCATGGTTCTGAATTAGACAGTTGAGATCAATCAAACAAACACATGAAAAGGACCATACTATTTTATAGATTATAGTATTGTGACTTCTTGATACCATAAATTGTGCAATCTGCCAAGCACAGATGATCAATGAGCTGACATTAATTTATAAAACAAAGTGGAGACTAGAGTTTATACAAATTTGAGAGACTGCACTACATAAATATAAGCTGCTACTGAAAATATTAACATTAGAAGAATCTCGCTTTATACATTTATTTTTAAACACATCAGAAATTTGATTTCCTAATCTGCTGGGGTAACATATAAATTGCAAAAAAAGAAGATTTTGGAAAGAAATTCAGAGAGATCCATTTAATGGCATATGCCTTTAAAGACATATGACAGGCATATGCCTGTAAAGACATATGACAGGCAAAGAACCCTTTCTTTCTATTTAGAATTGGCTACAACTTACTTGCCATCTTGGGGAATGGACCAAATCTTGGGCTTGCTGAGAAAATGCCTACAATAAAAGAAAACAGTCAGAAAGCTTATTCACTTATTGACTTGAGGAACTCAGCAGCACTCAAAACCAGCACTAATTTTCCTACAGAGTTTGCATTTCTTAAGGTGAAGATGGTATGAAGTCCATTAACTCATTTCAGTACATCAGGGCACTTTCTATTCCACTAGTTCTTAGAGCATGTGTTTTGGGGCAGTTCTAGAGTCATAGAAAGAAGAGAATCTGGACTTTGCAGGATTCAGTTCAGGCAGGAGTTCAGAGTATAAACCAACACGAAGGCAGCATGTCTGCCACTGGTGACACCTGCAGCACTGCAGAGGAAGTGATGGTGGCTTATGTTTCACCACAAACCAGCCCTGCATATAAAACAGCAAAATTAAATCTCTTACACAGGATCCAGCTCCTTGTGCTGTGATAAGTAGGATGAAACTGCTCTTTGGTAGCTTTCCACAGCTATCAATTAAAACTGTACCACTAGTATCTAGCCTTCCTCTCTCCAGAGGAAAGATCACACATTTTGGCCTTTAAGAGGAGAACGGTGTGCTAAACCAGAAAAGCAAAAAATTATCTTTAGCTTTTCCACCAAAATCCACATTCCCCCAGTAATCTCAGGAGGTGAAACCAGTATTCCTCTGAGAACTATGTGTCTGGCAGAGGAATGCCATGCTGTGGAGGAGGGCTCCACACAGCAAGATTACCACGGCAAAGGGAAGGGAAGTAAACACTGGTTGCACTGTTACACGCATTCAGACAGTAATAATGTGGCTTAGAAGCTCCAGCAACTTCTAGAGGCAGGGTACTGTGTGCAGCCATCAGAAGAAAGTATTTAGACAGAGGAGTATTCAGCCTATGCTAAGCACAAGGGCTTTTGCCCACTGTGATCTATGCAATTTTGTATTGAGTCTCTCGGGGGAGGAAGGAACAAAAGTGTTGTTTGTTTCTAATCACCCCCTCCAACAGTTGACACACAGTAATGATTATTTACTAAGAACATTTGTTATTTCACAGCTGATCAGAAACAGTCAAGTACAATGAACAGAAACTGTGAAGAATACCTGGTGCCAGAGGCTGGCACACTAGCTACAGAGACTGCCCCAGTGCCCTTCCTGTCACTACTCACCCTTTTTCCAACGTGTAATCCTTCTCTAACACACTCTTACACCTTCCTTCCCTGTCTCCCTACAACCTCATAGGTCAAGGATGGAGTAGGGAACCCACATCAGCCTCTTGTGATATAGCTTAGCAGACTTCAGGGTGGATCTCCAAAACACCAACCTCAAGCTTATATGTAGTCAAGGCCCCCAGCAGGGAAACTGAAGGTGCCATGTGTAGAACTAGGCTCATCCACCACATAAACAGAAAACAATTTTCTTTTGTGTTAGCCTGCAGATCATGAGCCATCTCTACAGAAAGCTCTCTGTCTCCTCACTTTGGCAGTACTCCTTGTCCCTTTGCACCAAAGCTGTAGTCATATTGACACATGGTCACTGTCAAAACATTGCCAGCATTTTCAAACAGAACAACAGTTAGAGCTCCAGCACCCGATTCAAACGCCCTGCTCGGGCTGTACAATGCTCTGCCCTGCGAGCTGCCCCAGTGAAGGCTCTACTCAACTCCATGTGATCATGGTGACAAAATCCAGCCACCAGTCTTTGGATTTGCAAATTCTCTTTTCAGTTCATGCTCTTGCAAAAGAATGACTATGGCAATGCACACTTAATAATCAAATCACCATAGCAATGATGGTAATGAGCAAGAAGAATATTGATCTTGAAAAACAGCACTTTAATGATGCATTTTTTTATCTTTACCTTTTGAGATAAGCCCCTGGGTGACAAGCATGCTCCCAAGAGATAAAGGAAGAGCTGTGAAAATGAAAAGGAGAGCAGCTGGTATCAGCCAAAATTTGCTAAATATTTGATAAATACTCTCTTATACATTAAATGTTTTCTGTTTCTAATGTTAAACACATTATTTCTAAACATTAACTTTGCCTACTGTCTTAATCACCTATTACATCTGCTCATTCAGATTACTTTCTCTTCTAAGCCACTATGTCCTCACACAGTGCCAGACATCAGCCGTGCTGTAACATCTGGAATTAACACAATATATATATATTTATTATATCTCCTCTAACTACTGCAACACTTCTAATGACAACAACTCCAATAAAATGCTGAAATCCTTTTCAATCTTCTCCATTCAGGAAATATGTAATTTAGATACAAACTGAGAGGGTGGAAGTAAAGGATACTAAAACACCAAGCACTGATCTTTTTAGCTGTCCTAACATACAAAAAATTTCACAAATCAAAGACACATAGCCATGCCTGCCTTTCATTCAAAGGCAAAGATAAGTATGTAACAAAGTAAAACATTCCTAAGGTGGTTGTTATAATGGACTTCAAGAACAGAACCAATTCTACAACTGCTGAAGTTCAGATTAAACAAGACCTCAATTCAACCACCTTTACCTACAACAATTATGCAAATAATTCAATTAAACCTTTAAGAATACAAAGCTTAACTTAACATGACGGAGTTAACCCACAACAGTATTCCAACAAAAAAGCATTTTGCAGACAGCTTTGCATACATCAAGAAGTAATTCTGTGTGGTAAGTGTGGTAAGAATGATTTTGGATCACTCACCTCTGTACCAGAAACTTTCCTGTTTGCATTCTTTAATGATCCTCGCAACCTCTCTGTCTTGAACTTGGGACATGGGACAAAATAACATTGGCTGAAAGCATAAACATGGATTAGTTTACCGAATTTAATCTCACAGGAAGAAAAAAAATGAATCAATTAAAGAAGATAAAGATTATTTAAAAAACAAATAAAAATACAAAAACCTCCAAGCAAAACTCCTTATTCTGTTGCAAGCCCAAGCAAAACTCCTTATTCTGTTGCAAACAGTGTGATGAAATCGTAACATCCCAATACAGAAACAGAAATAACTACATGGAGGGTCAACATATATTCTGCCAGACTCCCCACTAGAAGAACTTTCTCTCTGAGCAATTCAAATATATCCATGGCATTAACTGAACTCAATCATACTGCCTTCACCCTAGTACAAACCAGACCAGCAACAGACTTCTTGAAGGTAGCTCTTTTTCCACCCACTGTGATTGTGAGGAAAAAGTGACAGTATTCTCCGTTGCATTCTATTCAGGGTATTGGCATGTAAACATATGAGGATTATTTTTCTTTCTTTAAGAAAAGACTCAGTGTATCATTTGAAGTGTTGTTATCGGCCATCTGAGATAAATGGGTGTACTGGTTTTGACTCGACAAGAGTTTATTTTCTCCATAGTAACCAGTATGGTGCTAGGTTGTGGATTTATGACCAAACCAGTCTTTACAATACAGGGATATTTAATTACTGCTGAGTAGACCTTACACAGAGTCAAGGCCTTTTCTGTTTCTCAGGCTGCCCCACCAGCAAATTGGCTGGGGATTTGGTAGGGGACACAGCTGGGACAGCTGACCCCAGCTGATCCAAAGGGTATTCCAATTCCATACCGTGACATTGTGCTCAGCAAAAAAAGCCAAGAGAAGGGAGTTGTCATTAAGTTAAAATTAATTGAAATTTTAGCATTTTTCTGTAAAAACACATAATCTTCAAACATACACATTCTTGAAAGAAAAGCCAGGCATCACAGAAGAAGCAATGCCTTGGAAAAAAAGAGTACATTCATCTATTACAGGATTCTATCTCCTTTTATGCCTGACTTATTTCATCTATGATTTTATAGCCGTAATAAGGAAATGCATTTACTGGCCATAGCCACACATTTCACATTATAGGAATTAGTATCTCAGCCCTTTTTCAAGCACTGCTCCCACAAAAGTTAATGGTGGAACTGGGCAAACAAAGATTTGGCTCCACTCTAGATCATAGAGAAACGCTTCAAACTGGTTTCAGAGCAAGGTCATAACAAATACAGTAAAATACAAACAGGCTGACTGAAAGATAAGGAAATGCATGTCAGAGCCCCAAGTGTACTAACAGGCTTTGCAACCTTTCTGCCTCCATACACACCCTGCCAGCTGTTTAACTGCTTGGGCTCAGAGTCAGCTCTACCATGGCACAGTTGTGTAACACTGAGTTAGACTGCTGAAAAAACAGAAAAGCTCGGAGAAAGCAGCAAGAAGCTATGCCCAGGGCCTCTGCCCTTCAGCTCAGGAGCTGTATATAAGCTCAGGCCCTTGCCTTAACTGTGCTAGCTATACCATGGAGATGCTTACCCTGCCTTGCTAACCTGATCACCCAGCTTAGCATCAGACTTGCCTGGCAATCACTGAACTGACTGTAGGCTGACCCTGGTTAACATCATTGGATCTGCTCTCCTCCTCTTTTTGGGTACAGTGATACTGTGCTCTCTGTATCTGAGGCCCCAGCCCCTGCCACCCTGCTGTCACTTGTGCCTCTTCCTTGCAGATCAGCCCAGTATTGCTGCCCTCTGGTAGTGACTGGTTAGCAAAAAGTCCTATCACATTTAAATTCCTCAATGTCTCCATCAGAGGAGAATGTTCATCTTCTGTAGAGCTGTAGACCAGATTCTTGTGCTGTACTGTTCCCTTCTCCCCTTCTGAACATGTCCCCATCAAGCATGCAGAGCTTGCAGGACTTGTACTCAGACACCATGGCTATGCCAGCTCATAACTCAGGGCATAAATCAGAGCCTTAAGATTCACAACTCCTAGCCCTCTGTGCACAGTGAACCAGGAAAAATGACACACCATCCTTTCCTCTCTTCATCTATATGCTTAAGCTAACAGACACCTATTTCTCTCTTCAATAAGAGCAACTGAGACAAAATCTGTTATTCATTAGCAATAGCATCAAAATAAAAGGGAGGAAACCCAGCTCACCCATCCAGGTTGCTTTATTGGAGGTGTCTGACTTCCCTGTTGACCTGTTTCAGAAGACATTGTCTCTTTCCTTGTAGTCTGCTACTGCTCTTGTTCAGCAAAGCTATGCGTTTTATGCTTGGCTACTTCTCTTCCTGCAAGGTACAAAGGTAAAAAGTCAAGATATCATACTGATATTTGTAAGTCCAATGTTCACCTAGAAAGAAAAATGAGGAGATTGAAAAGAGTACATTTTTCAGAGCAGAGAGCATCCTGATACACAATTTACAGCAGTTTATCACTTATCAGCCACACAGAGTTGTGTGTAACTTAAACAGGTAAGTCAGTAACTACAATTAAATGCTGAATCATGACCTAGTATAGTATGCTCAATCATAAAGAAATGAAAATAACTATGAGAAGTAATTGAAAACTTTCTAATTGTTTAATGTATTGCAGGTCCAAGAAATAGCCTCTTTAGTGTGCTGTCCAGAATTGCTGCACTATTTCTTTCCTCACTGCCATCATCTGAAGCCTGGATTAAATGGGACCCACCAAGCAAGCCTATCACAAACCACATCTGTGTCTCAAAAAACCCAATTCAGTTACAAACGTCCTTTAAAAAAATAACACCAAAGAATAGATTCCAAAGAGTTTTAGAATGGCAATCTTCCATGCTTGAGAGCTATGCTGCTAGGGAAAAGCAAGAAGGAAACTCATTTATTTCTAGAGTACTTCAAAGAATCTAAATTGCCATTTTTACCTAGCACTTTGCTGCATGCTCTGGCACTTTATTAACATAGAGGGCACTTCTCCTTTTCTTAAAGTACCTTGTGAGAATAGTGGCACTGAGCAAGGCTAAAGTGACTACAAAGGGCAGAGTTAAATAGAAAAGATATGCAACAATTTACTGGATTTTTTTATTTTCATACCATTTCAAAATGGTTTTTTGCATTCATAATATTACTGTATAAACAACTTCCTGCACTTACTTTGGGGTCAGTTACACAGCTATGAAGTTCAAGCAGCATCTCCTTCATATACACTAGATATACAGACAGCAAAGCTTTTTTAAGCAATAGAAGCAACATAACCGCCTATCCTCTGGGTAAAAAAACTTAAAGCATTGAATTCACACCAATCTGCACTTTATTCTTAGACACTCACAAAAATGACCATGATAACTGTCTCTTTGAAAAACCATAAGTTTGAAAACCCACATTCTATGAGGAAAGCTCACAACTCTACACCGTCTTCCTCAATCTGAGAGCAATTTAATTTTCATCAGTCTCTTGTCACTTAATGCAAAAAAATGACATAAAATATAAGACACATAAAACTTTAAAGAGGTTTGTGTCAATCAAAAATGAAAAAAAATTTCTTTTCTTATCTGCCTTCTTATTCTTATCTACTCAGAAAGCCTACTAGTGCAGACGGCTGCATAAAATAATCACTGGAAACAGTATCTAAAGGCTGCAACAGACTTAAAGTGCTTGTCTTTTTCATGATAATAAAAGAGCTGAGTCACAGGAGGAAAATAAATTAAAAAAATATTAAGGAAAAGGAGTGGGTATAAATAAAGATTATAGCTATTTGCAGTTTGCCATGGGCCTCCTAAGTACAATTCTCCTGAATTATAAGTTATTCAGCTATGCTACTGCTTCAACATAATGAAGAACCCCAAAAATATTTAGCCCTTTAAGCAGCCTCATGGTACATCTCCCACATGGGATGAAAGCTGAGAGCTATACTGGCAAGAATGAAACAAAGAGACAGAGTTGATGTCATCAAAATATTATGTAACCGACTCATTAATTCATACCTAGGACACAAGCTGTCTCCTATCTGATGAATGTAAAAGTGTTCTAATATTTCAAGTCCCTGTGTCTTGGAAAGACAACTGTTATCCCAAAAAATAACTGTATTTCCATTAGCTTACCTGAGAAATGTAAACTCTTATAATTTTCTGCAATACTCATTGCTGTTTTCTCAACCTTACACATAATTCTTAGTGCAACAATTAACTGTATATTCTGGGAAGAATTTCCCAGTTATATTATTCTGTTTAAATGAAATACCTATAAAATACAAGATTAAATAAATGTGGTTTGCAAGGATCAAATAGTCAAAAAACTTATTTGTCTTTTACAAGAAATGTTCAGGACAATGTCTTCATTTTCAGAAGAAAATGCTAATTTTAGGCTCCTGAAAATATCTCACAGTTTAATTACCTCTAATGAGATGACAAAGAAGCAGTATGCAAGAAGATAGCTAAGTTTTTCAGATATGAGAGTTGTCAACTTCATACACTGTGTTTTCAATAAAAAAGCTTCCTTCTGAATAGGAATTATGAGCCCATAATTTCTAGGGCTAGAATTTCGGGGAAGAAAGGGGGAGCCAAAATTGCTTGTATTAACTGGTCCATGCAGTGGGCTGTGCCGCTGAGGGCAGGCACCACTCATCAAAGATTTCAGAGAGGCATTTCAAGGACCATTGTGAGGAAGATTACAAGCCTCAACATGATGCTTCACACCTATTTGAACTGGCTCTTCGAAATAAAAGCCTGAGTTTAAAACAAAGGTGAGTCTACAGAGTAGTTGCACTAGGTAGTCAATGAAAAGGTCCCTACCAACAGCCTGAGAGCACAGGGCTCATCCCTACAGCAGCTGCTCAGCGCCCACACCCAGGGCAGGGCACGCCCAGCCAGCACAGAGTATTTCTATCCTAGAAATTCATAACCAATTAAGCTGGAAAAGGCCTCTAAGATCATCGAGTCCAACCTAGGACCAAACACCACCTTATCAACTGAACCATGGCATTAAGTGTCAGGTCCATTCCAATGTCTAATCACTCTAATTGTAAGAAATTCTTCCTAATGTTCCACCTGAACCTCCTCTGGCACAGCTTGAGGCTACGTCCTCTTGTTCTGCCATTAGACGTCTGGGAGAAGAGACAAGTCCTCCCCTGGCTACAACCTCCTTCCACGTGGTTGTAGAGGGCAATAAGGTCTCCCTGAGCATCCTTTTCTCCAGGCTAAATGCCCCCAGCTCCCTCAGCCGCTCCTAGCAGGACTTATACCGCAGACCCTTCAGCAGCTCCGCTGCCCTTCTCTGGACACGCTCAAGCACCTCAGTGTGCTTCCTGAACTGATGGGCGACATCGTCGTCGGCCTGCGGCAGCACAGGCCCACAGCGGCCGCCTGCGCCGGGCCTGCCGCCGACAGCCGCGACCCGACCCCCACCTTCCCCTGCCGTGACGCCGGAGAAATCCGGCCCCGCGGAGCCGCTCGGCGCGGAGAGGAGGAGTCTGACACTCAGGGCCCCCACCGCTCTTACCTTCCCCGGGCCGCCGGAGGAAACGGAACGGGCTGGGCTGGGCTGGGCTGGGCCGGGCCGGCCCGGCTGGCCCCAGAAGCCCACGAATGCCCGCCTGCCGGGCTGAGCCGCGCTGGGCGGAGGCCGGCCCGGGCTGCCGGTCTCCAGCGGCACCTGCCGGCCGCCGGGCGCAGGGACACCGGGGCGGCCGGGCCGCAGGGCCCGCCCAGGTCACCTCGTGCCCCGCTCCTCGCTCCTTCGGGGGTCACACGGGCACTTCTGGCCTGCCGGTCGGCTGCTCTGCGAAGAACAGCGAGCATGCCAAGAAAATTCCGCCTTCTCGGATTTCTCCACTGAAATTCAGAACGCTCTTTCAGCGAGGGTATGTGCTAATGAAGGTAACAGACTCACGGAATCTTTAGGGTTGGAAGGGCCCTATAGAGGTCATCTGGCCCCATCTCCCCTGCCAAGGAGGGCCACCTGGAGCAGGTGACACAGGAACTTGTCCAGGTGGCTTTGGAATACCTAGAGAAAGGGAAGCTCCATGAACTCCCTGGGCAGCCTGTTCAGTGCTCTGCCACTTTCAATGAAAAGGTCTTCCTCAAGCTGAATTGAAACTTCTTGGTTTAGTTCATGGCCACTGCTCCTCATCCAGTTGCTGAGCACCACCAAGAAGGGTCTGGCAGCATCCTCTGACACCTTTGAGATATTTATATGCACTGATGAGACCCCTCCCAGTTTTCTCCTCTGCAGCCTAAACAGGCGCAGCTTCTGCAGTCTCTCCTCAAGAGAGATGTTCCAGACCTCTCATCATCCAGTGGCGTCCACTGAACCCTCTCCGGTAACTTCTTGTCTTTCTTGTAGTGAGGAGCCCAGTATACAACATAAGGGGTCTGTCCTACAAATTGAAAATATTTTTTCTGGAAATGAAATCTTCTTCTTTAAAAAAGAAACAAGAAATTCTACCTTGACCATTTTGGAATGAAAAGTGTTGCTTATCTACTTTGATTTTAATACCACGATGCTTGTAAATAATTAAATTTTAATATTAACAAGAATTAAACAAATAAGAAAGGCACTTTCATCAAGTAAAAATAATTTCCCAAGACAAAGTTATCCTGAAAATGTCAGTTGGGTGTGGGAGGGGTTGTTCAAGAAATATTGGAAAAAATGGTTCTACTTTCTCTAAAATAAGAAATTCAATGCCTTTCCTTAAGAATAAGTTTTCTAAAAAAAAAAATATATATATATAAGCATGAGTTTTATTCTACATTTTATTTTAATAAAAAAGGTCTCTGTTTCTATTTTGTTTTGCTTTGTTGTTTTTTTTCACAGCAAGACAATAGTTTTCAGTAGAGTCTCTTAAATGGTGATATGCCACTTCAGTGCTTATCATGAAATGAATAGCCTGTGAGATCACCATTAAACTTCTCCTTTTGCATGACCTTGGCATCTCAGTTTCATAAGAAACATAAATCATAGTTAATTTTCTTAAGTCCAGAAAAAGCTTTCAGCTTCCATGAGTCTTGGCTACTCGAAGCCCCTTTCACCAGGCTATTCTCCCATTCTTGCCTGCCAAACCAGAGGATCAGACTTTGCTGCTGCAAAATGTGCTTTTCACATGGAGGCTGGGCAAGAGTGTTGTCCTAAAACAAGTCTCGAAAGTGTATCTAATACCTTTTTAATACTGGTATCTAAAAGGTATTCTTGAAAACATACATTAAAGCTATTTAATAGATATTGGCTACATGCTATTCTGAAAAATGCAATACACTAGAGAATCCCATGTGGAGTGAGGACTTAATAACCCATAACTTCTTAACTGCTCCAGCTTAAACTGAACATAAAACGAAAGAGCACTGGAATGATAATTTTCTCGTGGGCCATATGTGTGCCTGGGATAGTGATTGCCTAGAGATAGGATTGTTTGAATTCTTGCGAAAGAATTCTTGCAAATTTCTGTGCAAAAGTGCCTATTAAAATCAGTTTAAGCTTCTTTTTAATTGTAACTTTAAATGTAAAGTTGGTTATCACAATTGAATATGTTCTTCAAACACTCTTTCTTTCCAAGATTTACCTAAAAGTTTTTCAGAGTTATAAAAATTGAGAGAAGGTAATAGACAGAAATCAGTAAATGTTAGTGATTTGGAAGAGTAAACACAAAGCAAAAGAGATTCTTACCGCTCCCAAACAAAACCAGCTTTACACATCAAAGAAAAAAAAAAAAACCCAAGTGATACCAAAAGTAAAACAATCAATATGGAGTTGAATGTTTGGCTGAAGAATTATCTGTTGTCAGAGTAGAAGCATATCAAAAACTGAGATTTCACAAACTCAGGGAAGGTTTTCAGGCTCTGGCTGCTTGACTGAAGAACCTCTTAGAAAACACTGTAGGGTTGCCAGGGTCCTGAGGTTCACCACAGTCACTAAAGCAAAGCCTTTCTGGTGTGCATGTTTAACAGAAACACTCCACGTACGTGTGCAGTGGGTGCCAGTGGGAGGAACTATTACCACTTTTGTTAAACGTGGTTTATTTGTCTGTTACAAAATCAAACCCTGTTAATTGCTTGAAAATTCCCTGAGAAACAAAGCTCCACCCCCTTGCTTTGTAACCATAACAGAGCATTGAAAACGAAGTAAGAATTACACGACAGGGCATTGTTCTTATGGTGATGGGAGTAGGAGTTAAGGGCGAATGAAAAGACTGAAAAGTCACAGCAGGAAACAGTCAACATACTTCTGAGTAAAACATTAAACTGCCCTCACTACTTGCAAGGAATCATGTAAGTTCTCTCTGTCTTGGCTGATTCTTGGATGTACTTCTATTTTATACTTGGCCTGGGCTATCTTTAAGAAGTGAATAGTTGGTAATTATGAAATGTTTAAGATACAGGATTTTCCCTTTTCAGTGTGAAGAACCCAGTAAAGTGCTTGCAGGGACCTGCATGTGTTTGTGTTTCCCATGTGATTGTGACAAGTGCCTAACTGTAAACTCAGCCACTCCTGCTTTTTTCCAGAGCTGCAGTTTTAATCCTAATCTGTGCTCATACTTTCATGCTTTTTTCCCCCATTTCTCTGGCACTTGCTTCCGCTTCTACATCATGCTCATTTCAGGCATCTCAGGCAATACCTAAGGACAACTCACAGGGGTCTGAAAGTTCTTTTAAGTGCCATGTGTTTACTTGGGTTTCAAAACATACAGTTTGAATGCAAATAAAGCATTGTTTTTTACAATCACTAGCTTTAGAAGAGTTTACTCCTGTCAACCAATGTAATTATGGGGCTGTTAAATTCAGATAATTTTGTTATGTCTGCCTTGGGGTAGGGGTGTCTTGAATATTATTCTAGAATGAAAATGCTTCTTGTTCTGTGAGTGGAAGCTTCTACTGTAGTGTTTTCTTGACTTGACTGGTTTGACATAATTGTATTCCTATAAAGATCAAATACTTTTGCTTTAGTTTTGTCAAGTACACCTGTGGCATGCCAGGAATACAAAAAAATGTAGTGGAAGGCATTGCTACACATATATGTGTAACTAAGCACCTTGCAAGCATTGACTTTTGTATTTAAGACGTTATACCTGAAAACTCCTCTTTTGCTCTGATGCTCATGCATATATCAGCCCTATGGAGAGCACTAGAATGTAACTTTGTGCCACGTAAAGCCAAACTTAACAGTTACTAAGAATCTCAGAGAGAGTGCCCAGAATACAATTGGTAAATTTGTCAGGATTTGCATTATTTTAATTGCATTATGAGTTTAATGGAAGCCACACAAGCATATCAGGTTCGCAATTCCAGTCATGTCTTGTTTTACTGGAACTCCACCTCTGAACCATGAAGCAAGATACTGTAATTACAAAAAGGGTTGCAAAATTTTTTTTATATTTATTGCTGAATACATGCTGTGAGCCTCACACTCCCGCTAAGCAGCTCCAAAAGCAGTGATGTTCTGGGTTTATTCTGGCCAAAGATCTCATCTTCCATTTGCATCACACCACAGTGAGATGAAATCGTGTCATCACTCACATAATTCTGATGTCCAGTGATAAGTGAGCTTGGTGACTATTCTGGTATGACTTTTCTATAATGAAGAAAAAGAAAGATGCCTTTAATGACATGGAACTTGGAGAAAACAGAGAAGCTCATTAAATCTGTGAGTGTCAATCTTCCTTCCCTAGTGAGGTCAACTTTTCCATCAAAATACTTTAATTATTGTGTGGATGTTTAAAACATATTTCCATTTTTAAAAACACATTTTCAAATAGCAGCCAGAATTCAACAGAGTTTTTGTAATAGCCAAACCCCGTCATATTGAAGGGTAAATGAATCACTTGACTTTGAGACTTCTAGGGCAAAATTTAGTTTACTACCGTGTCCTTTCAAAGGTCTAGACCAGACTTTATTGCTAATAATAGGTCATATAGATGTTAGGTGTTAATACTTTACTCCTATGGATTTAGAGTTTCACAAACTGGGGAAAGAAAATGCGTACCATAAGGTTTATTTAGAATGGGACAGTCTTTTTAACACAAATTAGAAGACACCGATGGTGGTTCTATAGGATGCTGGATGAAGATTATTAAAATTTAAGATGATGGTATATTCGAACAGCAAAAGGACTTCTTAGTTCTTAGCTTATATTTACAATTTTACTTTTTATGCCCCTCTCCCCCGAATTCTAAAATTGAGATTTTGCTTCTGTAATCTTTTTGCCAGAACTTGGCAGCTGTGATCATGGCTGGCTCGTTTTAACTCATGATTTCTTCTAAAATTATCAAACATAGTTACTCAGGAATCTCAGCAAATGAAACACTTCTTTTGTGCTTTTTGTAGACAGCATTGCTTATCAGAAGTCCTTACTCTGCTATAGAACAGCATACATTTCACAAAGGTGAGCACAGTGCTGATTCGGACATCCCCGAACCCCGCGTAGTCAACCTTGTGTTTGTACAGGCTGCCTAGTGGGTTAGCTCCTCTTTTCCCCGCCACCCTGTGCTATGACAAACTTTTGCTTTTATTTTTCTTGCTGCCGTGACTGCTCCGGGGACAAACTGCTGGCACATGAGTGGCGGGGCGAGATGTCCTGGCCGTTCAGCGCGGCGGGGCTGTGAAGATCACGGACAGCACGGTCCGGCCGTGCGGGCTGCCCGCCCCCGCCGAGGACGCGGCTCCGTGAGGCGGAACGGGCGGCGGCGCCGCGCCCTGCCGGGCACTCGGGACTCGGCTCCCGGTGAGAGGGACGCAGCCCCCGCCGAGCCGGGCAGCCCCGGGGGCGATGTTCCCCCTGTGGAAGGCCGTTCTCTCGGAGAGTGTCCTGGGTAGGTGGCGGCGGTGCCGCCCGCCGGGGCCGGGGGCGCGGGGCCGCGGTTGGGGGCAGCGGGGGCCCAGCCGGCGCCGGCCGCAGCTGAGCAGCCTCGGCGGGGCGTCGCGGGGCTCACCTGCGTGCAGCTGTGTCGCCCATGAACAGCTCCCCTCTGGAACGAGTATATAGTGCTCTCGTCTGAGCGTTCTTCTTCGGGTTCTTTTCTTCCTCTAGTGCTGGAATGCTTTTTGTCTCTCGGATCAGCCAGAATTTATTGCTGCTCCGGGCCACCTGTTTGTGCAGGTGTTGCAGAGGCGGTGCTGTGCTGCCCTGCTCAAGGCAGGGCGCCCAGGGTGGTCGCCAGACCCAGCACCCGCAGTGTCGTCTGCTCGGTGCATCTCCTGCAAAGCCTGGAAACTCACAGCGCACTGCTGCTGTGCCCGCATAAGGTGTCTCCAGGGGAGAACAGCGCACCGATTTACTAGAATAATTCCTTTAGCCACCAGTCTGCCTTTGAGGAGCCCTGACACTGTGGGTGGACTGCTTATTTAGCCAGCCCTCTGAACACTAATCCTTTCCGAAGCTGAGCACTTCACTGAGGTTCAAAGAAGGAACTGCTGACTGAGTGTGGGAAGAGCTGTTTTATTGTCATAATTCTATTTCCTCGTAAAATGCATTTATTTAACTTGAAATAACAAACATTTCTTCAAAGAACGTGGATGTTGTTGCTTGAACTGCTTTCAAATACATTTGATAGTCTATATGTGAAGGTATAAAATGGTACCTCTTAAGTAATCTCCAGGAAATCTTGTTGAAAACACGTGATGGAGTTTTCCTTTTTTGGTTTGCTCTTGTTTTAGGCTACATTTCTTGGTCTCTTTACCATGCACTGCCACCAATGATCTACTACTTCCCTCTTCAGACACTGGCACTCACAGGCCTTGAAGTTTTTGCTGTTGCCTTCTTTTCCCCAATATTCTTGACAATTGGATCTTTTTGGAGGTTGGCTAACAACAAGTATGTCCTAGCCTTTCTGAGATTGGCTATGGTTGGTAAGTATGCACTACAGTGAGTTATAGATTCTGTTTTGGTATCAGTCCATAAGAATAAAAATTCCAAATTGCCTTAAAATTCAGACTATTATAAAAAGAGACAGGAATAAGAAATTCTCACTCTCCCCATACTCATGTTTTGTTGGTTTCTTTTTTTTCTCTCAAGCTTTTAGCTACAGTCAGAGAAATATTTTTTGTAGCCATTATATTGCATAAATACAGAAAAATATAATTTCACTTTTATTTCTAGGAGCTTTTAATTTAGTAAGAGTGATGCCCAATAGGAAGGGTATTTTCAGTATCACTTAAATATCAGCAGAGTAGGTGTTTTTTGAATTGTGACAATGGGTAGGGATGAGGCATTACAGAACAGCTTGGGGCTAGTTTCTGTGAGTGAAACATTCTTTTTGAGTTTCTGAGGCAGTTTTTTCTTCTAAGAATGTATTTTTAAAATTAAATCTATCTATCTTCATGCCTGTAGAGGGGTTATAGGCTCATCCTAAATATGAAATAACCCTTATATGGTCAGCTGCACAGGATGAAAATTTGATCTTAAACTCAGGAAATAGATGCCCCGTTTCCCATTCCACAGGCTCCTCTTGAAACCAAGATTTGCTGGTATTCCCACTTCAGTTTCAGCTAACTGATGCAAATCTTAGCTCTTGTTGATTGTTTGAAAGTTTTTTGGGGTAAGGTTTGGCAGCTATAGCCAGATTCAGAGGCAAGAGTTTGCCACACTGGATGAACTCCAAGGGTCTCCATCCTGTGTAGAGGTGAAAATGCTGCTGCTGAGTGATGTGTCTTACAAGCAGCAGATCCTAGCTCCTCATTTGTCAATATAAGATGATAGACAGATAATAACTTTATTTATAGTTTTCCTCTTTTACTGCTAGAAGACAGAGTAAGATCATCTTATTTTCTTTCCCTGCATAGTTTTATAAAAAAGAATTCTTGTTCTTTATCTCTAGAAAAATACTATAACTGAGCAGAATTTGTTGGTGTCATTGATTTTCTTGAAGAATAGTCTTACCATGTTCTTTTCTTTTCCTGCTCTTCCCATTATATCCATCCTAGTACTTGTCTTCTTGTTTTGTAATAAGCTTTTCAGTGAACTGATTCTTCAGCTTCTTGCAGCAGTGCCTCGCATGTTGCCTTCTGCAAGATCTAGTTTAGAAAGTAGGAGTGAGTATAAGCATTTAAAATTGCACCTTACCTTCCTTCAGATGTGACAGTAACAAAAAATTTGCCATGTTTATTTAAGGTTAATCCTTCAGATCACCTTGCTGTGTTTACTAGATCACTTTACCAAAAGATATGGAAATCACTTAGAAGTGTGCAATTTTTGTTCTGCTAAATAAAGAGCAGTGACAGGCCTATGATGGTCTTTTATGTGCTGCTGATTTCCCGTTTCTCAGTTATTCCTGTGTTTTTCCTCCTTCATACTGGGACAATTTTATTCATTCTCTTTCTGATCGTTTTTCCTTCTCAGAAAAGCCATGGCCTTCCTCTGGGACTTGTTGAATTGTCAGGCAGAACAATCTACCCCATGCATGCGCCACCCCATTCTACTCAGTCTTCAGTTTCACAGTCAAAAAATAAGAAAATTCTTCATGCTTAGCTAAGACCAGAATATTTATGGAGATGATTTTTTTTCTGTTTTGTTTCTTTCTGCCTTTTCAGGAAGCTTTTTTTTCCCTGCAACTTCTAATTTCTGTATCCTTTCATGCTACTTGATTTTGTGTTCTATTTGAAAGCAAACAAACAACAGCAAAGTACCCTGTGGTAGTGTCTATTTGTATCTGTGTCTTCAGACAACATACATTAAATTTGGGTGTTTGGATAGATATATTTAAGTCTTGGGTGTACTTGCATAGCAACTAAAGGTGTGTCTGCTCTAACTTGGCAAACCCATGCTACCTTTAATCAGGGTAGCACACATGATGAAATATTTGAAGAGGCAGGTTTATGGATTGCCAGCACAATTTAGTGACAGAAATCTGTGTGTGCTGTACATGAAACCTCTGTTGAAGTTCATGCAAGTACACCTTCACTGCACACTGATCTTGTTCATCATCTTGGCTCTAAGCTTTGCATCTATAACTCTGAGCAGAATGAGCAGGTAAACAGTTGGAAGATTCCTAGCACGTGTTGCCAGAATCTGCAGCGCCATTTCTGGCATTACTTGCTTAACATCTCTTCAAGTTTGACTCATACTCACTTAGCAAATGGCTGGTATCATAACAGTGTTGCTGCTTCTCCTGCTGTTTGTCATTGGTCCTGGGCCAGAATTTGCCACACTGACTGAAGTTACGAGAATGTATGCGGTCCATTGTCACTTGAATTGGAAACCTGTTAGCAGAGTTTAAAACTGCAGGTAATGTGGGGTCACTGTGCCCTAGGAAACAGCAAAGGAGTATGCAAGTGCTCTCTTTCAGTGGCTGGGAAAGTGGTAACTCTCAGTAATAAACTGGCACAGGCTGGTACTGACCACTTCTGAGACCAGATACTGAGCCAGAGAAAGCCTTGTTCACCCCTTCTGAGGCAGTTATTACTAATCCCTGTGCTATGTATGCTGACTGCTCCTGTATAATAAAGAACGTGGCTTTTGCCACAGTGTACTTACTTTTGTAAGTGCACTGTAGCAAAAGCCATATCCTTTTTAGAAAGGAACAGTCACAGTACATAAAACTTTATGGCTTTTGAGTTATCTAAGTGCATGGTTGAAGAATATCTGTATATGCTTAGATATCCATATATCCTCTCTATGGAATCAATCACCATAAGTACTTTAATAAAAGCAATCAATTTGACTGTTGGACAATTGCTTCATATAATTTTTTTCCTTGAAAATTATGACTGCTATGAAGTCGTATACCCAGTTTGTATGCATACCTACATTTCTTTGGTTAGTTTAAAAATGTGTAGTGCCATGTGTTTTCAGATAAGTGGTGTAGCTATTCAAATTACAGACAATGTTGACCTAATGCACAGGAAATCCTTATCACCGGGTCTCTACTGATCATTAAAGTAAGCTCTGTGTGTGTGTATTTGTTTGTAGGAAGCTTAGCATCATACCATGCACCAAATGCTTCAATTAGACTGCTCATCTTGGCTGCTGGTGTTTCTTCTTCATTGCTGGTTCAAACAGTGACATGGTGGTCAGGAAACAGTTTACAAAGGTATTTTCTTACACTGATGGAATTTAACTGATGTTTCTTTATATTAAAAGATGTTTTCTTTTTTTTTTTTTTCCTCTAAATCTCCTAAATGTCTAACTATTTCAAAAACTGATTCTTATAGGTTCATCAGGATATGGGGCTTCATGCTAGGCAAGATAATGCTCCTTGTTCTCCGTATCTGGTACACATCACTTAATCCAGTCTGGAGCTCACAAGTTGCCAATACTGTCATATTGACAATTGGTTTCATAGCAGCAGTGGAGCAAATCCATTCAGGTAAGTATATTACAGCAAAGATGGTGGTTATGAAAAGAGCCTAAAGTATACCTAGTTATGTGTCACTGGGTTTTGATTCTTTGATTTTTTTCCCCAATACAGTCTGATTTTAGACCGCCTGCATGAGCATTGCAGGTTTTAGAAGTCGTGGGGTACTTCCATCTGCCCATAATATGGCAGAACTGGTATCATAATTCATACAAGTGGTAGTAACTTGGTGCCAGAACTGCCTCTTTTTCCTTATTGCAGTGCCAACAATATGACAGTAACACAAACAAAGGCATGAGCTAGACCTATAAAATCAGAATGAATTATTGTCTTTCCAGCGTGAAACATTTGGGTGTTTTTGTTATTTTGTTATTTCAGTTTGCACTTTGAGTTTCTCTGCCAGTGCATATCTTTTAACAGAGAAGGGGAGATGTAACTGGGGAACAGCTGATATGTGAAAATAAACAGAAAGAATTGGAGGAGTGGACAAGTTGTCCCAGTTAAATTTGCCCAAGTTCTTGGAGTGTTTGCGCAGAGTACACAGTAGTGGGGGCTGGCATAGGCTAAGCTGTATAGATGGTATTGCCAAGGAAGACAGCAAGGTTGGGTTGGTTAGTTAAGGCAGCTCATGTTAAATCCTCAGAATCTCCTTCCTTCTCAGTATAACCTTAATGAATTAATTGAAAGATAAAACCTTATCTATGTGTAAACGGGTATAAATTAGCATCATGCATATTGTGTGTAAACTTGCATTACACAATCTAAATTAAGCCTGAGCTTTCATCAGAATTTAGGGAATCTGCTGCAGGTGATTAGGAAGGAAATCTGTCTTGTTTGTGGGTGACAAAAGGATATGTCTATGCAATTAAAGTCTCCTTAGATGAGAGAGGTTCTAAAGCACATGGAAAAAAAGGAGAAGGAAGGGAGTTTATTTCTGGCTTATTTGGAAGTGTCAGGTTTTGTTCTTATCAGAGTTTAGAGTTTCAGAGAACAGAAGCCTCTGAACAAATGAATAACTTTTCTGCTGATTTTCAAAGCCAGTTTAAACATTTAAAATTTTATTATGGAAAATAATCAGATGAGCAGGTTGGCATTTTTGGAACACTTAAGGTGAGTACATTTTCTTGACAGACCTCGGGTTGTTAGAAAAGATTTTTTTTTTATTATCAATTTCTGATAACACAAACCTAATCAGATAAATTAGCTTTTGTGGATGTAATTTGTTCTAGTAAATTTGTGATTTTGGCTATTTCTTTTTCTCAGTAACTCTTGCTAATAGGATTTGACAGTTTGGTTGGCTGTATTTCTATTCTTATTCTAGGTGGAGACAAGAGGAAACAAGAAACAAACAAAACTGCTAATGCGATTAGAGAGACTGCTTCCCATCCTCATTGGTTTTTATCAGGGATTGCTTTTGGCAGCCTTATGTTCCTCACTCTGTGGATATTTGGGGAGGTTTCCTTAATTTCCAGATGGGCAGTAAGTGGACATCCACATACAGGTCCAGATCCTAATCCATACGGGTAAGTGCATGATGATGATGATGATGATGATGATGATTACTACAAAATTGTAATGAAAATCCAGTGCTGTAGTGGGTGACAAGTTAAAACTCAACCTGATGATGGTATAAGACAGAAAAAAGTGGGTACAAGGTACTTCACACAGAGGATTCATTCTTCCTTTGAGATATCACTGAGCATTTTGTCCAGACCTTAAAATTTTCTGATACATAATTATTTTTATTTCAGCACTAAAATCTTGGTTTGCCACATTTCAAAACAATTTTTAGATTAGGGCTGAGGTTCAAGGACTTCTGAATGCAGTAAATTAGTCGAGCAGTTGGCTTCAGAGAGGAGATGATCAGAGACACATGCACAAAGTATTAATGAACTGTGTGCACTATTAAAATATATACTTCAGTAGAAGTTTTGATTAGTGAGAATATAGTCTTAATGCTCTATGTGGTTCATTCAGGTTCCAAAATCTAGAAAGAAAACAAATTCATTTTTCTGAGTAAAGTACACGTGATGGCAGTTGACAGCATTTATATTTTGGAATTGGTATACAAAAGAGCTCCCCAAGATTGACAGCAGTGTTAGATTCCGTATTTGACATGAAGAAAATACTTCTGATTGGGGTAGATTCTTCCCTTTTGTTTTCTCTGAGTTGTTTTTGCCTTTTTTACCAAGATTGCAGTGGACTGCTTTTGCTGCTGAACACGGCTCACTTGTACATTACAGTAAATTGCTATTATTTTCAGCTGGATGTTTTTTACATCCAATAAAGGGAAGAAAATGTAGCTGGGTATGAACAAAATTTAGCTTTGTTTAAAGTAAAATAATTATAATATATTACCAAGGACCGTTGTCTGTGTATCTAGAAGGTTTTTTTTTTTAATATCAGGTGTTTTAAAAATCATATTAGTGCAAGTTTTCTTTTTCCTTATTGTTGTATCAGAGGTACAGTTCTGTTGGGCCTTGCTCATGGACTGATGCTTTCATTTTGGAGCTGGTCTTCTATCATCAGTTTTGCCTTGTTTCTTATAGGTAGGTGCAAATCCTAAGCAGAATTTTTGTCTGTTACCTTATTCCCTTTACTCAAGTCCTCTGACCTGATATCACATCTCAGAAAAGTGTGGCTAATCAAAGCCTACTTTTCTCTTGCCACTGACTGCAGTACACATTTGTCACCAGCTGACTAAGGGTTACAGGCCAAATTTCCAGGCCATTGCAGAGCAGTGTTATTGTCTTCAGAAGCCCTGTTAAGGTTCTGTTCCCTTGAGCAGCATCTCAGTTCTGACCACCTGCACTGTATAACAGTTGGACTTGATGATCTTAGAGGTCTTTTCCAACCTTAGTGATTCTATGATAAGGCCACATCTAGGGTTATGGGGTTGAGAGGACACAAGCCTCTCAATTCCACAGGAGGCAAAATAACTTGTAATTTAACAAGCAGTCTACCTGGAGACAAGCTTGCCTCCTGTGTCTTTACTTGCCAAGTTCTGCAGGCAGTAAAATAGTGTGAACAGGCAGGTTTTAGTGTTAAGAAATGTGTGTACAGATTGTAATGTAAGCATGAACTTTTGATTTTTGATGTACACGCATCGCTTATTTAAAACAGGCCCAGAAAGGTTCTTTAGTTGATTCGAACATTATATTCTAAAATGCTCAGAACCTTGATGTATTAAAAGTGTTTCTTTTTGCTTTTATGGTGTCACATTAAATATTCATATCTACAATAATGTTTTAAAATGAAGTTGTCTTGTTATAGAGAGGTTCTGTGGTTGTTAATGTTCTGTTTAGAGTCAAATCCCCAAATCAAAGATAGCATGGTAAGTCAAGGATCTTGCAGTTAGTAAAAGATTAATAATTGCTTTCTTGCCCATCCTATTGTTATCTACAGGGAAAGATCAGGAAATTATATTAATCTATTTGATTGTTTCTGTATATGGTAAAAGAGATTTATAACAGACGTACCTGTAACTCTCTTAAGAACTGCATCATTCCTCTGTTGTGCTGAAGAACTCTGTAAGAAAAAACTGTTCAGTTTTGGCTCTTGATGATGTTTCTCTGCCCTCTTTTTGCTGTACTGTTTTCAGCTGAATAGGCAATGTTTAAAAGAATGAGATATTGGGAAAAATAAAAGATTCTCTTTAGCTATTGTGAATACCTGTCCTTGTAGTGATGCAGTTTCTAAGGCTGGAAAGCACAATTATATTTCTCAGACTCTATTTTTTCGCTAGCCAGAATATGACAATGAATGTGGTGGGTAATACACCTGACTGAGACTTACTCTATTCTTTTCTATCCCTTCACAGGTTTGGCATCTTCAGCTGGCCTCCTTTATCTACACACATGGAGTGCTGCTGTTGCAGGCAACATTCTTGGTATCTTTACTATGTGTGTGTGGCCTCAACTAGCTGGGCGCTTTGTTAGCTGTCCGCATCCTGGGAAAGCCATGAGCACAGCCATGTTTGCCTACGTTCTTGAATTGTTCTTCTGTGTGTGGTGTACAGCTTATAAATTTGTACCTGGAGGAGTTTACATTAGAGAAAGCTCCCATCTTCTTCTAGGTACATTTATGATAATGAACAAATACAAATACGCTTGCTTTAGCCTCAGACAGACATGTGAAATGTATGTAGTGTATAAAGAGTCTTTTCAAATGCTTGGTTACTCTTTAATTACTTACTGTGGTAAGAGTTTCAGTGTAAAAATTAATGAGACATGCAAAAAATATTCTACTTGTTTCGTTACTGTTAGAAATAGTCTAAAATGTGGACAGGAAATAGAATTCAGTTAAGGGAAAATGACAAAGAAGAAAAATGTCTGATAACTAAAGTATGCAGTGAAGGCAGAGATCTGTTACCCAGTCACCTTAAAAATATAGCTACAGTCCAGGGTGTGAATGCACAGATATGCTGGTTACCTAAGGCAGCAGTGCCTCAGGTAACAGGGTAGTTACTGGGACTCTGATGTAATTCAGTGCAGTATTTAGCCCTGCTCTGAGAGCAAAGTGCAGCATCCTGCTGATCTAGCTAGTCTACATTGCAGACCTGAGCTTCTTTCCCCTGTGGCTCTACCTTATGTTTTGTGGACACACCAGCATGTTTCACGGCATTCAGATGAGCCTGTAGCATCAGAAACACGTGAACAGGACAAGCAGAAAAGAAATTGTCAGGTATTTGCGAATCAGGAAAAACTGAGTTGAGCAAATATATAGGCTTTAGCAAAATGATGACTTGATGAGGGTGGAGAGGTGGAAAGGAAACCAACCCTTCCTGGTTTTGTCTCCAGAAATATTTTTGCAATAGGTGCTAACATGTTTCAATGGCATATTTCACTAACTATATTTAAACAATGCCAAACATTGTCTTGGGCTCATTGTGTGGGACATTTTAAAAAATGTGACGCATTAGTATATTTTATTTGGAAAGGATTAATGAACGCTGGGCTTAACTTGTTGCTCCAAAGGTTTCAGATTTCATAAATGTCTTTGCAAATACTTTGTGTCACTCCAGTTTCTTACTTTTCATGTGTGTCTCTTATATTACAACACTCACATGAGGGATTTCAGTTCATTGTGTTTTAGGAGAATTTAATTCCATTATTGCATTACTTTCTTTGTTCTGAAAGCACTCTGAGGAGTCTTTAGAAACAATTATCTTAGGTAATTAAATTTAATTTTTGAAGTTATATGAAGAAAGCATGTGGTAGAGGAGTGTCAAATGCTTTCTTGAGTAATGCTTTTACAAAAGAAATACTTTTATTCAAAATTCCTCTCTGTTACTTCCTTTGAAATGCACACTTGTGATTAATTTACCTGGTGTGATCATTGGGTAGTAGCCGAGAGATGGCCCTAATCTTCTCTTTGGTAAAGACAACTGTAAATGGAACAGATCTCAGCTGATGGCACTGCATGAGTTTAACTTCCATCTGGGAATGCATTTTCTATCTTTTTGATGCCATCCCATGCTTATCAAAGATTATACCTTGAGACTGGGTATATGTTGCTGTGCTTTTACTCTTACAGCTTGGCTTTCTGGCAAACTGTTAATTTTCTTCTGGTTTCTTCCAGGTGCAAGTGCTATTTCTTGCTTTCTTCTCCTGTTCAATGTTCTGCCTTTCTCTTGCTGCAGTTTGGATAGGGAACTGCACCACAAAAAGTGACAATGAAAGTAAGATCATTAAATTCAAAACTTCTGTGCTGCTTCACTGTGAGGTGATATAATGCTGAGGGGTCAGATTCCTGATCTCCATCAACTTTAATGGCTGTGAATCAGTCACCCTTTGAGAAAGGTTTTGTTGTTTCCCTTCATTGTTCTAGACCGAGTGTCCTGGTTTGCAAACTTTCACTACAGCTGATGTAACAAGTAAGGGAAATAAAAAAATACTGAGTAATAGTTAGCTATTTCTCTGAAGTAAAATATAGCTTCTATAATTAATTAAGTATGCCACAAAGATATTAAGGGCATATATCTTCTCCAGCAGAGCTCTTATCCAGTTCATTATCCTCCCATGCTTTTTTTGAAAGTAATTGGATTCTTTATCTCATTAGGGATTGGAAAAGACCTTGTACTATTAGTCTGAGCTACATATTGAAAAGATACTATCCCCACTCATTGCAACAGTTGGTGCACTGAAGTTGCTTACTAGCTTTTAAAATGTGTCTGTATGTGTGTTTAGTTTTCTGCTCTTAAAAAGCAGAACTATTTCTGTTGTTTCTGGAGTTCCAGAATACAAGTTGCTGCCATGTTAAATTGACTTCCAGCCTGCTGCAGTCTGCTTGCACTGTTTTATAACAAAGTGTTGAGCAATTGCTTTTGTAGTTCCTATATAAAAAATTTGTTGCTTTTATCTTGGTGACAGAGCAGTTCATTGTCAAAGATAATGGATATGTGCAATCATCAATGTACTTTTTTCATCAAGCTGTTATTTTAAGGTTCTGTAATATGTAGGTATAACTCAGTTGTTCTTGTCCAGGTTAGTTTCAGTAGATTTTGAAAACAGTGGGCTCAGCTGAGAGTTGTAGCCATCAACAGGGCCTGGAAGGCTTTTAGCATAAATAATCTGCCATGTGTTAGCTTTTTGGACCTAATACCCTGTAACTGCACTGCAAATCAGTTTTTACTTGAGAGTGCTTCCAATAAATCTCATAGTTCCTGCATTGCCTCATTAGGTATGGCATTTATCTGCCTTTTGCTTTGAATCCTCTTTGTTGTTGAAACCATAAGGTTGTTATGTTGTAACACAACAGCTGGGAGTTTATAAAACCTGTTTATGAGCAATGTTGAATATGTTAAAGGTCTATGAAAAAACTAATCACTTATATTTTTACAGGTTTTATAATGTTATGTATTGGGGTAGACTTTCTAACAGGACCCAAGAAAGACCTTAGCTCTGTCTTTGAAGTGAAAAGCAATCAAAAACCATTCTTCAAAAGGAGTAAAAACTATATTAAACTACGTAAGTATAATTTTAGTTCTTTTTCTCCATGACTCTAGGAATACTGTTTGGGAAAAAAAAAATAACACTGTGGAGTATTTTCTCAGATGTTTTAGAAATGTTTTTTTGGTGCTAGTCTTAGACTGGTAGTTGGTGTTTCCCTAGTTCCAGGTTAATGATGACATATACTACTGGAGGAGCTGACTCACTGTGATTGTGACTGATAGAGGCTATTCCTAATGGAATGTGTTAAACAGAGACAAGAAACTGGGCAAAAACCAAAATGTGAAAATGGATTCAGCATCATTGGTGGTTTTGTTTTAGTGGTTGAGGAGGAGGCCTCTCTGGATCTTGGAATTTACATGGTGTGTACAAAAGATGTGAATGGTTTCCCAGCCATGCGGTACGGCGATTTTGAAGCAGTTTGGTGTGACAGCACTGCCAGGCTGTGTGAGCTGGCTGCCAGTGTGGCGGCACTGGCTGGCCTTGAGCTGCTGTACGTGTGACACTCTCCTGCATGAGGAGGCTGTCCTGCAGGCCTGCTGTGGCTGGCAGCACAATGCTTGAAGCTGGATGTGCATTCTGACCAGACCTGTCCTCAGGAAGCTATTGTCATCTGCTGCCCCTCAACTATGCCTAGGGATCCCAGATTTTCAGATTATATGTATGGGGTCTGCTTTTTTCCTTAGGTTTTGAAGAGAAATGAAAATCAAATGTTTGAGGTTTTATTGCTTTTTGGCTTTTGAAGCATACAAATATTTTCAACTATTTCTCTACAATCATTTGAGTCCCTGATTTGTTTTCATTGCCAGCTTACTGTTTCTAAAGAAAAATGCCTGTCAGTAGCACAAAGTTTGGTAGAGGAACAAAGTGCTAGGCATGAGGGCGTGGTAACCCTAAGGAGATTAGGATGCTGAAGATAGCAATTCCTGCATCTTTTCTTCTGTGACTTAGAATCAAATCACTTGCCATTTATGTACATTTTGCTGCATTTGGAATAAGAAGACAATAGTGCTTCACAGTTTTTCAGAGCTGTTTCTGGAATCTTTATGAAGATCTTTACCCTGTATACTCAGGAGCCAAAAGCATGTGGCCTGTTAGAGTTTGTGTGTCAGAGACAACATGAGCACCATTTCAAGTGGTTTGAATATTATCGCTAAGAAACATTTCACAGAAGTAAATTAATATTTCAAAATACTACCTGTCACAAAGCACAGCCCTTGCTCAGCTAACCTTGTAATGTTGCAACAGTGCCTCTTGTACTTCCTCATCATGCCCACACTTGTACTGTTTCTCAGCTTCCACTCTAAGAACCTTTGTGACTTGCAGAGTATGAAATTGCTTGACATGTGCTAATATAGACAGCATGTCCTTCTTTCTGACATCTTCCATTATAAAATGTATTTGAAGTTTACACAAAACCATTCCAGAAAACTTGCATTAAAATAATTTCATATCTTTTTGAATGTATGAAAGAATAAACTGGAGTTGCTGAAATCATTGTAGATAGCATATGCTACTGTGTAAATGAAATAAATGCAGAGGGCTTGGATCATCAAATTAAATTATGCTGAATGGTCACAGCTCTTATGTGCACACTGTGGTTATTTATAATGCTGCAGGAGCAATTAGAAAGCTCTGAACATGCTTTCTATGAAGCTGCACTGTCTTTCCAAGAGTACGTCAAACAAATGACCACTCTGTAAGTCTGGCAAGAGCCACATCTTTCTGACATCTAAAGGCTTGTAAAGTAAACTAAATTTTATTCCACACATTTTGTTAATATAAGATAAAAATTGCATACTACAAATGTATACTTGCACAGAGAGAGGAAAACACAGAAGAGTTTACATGATGCTCTTACTCACGTCCTGTAAAGAATTCTTCAGTAGTTGTAATTTTTTCATAACTATTTCAAGGATTTTTTTGTACATTTTGTCTGCTCAGCATGTTGCATTTTGGAGAGTGTATTTGCACATATATACACATTCTGCATGCATAGATACTGCCTTGATCTGGTGTTGTCACTGAAATGGACACATCTCTCATCCTGTGAATAGCACACCTTAGAATCAGTGTCCTGTTTAACAGCAATAATAACATGTTTTTTCTGGAATTAAAACCATTTTTCTGTGTTTTTCTATTTCAAGTATTGTGGCTGTTTGTTGGTGTTGGCTTGCTTGGATTGGGTTTACGTTATAAAACTTACCAGAAGAAGTTGGGCCAAGGGGTGAGTAGGGTGTTTATGAGAATGGTAACTTTCAAATATACATAAAATGTGTGTGTAATAGCTTAGGTGCGTTAATTGTTGCTGAAGAAATCTTTGCAACCAGATTTTCAGAAAAACTAATGCATAAATGAAGATGCAAAAATTTAATTTATGAATTTGTGTCAAATTGACATGTCTTTGTCTTTGGAGATTTATAGTGAAACTATGAAGGAAAAAATATTTTGAAAATTTGAGAGATTCACATCTCATATGTTCAATTTGAGCATTACTTTTATAAATTAGTTTATTTGAATGGTATTCAAACTGGACAATGCTGTTAGCCTTCTGATCTCATGAAGGGGGAGTTTGAACAGATAACTTCCTGAGGTTTCTTCCAGGTGAAGGAATTCTATGGTTCTATACTATATCTTAACTCTGAATTGAAGCTCTCTGAAAAGTTGGTTGACATAGATTCGACTTAGACTAGGTATGGAAATTGGATAAAAATTTGAAGATTCCCGTTTTCTATCTTGCAAGAAAATAGGTATTGCAAAGGTAACAAATAACAAGTTGGTTAACAGTCGTGGAGTTTAGTGTTAGATTCACAAATGCACACAGATTTATATGGTTGGCTTTCTTTTTTCAATTAATTCAGGTTTTGCCTTATTGTGTGGCAAAAAGTGGTCAGTTCCTCTTAGTAAGATGAAAAAATGCATTGTCTCTTTCCTCTTCATTTGTTTATTGTTACTTGTACAAATTCATTTGAACTATGATGACTTTTATTCCCTTGTTAATAGCAGATTTAGTATTTTTTAATTCTGATAGCTTTATTAGGAAAATAGATTGGTTAAAACATGTCTTCTTGTATGTCTTTTATGGCACCATGTGTATGGTGCTGTTTACTGCAAAGCTATAATATCTAAAATTCAAATTTTATTTTACTTTTTTCCATTTATTTTTTGAGGTTCCAAAAAGAGATTTCTCTGCTATGATCTGGCCTTTTAGATTTGGATATGACAATGAAGGATGGTCTAATTTGGAAGGAGCAGCTAATTTGCTTAATCAGACAGGTAACTTTTCCCCCTACTTCATTTATATTTGGGAGAATTCATCTGAAGAGACAAGTGAAAACACCTTGGTAACTGAGGCCATTTTTGCATTAAAACAAGAACCCATGTTTCGTGGTTTTCTCCTCAATTTGTGAACTGTTCCAATACAATCACTTCAGTCAAAAATCCATTTGCAGAGGTGATAATTTGTTTAATATGTTTTAAAGAGGTTTCTGATCAGAGGAAACATTATATTTCTTATTTGGATTTTACTTCTCATATTGCTGATGAGTTACTTGTCTATAGAGAAATTCTTTGCATAAATGAAATATCCTTTTAGATAAAATACAATGGTATTTACAAACATAAATATACTTTTGGATAAAATACAATGTTTTATAACTCCTATGTGGGTTTTTTTAAATGTGAAGCATTATATAATTCCTAAAGGGTGTGAAATTCCAATGCCCTTAACCATTAATACAGAGAAGAAACATACAAGACTGTTTCCATCACTGAACCAGTGCAATGTTTACAGGAAAAGAAGTGATTGTAGCTTGGTTGTCATGATTTCACTGTAAAGAAGAGTGTCTAAACTGTTGCTCATGGGCAGGATTTTGGTTGGAAAATTAGCTATAGGAAATTAAGAATTTGGTCTCCAGATGAGTGCTGTTACAGAGAGCATTGAAAGGAATTGGCCAGTAGCGCTTGTAGGTGATACTCTTTTCCTGCAGTACCCATGAGATAGGGTAGACAGGGGACAGACAGTTTAACGTCAAAAGCAGTTCAGGGAATTAGCAAATGTCTGTGCTGCCATTCCAGCATTTGTTGCTCTCCGGTCCACCACAGTATTTTCCTGAGCAGCTCAGGCTTTACAGACCCAAGCAATAAAATGGTGCTCCTGTGCAAGTCTTGATTTTGTGGCAGAGATACACAGGAGTTAGTGAAGAGTGAAGAGGCTGATTTTAACCTTGTTCACTTCACTTCACTTTCCCATGATCAAAGGTTCAGAGAGCTGGGCTGTGTTGGCTATCTGGTGATATGAGAAAATAGCCAGGACATTTAATGAATTGAAATTTGGAGCATTCTTCTGCATAACTGATTCCATAGTTCATATCTGGGTGGTTATTTAATCTTTGCATATTTATTTATTAATTTTGATGAATGCATTCATTTCTGGTACCTATAGTTTAAATTAATGAATATTAGAAAAAGTGATTACCTTGTTATGTCCATTGGCATTTATTTAGGGTAATAAAATATCACTTCTAAAAAAGACAATTGGTAAGTCAAAAAGGCAGCAAATTCCAAAATATAAATTAATAAATCATAGTTTCTAATAGGTGGAAACAGTATTCTGGAGTTTTATATTACATGCATATTGTTATAAAAAATACTACATTAACATTGTCAGTAAATGCATTCAGAGTTCATCTAGAAATTCCTAAAAGAAGAGTTTCTGATTTTGAGAGCCATAGAGAAAAGAGTGGCTATCTGCTTTAGGGTAGGAGCTGTCTTTAAAGGTGTGGTAGGTGTGGTGGTGTGCATTCCTTGGGCTCACCTCTCTGTTGGAGGTGAAGATGCAACATATAATGGCTTTTGGGACTGGAATTTCTGTCTGCCCTGGAGGGATCCAACATCAACCCATCTTAATGGTTTCAGTTACTGTTTCTGTGATCAGCATGTATGCTAATGATGTAGAAGGAAAAACCTGGGAATCCAGTTAAGAACTCTGAGCCCCCATTTTCCCTCCTTACAATGCTTTACACTCCTGCATATGATACTTCGAAAGCAAAAAGTCTTCTGTGGTGCTGGATGGTCATAATTCCTTATGGATGGGCTGTGGATGAAATGGTGACTTGATTTGCCTTCCTGTGTAGGGGAACACTCTAAGAGTGGCATAATTGCAGCAAGAAGGGAGCACTTGGAGCACTTGTTACTGCTGCAGCTCTACTGACCTGCTGCTCAAGCTGAGTCTGAATAGTTCAGCCATCCTGGAGACAGCTTGCAGACTCCCACCTTCCTTCAGGCATGGGCAGGTGTTTGTTAGATGCCAGCTCCTGAAGGAATTGCATAGTTCTCCTCTATCCTGCAGTTAAAATATAGGGGAACCCATCATGTTCCCCTGGCAAAACTACACCTCTGCATGTAAACAGGGAGGGACCACAGTGCTTTGAGAAAGTGAGGGGGCTGCAGATGGTCAGTAATTCACTGGAGCTGCAAACCCTTCTGTTACCATGCCTTGGGGCTGATGCAAGGTTGCTCTGGGCTGAATAATTATTTTGGCAACAGTAACCAGCTGTGTCTTGCACAGGACCTTTTAAAGCCCAATAGGATTTGGTAGATGAAGGGAAGTGCAGATGTGCTATGTAGTGTTTGTTCATCAAATTGAAAGCAGTAGACTTGCTACTGTGCAGTTAATCTGTGTGTGCACGGTGTCTCTAATGCTTCAGAAATGGCACGAGGTCCGCTCAGGCCAGCTGTATTCTGCAGTCTCTTGTGTCTCTGCTTATGCACCAGGGATGAGCCATGGCCAGCAGACACTAAGTGCATCTTCATCAGAGTTTGTGTGGCCTGCATTAGCCAAAAGTTTGGGCATGACTTTGTTGCCAGCATTGATTTGCCTTGACTGACCCCTGAAGGGCTTGTGTCTATCTCTCTGTAACCAAAATAATGACATTTTGTAGTTTTTTATAAGTCCCATTTTTAGGTAACAGTTATAAATGTGAAATTATTTTCTTTTTGTCCTTCCATCCTAGAAGCAGATTTTATCACTATTATAGAGAGTGATGCCTCTAAACCATTCATTGGAAATCATGATCCAACCATGTGGCTAGGAGAAAGACTGGGATTTTACACAGATTTTGGTCCAAGTACAAGAGATCACACCTGGGGGTGAGTCACATTTACATGCGCAGTGACAATAAATAGATGTAATCATATTGCCCAATACAAACTGCACTAATACAGAAGCAAAGAATAGTTGGAATAGTACTTACTATAATCACTTGTTGAAGCTTGTCCTTTAGCAATGGGCTTTGATTCAACACGTGGATGAAGTTTTCTCATTGCTAAACACGATCAGATGTTGGTGCCTGCCTCCATAAGCTGCTTTGGTTTTGGTGATGCAGAGAATGGCATCCTACCCTTTAATGTACAGATTTGGAAGTTTAGCATTCCAAGTGCTGCACCTGATGCCCTTTTCACATTATTTTGGTTTGGGCTATGAGAATTTTATATTGCAGACTTAAAAATGTGACAGCAGTTGGAAAATGCAGCACATCAGGAGGTATGAGAAATTTTGAATTCATATCTAGCTTGGGCTGTATAATGGGAAATGGGAATAGAAAGGTGCATGTCTGCTTGACCAGATATTTTGTGTCTAATTTTACCTTAATGCTTGACCACCTACCAGTTGCATATCTTTAAACATCTTTGTCCTCTAGAAAAATACTGGCATATAATGTGGCTTTTTATTTTCAGAGGGATATACATATCTCTGTGGCAGATAGAACTTCCTACTGATGTTGCTATGGCCATTTAATTTTTGACATATGTGGGGGGCTTTTTGTAATTTTCTTCTTCCAGACCCTGTCTATTTGAGACAGAATGGGGGAGAGAGGTAATTCTCTGAGATTTTATTAATGAAATACATTGAAAAGCCTGTTGCAAAATGTCCAAACAGAAGCTAAAAAAAAGAGAAATCTCTCATTTTAAAGATATATTTCTACCTACTTCTACTTTTAATAAAATACCTTTTAATTTCTGGTAGTATAAAGTTCTTTTTTGTCTGAAATACAGATCATGAAAATCTCAGTGAAAGAATTAATATTTATGAAAATATATTTCTTAGTGTAGGAATTAACTTGATAATATATTTTTAGACATGTAGTTAAGCAGTATTTTAGAGGGAAACTTTCTATATTGAGGAAAATCCACTAGACATGGTTTGTGTTCTGGTCTTATAGTTTTCTATTTCAGTGACTGTTAATCTTCTGCTCAC
Source organism: Haemorhous mexicanus (assembly GCF_027477595.1). Classification (NCBI taxonomy): domain Eukaryota; kingdom Metazoa; phylum Chordata; class Aves; order Passeriformes; family Fringillidae; genus Haemorhous; species Haemorhous mexicanus. Next base: position 51,094,718 of record NC_082344.1, on the reverse strand, counting down.
ATTTATCTGCTTAGTTCACACCTTTGGTGCTTGTGAATCACAAAATGTAACTTTTTACCTCTCCTCATGTAGGATTATGGCACTGTCCAGGTATCCAATTGTAAAATCAACCCATCACCTCCTTCCATCTCCAGAGGGAGAGATTGCACCTGCCATCTCCCTGACTGTCAACTTCACAGGGAAGCTGGTTGATTTTGTAGTTGCTCACTTCGGAAATGAAGAGTGTGTATTTCACTTTTTTTTACATAGAGTGTACAAAGTCATGTAATGTAATTTGTAAATTACAGGATTTATTTTGTAATCTTTAAAATCTGCTGCTGTCATACTGGTTCTAGCTGGGCACATTTGAAGAAATACTGTGACAGTTTTGGTTAAACAAAATTGGTTAAACTAGTGGTTTAAAATTTTGAAGCATTTTTAATGTGTCATGCAAAACTCAGCTGAACCTACTATCTGAATTACTAGGGATTTAAAGATACAGTTCTGCAAAGTCACAACAAATGATAGGGCTGCAGATGCACCTCAGCACAGGACAGCATCCTTCTGACTTTTTGCATGTGGAATAGATGTATTACATTCGACAATGAGTGCAGATAGGTACAGTTACAGATAGGTAGCATTAATAGAATACTGTTTTGTATTTTTTTAAAAAAAGTAATACATCTGAAACCTCCAAGAAAGGACAGTGTTGAAACAGCAGCAAAATATCCATCAGTGTCTTTCTGAGAGTATGCAAGTGGAAATAGAAAGTCTGATCTCTGAATTCAGAAAAGCAATATTATACCTATAAATCAAATAAGTGATGAAAAAGAATAAGGTATATATTTCAGTTCTTGAAAACAATGTTTGGATTACCTGTGTGTAATGAATATTAATAAGAGATCCTTTTGTGAATGCTCCATGTAGCTGTTATTTCTGTTATATTTCATGGGAAATCTAGTATGTTTGTGGCTATGTAGTAAGATCTGGAATTTAAAAAAAAATTGTTACAATTAATGGAGCAGCAAATTTATGGATAGGGTGCAGAATATTATAACACAAAGAAGCTGCTCAGAAAGCCAGAGGAATTCTCTGTATCCCATTTTCTTCCCCTGAGTAGAAACTGCACCAAACCTGCAAATTGTTTATAGATTTCCCATTTATTAAACAAATATAATTGTCAGAAATCACTCCCCATTTTTAACTCTAGAAAAGAATTTAATTCTGTGCCTCACATGGATGATTAGACTTGCCTGTCTGAGAAACTATTTGTCAAAGTAGAAGAAAATAACACTGTATTATCCCCTTGCAAAGAAATGAGATAAAGATGAAAGAGAAAATTTGAGGAGACACATGGGAAATGAGTGCAAATTAGATTGTGTTTTAGAGAGGAATGAATTTGTAACTAAATACTGCACATAACTGCTCATTTTTAGTATTTTTTTCTTCTGCTGCTTACATTGACAGACTATAGAATACTGGATAACTAGGGTTGTTTTTAAATAGGATTTTTAAAATGTGGGACTATAACTATGCCTGTGCCTTTAAAAGATCCCATTTTCTGGAGAGTTGCATTCTGGAAAGAGCAGCTAGCTGAGCAGGCAACTTCATATATACCTAGGTCAGACTTCTACTTAAGTGTTTGGGGTTCTTTTTGTCTCCTGTCTGTGTGCTCTTTCTCCCTAATACAGTTGCTTCAGTCAGAAGTACCACTATTTAGAAAGCGTAGCTGCACTTAAATTGTTGTCTTCTTCAGGGTTTAGAGGTTCCAAAATCAGCTCTCTCTGTCAATGTTTCTACTGCTAGCCCAGACTATCAAAATCTAGAAGACAATATGATTTACACAACCATTTCAAGTCATTAACATGAAGATTCATTGAAAGAGAACTGCTTTTTCATTATTTTATGACAAATCCAAGGACAGGGAATGGGATCCAATGAAGTATTTTACCAGGCTCCACTTACTTCACTCTCTCTCACTTTTGGTCATGTTGGAACTCTTGTGTAAATCTTGTAAAAGAGATGTGAAATACATGCCAAATGTAATTAAGTAGTGCTAATGGGATGATGTAACCCTGGTTACATTTCATAAATTATGGGACACAGACTTTAAGACTTTATTTACCATGATCTATCCATAATAAAATTTCTCTAGCGTGTGAGTTCTTTGCTACACACCACATTGTTCTAGCACAGTTTAATTTTAAGTGCAAGCAGAGACAAAGGCTTAGATAACTAAAACACCAACATTCCCATTTCCTAGTGATGATATCAGTGTTAAAAACAAAACAGTAATAGAAAATGTCATTCCTGTAATGGAGAGAAAGAGAATGTGAATTGCATCTACCATGACCATGTGGCTTTTATCAAATGTAGTGATAATTTTGAATCAATGAGCTTTCTGTGAACTTTCATGCTCTCTAATATTGAGCAACAAAATGGTACCAGATTGCTTTGTGGTTTACTATATCATACCACAAAGATTGTGAGCTAAAATGTATATGTATTAAAGTCTTTTCCATTTCTTTTAGAGAGGACTTGGACAGAAAACTCCAAGCAATAGCTGTTTCAAACCTCTTGAAGACTAGCTCTAAGCAAGTTGTGTTTCTAGGATACATCACTTCAGCTCCTGGATCCAGAGACTATACTGAATTAATAAAAAATGGAAATGTGCAGGTAATATTAAAATACTTCATCTTTACAGAAAATATATACATTGGAAACACTCAGCTTAATATTTCAAATTGGTAAATATAATAGAGAAGAAAACACATGCCCATTTTCAAGTATAATCTTTAGCTACCTCATGATATCTTGCAGGGAAGGTGGAGTTACACAGTGGAAGGGCAAGAGGCAATGGACAGCAGCTGCCCCAAGGGAAATGTCAATTAGAAGAAATAAAAAGTCACAGGGTTGTCAAGGATTAGAACAGGGAGCTGGTGAAGTTGTGAAACTTTCATCCTTGGGGATATTCAGAAGTTAGCTGCATAAGGCCCTGAGCGACCTGCCTGAAGTGACTTTGACCAAGGTTAGGAGTACGAGACCTCCAGATAGCCTCTAATTCTGTGATTCTTTTGTTTTAAAAATGAACTCTGCATTAGGAGATACCAAAAAGTTGTCTGATTTCTCCATGTCTAACAATGAGCTTTTTTCTTTCTGCCTTATTACAATGTTTTAGACAAAATATTTTTCTGCAGTGAGTTTACACTTTGGTCCTGTTACTGATTTAAAGCCTACCCAGATGAACACTTACCTTATTTATTTGACTTTTTTTCCCTTTCACTATCCCTCTAGGATATTGACAGTACAGACAGGGACAGATGGTGTAGCTATATTATGTATCGTGGACTAATAAGGTATGTTAAAGGGAATCACCTATTTGTAGGCTTAAATATTTTTATGGTTATCAGTTTTATAATCTTTTGTAAGTGATTGTGGAAGAGTCTTACATTCCTAAACAATTATTATGGGCAGTTGGATCGATCATAAAATTATGTGAAACATTGATCTTAGGGTCACAACAACTGGTGTATCTCTGAATACAATTCACAAAGACGCTATTACAGGTTTCATCATTCTCTGTCAAAAGCAGATCTACTCTGCTTTGGTAGTATAAAACTACATTTTTCCAAAGCTCTGGCTTTTCACCTTTATTCTAAATGTGAAGGCTAAGACCTAATTTGTATGTGATACAGAAGATACAAATTTTGAACTATGCTTTAGGGTTTGTTGAAGCAAAATGCTGATCTAATCCAGCCAATCTTTATGCTGGATTTTGGGGAAACTTGAACTGTGTAAACACACATTGAGGCACAGGACCTATGCACTCCATATCTTTTAATCCCAAATTGCTTGTAAATCATTCTCTTGGTGATGTTTGTACCAAAATGGACTTCATCTTCTTTTGAACTATGCAAATTCTGCAGTGTTCACAAGTTGTAAACTCAATAGCTGTCTTAACAGTATTGAGTAAAAAAGAAAAAAAAGGCAACTAAAAAAACTCAGCTAAAACTCTATTTGCAATTTGAATTTTTCTCATTATTCATTCAATTGATGCTTGAGTTTCTTTCTTGAATATTGAAATCTTTTCAGTGAAAATTTAGTGAGCTTATACCTGCACTCATACTCTAAAGCTGTAAGTTTTAAAAAAGGTTTTTATACATAGAACTTATTTTTACTGTCAAACACAATTTTTCAGTTTTTATGTTTGTGACATGGTATTATGATCCTGTTTATGGAGCAATTTTAGTTTTTTGAGGGTGAGATTCACAGAAATGGAAAATTGTGTTGATAAGTGAAAGCATAGCTCTTGGAAAAAAAAGATATGTTCATTAAGAATGCGAAATTGTCTTGGGTTATTTCTTCAAACTAACTCTTCTCATATTTGACAGGCTGGGTTATGCCCGCATATCTCATGCTGGTTTAAGTGATTCAGAAGTCCAGATGGCCAAATTTAGAATCCCAGATCACGGGGATAGCTATGTTGACAACGACAGAATTGTCACTGATCCCAGCCAAGTTCCTGAGGACATCCATTTCAATCCCAGGTCAGTGTGTCTCATAGGAAATGAAGGGGATGATGTACCTGGCATCTCGTAAAAGAGAAGTCTGGGAACAAAATATTTCTAAAGTGAGAGGCACTGATCAATACCCAACTGATCAGAAAGGGAGAAGTCAAGAACTTCTGATTTGCAGTTCCATTTTTTCGATTGTTTTGGCATATGCCCTGGGAAAATCAGTCGGTTGTGTCACAGCATAAATTGCAAGTAATGCTCATTTCACCCAGGCAATTTCTGAGATTGTTTGATAGGGATATTTGCCAAGTGGTGTGGTGACTCATTTGATCGATAATGAAAGGTCTTCCATGTTTCTCAGCACTTCAGAGATTGGGCTCTTACTGTCACTTAGAATATCAAATACAATTTATACATTAAATACTTTTTGCATAAGCATTTTAAAGCATACCATATAACTGGAGCAAAAATTAAAAAGAAGGCCTGAGACAGTATGTTGCATGTGTCAAGAAGGAAAAAAAAGGACTAGTTTTAATGTAAAAGACTCATTTATTTCTAAATTGTCATCATTTTTCCACTGGTATTGCATAAGGAAGAGATATATAGAGAAAGATATTTATTCTAGTATTAAGTATTAATAGTGAAAGAGTCATGAAGTTAGTGACAGATGTTGCCACTGAGAGAATAATTCCCAGTAATGCCACGTTCACTACTCCTAACATGCATAATGCAGAATATATTACTTTCTCATCTACATCTGAGAGTGGAGTGTACTCACTTCTTATGTACCACTCAGCCACTGGTTTCCTGTCTAAGCAGGGGTTTGCCCAGACTTTTCCACATGATGGAACTTGCCTACAGGTAGCATTCATATTCACAGTTTTCTGAGTTGACTTCAGCACAGAATCTTGTCCTCATTTCTTTTGTCTGCCTATAAACAGAAAATGTTCACCCTACTGGAATGTATTTAACTTTTTCTGATTAACTCTACTTCTTTAGCAATACAATGGCATTGCTCTTAAATATTACTTAGCACTGATATTTTGATAAGTGCTCCATTTTACCTTTGCAAGTCTGTGTACCATAATAGTCAGTTGTCAAAAGTTTCATATTTAAATTTGGCATGAAAATGTAGAATTTTCATCATAATTTGCCAAAGCAGGTTGTACAGTATTTGTAACAGGGTTGACTGTTTTGATACTATGGGTGTTTAAATTGTATCTCCATTAAAATCAGGATGAAGAACTTAGCTTAGAATTTAAGTAGATAAATGCAACACTCAGCTTTTTCATCTGGAGTTCCAATTATAGACTGCCTATAGCATGAGCAGAATCAATGTAATTAATTGTCTCCAGTATACTCAAAGACCTTTAGAAGGAGAGGGTTCATAGAACCTGATGTACATTTAATAGAGTTGGGCCCTGTTTCTGAAATAAATTGCCTAGAACATTCAGAAGTACAGGAGGGGTTGTATGATTTAATTGCATGGGTTAAATAATGTTGTAATAGTATTGCTCTGTTGAATATTTTTTTTAGGTTTGGATCTTATAAAGATGGACATAATTATGTGCCTATTCATCATTTTCATATGAGCACGCCTAAATATTTTAAACGGAAAAATTAGAGGAAGAAAATAAAATTATTATTCAGACCAACAAGAAAGGTTTGTTGCTTGAAACTGAATTGACAGCCAAAAAGACTACACTGTTTAAGGATGAGCAACTCCCATGCTGCACAACACTGTGAATGTCTATGTAATAGCTGGTGAATGAGCTGCCATCACTGTGAGGGAGGGAAGATGCACGCATTTTGGTAAACTGGTTGGCCAGATACCTGCTTTGTATGCAACAAAGCAAGGGTGGGAACTTGCTTTGGCAACAACTTCTTCAGCTTTTGTGAAGGTATCATATATCATGAGGTTTTCATGCTGCTACTAAAATAAAAAGATTGACCGAGGGTTTTTCAAAATAGGAATGGAACTAGTGTATTTTTTAATTGGGAGATATGCCATAAGTATGTATTTGAAGTGTGCACCTTTTTGACTCAAACAGTATTTACATCTGCTGCTATTCTACATTTTATTCTTAAATGAGTTTTACAACAATTTGCCGATAATTGATGTTCATAATGCTGGAGAAAAAGAGGTGACTTTTATAGATTTCATTTTATTAACTGGACATTAGACACTTCAATGCTTTTACAAAGGGAACAGCAGAGTACCTCTGAATAATGATGGTTATGAGACACCTGCATGAACACACTGTCGAAGAACTAAGAACAATCATGCTAAACATAACAAGGTTTCTGTGAAGGGAGAAAAGTTGGTTGTAACTTTTATTTAAGATGAACTGTAATAATGGGAAAAAAAAAAAGCTTTCTTTCTTTGCTAGTGCTACACTTCAGTAGGACTAAATAGAAGTGTTGCTTTTTTGACCTAGGCAGTGAATTCCCTGGTATGCCATGCACATGTGACACAATGTAAAATGTTGTGTCTTCTCAGGGTCTCTTGGCAAGGTCTTATACATTTAGCTCCTGATCCTTCAGTATACGTGCAGAGCTTCCCTTTAACAATGAGGACATCTTCAGTGTTGTCCAAAGGATGTTTCCTGCTTGTGAGAAGCATGTTAGATAATTTACGTGAGTCATTCAGTTTGGAAAGCACATTTGTGATGTTGGGATTTAATACTGTGTGTCTTCCCAGTCATATCTAAGCATACCATAACTGAGAGGAATAGTATATGTTTCAGGAAAGAGGATGGATTTTTTTTTCCTCCCTCTTAATTCTTTACCATATACTTTTAAGAACAGCTTGAGTGCATTCAATTTGATTGTTTCTCTATGTAAGCAAATACAGGATGGGTTTTTACCCAGGGTTTCTTGTTCTATGGAGTCAGGAAATTGCTGCCAGGACCACACTGGTTGCTTTATTCTGATCGCCTATCATTTTGTTCCCTTGTTTTCGGAGCTGTGTTTCTGAGAGTGAAACTGATCACTGGCCTTTATGGACAGAGGATATCTGAAAGGCATTTAAGTCTCAGTGGTTATGTATTCATCATCTCAAATGTAACTGACAATTAACCAGGCATTGTTGAACTAATTTCTCACCTATGGGTGCTTGGTGTGTGTTTACAAGCCCTCTGAACTTGTTCTTTGTGTGACTCCACAGCAAGACAGGATAAATGATATTGTGGAGAGATACAAATTATTTTCTTGCAGTTTTAGCAGTTTTCTTCTGCAAACACCAGTAGCCCTTGTCTCTTCTTTCTCCCAGCTTGCAAAAACAGCTGGCACTGGCACCAGCATTGCACAGTGCTCTGAGTATCCTAATTTATTTTGAGCATGCTCTCATGCTAGCTGTGATGCATGTCCAGCCACAGGTTTGCCTTTTCATAGTCTGTAGAACACTGAACATTATCTTGTCACATTATTTAACATTCTCCACAGGCTGACTCTGCAAATACCTTGTAATGTGAGCTGATTATTAATGTGAAATGCAAGAAATGATACGTGTAAGTACAAAAAGTTTGAAAACTCCTAATTTTTAGACAATTAAAAAATAGGATGAGGATATTTTTCAAGAAGCCAGATAGCATAACATGACTTGCATAACAGAGCAGATTAAAAATCATATCTGTATGTAATCTTCAAAGTGTGTGAGCATCCTTTGATGGATTTTTTTTACAGGATTTAGACATGCTCACCCTATTAGGAAGGTTCATGTTGACAGTGAAAAAATCTTAAATTTGAATATTCTCTTCTTCTAAGTAGCTTGTGTAGTTTAATGTATGTAATTAGTAGCTAATATTTGTTGACATTTGCATTATTTTAGCAAAATGATTAAGAAAAACCATGACCACAAACAGTTTGAATACTTCTTCTACACCTGTGGTTAGAATTGGGAAGCTAAAACTAAACTTTATTTGTCCTTACATCCACACACTGATCTAATCCCTTGATATTTAAGTGGTTTAGGAAAATGTGCATTATATATCTAAGTCACAATCATTGTTTCAAACTATGACAGAAATGTGCTAGAACAGGTCCTGCTGCAGGGGTGTGTGACTAATCTTTTAGTTTTCTAATCATACTCTCTTCATCTCAACTTTCCTAAGAAAGTATGTAATGAAAGAAGAAGTTTGTGCATATCTTTATGCATTCAGAGATGGCATGCAAAGAAAATAATGTATAAAATAAACAGTATTTACTAAAGGTTTGAACTTTTGCTTGTGCTAAAAGGTCTAGATTACATATATCTGACTTCTAAATAGTATGTATTCTGTTGAACTCCAAATCCTATCCTCTGAAATTCTGTGCAGGTCTGTTGAAGTTTGTAGGAATGTACAGGAAGAGACAGCAGTACATCAGGGGCCTATCAGTGTGTATCTTGGAATAAAAAAGAACTCCAGGTAACATATATCAGAGCAACTTCTGAGAGTACTGGATTCTTCAGCAGGGTGGAGACTCCAGTCTCCCCTTACAGATATATTCCTGCCTGGACTCAGGCACAGAGACTCCGGTGTTGCTACAGAGCACTCCAAAACCTGGGAGCTGCAGTGCAAACGTCTTGGGCTTGAAGAAAAACCTGAAACTGTTATCTCCCATTTTCAAAAACAGTATTGCAGCTACAAGCTGAGCAAAAGTTGGACACACCCTTTGGTTTTGAACCAGACTTGATGTTATTGAAACAAGTTGTTGCAGCTTCAGTGTACAGGTAACCAGTTCCCACCTGTCCCACTGGAACAGAACACTGAGAATGTTTATGGTTCTCTGCTGATAGTGAGGGAGCTTTGTGGCCCCAGAGAGGGGTGCTGCCTGTTTTGATGCACCCCCAGGGTTCAGGAAGAAATTCTTAGCTGCTCTCAAGCTTGGCTGCTTAGAGTTGCCTCATGATGAATGAAGAGAATGTAAAATTTAAAACTGAAGCTGAAAAAAACCCCTATAACTGGAATGTAAGAATTTAGGTATCAACAGCCCTGCAACATGATTTTTCTCATGTATGTAAAATGACATTTGTTTGCAGGATGTTACAGAAGGACATTTTGGCCAATGTACTTCTGGAGCAAGTGTTAGAGAACAGACCTTTTCACTTCACCATGGAACACAGTGTGAGTCCATGGGACAGGGAGATTAAAATGAGCTGGACTCTTTTATGAGTAGTGCTTTGAAGCAGTTGATATAACTGCAGCTCTTCTTTCTGCCACTTGAGGTCCTCTTTTGTCCCTAATTGGTACAGTTTGCTGACACCAGGCAGGAATAACTCACAGGTATTAGGTTTTTTTCATTGTAACTCTGAGGGTGGAAAATCTTTTCAGAAGCATTACACAAATATGTGTTGACTTGGGTATCAGGTAACTCTCCACATCTGCAAATGATTTGGAACTGTGATTGCTGGGCTTCTTGTATGCACTTTTTTTATGTTCTTACAATACCCTGCCCTGTGCTTTGTTACTGCTTTATCTGCTTTCTTAATGTTCAGCAATTCTTCTTTGTAGTTCTTTTCTTTTTAATACAATTCTCCTTCCCCTCTGACTTGCAAAACACATCATGCCATGTGATTCTGGTGCCTAAAGCTTGTTTCTAAGCAAATCAAGATGAAATCAAAGTATTCAAGAGGTAAAATGGCTTTAGCAATCTGGAGTCTGATATTCTTAGGATATAGTGTTTCCTTTTGGAAATTCTTTCTCAGACACATCTGCACTGTTTCTGATAGTGAAGAGGATACAACTAAGTAAATGGCTCCTCTTTCTCTTGTTATCCAGTATTTTTCACAGTCTTCAATTAAGTTTTTTTTTTTAATGTGGTTGCCATTTTAGCTGTCAGTTAAAAAAAGCAGTGCAAACATTAAAAAAGCAAACAATGGCAGTCTTTTTCAGGAAAAGAGAAAAGAAGTCTGCAGTTGGTCTATGAGTGTGCAAACTGGCAGATGCATTTACTGCCACTCTTCACTTCCATGGTTTGTTATTCCTCTCCTGTGCATTGATGGGAGCACTTGCACATATGTGCAGTAAGCCAGATCTGGATATTCAGCTGGCTGGGAAAACAAACAAATAAAGAAAACTTAAAGAAGTTTGTTTTGTTTTGGGATGTTTTGCTTTTTGGGAGCATTGAGGACAGTCTTGCTCTTTGACCTACCTTGCTATTTAGCTGTCCAAGTGATTGCACTGGCACAAAGTAAAGGATGCCAGGAGGGCTAGTATTAAGACACTAATGCTGGAACTACTTAAGCTGTCTCAGTCCATGTAGTGGTTCCACCCTGGCTAGATGCCAGATGCCCACTAAAGCCCTCCATCAGTCCCCTGTGCAACTGGAGAGGGGAGAGAAAATATAATGAAAGACTTGTAGGTTTTGATAAGAACAGAGAGAGATCACTCACCAGTTAGTGTCATGGGCAAAACAGACTTGACTCAGGGAAATTAACTGAATTTATTGCCAATCAAAATCAGAGCAGGACAACGAGAAGTAAAACAAATCTCAGGAGCACCTTTCACCTTTCACCTCTCCCTTCTTTCTGGCCTTAACTTTATTCCCAGTTTTCTACTCCTCCCACACAATGGCTCAGGGAAATGGGGGCTATGGTCAGTTCATCATGTGTTGTTTCTGCTGCTGCTTCCCCCTCAGGGAGAGGAGTCCTTCAGCTGCTCCAGTGTGGGGTCTCTCCCACGGGAGACAGTCCTACACAAACCACTCCAAGCTGATTCTTCCCATGAGTTCCAGTTCCTCATGAACTGCTCCAACATGGGCCACTCTCCCACAGAGTGCAGTCCTTCAGGAACAGGCTGCTCCAGCATGGATTTCCCACAGGGTCACAAGTCCTGTCAGGACCCTGCTCCAGTGTGGGCTTCCCACACCTTTCTTTCGGGCATCTGCCTGCTGCAGTGCGGGGCCCTCCACGGGCTGTGTAGGTGGATCGCTGCAGCCCTGTGGAGCTCCATGGGCTCCACCACAGCCTGCAGGGAATATCAGTTCTGCACCTGGAGCATCTCCTCCCGCTCCCTTACTGAGCCTGCTGGCTGCAGAGCTGTTTCTCTCACATGCTCTCACTCCCCACGTCTCTGGACACGATTACATCTGTGCATTAACTTTTTTTCCCCTTCTTAAATATGTTACCACACAGGCATTACCCCATCACTGATGTGTCTGTCTTGGAGCTGTTTGGCCTTGGCTCTGTAAGACATTGGGGAAGTTTCTAGCAGCTTCTCACAGAAGCCACTCCTGTAATCCTTCTGCTATCAGAACCTTGGCAAGCCACCCAATACAACGATTGATAAGCAATGACCTGTTTATCTGCTCTATGTCAAGTGAAGCATTTCTGCATTTTATAAACTCAGGCTTTAGAAAGGAAATACAGGTCTGATTTTGTACATCTGTTGGCTTGGAGACCTCCATAGTGGTTTACAGCTAGTGGTAACAAAGGGAATTATTTATAACTTCTTGAGGCTGGAATGAAGGTGCATGTTTTAATGGGCCTTGTTCTCATGGGGCAGGCTTCTTCTGGCTATGCATGAATCCACTGTTTAGCAGGCAGAAGCTAAGGAAACAGTTTCTTTTATGTTTCCCTATGGATTTCTTTGCAGATCTCGTTTTTAAAGGTCAGGGATTATACTTGTGCATTCAGAAATATATGAAAGTTTTGCTTGTCAAACCTATTTGCTTTACAATTTAGAGTGAAAGTTACAGAAGCTGTAGTCTAAGGAAATACTTTGAAGGCCAAGTAATATCTTTCATTTTAGACTAATATAAATGGGGGGAAAGTACAAACCTTTCTGTCTTCAGATACAACCAAAAGGTTTTTCTGTGCCACCTTTCTTTACATCTGTATCAATTTACAGCTTTTTAAGGGATGGAAGAAGTTTTCTTTTTGAATATGTTTTTAGTCTGAACTAGCAGCCTGCATGCTTTTTATGGTCAAGTGAACAAACAGATACCCCTAAAGGAATTGTTCCTCTTAAACCAGAATTAGATCAGATGAACTGCTACTCAATGGTGCCCCTATTGGGTATAAGAACTTGGGATGACACATACTAATGTGAATGTCTGGCATGTGGGATGTTATAGAACTACCAAAGATGTGAAACCTAGCTTGCACTGCTTTATAATTATATATATTTTTGCAGAGGTTTCACAGAATCACAGAATATTCTGAATTGGGATCACAAGGATCACAGAGTCTAGGTCTCAAGTAAATGGTTCATATGGGGATTGAACTCCAACCTTAGTGTTATTAACACCAGGCAACCGAGCTCAAGGAAAGATGGTGAAAATAGGAAAATATCCTGAGACACAGGCAGGAAGCTCTACAGAAATCATTTCAACGAGTTAGTGAGTCAGTAAGAATTTCAAATAATGTGAACTTTCATTGCTCTGACACGGGTTTTAGTACATGTCTTTTGAAAAGTGGATTCATTTTCTTGTGGACTCCACCCTCTTCTCTGTAAAACAGGCAGTGGAAAACAAGCAAAATAAATCATCTGCACTTGCACATTCTGACTCATGAGTAAGGCAAAGCTTACAAAAAACCCCAAAGAAACACAAACAGGCCTGTGATCAGTTAATTCAGGACTGTATGTTAGTGCATTACTCCAGAGGGACAATTACCTTAAATCTGGCACTACTTCAGTTTCATAGTCCTTGACTTGATTTTAACTTAACCTTTAAGCGGGAGGGTTTTTTCATTACTCAGTTCCTTCTAATCCTGCACTGTACACAGCCGCCGCTCTAGCAGTCTCTCGCATCAGTGATTGAGCGGCGGGAGGCGCCAGGGCCGGCACTTACCCCTGGAACGCCCCGGGATGCTGCGCTCGCATGCTAAGCAGCAACGACCGGCAGGGTGCCTTCCTCCCCGGCTCAGGGACAGCGACCTCTGCGCGCAAGGGCAGGGAAAAGAGGGTGGCTCCGCGCCCTGCATTTCTAGGAGGGGGAACAATACCCACGGCATGAGCCGCTGCCATCGTCCCGCAAGGAGCACTCTTGGCGGCCCCAGGTTTCCCCACCGCCCATCCTGCCGCTGCCGTAACATTGACCTGACACTTGTATGCGTTCGGCTGGCTTTGGCACCTTGCCATTTTTCTCCTTTGGAAGAGGGAGATGGAAAAAATAAGGAAATCGTTCCAGGCTAGCCGGTGATTTGGCCGCATGGCGCGGCGACCACGGAGCGACGGGAGAGTGCCGCAGCCCGGCCCCCCCGGCCCCGGCCCTCCCCGCCGGCGGCCCCTGGAGGGCGGGCCAGCCCCACTGGCCACGCCCTCTTCCCCAGCTCAGCCAATCGCATCAGTGCATAGGCGCGGCCCTTGGTCTCCATAGCCAATCAGCGCCGCGGGTGACACAAAGTGGTGCTCTTTGCACGCGCTTTAAAGGCCGGGAAAAACTGGCAGCGCCAGAGCCCAGTCAGAGCGGGGAGGGGCGTGGCCGGCTCGGCCTTCTGCCCAATGGGAGGCCGGGGCGGTGGTGCGGGGCAGGCGGGGGGAGAGTGGCAGCAGCCTCATCCAGTAAGAGGGCTAGACTCGCCGCGTCCCCCGGCAGCCCGGACCAATGGGCGCGGGAGGTGGGCGGGGCGGGCTGTCCGTGCCCAGGCTCTGGATTGGGAGCAGGGCAGGAGCCGGGCCGGGCCGGCAGCGTGTGCAGCGCTGCACGAAAATGCACTCGGATGCCGCCGCTGTCAGTGAGTAGCGCCGGGGCCGGGCCCGGGCCCGCCGCTCGCCCCGCTGCCCGACCGAAAGAACCGCCAGTCTGGGGGTGGCTTCTCTTGCCTCTGACCCGTGAGGCTTGGCCGAGCGCGCCACCGCGACTCCCGATGCCGGGGAAGGGTTCAGGCCCGCGGGTGCGGGACCACCGCGGAGCGGGGCGGTGTGTGCGTGCCTGGCGGTGGGGCTCTCGCGGGTCAGCGGGAGCCCCGCGATTCTCGGCGCGTTTCCCCGGGGGGCGGGGGCGGAGCGGGCGGGGGCAGCAGCACCAGGAGGGCCGGGGGCGCTCGGAGGGTGTGACGCAGTTTGCCCATCCCAGCTGGTGAGCGGGTGAGGCTGCGGCCGGCCCTCGTGGCCGGCTGTGAGAGAGCCAGCATTGCCGAGGGGAGCGCGGGCCGCGGAGCTGCGTGTGTAAGGGAAGACGGGCGGGGGTGAATTCAGCGGGTTCCGCCGGGCCGGTGCGGGAGAACCGGGTTGCTTGTGCGGGGGACTGGAGCCGCGGCGCATGGTGGGAAGTGGAGTCCCTGCGGCGGCGGCCCCACGCAATGGGGCGGCGGGAGGTGGCCTGGCGGACTACGACTCCCAGCGGGCCTTGCGGCGGCGCGGCGCGCTGCCCCCGCCCCGCGGACCCCGGCCGTCCCCGCCCGCCCCCCCCAAGGGAGCACGGGGGCTTCGCGCCGCCTGTTTTGGAGGAGCGTAGCGAGGGCTTTGTCTCTGCAATAGAGTTTCAGGCTGTGCGTTCCGAGCAGCAGGGACCGCCTGCTGTAGACGGGTTGCATGGTGCAGGGGCTCACGCATCTGCGTGGCCGTGGGGTGGCCGGGGTTCAGGGATAGGCGCCGTCCGCTGGAGAGACCTGGCTGTCGTCCCGAGCACAAAGCTGTCCTTCTCAACGACGTCCCTGTGAAAGCTCCCAGGAACGTGTTCTCACTGCGAAAGGATTTGCAGCTCCGAGATGCTTTATTAGTGTAGAACTTTCTTGTGGGAAAGATAATGAAAATTTAAGCTTTGATCATGCGTTAATGAATGATGGTCCGACTTTTGGACAAAGTCCTGAAAGCAGTGGTGGAAAGAAATGCTGCATAATGCCTGGATTTTCTTGAATCCTCCTGTGTCTCTCAGAATGAGATCTCGTACAGGGGCAGCCTGGTAAAGGCTCTAACTCATAAGATTATATCATTTTTTAGTGGTTCTGGTTTATTTTACCTTTATATTTAGGGGTCATTATGTGTTGGTGGTGAAGGCTGCCATTAAAGCAGGAATGATTGCCTCATCTTAGGAATAGAAGGATAATTATTCTAGAAAATGCCTTCTGTTCAGTGTCTTTTGTAATGTGCCCTGTCAAAAAAAAAAAATGCAGGTTCTCATTATATACACGTGTGAGTTACAGTTACAAATATTCCAGGGCTCCCTCATGTAGGATGATTAGGCGACATAGTAATTTTAAAATTTTTTAAATTTCAATTTTACTTCAGAAAACAGTAAGAGTCGTCTTCCTCAGCCTTCAGCTGTTACTGGCTTTTCATTAAAAATGTGTGTGGAGTGATCAGATCTTACATCTCCAATTTTTTTTTTTTTTTTAGCTTATATATGTGTTATTTTAAATAGATATTTTTTCCTAAATTAACTAATTTCATTATCTGTAGCTTCATAGTTGTTGAGTTTGTTTCATTGATGTAAATGCTTGAAGTAAGAAGTGTTCGTAGCATAGTTTTGCACATACAGAAGCTGGCTTATGGTAGTCTCTTGACTGAAGGTTTATTTTGAGCCACCTTTATGATCTTTCTTAGATCCTTATCTGGTTTTATGATATAAACTCCATTAATATGTTTTTGCTCAATCTCAGTTTTACTTTCTGAATACACACCTTTATATGAGGAAATCAACTTTCCTTTTTTCTATTGAAGATGTTGGCCTAAAAGTTTCTTGTAGCTCCTGTAGCTATAATTGGAAAAGCCTTCTCTGTGTAAGACCATGTAATAGGTTGAAATAGGCAGGTAAAGTTTTTTTTTTTTACTGCTTCTCTTCATTCTGTTGTATCAGGGTGAGCTCTTATTTGTGTAATTGCAGCACTTAATTTAAACTTATTTTTGTCTGAGTACTTTTTGTGCTCTTAGTGAATTATTAATCCTGTGTTTTCTTTAATTCCCCTCCTCCCACACTTGCTTTGCAGGTATTGAAAGCAAAGACTTTGGGCTTTTTCAAAGCATTAGTTCCTAGTTTTGTTTGTGTCTTCAAGCAGAAGAAGATAACTCACTTAATTTGTCTGTCTTGTGCTTGCCAAAAAGCCTAGCATTAGGGAGTACTGTACATCCTGTGAAAGTGTTCATCTCTTGTATCCAGTTTAAATATTAGAACATTTAATAGTGTGGTTATTTCTTCTACAGGAACTAAGACTACTTAACAAGGGCTTGAAGCAGAACCCTTAATTTATATGTGCCAGCATTTTTGTTGTACTGTCCAATTAAATTGCTTCATTTAGAATCATGGTCTGATGTTAAACAGAATTTTTACTTTTGGCTCATGAAGAGAGGGAAACAACTACCGGTTCATTCAGTGGGGTGTATGTGTATATACATATAAAATTGTGTGTATATAGATGGTTATATATATTTATATAGAGTTAGAGCTGCAAGGCTTTAACTTGTCCTGGCTGGTGTGGCACACTTGATGCAGATGTGTCTCTGCATAGGCTGTGGGACTGGGTCTGCTGCTCATTACTGTTCATTAGCTGTAGATTACTGCTTCCCTTGCTCTGTTGGTAAAGTGGTTTGTAGGAGCACTCTCTAATCCACTCAGTCAAATGGACCTGGGTTAGCTCTTGCCACTTTATTAAGTTGTCTTAAACTGACAGGTTGATTTCTTGCCTGAAGTGGGCTAGGGAATGTGACCATGGCCTGTGCTGCTGATAGAGATGTGGGGTCAGCAGATTTTGGCAGGGAGGAAGAAGCAAGCAGCTGGGACAGTAATGCTTTTGACTGGCATAGCTGTTCCTAGGCTGTTGCAGCTCCATCGTGAGCCACATACCAGATGTGCACGGTGCTGGATACCCTCGTAGCGGGTGCTTGACAGGGTTGCATTTCTGCTGAATTAGCTAGAGCTCAAGATACAAAGTTTGTATTAGCTATAGCCCTTTGTAGGATGCCAGATGACACCTGGCATGAAGTTAAGAGTAATGCTTGCAACAGCTCTCAGGTCATGGCAGCCAGTGATGCAAAACTAGCTCGCTGACACTTGTTTGAATTAATCTGAGTAAGTGTTAGACTGGATGAGTACTTTCTGTCAATGGAAGCAGATGCTTTGCACCAGAAGCCCACTTAGTGTTAGGTCTTTGCTATATAGCACAAAACACCCAACCAAAATCACCCCCTTCCAGGCAAACCCAAATCCTGCCATAAGCCAGTTGTGCAGAGTATTTTATCTTGTATGTTAGTATAAGGGAATTAGCCTAGCTCTTATTTGTTAAATTTAAGGTCAGTGAAAATGTATTCAAACTAAAGTAGCAGTTACACTTTAAATTTTGCACTGCTTAAATTGCTCTAAAATTCTCAATTAACTTTAAACTGCTGTAGATCTTTTTTGTAAACAAGCCTTCAGATTAGGATACTCCAAAAACACCTAGGTAGAATAAATATTTGTGCCTATGGGGGCAAAAAAGAATTATGCTTTTTCCTATCTATGTAGCATGCAATGATCTTAGAATATTTTGTTGCTGTAGTCATTCTGAGTGGTAATACCAAATGTTGAGTTGAATGTGAATGTTTACCTTTAGAGTACATGTGGTAACTCCTACCATATTTTGTTGCTTGGGTTTGGGTTTTCTGTGGGGTTTTTTATTTACTAGCTTAAGTCAGTCTGTGTTTTGCTTCAGAATGTTTTAGGCTGTTGTGTTTGCAAAATTTACACAAATTTGCAACTGTGGGTTTTGGATTCTGCTGGTGTCAGCAGTAGCTCTGAGCTTGGTGCGGTTCTGGGTGCAGGTGGGCAGGAGATGCATTCTGCAGTATCATGTCTTTAGTTTTAATGGATAGGTCCTGATGCTCCTCCAGATAGGTTGGATCATCCCATCTAATTGCCTGTCCTTACTTTCCAAGCTGGAATTCATTTTTGTTTTCCTTACTTTCTGAATCATACCCTTTATTTGACCATACCAAATCAAGGGAGACCCTGCTTTTCCAGCCTGTTCTCTGCCTCCCAAGGTTTGTTGTCCCATGATGGACTGGGAGAAAGGATTCTTCTGCAGGTTGGCCCTGGTATAGGGTGTCACTGCCTGCAGGGATACAGCTGCAGACACACTGGAAATAGATTTTTAATCCTATCTTTGACAGGAATGCAGAGGCAGCTCCTGTCTGCTGTGTACTGCAGTTTGGGATTCTCAGTCTTCAGGTGTGTTGTTAAGTTTTTGTGTAAGTAAGACTGATGGACATTTTTCTTTTGCCTTCTGTATTTAGTAATGAATACAGAAATTTTGCTTCCTGAGCATGAGTGTTGAGGGCTTTCACAAAATGTAGGTTTCAGATCTGAACTTCTAAGTTCATTGATCAATTCATCATTCATCGATATAAATTGTGTTGCTGTTAGGATAATTCTGTAAGTAGACTACAGACTATAAAATGGTATATTTTGTAGATGATTAAATGATTATTTTTTGAGTAAGTAAAGTTTATTTAAAGCTAAGTAAGACAACGGAACTTTGAACTAGTACTACTACAAGGTTTTTTTCTATCTTTGTTACTTGAAAGCAAGGAAAACAATTGAATGAAAGCCTAAGCATACTATTTTAATTTTTATGAATTTGCCTGATGTGTGGTTTCTGTTAATTTTTTTTTTCTGAGAAGTTTACAGCTGTATCTTAGCAGTAATAAGAATTACTACTATGTTATTACTGCTGGTATTCCTATATTTAAATTTTAATATTGTATATATGGCATATCTATTAGGGATAACTATTTTAGACCTACTGTTAAAGTGAGATTTTTTATCGGTTTTCTATTTGCTTGAAAAAATTAGCAGCTTTTAAAGGAAACTTGGAGTCAGCTGATCTCATTTACTACTACTGTTAATTTCTTGCTAGGTTTTTAATAGATTTTACTGAACCTTGTAGCTGTGTTTTGTCCAAGCTTTAAATTTCCACAGCAGGAACTAAGCTAAAGGTTTTGTTTAGGCAGGTACTTTCTTTGTGGGCTTTTCTTTTTTTCTTTTTTTTTTTTTGGTTGTTTGGTTTTGGTTTTTTGTGGGGGGAGGGGTTTGGGTATTCAGATGGTCATTCAAATAGTTTGGCAACACATTGCTCCTTCTGATAAAAAAATTAAAAATTGGGATTTGACCTTTAAAGTTTTTTCATTTCAGATAGGAAAGTAGGGTATTTGAGTCCAGTTTACCTGTATACTTTACTTATATTTAAGATACATGGTTTTCTGTATTGTACTTCATATGTGCATTCATGAGAGGGTGTAGAATGTTTTTTCTCTAGTTTGTTATGGAAGCAAGCCCAGCTAGCTCTTGTTTCTTTTACCTCTCTGTAACTCTCAGGTCTATAGTTTAAACCTTAACCTATAATATTCTAAAAAGTATTTTTAAACAGTTTTCTTTTTAATTTTCAGTTGTATATGATTGTGACTAATTGACTAACCCAGCCTTTAACCCTTAACATTGTGTTAATCACACACTGCAGACAACATTTAAATTCCATGAAACTAGGTTGTCTCTGTCATTTCTTTCCTTTCTGGGTTCTGGATTTGCAATTATTTTTACTCAGAATTTTTTTTTTTTTTTAGCCATTACATTCTGAATTACTGCAAAGTATTTAATAAGATTTGGAATTTTTGTTGCTTCAGACCTCACTGAAGATCAGATACCTTTTGCATGAAAAATAATTTAATCAACAAAATACGTATGCTTGTTTGACATACACCCCTTAAAGTCATAGCAAACTTTCCATATATCATCTTTCACTATTTACAAAGCAAGCAGATTTCCTTCTTCTGATTCGAGGTCAGTGAACTGTGTGGTATGTCAGAATCTTAGAATGGCTTGAATTGGAAGGGATCTGAAAGATAATCTAGTTCCAATCCCCCTGCCATGGGCACCAGTACCTTCTACCAAGACCAGGTTGCTCAGAGCTCCATCCAGCCTCACGCTTCAGGGTTGGGGCATCCACAGCTTCTTTGGACAGCCTGTGCTAAGGTCTCACCACCCTCACAGTAAAGAATTTCTTACTAATATCTGATCTAAACCTACTCTCAGTTTGAAGCCATTCTTCCTTGTTCTGTCACTACGTGCTCTTCTGGAAAGTCCCTCTCCAGCTTTCTTGAAAGTCTCCTTAAAGTACTGTAAGTGCACTTAAAGTGCTATGAGATCTCCCTGGAGTCTTCTGTTCTCCACACTGAACAAGCCTAGCTCTCAGCCTTTCTTCATGGGAGAGATGTTCCTCCAGTTGTCCTTTCTGACCTTACTCCAACAGGTCCATGTCTTTCCTGTTCTAAGGGCCCCAGAGCTGGATGCAGTTTCTGTAGGAAAAAAAAGTTCAGACCAATTCACGTGCTTTGAAACTCTCATCTTCAGGTGAAAAATAGCTTCACACATGGTGGCATTATTTGTGTCAAGCTCATACAACCAGCTCTTCGTGTGATGTGTCGCTACTCTCGTGGTGGCCCTGGGAGGGACAGGTGGATTAATGGAATACATTGCTGCTGCCACAAGAGACTGTCGTGCTCCCACTTGGGAAGACCTTTCCTGTTTCTAACTCAGCTGGTGTTGCAGCTCCTTGGTGATCTGATTCAGAGCACTGGGATGGCAGCGTTTATTTTTTCTGTGGATAAGATTCCAAGTGTAGTGGGCTGACCAAGGGGATCAGCAGGCACAACTTTGGAGGCTACAGAAGCATGTGTGGAAAGTTCAGGAAGTGGAGGGGAAAGAGTGTGTTCCTAAAGAATACAGTTCCAACCAGCTTGCCGTCTTGACTACTGTTGATCAGTGCTATTTTTGCTAATTTCCCAGATAATGTTATTTGAGCATGGGAGGTGTTAGTTTTTGGATTTTGTTTCTTAAGAAAACCATTTTTTTTCAAAATAGTCTTTTTCACAGTGACATAGGATACTTTGCATATCATTCTTGAAATATAGATAAAGCAAACACTGACTCACTGGCCAATTCAGAGAATAACCTGAACTGTAATTTAATTTCCCTAATTTAATGGGTGCTCCTTGCATTTGATTTTATAACTGTAAAAGAAACCTGTTTTCAGTTTTAGGTAATATCTCTACACTGTGCAAGCTTCTCCTTTGAAAGCAAGAAAACTTTGGACTCTGGTCCTCCATATTCAAATGGTGGATGGTGTGATATCTCTTGTATTAGAACTGGAAAATATATTTGTATAACCTTGCTAAATCCATCATAATTATGGATCCTATTTCTGAAGCAGCAGCTTAAAATTGTACTGATATTTCCAGTGGAGGTGTGAAACATACTGGCATGAACTATGTGTTTTAAAGTGACTAGGAATGTTTTGTTTCAAAGGTGATACCTATATATATAATCCTAATGTTAGAGCATTTTTTCAATGATTTTAAGAGTGCTATCTAAAGTTTAATATTAGATTAGAATAAATAAATATTTGCTTAGTGTTCTCAGCTTCTTACCTCCAGATATAACAGGTTTCTCTAACCACTTATGTTCTTTGTGGATTTTAGGCTAAGCAGCAAGGGAAACTGTAAAATTCGTATTCCAGAAAGCTTAATCTGATCTGCCAGTTAAGAAATCAAATCTTATCTTTTAATCTTGCCCTCCTCAGAATGGCTTTTATGTTCCCTGTTGTCCTCATCCCTGTTTGCCCCCCTCTCCTTTTGTTTTTTCTCATTGCTTTGTATTGAATTGAGGATTGACTAAGAAACTCAGGATTATTTTTTTCTTGCAGAATGGTTCTGCTTAGTATTGTTTGACTAGCAAAAATGGAACTTTATTGAGCTCTTAATGCAGGAAAAACTCTAGCACCCTGTTCAAGGTTCCAGAGCTTCCTATTGTATCTTGGTAAAAAGATCTGGATTGTCTTTGACTTTGTATATATAAGGTTAACTAAAGCTGGAAATTCCATCTCTGGTGCTTCTGAGTTAGAGCAGTTGTATTGCTGTGGTGGACCGGGGACAGCACCTTAAGAAATAGGTTGCAGTTAATTAAATTATACTCTGGCTAACATAATGAATAAAATGTATCATTCCTAAAAGTAAATTTAGATTTTTTTTTTTTATTCACTGTGACAAGAGAATTCCACAGTGATGTGTGTAACAAGTTCACTTTGAGCAGGCAGTTTATTCAGTTCCACTTGTTAACTTCATAGCAGTGTGCTTCACTGACTTGGCAGTCGGATGTTTAATGATGACTCTTGTTTATCTGGGTCATCTTAAGTGTATCTTGAGAGCATTCCTTTGAAATGCTCTGGATGGAAATAAGGGAATTATTTTTTTTACCTTACTTGTATCTTGCATCAGCTGCTGGGCAAAGCCAAATTAAATGTCTCATATTAGAAATGCTTTAGTGCATTAGCTGGGTAGTGACGCAAGGCACATACAGAAGCTTTTCACATGTAGGAGAAGTTTGCTTGGAATACTTTTCTTATCATACAGTACATTTCTCTAGAGTGTTTTGGCACATGAGTTCTAGTGGGGTAGCTAATTTATTTTTAGTTTAAATGGAGGTACTCTGTAGTAATTGGCTGTCTTTAAGCCCTCTCGGCTGGTTTGTGTTCCGTTGCTGAGATTCTTTTTGGTTTGCCTGCTGTCTAGCTGGATCTCAGCTGTTCTTTTGTAAATTACTGACTTTCCAGTTTTGTTCTTGCCACATTCCTAGCAAAAATAGGGAATTCAAAAGAATAGAGAAAAATTAGTTTCTTGCTCTTTAGCAACTGAAGCAAACTCAAGTGTTTTATATTTGGAGCGTGGAAGCAAAATTCACATCTATGCTATGGTTTCTTCCAAGAAGTGTCAGAATATTTCATTATCAGTTTTTTTGGCTCTTGTCTTAACAGCTGCTGTATTGTAACGTTTGGTTTCTTATTAAAAAGCCATGTTTCAACTGAGCAAGTGTATTCTAGTGACTTATTTTTGCAAGGAAATTAGTATAAAGGCAAGTACATGTCTATTAATAAAATGAGATTTTTTTAAGAACTAGGATTATTATTAATGATTTTAGAATGTTACATGGTACTTAACTTGGTTTTGGAATAGATGAAACAGAAGGACTGGGTAACATGGAAGTTACAATGATTCCCAATATCAGGGAGAAAAGAAGTTGTAATTTTTCTTTTTTTATTCAGCTATAGTTAGCTATACTTCTGTTCTGCTGAGGGTCATCCATGCCTTAAGAAAAATGCATATGTAGGATATCTTTTTGCAAATTTCAGTTGTTCTACTCAAGTGTTGAAAATGTCAGTGCTGAAAAAGTTGAGATTACTTTTAGTTTATAGTTCTGTGATGATTTTATTAAATAGCCAGTATGCAGGAAGATCATAACTGCTGCATTTGGAAATCAGAAATTTAAAACCTTTTTTTTTTCCCCTCCCTTCTAGATTTTCAACTGAATTCTCATCTATCAACGCTGGCAAATATTCACAAGATTTACCACACCCTCAATAGGCTGGTAATGACTTGCCATTTTCTCTTAGCAGAATAGCTAGGGCTTTGTTCCAGAATATTTCATGACTGAAATCATTAAGTGATTACACTTCTAAAAATTATAACTGCCTTGTTGTATGAAAGGCTGTTGGGTTTCAATTGGTGAAGAGATAAGCAGTATTAGTAAAAGGTGAAAGATTATACCCCAGAGGTCAGAGTGGAGTTTGAACTTTGTTTGAACATTGGATTTGGATATTGCCTCATACAAGAAGCTTTCTTGGATACCTTAAGTGATGACAATCATCATAGTTACCCAGTTTCTTGCAGTTCTTCTGGAAAACATATTGAATGAGCAAGCTGTCCTTTTACACCCATGCAAAAAGTGAAATAAGGTTTTTGTGAAGACTCTTCCTGCTTATGTGCTGTGTATTTACATTTGTTTTATTGCAACCATAGCTGGAAATGGTGACATGGCTTCTGTGTGTGCACTGCAAATTCAGTAGAAAAGACCCTGCCTGAAGAAGGGGATAAACTTGTTTCCAAGGTTTCAGTTGGTTTTTAATCAGTTTCCTTTAGAACACATATTTATCCTTAAGCAAAGCCATTTCTGTGCTAAGTGGTAAATTCAGTCTTTCTAATGCCGCATTTATTGGTGGAATTATTCAGTAAAATAATGCCAATTCCCCACCTGCCGGGGTCTCTCTTTCTAGCCGGTCAGAGTGACCCCGAGAAAAGTTTGAAAGTTTCTTTTCCCAGCCCGGTGCTTGAAGAAGAAGTCAGGGCTCTTCATTTTTTCGGTCTCAAGATTGTTTATTGCATCTTATCTATAAGGTTCTTTCTCCCTGTCCAGCCGAGATCCGTTTGGCAGGACAGCCAGAGGCACTCCGCCCACCGCTAGGGCGGTGTTATCTTTATATACTACAAACTACGTGTACAATATTTACAGTTATTTTCCAATACCTATCATCTATATTAGACAGTGAGTTTCTACTTTAGACCAATCTAAAAGTGCTGACATCACCAGACAAGATGGAGGTAGAGAAGAAGAAGAAAGGCTAGACACGCCCAAATCCTTCCATCTTGTCACCAGAAACCCCTATACCAAAAATCCTAAAACCTACATTTAGACTCTGTAATTATTTTATTCTTACACTATTTACACCATTGTGGCTTTTATCTCTTTCTATATAGGTGACAAGTTGTTCCGTGGTTCGTAATCGAACACGCTGGTGTTCTGGGCTGTGTGCCAGGGTCTCCGAGCCCCCTGGCAAGGGTCCCAGGAAACTCCGGACTCCCAAAGGAATGTCCTGAGTTCCGACACCCACCTGATGGGTAGTTATTTCCACACTTGAAATAACTTGATATGTTTTTGATTGAAAAAACCTCAAAAATATTTATCAAATTCTAATTTCTTGAACTTTTTAGATAAATTTCCAAGTGTAACTTTTTGAGGCAAATATGAGCTGAAAACACAAAGTCTACAATCTTAGGTAGATGATCCTTAAGTAATTAGGATGAATATTAATATCAAGTAAAAGTTAAAAATAGTACAGAAGAATGAAGATCACTGTCTTGTTTAACTGTGTCATTCCTGTTTCTTGCAGAATCTGACAGAGGACGTTGGTCAAGACGATCACCAGACAGGTATTAATAGGGATGGAATAAAAATAGATTGAAACAGTTTAAACACACTTTATTAAACAAGTCTCTAACATAACTGAAAATGATGTTTTAGAAGGCTAAAGGAGTTTTAGGAAACAAGTGCTTGGGTTTCTTACTTTTTTTCAAAATAGGTGTTTGTGCTTTTAATTTATCGAATTATGAAGGACTTGAACAGGTATCAGCAGTATCTGTAATTTTACTGTCTCTTAGTTTAGAAAACTTAATGAAAAATTTCTCTCACTCCTGGAACTCAGCCTGATGGGCCACAGAATATCCATATTCTTACAGTGATTTAAGTCTTGAAAGAGATTTAGTGAGAACAGAGCAGAAGCAAGACCTCTTCTGGCTGTTGTGATGCCTGCCACCGAGTTTAAATGCTGTACTCCAAACAACCAGCTTTTTTCCTGACTGGTTCTGATGCAGGTTATTTCTGTTTCATGTGCAGATTTTTTAGTCAGTGTCTGAGTACTATGTATTTTTGAGTTCATATCTGTCTTTCTGTTCATATCTGGCCTTCTTCTCAGGTGCCTAGTCCCAGCTTCCTGTCATTCTTGATTTGTCAGCATTTGAGCTTTGTGACTTGATGTTTTCCAAGAGTTCTTATCTCCTTTTGCACTGCCTTCAAGCCCTGATCACTCACTCAGCAGTACTATTCTTTAAAATTGACCATGTCTATCCTACCATCTGACTCAAAGCTTTTTCACTGTCCTAAGGTGGTGGCTGTATTTGCTGATGTTACCTTGAGCATTTAGGAAAGCGGAGAGAGCTGTCAGCTCCTCCTGGGGATTTCTGGCACACACTTGAAATTCTAGCACTCTCTTAGCCTAGAGCAATGAGAAGAGATGCTTAGGACTGCACTGCTTGGGATTGGACAGAGCTCACTTAGGGATTATACACTCTCCTGTGTACAGCAGCAGGTCACTTTGTTTCAAGCTTGAACTCTTCCTCTAGCCACAAAAGTCTTCTCTGAAATACTTTCCTTCAGTGTAGTTAGTGATTTGATACTTGAAATTAGCTCATTATATAAATGAAAAGCCTCTGAAAAAGAGGCTGTGACTGATAGTTGAAGACAGTTAGAGATTTTAATGCCTGTATTTCAGAATTGATGTCCTCTCCCATCTTGTGATGGAGACTTGGAATTTTCTCTTACGTGTCCCGGGTGCTCTAAACTGAACAGCTACATACTGATTTCCTGTATGAAAATGTGTTCTGTAATCTTTGTTTACTCTTGATCACCAAGACCTGTTGTGAAGCTTTGAGGTAGTCCCCTTCTGTCACTAATCTGTATGTGTTGATGTACTTGAGGTATTTGGAATTTGTCTTACCTCTTGCCTAGCACTTATGTCATAAAGTATAAGAAATTAGCCTTGGTGCTCTCATTACCTCTATTGGAAGGTACTTGAGCATGTTACCATTAGTGTCAGTACAAAACTGTCCATCAAAGCCAGTATCCTATTGCCTGCACACTGTTGTTTGAATTAAGCTGTTTCAAAAGTGTAAATGTGCCTGTTGAATGAGTTGGGGCACAAAATCCCAGTCAAGAATGCAATTTTTTTGCAATAGTTGTAAAATAGTTGTAAAGCCTTTGAAACCAGAAACAAATATGAAATGGGAACCAAAAGTAAAAGTTGATAATGCCACGTTGCCTCCACATCTTCAGATATTGTTTCCACTATTTCTTATGCTTCTGCCTTGTTTTATGTCTCCCTGCAGGAGGAGATGAAGCCCAAATGTTTGCATAAGTTCCAGGCGTGTTCAGTTGAAATGTGTGTTTGATTTGACTCAAATGAGGATAAATACACATGCAAGGAGCTATTTTGGCCATCATGAATGTAGTACAGTGAGGTCTTCTGTTTCTGTTTTGTACGGAACTACACACTTCTGAAACATCTTTCTTGGAGAGGCTCACATAAATCTATAGAGTTGCTTCTGAAAATTGTTTGATTTCAATGTGTCTAAACTTGTGGAACTTCTGTTTTCCAGTAAGAAATTGTCAAGACCTATTAATTTTGTTGCACAATTTATAGAACTGTATAGGTGCTGTGAATTTGAGATTCTGTGTCTAGAACTCATTTGAAAGTCAGATTAAGAACTGTTGCAAAAGGTTTGAGTGTTGCCAAACCCATGTCAAGGTTTTTTATAGTTGTGAGATTATTTTAACCCTAAATCTTTTGGCCCAGGGCTTATTCTTAAAGATTGCTGTTCATTTTCTGACATAATTATCTGGGTTATTGTCATTAGCTTAGGATGACTTAATGCATGCATATCTAAATTGGATTGGGATTTCTAAAAGCTATTTTAAAAAATCTTAGTTTTAGGTTAATATTTATTAATAATAGTGTTAACTTTTAAATGCATATCACATTTACTTCAAAGCAGTTGTTTGTAAGCTAACAAAAAAAATGTCTTGGACATCTAAATTACTTAGAAGCAAATTGTATCTTTTCTAAGTGTTAGCCAGATTTCCTTTTGAAACCAGGCCTTAAAACAGCAATGAGCTACAGGGAAGTGGCAGTTTCAAAATTCCTTCAGTGATTTGAGAGCTAAGATGAATCTTCTTTCAAAATTCTAGTCCCCTACAATGATTGCAGTCTCATGTTCTATAATTCATTATGCATATCTGTCTGAAAAATAAGATAGACTTCAAATGTGTCATGGTCTTTGCCTTTTCACCTATTTGTAGGTGTAAGAACAGCAGGCTTTCAGATCCTGTAAACAATTTCCTTTTCTTTTAGTATGTATATGCATTAACTTGGAAAACTCTCATTTGAAATAATAGTTGTTTTTCTGTTATAACTACAAATTTAGCAGCTTGTGCATGATTTGGTCATTAAATTGTGATTTACTTATCCAGCCAAAAAAGTCTTTAAAAGTATGCTTCTTGTTGTCACCTGGCTTGTTTAAAACAGTGAAGTAACCTCTTCAACAAAAAGAAGGCTTCAGTGCAGTTCCTGAATCTTTGGAGGGGGAGAAATTGCTTTTGCCTCTGCTGGTTTTTTCTTTTGTTAGATTAGAGAAGAAGCCCCTCTTGAGTCCAGAGCAATTCTGTAGTGTGGAATTCAAGACAGAAATGAGTTTTCCTTTTGCAACAGGATTGCAAGTTGTTTATTGTTTTGATGAGTATCTTCTCTTTCTCATCTTGTGTCTGAAAACTGATGATTGTTAACTGTGCTTTTGGTCATCTTGTTGCATTATTAAATGAGCAGCTATATCCTCCCAATTGCTTCAGCATTCACAGTTTCTCATTATTTTTCCTTTGAAGCATTCTTCTACTGAAGCATCAGAAGAGCAGGATTCCTCAGAGGCTTTAGCTAGAGAAGGTGAAAGTGCCATGCCTGTAAATAATTTCCATAGGGACACAGCTTGTAGAGTTCTTCTTTATTGACTTGTTTTTTCTTTTGTTTATTCTGGTTTTGTTGCTATTCTAAAACTGTTCCTCCCTCATGGGTTTTATTTTATATGTTATTTTAAATTTCTTAGGGTGAATTTTAGCTCTTGAATTGATACTTCCCTTTGGAAGCTTTGTCTCCTGCAAATTTGGAAGTATTCAATAGGATGTTTGGCAAACAGCATTTAAACTTGACAGGCTTTTGGCTGGTGGTGGTCTGTTCAGCAGCCATTTGGAGGCTCTACCTTGCAAATGCTACCTTCAAGTGTCAAAAAACCAGTGAGAATTAGGAGGGTTATGCCAATCTTTAGTTGAGGCCTAGGAGTGAGAAACTTTGAAGATAATCGCATCAGCAAAGCTGCACTTGGTAAGTAAAATTCTGTCAAATTTGCTTGTAGTCAGAGGTAGCTGCACGTTTGTTTGCAGATGGTCAGACCTTTGGGAAGAGAAATTAGTTGTGCACTGCTAGACCTAAAATTACATTTTGAATTGGAAAGCTCTGTGTAGGAAAGGTTAATACTGCTATTTAGTGAGCTGTATTGTAAATTAAGAAATTGAAGGAGTTAAAATTTGAAAAACCCAAATTACTAATTTTTAGCTTTATATGAAAATAAAAGAAATATTCTGCTGCTGTTGCAGAGAAATTATAACGGCCCTTCAAATTTAATTCACCAATTTTAATAACAAAAGAAATGCTTTGAAAGTAAAATCCTTACACTGTGTTTTTTAGTAGTTTAGAGATTAGTCAACAGCTAGTCTAGTGAAAACTTGCTCCAAACATCAGTTATTAGGGTGTCAAGTCTTGGAAAGCATTTACAATATGTTTGTCCACCTGGTGTCTGTGTGCTGTCAGTGTGTGAGGGCAGTGTATGTGTGCATTTAAACCTACCAATTTCTGAGCTGTCTTTTTTCTTCCCTTTTCTGTGCCTTTGAGAGCTGCAACTAGATACATTCAAACCAAAAAGGATACAAGTTTTTATAGGAGTCATTGGAGAAATTGGGTTGTAGTGAATTGTGATCAGCTTAAGCCTTTAAAACAAGTTCACCAATCATCTTAAAAACATCCTATCATTGAAGGAGGCAAAGAGTCCAAGCAGGAATTCTTGAGTTCAATTCTTTGGTTTGTATGGGGTTGCAGGTCTGACAAAATGATTTCTCTGTTCTATAACTGCTTTATTTTACTTTTATTTATTTATTTTTATCTTTTGCTCTGCTTCTTTTGTCATGGAGGCCTTGCGTATTTCTTTTCGCAATCAACTGACCAGTAAACTGCACAGATTTGTGGGGGGTGAGGGGGATGTATATTTTTTTTTCTTGCATTTTACCAGCATTCTGCTTGTGTCCATCATAAATGGATTTTTTCTTTTTTAAAATAAAGGCACTTGAAAGCAATCTATTTGCTCTAAAAGGAATGAGATAGCTACAGGTTATACTTAAGCCAATGCATATTTACCAAAAAGAGGTGTTCACTTTCACATTTTCATTTATTAAGTTCAGTGTGTGTCTTAAGTTTGTTGGCTCTTTCTAGCCATCTGTCTAGTTCTGCTGTCATCTTAGGTGTTTTTAGTCTGTGTAGGCTTTCAAAAAATACTTAGTGGCCAAGTCTTTACAAATTTGATCTGAAAGATAAAGTATCACAGGTTCAATAACTTATGAGAGTAGAGTTTTTCAGTATCATTAATGTGCAGGCATAATCAGATGGCACAAGTAACATTCAGCAGGTCAGGTTTCTTAGTTTGTTTAATTTGTGAAATGCCTTGGGTGTACTCCGAGTTTTTTATGGTCTCCGGCTTACCTGTTTCAAATATGTCTGATACTGTTGAGGAGAAAAGAAATACTACTGTCACTAATTTCCTTTTGTAATGTGTTCTGGACAGTGCTTCTAGAAGTATGTTCTTCTGACACAGCCATTACGATTTTTTTTTTTTGTGGTAATAGTTTATGGAGCATAATACGTGCAAGTTTTTTGATTATTAGTTAAATTGTAATTTAAATTTACAATGCTGTTAATTCTCTTTCAAAAAGACAGTGTATGGCCATACTCTCCTGGGACAATAATGGGGGGGGGGAATTTTAGGATTTAAAAAAAATATATATAGGAAGAATTTTTTGAATTGGAGAGTATTTCTTGAAGTAGAGAGATTAATTTTCTTCGTAATAGATAGAAATTAATATAAAGATAAGACCAAAGAAGGCATACTTAGTGCAAAAGCTTTATTAGTTGAAACCAGATTAGTTCATCTTGGTGTAAAAATTGGGTTGAACATCTTACATAATATTAGAGAAATATGAACATAATACTAGAGAAATATGTACTTTCTTATGGGTTAGAGTTTCCATGCATGTTTGAAATAATGTACATGTAGCAAAGCCTGTGAGGCTCTAAGGTTCCTTACATGTGTTTCTCCTATAACAGGAGAGAGCCTTTCAAAGATTCGAAGAATAGGTAAGCAAAAGATTGCTGTCAGTATTTGTTGGGAATTGGGCCTCTGATTTCAGTCTGTTCCCTTGTGTCAAAAAGCAGTCAAAGTTTTATTGCTTGCTTCTGTGCTGTGATGCAAGATAAAAGATTTTGTGGGCATCTTAACTGAGCATAGCTAAACTTGGATGCTGTTGTAGCAAAGAGGAGATTGCTTAGGAATGCTGGAGTTCTTAATGTTTTCTTGCAAATTTTTTTGGCATTGCTTTATGTCTGGATTTTTATACCTCACTTCTCTCTTCCTTTTCTTTTCAAATTCTCTGTGTAACACTTAGAGCAGTGATAGCTCTTGTAGCTGCTTTTACACCTTTCTCAGGTGTCACTGTGGTCTTCAGCACATGAAAGTAGGAGAAAATTATGCCCAAAGTGTTAGCCTACTGTTTTCATGAGGCAGCAAAAGCAATTTAATGACTTGCTGTGGTCAAAAGGGTTGGTCCTGGCCTCTTTCTTGTGCTAATGTACAGAAAGTTGTTATTCTTTTTTCCTTTGGTTAATTTTCTACAGGTTTGGTGAGCTGGATTGGCACGCAGAAGAGTTACCAGAGACATAGGAATATGTAGCTGAGAGAAGGGGATGGAAAGACTGCCACCTGATTGGCATCAGAGTCTTGAATTGGCTATTTCCTGTTTGGGGACCTTCATTATTTGAGAACTGTTCAGTCTGAATAATACAGCCAGCCACTTATTTTTTTCCCTGGTGGTTGCTGACTGTCTCTTCCTGTCCCTGCAAAACAAACAAAAAACCTCCCAAAAAACCTGAGAAAACCCTCTTAACCAAAGAACAAACAAAACCTTTCCTACCTCTTGCTCTCTGTATCACAAAAAACTTGGGGCTTGAAAATAGAGGGTTCTGTTTTCTAGAGGTAGGTGTTCACTCACATCTGTATTTCAAAAAGCAATGATCAACTCTTGGAACTCGTGATTTGAATAAAAGACTAAAAATAAGGATAACTTTCTGAGGACATAAATACTTGTTCAGGATAGTGTCAGTTCTTGACTGCTGTTAGACTGAGGTAATGCCAGTGCTACTGTGCATTGTGGTATAGTACTTTTGACCTTAATGGAAATCTGGTCGTAGGAAACCATGTAAAACTGAGATGGATTTTGCTATTGAAAGGAGACCGTTTCTTTTTTAATTTTTAAATCCCCTAACTTCCTTCCCTTTCCTTTGTCATATGCCTATTAGTGGACACAGTTTAACTGGTCTGCAACAGTTTCATTTCTTTGTGCTGGTGTTTTTAATTCCCTCTGTAGGAAGTCTTCGGTCTTGCAGTTCATCAGACTGCTTTAGTAAAGTGATGCCTCCAAGGAAAAAGAGGAGACCTGCAGCAGGAGATGATTTATCTGCTAAGAAAAGTAGACATGATGGGTATGTCATCTTACCATGAGCTAAGACTGATGGAATATCTAAAGTTGAATAGCTGATATATCATGTGTTTAAGTACTAATGGAAATAATATTGAAATTTACTTGGTTTCTCAATGTGGAACCATAGCTGGTGATTGAACTGTGGGATATTGATAAATATATGTAGGTTCAGTTTGCATCTCACCTTTCTCTAGACGTACAAGAAGCATGTAGGGAACTTCTCCTTGCTCTAGTTGCCAGCTGTGAAAATATGTACTTGTTTGTTCAAAAACAACCTCTAAGAGATACAGTACAATTTTCTCATATACATGCATAAGGTCTGGATTGGCTGTTATCAGTCTCTAGCCTGTCAAAAAAGTGAATGTAGTTATAGTCCACTCTTAAAATCCTGCTAGTCTCTCCCTGTTATGTTGTGATTTGATACTGAACATAGAAGGGGAAATTGTCCAGGTAAGATGATAGCCAGTGCTTCAGCAGTTATTCAGGGGCTTCTCAGAAGCCAAATAGGTTAAAGAGAGTGCATGAACAATGTATTCTTTTGGCATGAGGTATTGGATAGCTGAGACCTCTGCAAGTGCTGGATTTCCAGTATGTGTAGTGTGTTGAGTCATTCAGAAAGCATTGAATGTGCTCGGGATGTGCAAAAATCACTATTTATGTGGACAAAATTCAGGACTTGAGGCTGTATAGAACTGCACACTCCTGCATGATAGATGCAGGACTGCTCTGATGTTGGAAAGTTGCTTATACAACTAGAAAGTTTGCTTGGCACTGCATCAGTCAGTAGAATTTGAGATCTATTATACTCATGTGTTACTGATGTCTCAGAAACACATGCTTCCTTAGCAAGTACCTTCAGGGAGGTTAAAAGAGGCATTTTTCTCCAAACTGTCAGCCTGAAATCAGTCTGGGTTCTCTCCTTTTTATACTCTAGCATGAGTAAGAAAAATACTGGTAGCCAAATTAAGCCTCTGGTCATGCCCCTATAACTCCATTGTGTTTAATAGGGTTGCACAACTGTAACTGCACTGGAATTTATTAAATGATCTGTTGATGCAGAAGAAAGAGATTTCAACTCTCTCTTTCATTGCTTTGTAACACTAACTAGAACAAAAAAGCCATTCATGTTCTTAATATTTTTTGTTGCTTTTCAGAAATAATAAAATATAAAAGCTAAATAGTTGATAGAGGGCATTACAGCTTATTCACAGATAGGCATACAGTGTGGAAGCAATACAAGGACAGACCCTTTCTAAAATATAGAGAGATTCATAAAACTGAACTCTACCTACCCTAGCCAAGACACTGATGATAGAAAAAAGCAATCCCTAAAAAGTAAGCTTGCCTGTAAGAAATACTGATTTGTGTAATTACATAAGAAAATTGTAAAACCTGATTTTTTCTCTCTGAATATTAGATATTTCATAGTTTTTAAGAGCTTGTTGCAAATATAATTTGAAGGATTTTTTTTTTATATCTGCCTCTCAGTTTATAACTAATGGATCTAGTCTTCATTTTACTGCCATGTAAGTCTTTATTAAAAGGAAGATCTCAGCCTGCTTTTAGGATTGGAGGGGAAACCAGATCTGCTAGTCATGAGCCATGGGGTAATATCCTCTGATGTGGTTCAAGTTTTTATCTGACTTCCTGTAAAGGTTTTTGAGCTTTCTCTGCTTCCCACAGTGTTTCTTTTGGTTTGGTCTCCAAGAAAACAGTTTTTTATTTCAGCATGACTGGCAGTATGAAATTATTTGCTGGACATTTGTCCTGGTCTTGAAGCTGTATTTTCTTTCAAGGAAGGATTTTTACCCCTGTAATCTTCTGTGAACAGGTTAGTCAAAAAGCAGTCTCCTACTTCCATGCTTGTTTTGTCAGGTGGAATTCATACCTGTCAAGTTTAGTTTTTGGATCAGACATCTCAGTTAGCTGAGCAGAAATCAGTCTGAAATCAGGAAACTCTACAGCAGTGTGCTGTAGCATACCTAGTTTGCAAAGCCAGTTCTGCTTACATTGTGTGCAGAGAATGCTATATACAGTAAAAGCAGTATAGTGGAATACCAGTTTATAGAATAAGGGGCTCCTAGGCCCAGGGCTCAGTTTCTGTTTTAGAGACAGACTTCCTAGAAGCTGCATTCTAGTAACTCAGGATAAGCCTTCCTGGGACATTAGTCTGTGTGAATTCTGTGTTAAGTGAAGAAAGACAGTCGGTGTCTGAAGAGCTACCCAGTCCTCTCCAGAGAGCCTCTATTTCCTAACAGAAGTGATTTGTCACTTCAAATACTTGATGGAATGACATACATTTTTGTGTGTTTCTCAGCTACAGTGGCATACTTATAGGGTCAACATTAACAAATTCAGTAATTGAATGTCTCCTCTTCATTCCCAGTGTGAAAATATTGGGTAGTAGTCCAAAGATTTTCAAGGGATATCATCATTAATGGTGTTACTGCAGCTGAGACTGAAAGTTGATGATTTTTTCTGGTTTGTCCATTAGAAAAATGTGGGTTTTTTAATCTGTCATGGATTGTTTTGTTGGGTGATATTTTCAGTCTTCACTATTTTTATTCATTCCTATAATCTCTTCAAATCTGATAGGAATATTTTTAGATATGCCTTCTCCCATAAAGTTTTTTTCAGCAGCTATGAAAGAATGTCTCTATGCTGAAAGAGGAAATAGTTTCTTAAGATTCTAAAAGTCATAAACTTAAACATGTCTTACACCCTTAATTTCAAGCTGGTAAGAATACAGCCTCATCTCAGAAGTGCTAGTGGAACGCACAGGCAATTGAGGAAGAACATTTATAGGAACAAATCTAGTTGTGAAATTATTTGGAAATGCTGATCTAGTGCATAAACTGATTATAGAAGACTCCAAGCATGTTCATTAGTATTGCACCCTTACATAATAAGAGCTTGAATTCTCTTAATTAGTGTTCATAGCATCACCATGAACTATGCATGAATGCAGTGGGAGGGAATTTTTATACCAGATGATGTATAATAAAAAGAACTCAGTGCTTTATAGCTAACAGCAAGAGTTATCTTGCCTTAAATAATAGCTGTTGGAAGTAAGCAGTTGAGCATGTGCTAACTTGAACATAATCACTCGAAGACTTAGTTTGTATTTTCATCTCAGTATCACAGTCTTGACTTTATTGTACTTAAAGCTGTCACAGTATAGAGTATTCTCAAATTGGAGTTAAAATTACATTTTCTGTACAATGTTCTTCCATTACTGTGTTAAACATCTTCAGAAAGGTAAAGCAAGATTCATGTGAAGATACTTGCTAGGTAAAATGATAGTCCTCACTGGGTAATTGTTTTATGCTGCTTATCTGTTACACAATATCTAGCCAAATAGGGAAAAATGAGCTGTTTATTATAATGTCTTATGTTTTGACAGTCTCATTTAAAAAGTAATTCTACTCCTTATTCTGGAATCACACTGAGGGCCTTGCAGTAATGGGTATTGTCACTTTAGGAGGATGAAAACTAGAAATATTTACCTACTTCTCTGAAATTTATGTTTTCAAACAATTAGATAAATGTTTTCAATGAATTTACCCTTATGTGTGTAGGAACCACAAAAGGGCCTACTAACATGAAAAATGGGTTTTCTGTATTGAATAGTGAACTCCATACTCTGCAGTGGAAAAATGCAAGTTTTGAAAAGACAGCGTCATTAACATAAGATGTACTAACTTCCAAAGTTTTTGAAACTGTGTTCAGAGTTGGTTTGGTTTTTGTTCTGCTGTTGTTTACTAACTGGTTGGGTCCTGCCCCATGCAGACCACCTGTGTTCCTAGCTGTCATAGATGTGTAGATCTTTTTCCTTGAAGTAGGGGTTTTCAGATACACACAAGCATAATTTCTTCCATTTTCTATAGCTTTTCAGCACACTTCACTTAAACTGGACATGTGACTATCAGCATATGTGTTGTTACACATACTGCTCATTAAGTAAACCTGATAAAGTTCCAAACATTTAACATTTAAGTCATTAAACAAGGAGGCATAAGGTATATTCATTCATAAAACTTAACAGTCAAGTTAGTCCTGAGGGTTGCTTTAAACAGTTTTTGTCATGTCTTGTAAATTGCAAAACATCTTTTCTCCCACCTTTCTGTTTCTGCTGCAGATTTTATGAAACTATTGCTAGAATCATAATTTTGAGTGAATAGATTAGGCTTTATTAAAATACTTTCATTGTGCTGCATTGATGAAAATTCTCAGCCAAAATTTTAAATTAATTAGTATTAATGGAAGTAGTGTGGGGCATCTTCTTCAATCAAAAATTGGCATGTTTTGAAAAAAAAAAAAAATCTGGAAGCAATAAGTTACTTAGTTCAAAACTCAAACAAAATTCAGTAAAGATTTAAGTTCTGGTTGCTTAGAAACAAAGCTTCTGTTGGTGAATTTCTTGATGTCTTCATTCAGTAAACATTGACCATCTGAAATAACCAGGCTGTAGATCTTCATGAAAGGCTTTTGACTTACCATAATAAAGCATAGCTTTTTTCCCTTTCCCTTTTGATTTTCTTTTTCCTCCTCAATGGATTTTTACCAGCTTCCACCATGAAGAGAATGTTTTGTGTGACCTAAGCTCCATGTTTTCACTGTCTTGGTTGGAGTATTCTGGAGCTACACAGCCCAGAGTTGGTGCACTGGGAGGGGCTGTGGCTGGAGCTTTAACCAACTCCAATACAGGTGAAACATGTTCAGAGCAGCAGATAATCCAGCTTTGAAGAGTGCAGTGGGTTGAAGAGAATTGCCCTTACCTTGTTCATTTTGTTGGCAGCAACCATCAACTTTTACAGTCACTTGCCTAGTCACCCCATTATAGTTGGATGGAATTTTCATGCTTATGTTTTCCCACCAAATCAGTTGGAAAGGAAAGAAAATAATCTGGAAAAGATGTGGACCATGTATTTAAAGTTCCCACAAAGTGTGAAATGCCTAGACACTCAGTTTTAATTTTTTTTGGTGGTTGTTGATGTTTGCCTATAGCACTTCCAGTTGTAAACTACATTGTTGTACCTTTTTTGCTGGTATGTTACAGTTCCCTAGCTCACATGAATATTTCATATATATGTTTGAACATGGATGTTATGAGTCAGCTATTAGGTCATGATGGAGGTGCAAGCATCTCTGAGAAAATTATTACATTTTGATGTGGTTAAGTAACTGAAATCACTTTTACAAAATTTAGACACGTTATCTCATGTTGCTTTTGCCCTGCCCTGTCCCACATTCTTTCCTCTCTCTAGCTGATGAAATGGCTGTTAGAAAGAGATAATAAAAAAGAAAAACCTAAATGGTCCCTACAGGGATATTTATTACAAATAACTTGTATATTGCTGTCACTGTCCTAACAGTGTCATGCTAAACTAAAAAAAAAAAATGCTATTTTTCAAGTGAAGATTTTTCTGAGTTATTGTACCTACATGTGTGTTTCATCTGAGAGGTAAATACATACTTAGCCTGTAGGTAATATTTTTTTTTCTTGCTATTCCTGATGGATATTGTGTCATGATTCAGAAATGGAAGGGTAATTCTAAAAGCAAAAGTTCTGAGTTTGTTATTGTGTGGTGGTGATGGGTATAGCAGACACTCTGGGATAAAACTGTACATGCACCTTTCTAACTGATGATGGAAAAAATGCCTTTAGCAATCCTGTTTTGGTGCCAGCATTCTTTGACGGTGTGCAGATTCTAGTACCAAAAGTGCCAGGTATATTCATTTGCTCTTCCTTTATGGAAGGCATCTTTTTGAGTTTTTTACTTTACCCCTGTGCCTTGCCTGCTCTCACCCTCAACCCCCCCACCCCCCCTTTTTCTTTTTCTTTTTTTTTTTTTTTGTGAGCAGTGTGTTGTTTCACATCTGATATGTGACTGACCCTTTCCTGGCACTTTCCAGTGACTGGCAGTTTCCTTTTACAGACCATGAATATAGAAGCAAATTACTAAGCAGAACTTGGTTGGCATAATGGTTGTGCATCTGTTTGAAAGTACTGGTGCTGGTCATCTTGATGAAGCTGTGAGCCATTGAGGACTTGCTGTTTGTGAGATCTGTTCATTAGATGTTTGGCGCTCCCAGAGTATTCAGATAGCTACCCTGTGTGCTCTGGCAGTGTATTTTTTTGCATAGCAAGAGATACTGTCATAAGAATAAAGACAAGGCACATCATCTTGCAGTATATACTGAGAAATTCCACAGGGATGAGGAATACTGCAAGATATAAAATGGATGCCAGATGTGTCTGGAAGTTTGTGTTTTTCTCCTCTGTAAATACAGTTCTTGAGGTAATCAAATCCATATTAATCATAATTCAGTGGATGGAGTCCTTAAAAACACCTTTACTCTGTGCCACTAGATTGAACCAAGTTGTCCTACGCTGAGCAATCTCAGGTACTTGTCTAGTTACTTGTTTGTATCTCCCCACTCATCTTGCTTCACTTGGCACTTCAGAGATTAGGAGTCTCTTGCTAGTAGAAATAGCTGGCTTGGCTAGGCTGGGGTGAGACACTCATTTAGTGTTTGGAGTAAGCAGGGAAAGAAAAAAGTTTGTCTTTATACATGAGATCACTAATTCTGGCCATGCATAGTCTGTTTTCATTATAAACTTGATACAGTGTCATCTGCACTGTTAATGCATGTCTGACCAACTAGCTTATAGCAGAATGTGGGATAATATTTCCAGATTATATCCCTTTTGACTTTATTT
The DNA here is from genome assembly GCF_027477595.1 of Haemorhous mexicanus. NCBI lineage: Eukaryota > Metazoa > Chordata > Aves > Passeriformes > Fringillidae > Haemorhous > Haemorhous mexicanus. The sequence goes on along the minus strand of NC_082344.1, from coordinate 51,055,319 downwards.
TCTGAACTTGTGAACTGGCACAAGCTGGAATATCTGTAATCAGTTCTGCTTTCTCAAAAATCATACTCCAGTGGTCACATATTGAGCTTTTTGAACAATCATAAATTTGAGGCAAGAGCATTTTCATTGGAGTTACTTGGCCGTATGTTGGGCACATGGACTTAATTTACTATTATTGCTATTTCCTGCAGTTCCTGAACTGTGACCATAGCCCTTAACACAAGTGGCTTTCAATCTCATATCAGTTATCTGAAATTCTGCTGCTATATGCAGATGCAGAGAATGTTTATAAAAGGCTATTTTTTTCTGTTCTTGCTCACCATTGCTGTTATACATACTGCTGGCACTGATGTCTTGTTTTAGGCTGCAGTATTTAGCGCTACCATTTGTAGATGCAGGATACCTTTTTTTCTAAAATACCTGAATGACTTACAGCTCTGTCAATAAGTCTGTTTCCTGAGAGTTCCTTCTTAAATGCAGTTGGCATACTGACAGCTTAGTGTGTTGATGATTTACATGAACAAACAGGGCAAGACAATTAGTTATCATCCCTTTGTAAGAAAAAGCATTGAGTCTTGTGATCAATACCTTTCTTTTATGAACCTTGTTAGCTTTGCCGTGTCCTCAATCCCAGCAGTACTCTTACAGACTTCTTGAATAAAGAGAATAGAATAAAGATGTTGACTAGCTCCTGCTACAGTTTCCAACTTGGTATTCTACTTGGTGTTTGTCACGTTTGTTTGTGACAAAAAAGGGGATACTGAACAATTAAGACTTTTGCCAAAGTGGCAGAATGCCTCCTTTCTTTGTCTTTATTGCTCTGAATTCAGAGTAGCCTAAAAATTATTGGATAGGTCTTTCATAATCACAGTTCATTTTGCAAGTATGAAAATGTTTATCAGACCTATTAAAAAAAAAATTATTCCAACTCAGACTTATACCTTCTGGATTAGCGCTTACTGAGTGATGCTGTCAGCCTTTTCCTTTGCAGCTTCAGTGAAGCTTATGCAAAATAGATAATTCAAATAGGAAAAGAGTGTTTTCAAAATTAAAAAACCTCAATTCTAAAATTGTGAGTATATGGATATGTGTTTGGAGCACATATGGCTGACATTTCTATGCAGTGTTCCAGTTTGTTGTAGATCAGTGTGTTTCAGTACAGTGTCAGTTTTTCATAAGAAATTTCTTAAGAGCCTCATTTGTATTTGTCTTCCAATTAGCAATTTATCATTTTGTTCTGCCTAGTATTACTTTTCTAAAGGTTAGCTGCTTTAAAGGAGCTATGACAGTAAACATGAAATATTTCTTTGAATCCCTGTCAGAATGATCTGTGTGCCGTTAACTTCTAGCTATACTTCCTCACAGCTGATAGCTGAGCTAGGTCGAGGATCAGTGGGATCAGTGTCTTCTAAGCTCATAAATCTAGGTGCCTTTTACATGTCTTTCTAGAAGGACAAAACAGTGAAGTCAGCTCCAAATTAATTTCATTATTCAAATGGTTTCAAAATTTTCCTTGAACCAGTTAGTCGCTTCATTGTCTTCCCCCATCAGGATTTGACATTGTGAGAGGAAACTCTGCATGCTTGGAACACTTACAGAGCTGTTCTTGGCTACCTCCTCTAGACTAAACAATTTATTTGTTGCTCTTTTCAGCCTTTATGAGCCCAAGCTCTGAAGAGTGGTGGAAATGGATCAGAAAATGCATATGCAGCAGTGGATAACTGCTGAGTCTCTTTCCTCTAGCAGGCACAAATGACATTGTGCCTGTTTCAGAAGGTCTAACCAGGGGAGTGACCTTTCACATTCTGTCATGTTTTCTGTGCTTTAGGTGTTTCAGATACTAAATTTGTTTCCTTAGTGTAGTTAAAATTCCTTACACTTCTTGTTGAAGGAGATGAGCATTACCTTGCTGGTAGTCTCTGGGGGAAGGGGCCATCTTTTCAGATGGTTCTGTATTCCGTGATGAATGACGTCCCTTGAGGTATTGCCCATGAAGATTTTCAATCTTTTTTTCCTGTGGTTCTTTGGTGTAACCAGCTTAGTGGCTTTGGAATAATAGAAGTGTAGGTCTTGTCTCTTTTGGCCTTTATGCCTTTTGTAGAATCTTTTTGAGACAGCAAAAAGAGTGTTTGCAGTTTTGTTTAGTTAATAATTCAAAGTGCATCTGGAGGTAGGACCTGTGTTGACTGTGACATGGAATTACTCTGGCCATAGACCCACAGCTGGATTGCAGCCCATCAGATGACTGTGGTAACTGGTGGTGGAAGGCAAGGCCTTACTGTGAACTTTTACAGAACAGTTTAGGGTTGAATTTGAACTAACCTATATTCATTTTAGGGGGAGGTCATTTACATGGGTAATGATTATGAATCAGTGGAAGTATTTAGTGTCATTGATTCTTAAGCAGTGTTCCAAATGACTGGATATGAGGACAGAATGTTAAGTAAACTGAAAGGAATAATGTTTCTGCTAAGACTGGCTAAAAGATTGCTTTTACAAAATGTTGATAAATTAATTACTTGTTTCTCTTTCTTTTTTCTAAGTATGTATAGAAAATACGATTCAACTAGAATAAAAGCAGAGGAAGAAGAGGTCTTTTCAAGTAAGCGATGCTTAGAATGGTTCTATGAATATGCAGGTAAGTGTGAAATGCAAATTTCCTACCAATAGCAGTTAAATTGATATTGGAATATGAAAATTGCATTAATTGAGCTTTCAAAAGATGGAATATAAAAGATTTTATGTAAAAGTCTTAGAGAAACTTCCTTTATCCTGTGTGATGTGAGGTTGAAGAGTTCAAGGTTCAGTTTTGTCTTTGTCTATATCCTATAAAAAGAATACAGAAGGTGTGTAGTTTGAAATGTTTTGGAACATGTATACTTTACTATTCAAATCTACAGTTAAAGCTGTACTTCTGTTGAAAATGTTGTTACTTCTCTGTCATCTGGCATGTTAGTGCTGTATAGTACAGAATTAGCCTCAGAAGTGCTGTGTCTTTAATTTAAAAAAACCCAAAGTGTGAGGAAGGTAGTAATGCTAGTTTGTTCCTGCTGAATCTGGTGCTTAGGGTTTCAAGCAAAGAAGTAAAAGAATTCAAATATCCTGTACTAGTTTTATCAGATAGTTTTCCATCACAAGGTATAGGGAAGGTAGCCTGTATAATTTATTCTTGCCCTTGTATATGAGAACTTTCTTCAGGCATTATTTCTAGGAATGTTAATTATGGTCTATGGTCACAGAAGACGATCCTTTATTAGTGAAGTTAGTTGTTGTATTTGTTTTCTTGCAAATGTTTTCTGAAGGGAAGAATTTGACATATGAGGGAAAATGATCTCATGACTGTAAAGACTAAAAAGAAATGAAATAGATATTTTGTGTCATCTTGCAGTTTTCTGGTGATGTCTTGAATAACATGTCTAACTTTGTTCTGTTTTGTCTACGTTTTAAACATAATGAAGAGTGTCTTAATTTGATGTAATAAACTATTTTTTCTCCTAATAAAATTATATAAATGAAATTAAATACTTTGAGATCTCACTTGTCTGTGGCAGTCTATGAGAGAAGATTCAGACAAATTCAAGCCAAATCTAACCTGTTAGATTGTCTGCCTTTCTGACCAGCTTGATTTATTTCTTTACTCTAGCAACAGGCATGACTCATTTTTGTCAAGACTTTCATGGAAAGAAAGGATGAAAGGAAGGCTGTTTGTGAAAACTTTGGGGGTTTCCACTGGATGCACACACCAAGATAAAACACAGAAAAGTGGAGAGTACGATTCTGTTTACAGTATTGAGTAACATTCTAAAAATTGAATTTTCAAGGAATAATCTCTTGTGTTCTTGCTTCATAAGTCTTCTTTATGTATGCAGACAGTTGACACTGCATTTGGGCTTTTTTCCCTCCCTTGGTGTGTTTTTGCATTACAGAATGAGTCTTTCTAGAGGCTGTTGTGTACATTCTGAGAACTGAGGGGCTGTTATGAGAAGATGGGAAAAGACATAATTAAACCTTGTTATTTCTAGAATAGATAACCTAATAATAAAATACAGATTGATCTTCCCTTTATAAATCCTGTTTTTCTTGCACATGTGATCTTTATATTGGAGGAAAGTAGGCATTTGAGCATGTATTTTTTTCAAATAAGCCCTTTTAAACGAGTCAAATAATTCTAACAAAATAGTTCAAATACTTGAAGTGTAGAATTGCACAGTAAAATTCTTAATGTCTGTATAATTTTTTCAGGAGTATTATAGAAGTTACAAATATCTTGATTTAAGACCATGTTTTATTAGTGGTGCATTTTAATAGCATTTGTATTTTGAATCTTTTTTTTTCTTTTTAAGTAGGCAAAGAAATAACTGTAATTCATTATTTCCTTCCTGTTGCCTTTACTGTTAGATGATGTGTGACCATGGTGTAGCAACATGAATAAGAAGGATAACATTATGTAAAGATAATACATGAGACAATGAGGAATGAGATTCTGGGAATGATAATGCCTTGTATCCTGTATAGCTGTACATCATGTTTTTATGTGATTTGATCTTGTGATAAAGTAGAGATTCCAGCCAGGGAATGAGTTTCACTAGCCATCGTCCACTCATTTAATTTGGAAATATTATGTGGGTGTTCTGTTAGTCTTAAGTGCATGATGAAAAAATCTTACTTATTTACACTTCCAAGAGTATCTCAGTAAACGAGTAGAAAGATTGGCAGGGATGAGAAGTTGTTTTAGAGTTTCTCTGTTTTCAAAGGTGAGATAAAGATTTAAGTATATCCAAGTCTGATAATAAGTGTGAAAATATTTATTTCATGCCAAAACAAACAAACTCTATGAAAGTTAGGTTGCACTATGTGATTGCACTTCTCTTGTGCTGTAAAGGACAGGCTATTTTAATTTTTAGAGATAAGTAAAATACATTTTGTTTTCAGGCACGGATGACATTGTAGGACCAGAAGGTATGGAGAAATTTTGTGAAGACATTGGAGTTGAACCAGAAAATGTAAGTTCGGAATCCATTTTAAAAATGCCTCATCTGCTGTGGTGTGCATGAGCTAGTCTTACAGTTCTCGCTTTTCCACCAAGAATTAAAATATTCTTGAGAGTTTAAATTCAATATAAACCAGGGAGGTTTTGAAACACATTTGGGAACAACTTGCCATTATGTTAAACCCCAGACTGTCAACCTCTAAAACTCCAATTTGTCTTCACTGCCACCCCTTCTTTCACTTTAAGACCACCAACCTTCAGTCTCTCCTTCTGCTGTGGATTAATGTTAGTTCATCTAGATTTACATATCTGCTTGAATTGTGGGATCATTATTAGCTTTCAGATAGTTGATTTTGTGGATTGCAGGTGATGTTCATTGAGATGAAGGTTTAAAAAATGTCAGGTATAGCTTGTCAAACTATACCAAACTACTGAAATGTTGTAGTTACTTTGGGAAACCTTTTCTGCAGCTTTAACACCGACTCATCTTCTCCCCATTGTATTGCTCATAAGATGACTGGTAACTCGGGTAGATGTTCACTCTCTATATTTGTACTGTTACCTTCTCTTCATTTGGATTGTGTACAGGTTTGTCACAGGGTTTTTTAAACTTCTAAAAGAGTGTAGCAAAGTTCTGAAGTTTCCACTTATACAAGTAAAAGCAATTGTATCCTACTAAACAGTGGTTATTTATAAAACACATGAATCTTTTTGTTAAATTCTCAGTCTCTATTTTTTTCTCTTTAAAACAGGTAGTTATGCTTGTGCTAGCATGGAAGTTGGATGCACAAAACATGGGCTACTTTACATTACAAGAATGGTTAAAAGGAATGACATCACTACAGTAAGTGCCTTGAAAATTCTCATATGTTTGTTATAGTAAACACAGCTTTTCAGAAAAACCACACTTTAGTGTTTTGACTCATAACACCTAAAGCAAAGAACTCTGCCATGGAGTAGAAGTCACAAATTTTTGGCCTGATTTATGATAATATGGTCACTTAAAGACAACTTGAAACCTGATGTTGCACGTTTAAAAACAGTTGGATTAAAAGATCTGCAGTCTCAATAAAAGAGAAATGCCATGAGGTTTGATGCTGTTTCTGTCCCCAAGGACACCAGCCATCTTTGTTGCTGGATTGCATGTATCTTTTAGATATTGGTATGTTGTTAGAGTGATTTAAAACACTAAATAATAACAAACCCTTTCTGTAACTCTGCATTGTTCTTTCTAAGAGTTGCTTTCTCCAGTTAAGAGCTTAATTTTATGGCAAAATTAACATAAATAAAGTTGAATAATCATGTTTCATAGAGATTTGGAGAAGGAATGAACTGTTTTGACTTGCCTTCCTGAAGAGAAGTGTAAGAAGTTCTATAGTTCCAGCAAGACTTTAGAAGTATTTTTCACTGCTTTGATTTGATGTTTGTTTGCCATGCATGGACAAGCTCTTAGTTTTATTTGTTGGAGAGTACATTTTTTACAAAGCCAGTCAGTCCCAGTGTAAGACTTAGCTATTTCATCTGAATTTGTTTTACACTATGGGTTTAATAAGGCATTTTATGCAGACATGCTCAAAAACATGTCTGTACAGAATGATGTGTTTTGAACAGGTTAATGGGGATATATGAGATTCTTATAGATTGTTTCCTAGAAGAATCTTTAGAGATTCTTTCCTTGAACATCAGACTCTATAAGAATGCAGACTCTAAACTCACTTGGTGCTTGTTTTGTAGGTGTGATACTACAGAAAAATTGAGAAATTCTCTGGATTACTTGAGATCTTTATTAAATGAGCCTGCCAATTTTAAACTTATTTATAGATATGCCTTTGACTTTGCACGGGTAAGTACTGTGCATTTGAAATTACAAACTTTAATGTCATAAATAATAATCAAATGACCGTGTGCTTCTAGGTTTGTTTCCTTGAAGGTACCACTCAAGATGGCTTAGAACAAATGGAACAATTTGTGTTCTGAAACAGTATATGCAAGATGTCAAAACTGGAAAAGAAAAGTATATAGAATGTGTAAGGCTTAGTGGTTTAGTGATGTGTATTGTTACATCTCTGCTCAAGCTATTTTATAACTTCAGGGAAATGATTTAGGCCCCATTCTGTTGTATATTGGAGCTTTATCACTGAGTTCCTCTGACTTTATCATTTACTGTGGTTTTCCTTATTCTGAATTTTGTGAGCATAAGCATATTTAAAACAGGAAGACACTTCACACATTTCAATAGCTGGTAAAAATGGGTAACACGATAAAAGCTGGATATGATAAAAATACTGATTCAGAAGATTGTTGGAATGGCTTTAATAATGGCTTTTCAGTATTCATTAAAGAATACCCTGATATTAGTCTTCCTGCTATAAAACATACTTTGATGAAATTTTACCTGTAGTGGAACCGATATGCATTAGACTCTTCATACTTGGAAGGAGTAATAAGAGAACTTTATTTTCTGACATAACGTTTTCCAGTAGAATCTGGATGTCATTTTGCAAATGTGATAGAGTGTACAGAAGATTTAACATAAAAACGTAAAACTGAACCTGAGATTTCAATGCAAGAAAACTAAAAATACTAAGAAAACTTGCACCAAAAAAAAGTAGCATGAGATAATCAGAAAAACAAGAAGAAGTTGAACTGATAGCAGTTCTGATAGTCTCCCATTAGCAATTCAGATTTTTGGTACCTCAGTGCTTTCTGCATCTCAGCATTCAGATTTATGGTAGTTCACTTTTAAACAAAGAAACTTGCAGTCAAATAGAAAAACATGCATGGCATTCGTTAGTATGGGAGGAAAAGAAAAGCTGTATCAACCTCTTAATTCCTCCTTTGCTGTATGAAGCTTTATTCTGCTAGTTTTGCTGAATGTAAAATGCTAAGGCATTGCCTAAGAAGTTCAAGATACTGATGAAATATTTGGGATAGAGGGCAAACCTGTGCCAGCTGATGGCCTGTCAAAAGTAAGTGCAGATACTTAAAAGGTGGATAGTGTGTGTGTTCTTTTCAAGGGTTACCAAACTGGTGTGACAAACAGTGGTCTTTAAACATTGAGACCCAGGTGCTGTGACTTCATTTGTGACAAAAAGCCCCTGCAGATTATAGAATTTGAAGTCAACAACATATATAAACTGGGGAATATTTGGCTAATATGATTATTGAACTTTCCATACTACTAGACTTGGGGAAAGTCTATAGGAGAATGGCATCCAGTAAGAATAGAAAAGAACAAAGGCAGGTATGTTTATAGATGTCAGATTAAATTGGGCATAACTTTTTTCAGGATCACTGAAGTGATTGATAGAAAAAAAGCTCATGGTTTCACATTCAGATTGTATACTTTCTGTCCTAAGGATAATTCTTTCAGAGAAGTGCTCTATGACAAAAAGCCACTTGTCTAAACTTCTGAAGTTTTAAGAGAAAATGTTTTTAAAGAGTCTGTTGATTTGGCACTTGAAGTTAGTTTGTGAATAAAAATGTGTCATCAAGGTTTCCTGTGGCATGCATGATTTAAGTCAGCATAAATTTGAGGAAATAATTTATAACACCATATGTTGATATTAAGCACAAACATTCCTTAATCCATGTTTGCCCTTGTTATTGCCAAGTTTTAGAACATACAGATGCATCTATTGCATGGCTTAAATAGATCTTTAATGTGAAATATTAGGGGAAGAAAATCTCAGGAAGACTCTCTATCATTAGTGTAAAACAAATACTGAGATAAAATAAAATTTGTTAATAAATTCCTTCAGCTGTATCCAAGGAATGTGTCTAGAATGTATGCTAAGAATGCAATTGCATCATCTGTCATGGCAGATGTGCCATTAGGCAGTTGGAGGTGGGTAGAAAGGGCTTATCTGAACAATTTGTTCTGATCAGTAGTCTGAGAGAGAGAATGTAGAAATGTAACAATATAAGGCATGAAAAACCAGTGTGGCCAAAGTAAAGGCAACAGAGCCTGATTTCATTAATACTTGAGTTTGTGGGAAGAATTCAGAGTATGAACAGTAGGTAAAATAAAATGTATTCTGACAGCAGCATTATTTCTGTTTTAAAGGTATTTGTGACAGAAGTGTAGATGGGCTTTGGAAGGAGAATTAGTTTTTAGAACTTTTTGAGGTTGGAAATAAGTGAAGGATTTATATGGGTACTAGTACAAAAACACCTTTGCAGGTTTCTTTTTCATCTTTATTACTAATTGAAAAGCTTTGTTAATCATAGAATTTACTTTTTTTTTTCTCTGAATTCCTCTTGAATTTAGTGCCCAGATTGCAAAACAGTTTCTCATGTTTTCAGAATTGCTGATCTCCTCACTTTACTTTCAAAACAAATCTGCATTAAATTCTGTCCATACAATTTTAGAACTGAGGAGTGTTTAGTATGAAATGAAAGTAACCTTGTGACTAGGGCATTCACTTGATGACTGAGAACTGGGATCTTGCTTTGTCAATTCCTTCCTACGTGATAGAAAACAATTCAGTTATGATTTGAGCTTTTTTTTTTTTTTTAAATAAAGATGCATGTTCTGTAATACATACAAGTGCATTTTTGCAGGTGAAATGTAGGACACAATTCCCTTTGTCATGGGCAGCTAGCTGTCTTGCAGTGATCTGTTAAACAGTCCCTGCATCCAGAATATCCCTGTGTGGGATATGTCCTGGTGGACAGCACGCTGTCCATGAGTCAGCAGTGTGCTCATGTGGCCAGGAAAGCCAGTGGTTTTCTGGGGTGCATTAGGAAGGACAGTGCCAGGAGGCTGAGGAGGTGATCCTGCCCCTCTACTCAGCCCTGGTGAGGCCACATCAGGAGTGCTGTGCCCAGCCCTGTGCTCCTCAGGGCAGGAGAGACGTGGAGCTCCTGGAGGAGGTCCTGTGGAGGGCAGTGAGGTTGGTTAAAGGATAGGAGCTTACCAGTGTGTATCAGTATCTGAGGGAGGGTGTCAGAGAATGGATCCAGGCTTTTCTCAGTGGTGCCAAGCAGTAGGACAAGAGGCTGTGAGCAGAAAATGATGCACAGCAAGTTCTGCCTGAATATGGGGGAGAACTTCTTTGCTGTGCAGGTGACCACACACTGGAACAGACTGCCCAGAGAGGTTGTGGAGTCTCCCTCTCAGATAGTCAAGAACCACTTGGGTGCAATCCTGTGCCATGTGCTCTAGAGCAACCCTGCTTGAGCAGTTGAGCTGGACCTGATGACCCACTGTGGTCCCTTACCCGTTCCATGATTCTGTGGTACCTCTTAATTTAGGCTTTGCAGTCTGTTGTCATGAATACATACACAGAACAAGGTCTACATTAGCTAATATGGAAATTTATTTCTTGTGATTTCATTAACTTGTGAATTTGTAGCTCAGTGTTAAAACCAAGGCATAAAAGTGTGGGGTTTTACCTCTCATCTCTCAGCAAAATTGGTTTTATTTTGTGATAACAAATGTAGGTGAATAAACTACTTGACAAAATGGAATCATACGCATACATGTTACTTAGAGATGTGCAGAAGTTATGTTACTAAATATTTGCCACTGATTAACAAACCTGCTGGGTACAGATGCTGCTGCTCTTACTTAACAGAAACAAAAAAAATCAGCCCTTAAGCTTAAATATGCTGTTGTTACATTGAACTAAAACTGGACAGTCCAGAGGGGAGTCTCAGTGTGCTAGTGTACTATGTTCTGTCTGCTCATTTGATAATTTAATCTGAATTTCATGTAGTCAATTAGAATAACAGAGCAAAGATCCTCCCTTGGCTCACTCTCGGGTAGGGAAGGAGGTGTCAGTTAGCCCTGAGTGTCTGTTGACAGCCCACGTAGTTGTAATGGTAGGGTGGGAAGTGGGGACAGCCCTGCTATTCTGAGAGCTGAGCTGTGCAGAGGGTAAGTGCCAGCGTGGCTGGGGATGTGGTGACCATTGCTTGCTAGGGAGGTCTGAAGTCAGAAATGACCTTATGCCTCATCTGCCATAACGGTGATGTTTTTATTGGGAACATCTATAAAAAGGAACCTCTCCATATAACAAGCCATTACCTATAAGGAAGGAAATTTTACTGGCAAGTTGTGTGTTATTAAAAAACACTGTTAAATACTGCTGTATATTATTTATTTGGTAATTTATTTTGTCCATGGATGAGCTGTGAGGGAAGTGAAAAATCTGGAATTCATGTTTTGTTTTCCTTTTTGACCTTTTCATGCAGGAAAAGGACCAGCGCAGCCTAGATATCAATACTGCCAAGTGTATGTTGGGCCTTCTTTTAGGAAAAGCATGGTCCCTTTTTCCAGTGTTCCATCAGTTTCTAGAGGTATGGAATCGGAAACAGAATTATGGGGGTTTTTAATCTGTCTTCTTTGATACTTCTAACTCGAGGTAGAATGAACAGCTTAGAATGCTGCGTTTTGATGTAGGAAATTGTAACCACCAAAGCAGCTCATACAGCTGGTTATCTTTCCTTTCTTCCTTTTTCCCAAAATTCTATGCTGTTAAGATTTGTGTAATGCAGAACAAACTATAGAATGTTATTTATTTGCTTTTGGACTTTATTTTGTTGCAGTATGTTTGCCCTCTAAAAGATGTCTTAATCAGAAGCATGATTCAACACTAGTTTCAGTACTTTCTGGTTTAATCCTTTTTAGTTTTAGATGGCATATAGATTTAAATAATAAGGCACCAAAAAGTTGAAATTTTCTGTAAGAAAATCTGAGTTTGAGACAGTTGAAAATACATTTCAGTAATTTCTGTTTCTTACCTCAAGCAGCAATCAAAATACAAAGTTATCAATAAGGACCAATGGTGTAACGTTCTTGAATTCAGCAGAACAATTAACCTTGACCTCAGTAACTATGATGAAGATGGAGCCTGTAAGTACTACCATGTGTTGATGTTGTAAAATAATTTATTTCTCTGAGCTTAATCAATCAGTATTCTTTTACAAAATTTTGTAAAATACAGTTATTTGATCTCTCCACAGGGCCAGTGTTGTTGGATGAGTTTGTGGAATGGTATAAAGGAAAACAGATGACATAGGAGTTTAACTATGCACAGCCACTCAAGAGTCACTGTTACCACAGTTATGTCAACCATTAGCCATAAACTGCTATTTGTATCAAAGTGCATGCTGCTTTTCTTGCACTGCATCCCTTTGGCAAGGAACTTTTGATGTTTGCTATTTAACAAGCTAGCTATGCTTGCTGTTTAGCATTGTTCTCTTTGAAGGCTGCTTTGCATTTTGTATTTACACTACAAATTGGTGAACTTGCCAGAGTCTTCACTGTGATTATGTGTATATTGCTGTCTAAATTTTGTATATGTGTATAAAAAAAGGCTTCACCTAGGAATTATTTCTGCAGAAATGTATTGTAAAAATAATTTTGTGGCATATTTCTAATCAGCACTTAAATGTCTGTTGAAACTTTAGTTATTTTGTTTTTCTTTTGGTCTCAAATGTAGCATTTCAGTCTCTCTGGACATAGTTATGTGAAGAACTCTTTACGGTTTCAATGTTACTATTTGAGATGCCAATTTCTCAGAAGACATGCTGTGATTTCCTTCACCAGAATTTGCCAAACCTGACCTAATGCTTTATAGGAATGAAATATTGGTGTCTTAAAAAATATATATACATATAAATATTTAAACACTGTAATAGTTGTACATGCCACAGATTATTTCCATTTGAAGAAAAAAGTACTGACTTTTTAATGTTGAAACTGCAGTAGTCATTACAGGTACAAAAGAGCAAATTAAAGTACCTTTTAAAAATGGGTTTTAGACTTTTGTAAATTGCCTTTGGCATGCTCCTTTTAATTTTTGGTGTACCAAGAGCGTTTGGTCTATGTTGTGATCTAGCGACCCAATGACATTGAAAGTACTAGCTGAAATAAGTGGTTTGGGGCATGAAGTATGCTCACCCCTAGCACAGACATAATAAAAGTTTTGGGGATTATTTTGTTTGTAACACTAGTCTTTCCAAGGGCCTCCAGCTTCGTGTTTCTAAGTACTTAAAAATATGATATTGGAAAAAATACGATGTTGAATAGTCTAAGTATTACTTTTTCTTTCCTGTTGGGGATTAAAGTTTCCTGGCAGAATGTCCATTGCAGGCAATGGGCATGCAAGACACCAGCATTAAGTGACAGTACTTTTTAGTAGGGACCACTGCCTGTTTCACTCATCTCTGTCTGTATGGGATGGTTCCTCTGATTATTTTGGGAAAAAATGAGTGAATGGAATAATGCTTAAGTTCTGTAATTTTGTCATGTTGCCTTTGCCTTACCCTTCTTTATTAATGTTAGTGTTGGTATTTCTAAATAGGTCCTTAAAGTATCGGGTGCTATTAAACTTTTATCCCTAAGGATTTATTAAAATGTTATTGATTCATGGAGCATTTAACAACAAAGGGCCAGTGGGTGTTTTGGAACAACAAAATAACGTTACTTTTCTGTAGAAATATTTTACAAGTATTGGCAGTGCTGTTATTTTCCTAGAATGCCATCCAGGGGAACAGGAGGAAAGCACTTTAGGTTGAAAGTGAAATTCTCTTCTGTGTTGAAGGTTCTATCCTTGCCATCAAGTGAGGAACAACTGCCATTGACTTGACTCCTTTCAGGATTAAGTCTAGTTTAGCAAAAGCACATTAGCTTGCTGCCCTGGGCCAGGAGCTTGTAATTGTCATGGTACAGGTGGTCATTTGTGTTCAGATCTGTTTGTTGTTCTTCTTGGTTTTTGTTTTTCAAGCTCTGCTGCCAAAGACAAAAACTGTGTGTCTGTTTGTGTATATTTGTATATACGTAAATATACAATATACATGCATATACAAAACCTAGAATTTCATGATCCTAAGAAGAAAATACTACCTTTCCTGTGAAATAGCTACATTTGGATTTCCACAATACTAAACAATGCTTTTTAAAATTAGTAGTGGTAAAACATACACAGTCAGTGCTTTCTCATGTACTAATGCACATAACCTTAATTCCATGTTTGATGCCAGTTTGCACAAGAAATTGAGTGGAGTGTGGTATTTAATGTTTACAATAAGCCTCTTAAGAAAACACACCTTTTATTAAGACTTCTGATGTAAATGTGTAGATTACAATAGTATTACTGTAATGAAATACCAGTGGAGCTGCTGGTTTAGTTCTTCAAAGAATGAACTTAAGAAGCAATATAACTTTTAACATTAGGCCAAGTTGTGATTGCCAAGATTTTAAGTGAAATAGGTGTAATTGTTCTTAAAACGTTAAACTAGTTGTTGACTCTAGGAAACTATTCAGCACGAATTGGTGTGAATCCTGTAACAAATACAAGTTTGTATAAAAGGTTTTGTATGTCACAAATAACTGAGCTTCCAATAATGGAAGCAAGAGCCAAAGACACTTTTAATCTATTACTGTTACAGGTATAGCTTTCATATAACAAGATTGACAGAAATCGCTTCAGCCAGGTGTTGGCAGTTTTGCAAATGTTTATCAGAATAAAAAATTTACTTAAAAGCAAAGAAATGGGGAAAGAAACCTCAGAAAGTACTTGAGTTGTGTAAGCAAGCAAACTTTGTTTTTTTAATTTGGATAAAAGTAATTGGGAGTGATGGAAAGGAAGAATGTGTTTGGAAATTAATCAGAGGCTGCAAATTTTTTCTTCCATTTGAAACAGTATGAATCTGTAGCCATCAGCAGGGTTATAAACATGCATCTTCATAAAATAAACCACAGATTCAATTAAAGCTCATAGAGACAGCTTTACTGACATTTATAGTGAACAAATGGACTAAAATGGACCTGTGTGGTTTGATGAGCTTCCCTCTGCTATCCATCCTGTTGGTTTTGCTAAATATACTGATAAACAAAAGATCCTAACATTGCCTACTCCTGTCTATTGGAGAAACTTTTAATAGTTGTGGAAACTTAACTAACACACTCAGTTAATCTTGTATTTAATACAAGTGTGGCATTTGCTTTTTTAGTTTATTATGCCATCAAATAGCTGATGTAGATTTTTTTTTTGATTGTGGTCTCCCATCCCAACCCTTATGAAAAGTAATGTACAAAACATGCTGTTTTCTGGGACAAGACACTGAGAGGTCATTCCTGAAAAAGTGTTATGGGTCTTGTGCTAATGCTGCTGGTGTACTGTTATTGAACTTTTAGCAGAAACTTGATGATCAAGCTACAGTTCATTTTTGGTTTTGGGAGATGTAAATTGGAAAGACAGTTAGTGAAAGGCAAACAGTGTCCAGAAACTATAGCAATTGATCTTCTTTGATAGATGACAAACATTTGGAGCTCTTTGCACTCAGTACTCTTAAGAATCTTTTCAACCTAAATGATTCTATTAATATCAGTAATCAAAACAGTCCATGAATTAAATTTCCTTCTAAAGGAAAGTAATACTAAGTATTTAAAGTATTAATATAATTCTCTATTACTGTTATTTCTTCACTTTTTATCTTTTCCAAGGAAAGCAAGCTGAAGAACGTAGAAATTACTGGAAATATTTATGTACTTCAGTTTTCAGTTAAAACCTCTTTAAGATTGTCTTTATGCTACGATAACTAGATAACTACTTGGGTTATCTTTCTGCAGCTATTTCTAATTCTGTAGAGGCTTCTCCCGTTTTACCACAAACGTGTGTTTTATCTCATCAGAAATATTCTCACACAATCAAAATTAGTCATAGCTTATTGCTACTTCATTAATGTTCCCAAGTTACTATTTTGAAGGACAAGAAATGGACTTCAGTTGTGTTAAGGTTTTCCTAGATTTCTGTTGACCCTTAGTCACAAGTCTCAGAAATAGTTTGATACTCTTGGAATTTATATAGGCAGCTTTAAAGGTTAGCTTGTGCCCTGGTTTTATTTATAGCTGCTAACATACCTCTTTCTAGGCCTTATATGTTGTCTTTTCATATTGTTGTAAAAGTATGTAGAAGCCAACCACAAACAGAGTGGTTTGTTTTCTGTAATTGAGACCAAAATCCAGCTTAATTTTTTTTTTTTGTTTGCTTTTATTTTTTAAATCCTCACCCACTCCCCCACTGTGTGTGTGTGTGCATGTGTACGTGTGTCCAAATAGCACCTACTGACCCTGCTGTGGCAGGAACAGCAGTTAACCTGTAACTGTGAATGCTTTACGTCTTAGTTACTTGCATATTATGTAAATAAGGTGTGCTAAACTCCTGTGACTCACAATAAGATGAAAATACTATTATGCCACCTAACATGAGTTAATCCAGTTGATTTTTTTAGGTCTTTTCTTGGTGTTGTTGTAAAATGGCATCCCATGAATAAACAGTGTTTGTGTTGGTTTCAGAAACTGACTTCAGATTTTTCTGTGATTCATACTTCAGAAATTCTCATATCTGAACATACATCAGCAGACAGCCTTTATCATGTATTAGCAGGGAATTTGTCTGTAGGATCTTGTCCCCCAGGTTTCTAATAGTGGAGCAAATCAGTATTTAAAACTGTTGGGAACAGGTACATGTATCAAAAAGGTTATGGTTCAAATGGAGTGTGTTGGTGTAAAACAGTACTGTAATACAAAAGTTTTCAACAATAAGTGAATTTGAGCAGAAATGTCCCAACAAAATTTTACAGAAGCATAATTGTTACCCACTGATCTTGGTCCAGCCTTTTGACCCACAAGGTCCTCATAGAAAAGCTGTTGATGTATGGAATGGATGATCAGATGGGTGAAAACTGAAAATTTTATGGCCCAGAGAGTGGTGGTCTGGAGAGCAAAGTCTAATTGGAGACCAGTAACTAATGCTGTACCCCCAAGGGTCAGAGCTGGGTCCAGTCTTCTTCAACAGCTTCATTATTGACCTGGGTGATGGGGCACAGGGTCTCCTCAGCAAGTTTGCTGATATGGCAGAGCTGGAAGTAAAGGATGAATAGCCAGAGGATTTTACTGCCTTCCAGAGGGATCTCAGCATGCTTGAGAAAAGGCCTGACAAGAACTACATGAGTTCCATCCAGGAGAGGTGCAAAGTCCTGCATCTGGGGAGGAGCAGCCCCCTGCACCAGTATCTGCTGAGGGCCACCCAGCTGGAAAGCAGCTTGGCAGAAAAGGGACTGGGGGTCCTCGTGGACACCGAGTCAGAGATGAGCCACCACCAAGTCCTTGCTGTGAAGAAGGTGAGTGGTTCCTGCCTGATTCTGACAAAGTATTGCCAGCAGGTTGAGGGATGACTGTTGCCTCCTACACAGCCCTGATGAGGCCACACCTGAGTGCTGTGTCCAGTTCAGGGTTCCCAGTACCAGAGACACTGTGACGTTCTGGAGAGGGTCCAGTAAAGGGCCATGAAGATAATGAAGAAGGAAATGAAGGGATGGGGAACTTCTCTCCTATGAGGAAAGGCTGACAGCTGTTTGGCCTAGAGAAGAGAAGGTGCTGTGGGAAGTCTTACTAAAGTATTTCAATATCTGAAGGGAGGGTGTAAAGAAGACAAAGACTCTTCAGCCAGTGCCCAGTGACAGGACCAGAGGCAATGGGCATTAACTGAAACCTCGGAGGCTCCATCTGAACATCAGGAACTGCTCTGTTTTGCTGTGGGTTGCCATGCACTGTTACTGAGTCTATCCTCAGAGATACTCAAAAGCCATCTGAACATGGTCCTGAGCAACTGGCTCTAAGTGGCCTTGCTTGATGAAGATCATTGGACTAGGTGACCTCCAGATATTGCTTCCAACCTTGACTTAAAATATTACTTGAAGTGGATGTATTTGCATTGTTATCAGAATATTGTAATGCAGAACCCATCCTGAAGAAGTTTTCTATTGTGTTTATGTTTCTGATAGGCTGGGATTGGCTTTGCCAATTCTCAGAAGGTAGGCTGTTGCTTACCTGTATTTATCAGAGAGGGTGAGTCACAGTCTTCTCTACCATGAAGAATTTACTATCCAAAAAAGTTTCTCTTGTTGATTCTGTGTAGGTTAGATGTGTATGTCTTTTCCTTATATTTAAGGATTATTTTCCAGCCCAATTTTCAGCATATTTGGGAAAGATTGAAATGCTTTGTATCCACAGCAAATAACTTGACAATTTTCAAACTTATGTGTCTGAAAATGGGAGTTTTGTTTCATCCTGATTACTGTATTTGAAGTTCTTGATCTGTTTTTAAAACTCCTGCGTTTTGTGCTGTCTTGATTCACTGTGTGAGGGATTCTGTGTCCTGTCAGTTGTGGAGCTCAGCAGGCCATTGCCTTGTGAGAAGCCTCCAGACTATTGCCAGCATCCTCTTGGCTGATTGCTTAGGCTTCATTTACAAATTCCTACAGCCTACACTCAGGCACCTTTTTTATCCAGCTTATTCTGTGACTTAGTGTGATTACCCACAGTCAACTGGGATAGTAACAGCAGTGGGCATCCTACTAGCATAGGTGTCCTAGAAAATTCTCAGTGGCCAAAGAACCTAAATCAATTTTCAGTGTGAACAAGATAGAATGGATGAAAGGTAAGGAAATGTGAGGGTACAGAATTGGGGTCAGTGTGTGTGGGACTATACACTGACCCCAATATATATGTATAGAGAAGGGCATGCTAACATGGGATGAGTGTAGGGAGGAGCAGAGTGTGATGAGTACTGTGTGGAAGTCACAGAAAATACAAATGTTTTATATTAAAGAGCAATTGCTCATGAACGAATATGAAGGAGAAGCAGCTGAGTTTGAATTTGAGTGAAGATGTGATAGAATGGAGAGGTGGGTAGCAAAGGACAGTGGCAAGATTAGGCAGCCATACGAAGATAAGTTTGAGATGAAGCATAATATTTTGGCAGTAGAATGAATACTTTGCCACATGTTAAAATCCCACTAAAAAGGAGAAAATTTACTATGTTTGACAAGAACAGAAACTTTTCCACAACTTTATGGCATAAAGGGAATCTTAGAAACCCTGCAGCTTCTCACAAGTACTGTCTGCCTCACCACTGCAGCGTTCTCATGGTCAGAAAAAAAGATGAGAAAATAATTTTCCAATATATATTTTGAAATGCCATTGGACTGTTGCACAAGCAAAGGGCAAAACATTTCATTGTATGAGATACCAATAGAGCACTCGAGTGTGTTTTTCCCCATGATTCACAAAATTGCCTTGCTTGTATAGTTAGATTTCTTAGTATGTTAGTAGCTGCAGCAACCAAAAGGTGACCATCCTTGGAGAGGTGTTAAATCATGTTTGAAGACCCACAGATACCAAAAAAAGTGAGTCAGTGCTTTTTTCAGGCTTTGCATTTTTAAAGTTGTTTTGGCCACAAAGAACTTGTGTGGATAATGAGCTTTACTGAAACTGGAAGTGGTGCTTTGTTCTTAGTTTTTTCTTTAAAGGTAGTTTCAGTGATGTAGTCTGCCATTGGACTTGCTCCTCTTGTGATGGAATTGAAATGTGTTCCTTCTGTTTGGAGTTTTTAGGAGTTAATTGTGTCTTTGTGAAAGAGTTTTCCCAGAGTTGTAGCTAAGGTCCTGCATTTTCCCAGAACTGGGTCTGCTCCCTTTCATGATGACATTTCCCTTCAAGGACTGCAGCAGTGGTACTGAGTCTGTTGAAGGGGCCTTGGGCTATATTCAGAGGTAATTTTACCTTACAGTTGCTATCTTTTGGCTACTGATGTTCTAAAATAGCAGTTTTGAACTGCTTTTGATTTTCGCCTCTTAAATAAAATTCTCAAGTGGATATAAGATCCTTTGTCTCTTTTAAAATTACCCTGCCTGTGTCACCACATCTGCAAACTTCGGGTGATGTCCCATTTTAGCTACATTTCTATAACTGATGTTTCTGCAGAATTGAATTCTATTCTGTGTCTTTGAGAAAGGTGGTTTTCTCTCTTTTGCCAAGTTAAAAAGTAATTTTTGAAATGTAATTGAATACTGCTTGGACTTTACTTATCTTTGCTGCACAGGGAATTCAGGCTGAAAAAGCAGAAGACAGTAGTATGTACTCTTTCACTGTATAGGTTGAGTCCCATAAGAAAACACAGTAATAGTAATAATGTAAATTTCCATATTGCATTTATTTTAGACAAAAAGACAAAACTGAGTAGCTGAAGCAAATTCCAAGGGAAATTATATATTAGTATCAACTACCAATAATGAGAAAGTAAAGATAATTCAGCAAAAGCTTTATTAATATTCTTGACTAACTTTTTATCAAGTCTGTTATTGGGTTTTTTGCGAGTACCCTTCTAAACAAAAGTAATTTCACTTTAAAACAAAATAATGTTTGCACCTGTTGTAATGACATAAACACTGTGGGAGCGTAGTATTACCATTTTGTGTTTCAGCTATTGAAGTTTGTTCTCCTGCTTTGCAAAATATTAGCAAATCCATCAAATGCTCTTTTCTTCTTAACAAAAAACTGGTCCTGTCCCGAATTTGTCTGACTTTTTTGGCTGAGATTTTCACTGAAATTTTGGAGGTGTTCTCCAGTTGTTGCAGAATGGTTCTCCAGTTCTGTCAAAGCAGTGTGATCCTTTGTCTTGCTGGAGTCAGTGCTTTCAGAGACTGTATTTCCTGTAGGCTTTTGTGGGAAGGAACATGAACTGTATGGTGTGCTTTCATTGAAGAAACCTTGTGGGATTGAGAAGGAATATTCATCCTCATCACTCTGATCCAGTTGGAAGGGATCATCTGTTGTGAATTCTGACTGTGTTTTCCCAGAACTATGAAGATGCACCAGAACTGCTGTAGGACTACAAGACTGCATTTCTTCAGGCAGACTGTGATTCCTGGTATCCTGCAATTCTGTGAATCCATCAGAATTTTTCTCATCAGAACCTCTTTGCATTTTATCTGCACAAGCCTGCTTCTCCTGTGGTAGCAAGTCATCTTGCTGTGGAACAAACATGAAATGTTTCTCGGCTGTGTGTTCAGGCAGCAATTGAAGAGATGATTCTTGGCTGAAATGCAGCAGTGATGGTTTTTTTACAACTTCATTCAAACCAGTATCAGTGGAAGCAAAAATAAAGCCATTTTCCTCAGATGTACTCGTGTTTCTTTGGAATGTAACGGCTGCTTCACCGTGATTCTTTTCAGGGGAGTTCCTGGCTATATTCTCACCTGTACTTTCTGCTGGTGCATTTCCTTTTTGTTCTGTGTGACGGAAGCTGAGGAAGTGCTGTGGTTCTCTGGGAAACAGAGAAAGCTGCAGTTCATCCTCTTCAGAAGTTTTCTCTGTGTCATTTGTGGGAAAAGGTTTTAACTTAAGTACCATGTTACCAAGACCTGTACTTTGACTGTGGAGACAATCAGAAATAGAATTTTCTTCTGTGGACTCTGCATTAATAGCTGCTTCACCATGATTCTTTTCAGGGGAGTTCCTGGCTATATTCTCATCTGTACTTTCTGCTGGTGCATTTCCTTTTTGTTTTGTGTAACTGAAGCTAAGGAAGTGCTGTGGTTCTCTGGGAAGAAAAAGCTGCAGTTCATCCTCTTCAGAAGTTTTCTCTGTGTCATTTGTGGGAAAAGGTTTTAACTTAAGTACCATGTTACCAAAATCTGTACTTTGACTGTGGAGAAAATTAGAAAGAGAGTTTTCTACTGTGGACTCTGCATTAATGGCTGCTTCACCATGATTCTTTTCAGGGGAGTTCCTGGCTATATTCTCATCTGTACTTTCTGCTGGTGCATTTCCTTTTTGCTCTGTGTGACTGAAGCTGAGGAAGTGCTGTGGTTCTCTGGGAAACAGAGAAAGCTGCAGTTCATCCTCTTCAGAAGTTTTCTCTGTGTCATTTGTGGGAAAAGGTTTTAACTTAAGTAGCATGTTACCAAAATCTGTACTTTGACTATGGAGAGAATCAGAAATAGAGTTTTCTACTGTTGACCTTGCATTAGTGAAATAATCAAATGTAACTGGAATTTCTTGACTTGAAGAACTAACTGTATCTGGATCTGACATGCTTACATGGCCACTGCTTTTATCAGTGTAAGGGGATGATGTTTCCTGCATGGTGGTATCTGATCCATAATTAATAGTGGTTTCAAAATAGGCACTGTTCTCATCTTCATTTTTCCCAGTCTGCTGAAGTTCAGCAGTAATGTTTGGAGACTCTGGTGGTGTTACGAACTTCTCAGTTCCACTGTCTGTGTTGGCTTCATCGAGCAGTGACTGATACACTGGCAGGTTGTCACTAACACCAGGATATTCCACTTCAAAGTCTGCTAAAGAGCTACAGTCACTCATTGTGAATGGAGTCCCTTCAGCTGAAGAACTGTCACCAAATATATCAGCTGCAGCATCTTTTTCATCTGAATGTATCCTTTTACAGTCATGCTCTGTCGTGGGAAAGTTGTCTATTGTTTCACGGAGGCCTAAATTCTCAATATCTGCATCTCTTCTGAAGCTCCTGGGTGAAATAAAATCTCCAGCATCACTAGGTATATTTTTGTTGCCATTTAGACAAAGTTGTTCTTCACAGCTTTGCCTTCCCTGCATAAATTTTCTAGTGCGCCTGGGTTTATGATGTGAAAGAACACCTTTTCTTTCTGGAGAATCTGGTGTAACTTTTGTGACCTCAGACTGCAGCAGACCGGAGTTGTTTCTTACTTTGCTGTTTGGTGTTATTTCGTTGCTGTTCTGGTAATCCATCCTTACAAAAAATAGTCCAGTATCATAAACATTCATGCTTTCATTATTGTCAGTACTAGTTTGGACTTCTGAAAATGCTGGTGTTTTCTTCATGTTGGTCTCCGTATTGCTTTGTTTCTGGTACTCTGCTTTGGGATTTGGTGAATGTACACCACTGCCAGTGACATTTTCATACACAGTAGAAGCTTCTGTAGGAAAGATCAGAGTGTTTCTTAAAGAATTCTTATCACAAATGAATGTATTACGCTGCATATTTGTTGGCTTGCTTGCAGAAGACTCTCTGCTCAAGGTTTCATCTGAAAAAGCTTGGTTAGAATACGTGTGTTCTGAACCTGAATTTTTGTTCCTGCGCATGCGTCTCCACAGCCTCTCCAGGTAGGGTCTAGCAAAAGCACCCAGACAAAAAGCACAAACAAATGTAATGAGCACAGAGAGGGAGACAGCCAGTGCAAAGTTTGGCTGAGTTTCTTTCTCTCTAAAAGGAATGTCCCTGGCTTTTCTAAC
Source organism: Haemorhous mexicanus (assembly GCF_027477595.1). Classification (NCBI taxonomy): domain Eukaryota; kingdom Metazoa; phylum Chordata; class Aves; order Passeriformes; family Fringillidae; genus Haemorhous; species Haemorhous mexicanus. Next base: position 51,032,244 of record NC_082344.1, on the reverse strand, counting down.
CAAAAATGCTGAGACTCCTTCTTTCACCTCTATATTGTAAATCAGATATTTCTCTTTTGTTGAATTAAAAAGACACAAATATAATCCTTCAGCAGTTTTCTCAGCCTTGTATATCACTAAATTCATTTTATCCAGTGTCATCTGAGGAAGACTGTGATTTTTTGAAATTCTGCCCTTAGGCGTCCACCAAGAGACTCCTTTGCCTGAAATGAAAGAAAATACAAACTCAGTCTTTGTTAAAAGCATAGTATACTTGGTTTACAGGGTCCAGTGATATTTTTAAGAATATACTCTGGACGATCTCTCATAATTTTAACAGTTTATTATAAACCTCATTTTCCTTTTATCCATCCTAAATGATTTTACATGGTACAAAGTCTGTTAAACCATATTACAGGTCTGTCCTAACTGCCTCCCATCTGAAAACACAGTACATGTGGGGTCTTAATTGTAGACTTTACAAGAAAAATGGTAACATGAGGAAGGAGGTCACTGAAATCATCTAAGCAAGTTCAGGGTTATACTAGAAACACCTGCAGATCTTCCTTGTGGAAGAGACATCTACAGCCAGCTGCTCTGCAGCCTGGCCATGGTCACTGTGCGCAGCTGTGGGATAAAACATCACCTCTTCACTGTCAGTGTTTCAACCACTGTGATTTTCCTCTAGTTCCTGATCTGACTGCAGCAAAAATGTCTGTAAATCAAGGGTGTTTATACAGACTGAGCAATTCTTCCAAACTTGAGCTAGTGTGGGCCATGGCTGGTTGTTGGCTTTTAGCAATTTGTTTCAAGGTTGCATTCTTGGCTTTGTCTTTGGATCAGCTTTTGTTCCCAGCTGAGTTTTGCTGCAATCCAGTGTGTTGATTTTAATCCAGGTTTCTGCGACTTTTCTTGTAAACAGACAAAGCAGGTGGCATTTCTGATAGGTCCTGCACATTTTCGTTTGGGGATGAAGTATTCCCAGGGGAAAGCCTTGCCACCTCCAAGTGCTATTAGTCCATTAGAGTTGAACCATTTTGCCTTATGGCACATGACAAATACACCTTCTGCTCTGAGTTTGGTCTTAGTTTTCCATCTGCATAGTCAGCCTTGGCTCTCTAGGTTTTGTTGCTTATACCCTCAATGTTCTCTATTAATTTTAAATGTAAGTGAAGTGTGTGCTACAGTGGCTGTACTTTTTTAGAAGAACTAGAAATCTTTTTTCCTGCAAATAAACCTTCAATTCCTTTTGCTGTAACTCAATACTGAAAACTATTGCATCCTTCTTGGTTTTCTACATGCCTCAGAAGTGCCACCCTGCTATTTGCTTCTTTGTTTCAGTCCAAAATAAACCAATACTTTTGCAATGTATTACTTACTGAAACTTATTTGTATGGAATTTAGCATCACTTCCTCCTTTAATGTAAGGAAGGAGATGAAGACTCAGGAAACCTAACTTTCAAATATTCTAAGCAGTATGCTACTTTCTAATGAAATATTTTTGCATGTTAAATTATTATTCAGATATTTTTAAACAGTGTCTTTAGAAAGACATTTTAAAAACCAGATTTATTTGATCATTCTGCATTCATTTGGATTTTAGTAGCATTTGAATGGAGTGCCTGATTTACATACCCCTTATGTTGTCCAAGTTACAGGTCAGCACTGATGTGTTCCCTGTTGGGAGTGTGGCCTTTTTGAGCACAACATTGTCCCTGCAGTTTAAATGGAAACTTGAAAGATACAGCAGAGGTTTCTGGGAGTTGTTGGCAGACTTATTGTATGAAAGGCTCCATTTCTGCCTTGTGGAGTCAAAGACAAAATGAAAGAAATGTCTAAAAGCATTTAGCCTGCAGTTAAATATCCAGGCATTCTTTGACAAATACACTTCAAGTTGAAAAAAATTCAAACTGACTAGTAGCTGTGGTAGAGGGATTGTCAGAGCATTTTCACGGAGATCCACGACCTATGTGGAAACAGCACAGAATTAATTTGATAAGGCTTACAGTGGAATTCTTATTGCAACATCTTCCAACAGTGTTTCAGTGTACAAGCAATTCTGTAGTTCTGTGAATCTGCTTAGGATTTCAATAATGTTCTAAGCTTTTTAATGTAGATGAAAAATTGAAATGGTGGTGTTTGGGTTTCTCCCATTGTAGACTTACCTCTGTGTGAATAGGGAGCTGCAGAGCTCTTGCCATGGAAGGGATGGGGGTGGAAAGAGACATGTGTTGTTATGGATTGGTTTATGGCATAGAGAAATCGTGAATTTATGGTTATATCTGTAAATTTCAGCGTGTGTGTTTTCCTACATGTAAAAAGTAAATATATGAAATATTATTTTTCACCATTTTCTCTAGTTTTTAAATTCTACACTAGTATAATAATCAGAACCATATAATCATGCTGAATAGTTGGTAAATAATATCTTTAATGATTACCATAAAATATTGAAACAGCTGTATTGCTTTAAAACCTGTAATTTGTTGAGATCTCTGAAGGCATCTGGATGAATTTTAGTTATCTTGTTTTTTCGCAGGTCAATGTCCTTCAGCTGTGAACAGTTTTGAAAATCCTTTGGGTCAATCTGTTGTATGGCATTGGATGACATATGGACAGTTTGTAAAGACTGCAGGAGACCTAGCCCTAGGAAGAAAAAAACCCTATTTTACATTTCATATTCTTGTTTTCTCAGTTGTATCAAGTGTCTTTATAAAATTCTTTGCAACAAAATTCCTTCCATTCCTCACTATTGCAATGAGTGGCTGCAGCCTTTGTGTTATGCCTTTTCTAGTCAGGGGTTGTCCCATTCTAAAAGCTGCATAGCATCAACAGCTGGCACATTAAAACATTCACAGTCAATGAATGTCTTAAAAATTGACACTTTCATAAAGGCCACTAGCATTTCTTTCTGTTATCAAAATTATTCTGACTTTGATTTCTGTACTTTGAGCAAGCTTCTCTGGAGAACTGGAGGTAGGAAAGGAGTGTGAAAAGGCTAAAATATATTGAGTTGACAAGGTCCAAATATGCTTATTGCAAGTAAAAGATAGAGATGCAGAAGGTGAGACAGTATCTCCTATCCATTTGCATGTGCAATTTTATGGGAGTTTCTCATATGTGGAAGTACTTGAACTGTATTCCTAGGATGTAAAACCAAATGAAAACAAAGCCATGTTGTTGCTTATGCCTATCTGCCTGTGAATTATGAAGCAAGACAGTATATTCTTCAGTGTATCCTAGTTACAATAACATACACCTTGCATGAGGAACACTTTTGTTTGCTGGAGACACCTTATTGTTTTGAGGTGCTGTGAAGGCAGCCCCTGAAGCTCCAGCCTGCTAGGTCCAGTGGAAAGGCAGGCACCTGAACACTCAGCATGCCCACCAATGCTCAGTGTTCAGCACAGCAGTACCACTCTAAAGTGATTTTTGATCACACAGCATTGTTCAGAAGCTACTGGTTCTTAACAATTTTGCCCTCGGTGCTACCTTGTTTATCAGAAACCTCTTTTCTCAGACAGGAGTTCTGTTTGCTGAGTAATTGATCTTTGGGTTTATTGTGAAAAGTGGAGGATATGATTCATTCCTGGTATAAAACTACAGGTAGGTGATAGGAAAGGCATGCAGAAGTTCTGGCACTTCATAAATTCATCAGTGTACCTACATGAGGAATTGTACTGTGGCTACGTCCCTGAATTTAAGTTTGTGCCAAAAATATACACTGGTATGGCACCAGTGGGCAGCAGCCTTACTCCTGGGGTGGGTGGGGGAAGGTAGGGGAAGGGTTTTTCTGTGGGAAACCTCTGGTATAGAACTGCATATTGTGTTTTCTTTCCAGAGCTTAAACTTTAGAATTTCAGTGAAGTGTTTTGGACAAGAATAAGGTTCTGAACATGTATTTAAATGAATATAGGATTTAAGTATAACTTGAAATACGGTGGTACCATGCACAGCAATTTGAACTTAAAAAACTGAGAGTCTCTTATAGAAGAGGATTGATCTGTCTGACCTTCTGAGGCATCCTATAATAGGCAGTCAAATTTATATAAATCAAATGAAATCATATTTATCTATATCAAAACAAATCAAATCTTAATAGATATATTTTAAAATGTAAGCTTTTCTATACTGCCTATTCAGATACCTTTTCTATACAGATACTACAAAATCATTAAATGAAATGGGTTTCCTGTGTGCCAGAGAATTATTTAATACCATAAAAGGAGAAAAATGGAACTTTCATGATCCTGTGTAGGGGCAAATATATTATCTTTGTGTGACTTCAGGGGATAAGTGGCATTTTTGTTTGTCACCACTTGTCCTCCTGTCCTCTCATGAATCTGATGGTGCTATTAGACATCAATAAATTCAACATATTGTATAGGACAGGGTTGCTCATCTGGTAGCTTCTGCTTCATTTAAACTGTTTGGTCACTGTGACTCATCCCTGGATAAAGGCTAAGCTGCCCAGCATGGTTCAGTGACCAGCAAAGCCCTTCTCAAAGTCTCTGGAAGCCTTACAGCCATCTCCTGTTCTACCAAGGTGTCGCTGTGATCGAGTATTAAACGGCACTGAGCAAAATTGTTAGCAATGAACAAAATATATTTTCCTGTCTCCGAAATACCGAAACTATAGCAAGTTTTATTTAAGAGTGTTGATTTCCTTCTGAAGGGTAGTATGAAATTAATGATCTGTAATTGTTTTGGCGTTAAAGTCCATGACTGCGATGTGGAGGCTGGTAGTTTTCCAAAGATCCATACTCCCCCTTTCTGTACAAGTAAGAATACTGCTTGGGCTCTTAAAGGATAAAACTGGTTATATTTGACTGCTATTAATGCAGTACAGTTGCCAACACTCTATTAAAAAACCTAACAAAGTAAACAACCGATTTACTTCCGCCTCTGTATTTGCCAGTGAAACTTTCCCTCACCTTAAGTATAAGAAAATGAGAAAGTCACATTCTGGATTCAGTAAGATGTATGAATTATATCCAAAGCCAACCTACCCCTTGGGAATCAAGTCCTTAAAGATTTTTGAAATGCTTACCTCTTGGAACTGTATTAAGATTATTTCTTTCAACTGACAATACTTTCAAAGCAGGCAGGAGACGATCAACAATGTTGTACTTTTTAGACCCATGTGCAGGTGTAGGCATTTCCAGTGTGAGGGTGTGGATGACATTACCACTGAGATTTAGAGTTTCTAAATTGGGTAAATTTGTACAGGTAGTTAAGGTGAGTTCAGAAATCAGGTTGTTACTGAGGTTCAGGTGTTTTAGCATCCAGTCTTCATTTCTTCCATCAGAGCACACAAAAGTCTTAATATTATTGTAACTCAAATCAGCTGTTATTGCTATTTGTGATGTATCTTCTGGAATAGTAGATATTCTGGTAAAAGAGCAATTCAGTAAGGACTGCCCATCCCACTGGCACTCTGAACGGCGATGTGTAGCAGGAAGGATCCGCTGGGACTTGGCTCCCACTGATCCAGGAAGATTAAAGTAAAGGACCACAGCTATGACATGCAAGTGATAGTTATCCATAGTATCTATATGTAAAATGTAGAATTATGGTTAAATTCAGCACAAGGATAGAAAGCATAAAGAGTCTGACATTAAAACACCAAATAACCACAGCATTACCAACATTCTGCCTTGAACATTCAATTTTGGAGTCTCATTTTCAAAAAGAGCATTCATAAACTGGTAACCTCCCTCCTCCCCCAGCTATCCCAAAAAACAATTAGAACCTTTTTTTCCTTTTCCAGCCTTTTGGTCGAGAAACACAACTTCTTGGGAGCTTGAGATCTAACAACAGTGGAGACTTTTGAACTCTGCTTCAGGTATTGCACACAATTACACTGAGCAAAGTCCACCACATACAATCTATGACAAACAGGTGTGGAACAATTTTTATAGTTCCAGCTGTCATATCAATAGCACAACAATGTATTTTTAATGAAAAACTATATTCTTACAAATAACACTTCCGGACTGCAGCTGCATCTTAGAATTTATTGTTTTATTTCAAAACAAGCAATTGAAATTCTACTGCCTTTCACCCACTGGAACAACCACCACACTTAAAGATGATGAGAGCTCTTCACATACAAGTTGTTTCAGTATACCCAGTATGGCATTTTACAGAGGCATGTAGAATATACTTTATACATGCAGAATCTTAGGTGCATCTGTGAGCTGAAATAAACAGTGTTCCACTCAATGTTTTAAATACATATAAAAAATTGTACCTTAGGCAGTTAGAAGATAAACAAGTAAATGCTCAGCAGAGGCATGTGTGGTGCCAACATTTCTCAAAATGTGTAATATAAATATAATACATATTAACAATACATAGTGGCTAGCAAATATGATAATTTATTTTATTTGGTATTTTTATGATTGGTTTTGCTACATTTTGACAAAAAAAAATCCACACTTCAAAAACAATTCTGCAGATCATGATTTAAGAGTACCTTTGTGACAAATCTTTTAGCTGTACATTGCACACAGTATTTTAAAAAGAACTCTTGATACTTACAAGAATCCAATACTAGCATATAGGCATTTCAGTATTAATCAGAGAAGAGCTTTAATACGTGTTTAACCTACTTGACCAAGGTAGTATCTGTCACTTTCAAGATGTACTTCAGCTTTGAGGATACTGCTCTTCATATTTTTTAATATGTGTTTGCATTTGTATACATAAAGTGACAAATTTCCATTAGCATGAGAGTGAAAATTCTAAAAATGTTAGTTCATTTCCTCCTCTTAACTCTAACAGATACTGAGTCACTGCTTAGCAGCAAAGGTGGGTGTAAAGCAGCAAAATGTGTGTTAAAGTGTTTAGTAACTACTAACTCTGATAAAACTATGAGGTCCATGAAGGAAGTATGCAAAATGTTAGTACTTCCCCACAATCTTTAATGTGAGAACTCAGTGTTTTTAGCTACAATATGTTCTGCTTATTCTGATTTTGTCAGAACAGCTAAACTGCTGTCCAGCCCAAAAAATGCAACAACTACTGAGCATCAAAATCTGGCTTTGCCTTTAAGCAGTGAGGGAAATGTGACTCCTCTGACCTCCCCCATGTGCTGTAATGCCTGACTGATGGAATACCCCTCCAAAAATCACTTCCACCCACACACATACTGTATGAGTGCTTACTGCCTGCCAGTAAATTCAGAAACTGGGACTTTAGATATGAATTTCTTGTTACAGCAGGAGCTGATTTGTATTTTATGGAATCCTATGTACTTTGAGTGCTGTAAAACAAGGGTAGATAGTTTATCTTCCTGTAACAAATAATCAATTCTGAAGTTAATGTGTAAAACTTACATAATTTTTAGGTAAAGAAGTGTGTGCTTATCAAAAAACTTTTCAAAAAGCTGTTACAAAGTCACTTTGAGACCTCCAATATTAAGGTTACTTGATGCTACTGCAAAAGAAAGCGGTTTTAAACTGAAGAAATACATGGGGTGAGGAAAGAGGGAATTTTATAAATAGCTGGTCTATTTTTAGCACAAAACACCTCACTGCTGCAAAAGCAGTTGGAAGGCTCTAATAGGCCCCAGTTCACCACAGTTTCACTGCTGACAAATTCTAATACACATGTGTTTACTTTGCTGTCCTACCACCACATTTATTATTACAGACCTGCAGTTTAACTTGAGAATTTAATGTTTTGATGTTCTCAGTAATGCATCAGTACTGACATTTATGAGGAAGGAGAGATCTGATCTCAGACACTGCTGCAACAGTTATGCTCAGATTATTACCCATTGATTAATGGACTCAGACACTGTTCACATTAGAACACCCAGGAAAACACTATTTTTGGGTAGTAAGCAAGTTGTAAGTACATTTTAAAAAATGTACTTTTACTATAAGCACATTTTATAAGTACTTCACATAAATTAAGCAACTGCAGAATGCATTAACTGCACAGATAGAATGGAAGTTCAAGCAACACTTCAATAACCACAAGACTACTTCAAAATTCAAGTTAAATTTCCATACTCAGTATTACTTTGCAAATATTATTTTATGATAGCCTAATTTTTTAACAATGTGAGAATGAATACATGGCAGAAACAATACGATATTTTAAAGTGAATCTGCCACTACCCCTCTTAGTACACATCTGGTATGACACCTAAGTTTGGGGTAAATCAATATATCAAAAAGAAAGAAGAGAAAAGTCTGCCACTTCAGCCATCCTAGGAAAATCTATTTCCAACAAAAAGCTGACATTCCTGTTGAAGTACTTGAGACTGCAGTTGTATTCTCAGCAGTCTGCAAGGTCTTGGGACGTAGGACAAAAACCTCCTCTAGAGACAACTGTAGGCAGTAGAGCTGCTGCCAAGATCATGTTCTTTACATATATTCTACTGATCCCAATTCAAGAAGGTACTTCAGTATGCATGTACACTGAAACCTTACAGATTCAGTGCCACTATTGCAGCTAACAGGATGATAACCTAATGTTGCTGACCGTAACAGCCTTTCCTTAAAAATACTATGTAAGAAACGTTAGTATAAACTGCTGTAAAAAAAGAAACCCTGGAAGGCATGCAATTACTTCATACAAATCTATGTAAACACCAAGGAGGCCTGTCCCAGCAGCAGCTGTTTCAGTGCGTGGCTCCACACGGGTTGACAGAGGTCTGGCAGCCCATGTTGTGCCCGGTGACCTGGACCTTGAAGAGCGTCCCGTCGGCGCACATGCACAGCTTGAAGCGCAGCCAGTTGCCGTTATTGAACTGCTCCCCGTATGAAGAGCTTGGCAGCCGTGACGGGCTGACCATCACAGTTCCGTTCAGGATGATGCTGTTTTCCTATTAAGGAGAGTAAAAAAAAAAAAAAAAAATTGTAGAATTACAACTTCTAATGTAAATAAGGCAGATTGTTTTTGAGAAGGACAAACTGGTTAAATGGATAAATAACAGCTCTAGGATGGCTGTAAAATCAACAATAATAAAAAAGGTATGTATACAAATGTTTAAGTTTTAATGAAAATTAGAGTGATGCCTATGGATTTCTAGTCAGCAATGTACTTTGCTATTCCAGTGGTGGATTGATATGGAGAAAAGTCACCCTACTGCTGTCTTTCATGTTACATTCTTATTAGCAATTGCTGTAAATATAAAATATGGACATGAAACAGGCAACTGAATTCATACATGAAATTCATTCACACTTGTAAGTGCATATACTCTATTTTTACCCTTTTTTTCCATCACTCCGTATATACTGCCACCTTAATCTCCAAAAATCTTAAAGGAATGCTAGTGAGTCTTACAGCAGCAGCACAGAAGGTAATCAACCCTGGTTAAGCTTCCAGAGGAGATGAACTCCCTTTGGTATTCATGTCAGTACAGAGGCCAATAGCTTAGCTTTAACAGCATAGTAGGTTTTTGGTGTCTTAACAGTAGTAAATCAATGTTACCTGAAGCTACTAATCCACTACTTAACAGCAAAGTAATAAATCATCTATTTAAATCCTACTAAATATACTGACTTTTATGTATGAGTAATTTATATAAAAAGTTTGAAGCCATATAAAGCTGCATCAGTTTACTATCAGCCTAAATTTGAAACTAAGCTGTTAAAAAAAATTGCTTTGATTTGAAATACTTACTGCTTTAAGTTCCATGTTTCCACCCATTCGAAACTCAATTGTCTTGCCTGTGATGAAAACACCTTCATTTCCTCGGACAATGGCACGACCATCAACCTTTATGTTTAGATCACTGGTTGCATTGCTGGTAATCTAAGAACACAACCAAGAAAACTGTATTATGGATTAGTGAAAATGTGCCACTTGTGTTTGTCTGAGTACCTTTAATTACCTTAAAAGTAGTGCTGTGCAATTTAATAAAAAACTTGAATTTCCCTTCTGCCACTAGCTTCTGCATATTTGTTATTTTCCATGTTCAGTTTCAAAACAGGATTACTGAATTTTGGAAGATATGTAAAATTAATTTTTTGTATAAAGATAACAATTCATATGACAATTTTATGGGATAAAACACTTGTACCAAATACAGGCTTCCTGTTAAGACAGATTATGTAAATTTACCCCTCTGTTTTCACTGAATCTGTTCCTCCTATGTATTTATAGTTGTGGGTGTTTTTTCTGCAACAGGATTGCTCAGTGCTTCCAAAGGCACACTGAACCCCCTATAAAACCACTAACCCTACTCTAAACAATGGGCTGTAGTCTCATTACTTACAAAAAATAAGACACATACCCTCTCTGTAGAGGCCTTTTGTACATTCAAGATTTTAACTCCATTTGGCAGATGAAACTCATGAGTTTCATAGTCAGTGCTGAACAAAGTATTTTGTGTTCGTGGGTCAACAAATTCCATGCCAATATCGCTGGTGATAGAAGTTTTGTCTTTTTCCACGCTAAGCTTGGTTGTTCCTTGCTGAAATACAATCTTCAGAAATAAAGGCATGAACTTAA